>NC_142399.1:16520867-17158367 GCF_059441095.1 Idiotropiscis lumnitzeri | reverse complement strand
CCACACGTGCACTCACATTATCTCAAATATGCACATGTCTGCCCCCGGAATTATTGTTAATTAAACCCTCAAAACAAGCGTGAACGTCTATTTTTCATTCTACTACCTTGCTCCAACACAACATGCACTGCCAGCCTGCTCATCTCTTTTGCCTAATCCCCATCGTAGACTCTCACATACAGTGACGTGGAAGAAAACAAAAACATTTGCCCTCTTCTCATTCTTGAGTTTTTAGAGAGCTACAGCTTTCGAAATGGCTTTCCAACCCTTTCCCGACTGATAGTGTCAAGTACTGGAAAGGAGGGAAGCGAGGTTTAATTTCAAAAGACAACTAAAAGGCAAACAAGGAACGAACAAATTGAACAATAAAACACCAGGAAAAGGACATGGACATGGCATGGACAAAGGGTCATAGACAATACACACGACAGTTGACAAGGACTGAAAGCAACCAGGGAACTAAATACAAACAAATTGACGCGACAATAAGGAACACCTGGACAAGACACGGAGGGTTGGAGGGAGCTGATTGGCTAACACTGTTGAGTGGGACGACAAACTCAAATAAGCTTAACAAGACAGACATACAAAGGAACACAAGGAAAAACATGAAAGTCAAAAGCCTAAAACAACAAGCAGACCATGACAGATCGATGTCAATTGCATTATTTCTGTCATGGTCTGTGTTTGTTGTTTTTGATTTAGTATTTAGTTTCATGTTTTTCCTTTTTTAGTGTGAGTCTTTCGTGCAATCTGATTTTGTTCACCTGTGCTTGTCGTCTCACTCCCTAGTGTTAATCAGTCAGCTCCCTCAAACCCTTTGTGTCTTGTCCAGGTGTTCCTCGTTGTCTCATTACTTTGTTTCTATTTAGTTCCCTGGTTGCGTTCACTTCTTGTTGGTCCATAGTCGCTGTTCCTGTCCGTGTCCTGTTCATGTCTGCTCTCCATGCCAGTCTTGTTTTTGCAAGTCAAGTCCTAGTTTTGTTGATTCCTGTTATTTTGCACTTTTGTGTTTTTTGATTTTCCCAGTGCCTTGTTTGTCTTTTTATTTATTCTATTAAATATCATTTAAGTTACCCGAACCTTGCTTCTCTGCCTTTGGGTTCTTCTCAACCCCCACCACAACCTGACAATTTCTCATCTCAATTTCATTTTGTCAGACATGTTTTATTTAACTGATTTCCATATTGAACCGGTCTGGAAGTACTTGCGCTTGAGTGTGGTTAAAAAAAAAAATGGACTGAAGAAATGTGATTTCGCCACAGTATAGTCATAATTTAAAGGGGGCCTTTCTTCATGATTTAGTCTTTTCCAGTTTTATGCATATGTCAAAATGAGTCTGAGACATGGTGTAAGATTAACATCTATGCACTTTGTCGTTTCCGTGCCATTTGCGTTTGAGAGGTAAAAGTGCGCAGGAACCAGAGAATTTGAATTTGCCGTCGTTGTGATGTAGGATCAAGACTCATCCAAGTTGGTGCACACCTGTTGGTCACTACGCAACCAATCAACTCAGGAAAAATGACGGCGACAACTCACAATGTTGAAAATAGTGCATCAGCTGCCGGCCGCTGAAGTGTTGAGGAATAAACTGCTTCGATTTGTTTTTGGAGAAACTCCAAAACAGTTCTGAACAGGGATTAGGTTATTTTGCACTTTTCATGGAGGATCCCTTCGTGAAATCAACCTTCTTTTACGCACTCTACATATACATTTCCAGGTTTTTAGAAAAATAACTTCACATACATTAGTCAGCCCCCTTCTGGCAGTTGCAAGGTGTAACTATTGAGTTTTTTTTAAAGCAGAGTAAAGAAGCAGTTAGTGAATGAATGCTCGCTGGGCGGCCATGAGGTCACCAGCCATCACCTTGGAGGCGGGCAATATGTCCTCCAGCCGGCTGAGGGGACTGACTGAGCTATTTATGTGTGTCTCTGTTGCCTTCAAACCTGGAAATTAGGGCTGTGCATCCCTCCAATAAAAGACGATTTGATTTGATATGCTATTAGAGTTAGAGAGGGTGTGTGATCAAAGTACAGTACTGTCAATTAGGCATTTCCTTCTAAGATAGATCTAAAAAAAAAAAAAGGTAACTCAATATGTTTGTCGATATATTTTAAAGTTGAGCCCTTCACAACATCTTGAATATTTTGTGACATTAATGATAAAATAGACCATTCAAATTATTCTGACCAACAAAAATAGCCTGAAAAAGGGCAAACCGTCTCATTTCCAGCGCATATTATCTTGCAAACCCAATCAAAGGATTAAAAAACCTTATGGCATGGTCGCTTTTTTTTCCCCTTAATAAATAAAATCTCCATTTTAAATGTTATGTTTACTTGGGTTAACTTTGACCGGTAGTTTGATGATCTTTAACATTTAACTGGTAAAACAATGCAAAAAGTAAGAATTGAGAAGCAAGCAAATGCCTTTTCACATCACTGTCCATACACACACAAGCTAATTATAATCTTCATATTTTTACTGCACTAAATAATTACACGCTAACACGATTTAATGCAGTTGCAGCATGATAAAGCTTTTCTTTTGTTTTGTTTTGCATTAAATTGTGCGAGGACAACAAAGGTTGTGCTGAAGCAGTGCACAAACTTGATTCACTTTTAAACGATTATTCATCGGAATTACAATGGGGAGACTGTCGGCCCCTGAGTGGGCGCCAGTGCTCGTCCTAAAAGTTTTGTGTTGCACAGTGCTGCATTGTTATCTCGGCACCAAAGCTGCACGTCAACAATGTGACCTCAATGAGCTTTACACAAAGGAGCCGAGACCAATTTTGAGTCTGCCTGTGTGACGTATAAAGCATCTGAACACACACAGGCACACTCAATTTCATTATGAATCTTTTCAGAATGACACGCCTGCCAGCACATGAATTGATGCGAGAAGACTTGTGTACATGTTCCAGAGAACGGACAAGCGTGCAATTGTCTAAGCGCACATCAGAGTCGCATCTCTGGAAATCGGGGCAACGGTGCACCTGAGTACACACAGCAAAGAAGAAAACCCACACCAGCACAACATGCCGGCGCTGAGATGGCGCTGCTTTCGTTGAAGTGCTGCTCACTGCTGGAGAAGTCGTCGCTGAGAAGGCGACATGAAAGCGTTTAACCCAGAGTGACCTTGTCGGTTAGATGCTGCTGCTCCCGGGGCGCTGAGATGCGAGTAAGATGGAGTTAGAACATCCTCTCACACTTAAAAGCGCTAAAGTAGTCAAGATATGTGATATGTGGGGTCTATGACCGTAGAACTTGTCTAACGTCCTTGTCAGCTTTCTTGTCAGCGTTTGAGATACAATCCAAAAGCAATTATCTGCCAACTGCATAAACAGTCATAAACTAAAAAAGATTCAATGTGGTGAAATTCTAGAGTTGTGCTGGCAACTGATTTCGGGCTGAACATTTGAAAAAAATAATTTATGATAAATATTTTTCATTTGAGTTTCTCCTTAGTTTTAATCACCACCAAATGATTTTGTTATGAAACAATTTAGTTGTGTTTCAAAGCAAGCTTTTTCATTGGGATGAAATGCCATTAATCTGTTCCAGCGCTCCTAAAATGACCGAAAATAGATATAATTGATTCATGTTTTTAAATAAAGAAAAATAGTACTGTCATTTAAAGTTTTAAGTTCTTTAAAGTTCCCTTGTTTGTTTGTTTTTTTAACAGTATAATACACACTAGTGGTGCGTTGTAGAGATGTGTATTCAGTAGAAGGTATGAATTTGCCTGGTAGAGATTTGACACTACCTTCCAATGGAAGTAAAAACAGTATTATCAGTAAAGCCGTTCTATATGTTATTTTGTTGAGATTTTAAAGTAATTAATCAAGTTTTCTTTCATCTTTTTAGCATGTGATACTTGGAAAGTCTGTTTTAGTGCTTCGGATAGAATTTTGTCTTGACGCTACGCACAGTGCTCAGCAGCTTATTTAAAAATAGATATTTTAATACTGGAATTTTACACCACTATCGTGCTGCATATGTAACCATCTTTCAACAGTGTTTTATCATATGACCACTACCACAGAATCCGAAAGAACAAATCAAATAATGCTGCCCATTCTGCATGACGTTTTATTGACAGACCTGCCATCTGTGCGAGGCTGCTTCTCGTAATATTGATTTTTCCACCACCAGTTCACATGTAAATAATGATTCAACTGCTCAATTAAAATATCCAAAGCAATTTCAAATAATATTTTCTCCGTATTTGCAATGGAGATTTGCCGCATACACTACAAAAGCTGAACAATTTTCAGAAAAAAAATCAAATTGAGATTTTTCTGGCAGTTATTGCGATTTAGATTTTTTGATTATTTTTGCATTTTTTTTCAACCTTCAGAACAAAATTCACACATTTGCATACAAAAGGTCATAAACATGAAAAACAGTCACTGCAAAGATAAAAACTAAAGATAAGAATTGTTTCCAAGTGTATTTATTAAGAAGAAACATGCATGTATCTGTACATACTTTCAAGTCCTTAACCCATCTTCGAATGTTTCAACTCAGAATATGTAGTACCCTCAATTCTGTTGAGTTAAAAAAGTTTGAAAAATGATGTTAAATACGCAATAAGATAAACAAGATTCAAAAATTTCAATTGAAGTAAAAGGAATCTTGCCCAATAGTCAAATGGGTAGGCCAAATTCTGAAAAGAAAACTGAAAATATAAATCAAATAAAATGACCCTAACCTCTGACCTTCTGAAAATATGGTGGATTATTGATATATGGCTCAGCAGCACCCAAATATTGTACATCTATTTTGTAAACAATAGACAATTTATTTATTTATTTTTTTGGTCCAACATAAAACTTGGACTTGAGCCCTGACATGTGACAACACTGGCACTAAACAATCTCCCTGATGGGGAACTAGTGGATGGTATACACAGGAATTAACGAGCCAGTTTGCTCAGCCATGGAAAGTTACCATTGTGCATTCTCCATCAGGCCAGTGGAACTTTCAAGTACACACTTGCGGAGGCTTCTCCGGACAGGGCATCTGAAACTCCACCAAAGGCATTGTTTATAGATTCAAGGACATCTGTGTCCTTCCAAGTTGGGACCAGGTGATGTGTCTTCTTGTCTTCAGACAGAACCTGGGACAACGCCTTGTTCTGCTCCTCCAAATGAATCAGTTTTTTTACCTTGAGCCCCATTTTGTTGGACACGCTGTAGTCAGAGAGTGCTTCTTTCTGTGCCTTTTTGCAGTGCTGTCGTCTTTTTGCAGCTATGAAAGAAGACACAGACAATCTGTTTGCAAAGTGCTGTTGGGTAACATGTGCATGCGTATCACTTTTAACAGTGGGGAGATGACATGTAAGCATAAAATTATGTACATAACTGATGCTAGAACATTTAAAAGTGCTGTATAAAAAAAAATCTCAAGATCACGTTGTCTGAAATCGCAATTTCGGTTTGAAAACGATGAATCGTTGAGCTCTATACATTACTCACAAAACATTTTGGAAATCTGGCTTTCAGTCGTACTGCAAAATGAATTACAACTTTTAAAAATGAAATTAATTTACGCTTTCCTGAAATGATCACCTTTTCGATGTTTGAGTTTTCGCACAACTTTCCGCTGTCTAGCAAGGAGCTGAACACCAACCAGGTGTGCAATTAAAATGGATATTTTAATTGTTTTTCACGTTTTGACGTCACAAGATCACAATGACGCCCAACTAATGCTCAACATTACCTCACAATTGTGATGCCTCAAGCAGGATGTTCTCAGCTGGGTTTTGCCGCAATGCCGTTCAGCTTCTTGTTAGAGAACATCAAGTTGTGTGAAATCTATCCAGCAAACTGAGATAATATTCAAAAGTTCAGATGTTGAATTAAGTTCACCACTAAAGGCTATAGTGCATTTTAGAGTCATCCTCAAATTTTCCTCAAAAGCCAAAAATCTGTACTTTTTTTCCCAGCTCCTCCTCTAAATCCTTGGATTATGCAAAATGTATTTGCATATACTGTACCTAACGAAGTATGTCTTGGGCTGTCTTGCCTTATTTATTTATTTATTTGCATACGTAATGGGAGACAACAAAATAGACTGTGTGGGGCAAAAAGCTGACCTGGCTTAAAACTGAGAAAACTTAACCCATGGGGTGATGGATAGCTAAAAATATTTGCACAGCCACAGTTTCTCTGTGTGAGATGCATGCTGACACATATCTCAGAGGACTCCAGTCTGCGAGCCCCGCGTTTCATTAATTCAACATCGCTGCAGTCAACAACATTCTGCTCAGACAGGAGGAGTGGGAAATGAGAGGTGGTCAGGATGGTGAATTACTCAAGGTAAATTCCCTGACTAAAGCCCTTGATTGCCAAGGCGTGCTACCTGCTAACAATTTGCATAAACAGATATTTAGTCATTATGTATAGACCTTGCATGAAGACTCCAGCAGGTTATGAAAGGATATGAGCCCTCTGAGCAATTTTGTCTGGCTAAGCACGACAATGCTTACATTTGTCACTTTGGTATTTGCATCCATGTCATTATCACCTTCATGGAAATGTTATTTTGATTACATTACTTATTGCATGCCCTTCATCGTTTGGATTGACAGACATCACGGCCGTATTATCAGAATCAAAATGTGTCCATTGTGATATTTTTTTCTTCAGACAGTCACCAGTTAGTAGTCGCCTTTGCCTCGTTGGGGATCCTTGTTAACCAGTGTGCGGGGGAGGAGTGACAAATATGCACGAGATAGAACTTTTCCCCATAATTGAGTGATTTCAACCAGCTTTTTATAACTGGACTTTAAGTCTGCGGAAATTCTCGAACTTTTGTGTTTTGAATGAATGAGCGGAAAGAACTTTTGGATGAAACTTGATTTTAAATGCTTTATTTAAAAAATTTAAATTCATTTGCTTTTATTCATATTTCATACAAGTAAATCACTGTTGGAAGTGTTTTCAAGACACAACGAACAATATGAATAAAGTGGGTGGTATTTTGAAAAATCAATCAGACATGATTGTGCTAATCCATGTGGTGACAACAAACTGTTGTGGAAAATTGCGGTAGAAACAGTTCAAATCATACAAATAGACACCAAGGACAAGACAAGAATGGGAGCAATAAAAAAAAAATCATTTTTCTTTGTATGGGACTAGAATATGGAATAATTGAGATCAACAAAGCTTTACAGTTATTAAGACACAAGCTTTCTCGAAGCCACTATATTAGGTTGCACCTTTGTAGAAATCTAAATGATTGGACGATAAAATAATGTATTTAAAACATGTTAGGTATGTTCAGGAAGAAAAAGTCGAGTAAAGTAAAATTGACGACAGAGCTTTTGGTGCGAAGATTTTCTGTTGAAATTCAATCAAATGGCAACAAAAGAATTATTGAATTATAGACAAAACACATTATGAAATATCATAAGTGGAATGGAATATGGTTAGATGAGAACAATAATGTGTTTTTCCAGTGCAATTTAAATAAAATTGTCCACTGTAGAGCAGTCACTGCAAACACGCCGTCATCTCCAAGGTCTTTTTTTTAGAATGTGGCCATTAAGTGATTTCAAGGTTGTATTAAATTGGATTCTAAAATGAACAGAGGCCAGAGTGGACGCTTGTATATTTTAGTGCCTGTCAACAAGCAGACGCAATTTCGGAGTCTCTGCAAAGAACTGAGTGTCTCATGAGTCAAGCACCTCCACTCATGTTGCGAAATAATGCACCACGATACCATGTCTCCATACACTAGATCAGACATGGGCAAGCACATGCGGCCCGTTAAACATTTTAATCAGGCCCGCCGAACTTGAAAAAATTAAATAAGTAAACCTTGTTCATGTTTTATTTTTCCTGTAATTCTGTTGTGTCCCCACTAGGAGGCACAATCTAAGACAGCTATTTTGTTGTAATGCGTTTGTTCATTTTCATTTAAAATTAAAGCATATATTTTCTCTATATTCTATATGTATTTTTTTTCTCCGAAGAAGTGAGGTTACCAAAACACTCCATCCATGTGCAGCTCTGTCAAATTTTAGAACCCATTGTGGCCCACGAATGAAAAAGTCTGCCCACCCCTGCACTAGATTGTAGTCAGTCCTTTTTGCGATTTGTTACATTGGAGTGGATGGATGAACAGACGGATGGATGAAAACTAGCCGACAAATGGTTGCATTGTTGCCAAGTGATGTGGCCAAAACACAACAAAACTGGAAAGATGAAATGACAGGGCTACCCCTTCGTACAGAGACTCTGGAACTCACATCTGCACATACTGTACTTAGGAAATAACCTACAGTATGAAGAAGTATAGAAACCATGAAACAAATTATTTAGCAACTGAATCAGCCATCCAATATTTTTCTCGCTTTAATTAGAGCTGGTAACTATCAAAGATGCCGTTGAACACGAGGCGGGTTACACCTTATACAGATCGTTTGCCACTCTGCGGGCCCATATAGACAAAATACTTCTTGCACTCATACACTGAAGGGTAATCGAGAGACTTCTGTTAACTCATTTTTGTAAGCGCAGGGAAGACATTTGATTTCCACTCAGGAAAGCCAGAGCCGGGATTCAAACCGAGAACAGAACTGCGAGGCAGACATGCTAGCCAGTATTCCATCACGCTGCAGCTGAGTCAATGCTAAAAAATATAATGGACAGAGTTAGAGCAAATAAAAATCAGCAGCAGTACCTAAGTGCAAGATAAGCTTGAAGATGTACAGTCACGAAGAGGACTCTCTGGAGTGGTGTCAACTCCCCGAACAGCAAACAAGCAATAAACAAGTTGATCTCACAGAGCTGTGGGCCAATTAGCGGCATTAGTCAGCTTTCATTGAGGTCCGACGATCACGGATTTTTATATGTTCAAAACAACTAGAGGCAGTCAGATATCCAGAGGCGCAAGTCTTGAATTTTAAGAGCTTCTGTCAATAAAAATGACTTAATACGCTCATAAAAGTCTTGGCAAACGCAGACCAACTACAGGCTGAGGCAGAGAGAGTATCGTCATCCAAGCTGAGGGGAACAACGGTATTCATTGACGACCATTCTCAAACCCAAATTTGACTATAACTGTCTGTGATTTGTCTATAATACGAACATTTTAATTTGCTTTTGAATAATAATATATGATGGTTGACTACTTAGCACGTCCGCCTTATACTTCAGAGGTACAGGGTTTGATCCCGTGCTCCGGCCTTCCTGAGAAGAGTTTGCATGTCCTCACCATGCCCATGGGTTTTCTCTGGGTACTCCGGTTTTCTCCCATATTCCAAAAAGATGCATGGTACCTTAAATGAACACTCAAGATTGTCCCTAGGTGTGACCGTGTGTATGGTTGTTTGGCTATTTGTGCCAGGCCGCACTTACTGAGAATTACATGGTTTTAATCTTTGAGACAAGCCTGTCGCCGTGCGGCCCGCCCGCGCTGCTCCTAGCCGCCAGCCAGCTCAGCCCTGGCGCCGTGGCAACCCGGTTGAAGTATGCTTGTCTCAAAGTAGTAACCTAAACTTGTAACCTTCCAAGTCTTTCAATGAGTAGCCAGGAGGAGAACTCGCCTCTGGGGTTCTCCCCATCTGCCATCATGATAGTTATAAAAAGCACTCCTGGTGATTGATAGGATCTGTGATATCCAACCTGTCCAGCTGCTGTCCACGTGTCTCATGATGTCCTTTTCATCAAAGTGAGATGTGAGTTCATTTGGATAGAATGTTGCTACGTTCACACCAAATCCGTTTGAGCGCTCCGCTTAACTTAATTCGCTGGCGTTTCAGCGCGGAGGTTTTCACAACGCAGGGGGAGGGACTTCAAAGAAAAAAAAGGTTTAGACATCGCATTCAAGTGGCCGACTCTATGCTACAGCTAATATAAACAATTTTGCCGTTGTGGTCAAGTTTCACAGCTATTAAAAAAAAAAAAAAAATACAAAGAAAAAAAAAGGAAAGTAGTAAAATATTGCAGGTACCCGGAGCTCCTGGCCACAGACGGCAACAATAATTTTTGCCTCCATTTTTCTCTCTTCTCTTTTCAAACAACCCACCAAGTGTACAAGACACTGACAGCTGATTGGCTGTCATGACACGCCACAGGAGGAAATATACTTTTTTTTTTTTAACCCCACCTAAAAGGTTAATAGGCAAATTTTTGGGGCTTCCCTCTGCGTCCCATCGCCCCAAACGCATCATTCGCACCTCCCGGCACGCAACCGCACCTACCTGCATGAAATCCATTGACTTCAATTCATTGGCGCCGCCAGAAACACTCGTAAGGGATATGGTGTAAACCCAGCATAAATCTTTTGCTGTGTAAATGTATGTATGCAGGATTCAGTCCCGTGACGTCCGCAGTGTGATTGGTTCGCGGATGCCGCAATGATGTGATTGACTGATATATAAAGAAATGGCAGAATGATGTGGAATTTAATGCCCTTCGATAGGCCTTTTGCCTCCCAAGAATACTAATTTATTTCCTACTATTTCCTACTGTCCTAATTTTCAACAGTGTTTAATACATCAAACAACGGAGATGAACTTGTTCACCGCATTTTGTTGAACATTCATATGAGCTGTTTTGTAATTGAGTACTTTATGCATCAAAAGTAATTTGAAAAGTCAAATAACTAGTACTTCCCACATCTGCATTTTAATAACCAGATTGATGAAATCTTCATCCGGAGTGTCCATTATAAAGCTCTATTAGATCTCACCTCAACATTGTCATCAGTCCTCTGAAGCTTTCCAAACCATTCCATCTCCATAACACAATTACTATAGAGGAATTGCATACCCCTGTGGTAAATTAATTTCTTATCAGCCATATCATAGTCATTAGATACATAAATGCGCACTATCATCATTACCTGGTGCGATTGTAATAGCCTCATAATGGGCTTCTAATGCATACTGGCAAAACTCTTCACGCCTCCCTCTGTCCTTATTCCACCTTGTCTCCCTCTCTCCCCTTCCGCCTTTCCCACAGGTTTCGCTGTGAACCTCCAAGTGATCCTAGCCAATCCAAGGTCACAGTTCAAGAGGCGGGGCTCCCAGCCAGGAATGCAGGAGTCCGACTTCCTCGAGCAGATCACCAAGGTGACGGAGTTGGAGCCCAAGGCCAACAACTGTACTCGGGTGAGTGAGACTGCACCACTGATTGGGTGGAGAGTGAATGGAAGTACTTTCAGCAATGCAACAATGCGATCTCACATATGCCCTATCTATAAATGTAGCTTGATCATGAAGTGCAGTGTCTTAACATTTTATTTTGTAATATTGTGTAGACATCCAACGGTGCATTTTGATTTCGCAAGCCAAGTTTACCATGTTTGGTAATTCGTGAGACCATGATGCACCATTCTGGGCCTGGGCATTTTCTATTGCACCTGAAAGTTTGATGGTCGGAAGTAGAATATATTTGAATATACTTCAGAGCAGCTGGAAGCAGATGCAAATAGTAGCGCATGTGTTGTAACGCAAATTTAGGAACATTTGCTCAAGGAGGAGACAGACATTATGTCCTCCACTTATATGTCTCGTAGATGTCATCATATTTCATTGATAAATATGACAACAGCGCACATCAAACCCTCTGAGTCACTGTAGAAATCAGTTCCTAGAGCGCATAACTATTATCATCTTTATTATGTTTCTAAAAGTATCCTCGTTTCTATGCGTCACACTGAGAGGAACAATCAGGTTGGAAGGTCTACAAATGCCCACTTCACGAGCCTCCGTGTGCTTTGATCTCCTGCATGGAATCAACTGTGCACCAGGTGCACATCGAGTTTAAAGAGAATGACAGGAATCACGCCCTTTTCATTGCGTTCACACCCACTACGGCGCACATGTATCTATCTATCTATATTTCTATCTCAACTTCATCAACCTTTTTTGGAGGAAGCCAGAATACACAAGCAATAACACAAAGAACTACCTAGCTATCAGACACAAAACATTTCGATGCCTCAGGTTTGTGACCAAGAGAGGGAGACAAAAGAGAATTACATTAACTTGCAAAGGCAATTCTCTCACCCAGTGCTGTTTTGACAGCATGAGTCATACTTAAAGCCGGTGGCCTTGCTCTAAACTTAGATGTACATAGCTTGAATAGACTAGAAACGGTTTTATGTGACGCAGTCAATTGTAGTTCTGTGCTTAGACAGCTTAGATCGATGCCGCTCATCTTAAATCACCGCAGCCCCTTTTGGCACTTGGTTTTATGAAGCCACTCATCCTCTTGACAACCGTCACTGAGGTGCCTTCAAAGACCTGCTGAGAAATGGATTCTATTAGCCGCTTTCAAGGGAATCATCGACTAAAAGTATTACAGTCCAGTGTTTCCCGGCTAAACTGCTTGTATTTATTTGTTTTTCACCCCAGTTGTTTTAGCAGTGTTGGAATTTGTTACTGAAAGGAAGACGACATTCAGCTGAGATGCAACATCCTTGCAAGCTTGCAACGACTCCATTTTTAGTTTGCTTGTGCACAAAGGTTTTCACTTTCAAGTTATTTCATTTCATTGTTCTCTCTTATCAATAGTAGCCTATTTGTTATCCTGTAATGGCTTAGTAAGTTCTGAATTTATCAGAAAAAAGTAATTTTGAAGAATAAATTTGGATGAGAACGCAAATACACAAAACTTCAAAAACGTCTTTGGAAGCTGTTCAAAAGCAGCCAGCCTTCTCTCATTTCACTACATTGGTAACCATGTGATGATAACATCTTCTACCAGGAGACGCTGGCCTCTCAGTCCCAGATTCTATTTGCATAATTTACATTTCCTCCATTCTCACAATAGTAATGGAATTCTTTGTGATCTGGTTTTGCATTCATATACGGTCGGCTTAACGTATGCATGAACCATAGAAAAGCTGGGAAGCAAAGGTCAAAGCTTCCGTGTCCAGTGACGTCACATTGTGGCACACAATAAATATTGAATCAAACTGTTTATGGGTGCTTTCAAGAATGTCGAAATATTTTAACCCTCAGGGTCGATCCATCTTGTGTCCAGTGTAAAAAAATGCAACATTAGCTTTATTTTATGTGGCAATGAAAAGTCCACAATTGAAACTACTGCTCCTTACAGAGTGTGATCGTGAGTGTGTGTGTGTGTGTGTGTGTGGCACTGCAGTATGTCCCTGGAGGATTATTGGTTAATGTCTCCTGCAGGGAAGAGGATAAATATTCAAACCTGCTGGCTCATCATTTACAGTCGACTGCTGCTGCAGCTGCTGCTGACAGCTCTGTGTTGAAACTATCGCGACGATTATCAGCCCCATTACCTTTAATGGGGCTGATATGAATGCTGGCCTTTAACAGGCTGTGACATCATCAGTCATTTCAATGGCAGGGCTGAAGTTATGGGATTCATTTGAGAATGAAAGGATATGTCACAAAGTGACATCGTTACTCAGTAAAGGCTCGTTCCAGTCACACTATGACACCACTCAGTTCATTAATTAGCTTTGGGTTGTCTTCAGAGTCACACATACCTTGTTGTTCTTGTCAAATGGGCCGTGTTACTCGTAAACTGCAGACTAGGTGCAATGGACTTCACAAAAGAAATATATATATATATATATATTCTACGACATCTCAGCTGGTATAATTGGGTTGCAACTGTAATCACAGGCTAAATGGTGAATGTGCTTAGAAAAAAAAACCAAGTGCCTGTGTGAACACGAAGATGCCTCTCTGATTTGGTTGCATCTAAGAAGCAAAACAAGTGCAAGCAT
The DNA here is from genome assembly GCF_059441095.1 of Idiotropiscis lumnitzeri. NCBI lineage: Eukaryota > Metazoa > Chordata > Actinopteri > Syngnathiformes > Syngnathidae > Idiotropiscis > Idiotropiscis lumnitzeri. The sequence continues at coordinate 17,144,634 of NC_142399.1, read as the reverse complement.
GCAGATATTCGTCTCTTTTCTACAGCACATTAAAGGCTTGACTTGGTATCTCAGTTTGTGGCAGTCATTTCTTTCACTTAAAAATATATATGAGGATGTGCCCTGCGATTGGCTGGCAACCAGTTCAGGGTGTCCCCTGCCTACTGCCCGGAGATAGCTGGGATGGACTCCAGCACCCCCGTGACCCTTGTGAGGAGAAGGATGGAATATTGCTAAGAAACATGAGTTTTTTTGTATTTATTTAATTTTCTCCAAGATTAAGGATGAAATGTCATCATGTGTTCATTTTCGTTAATTCTGTGTATTTGGGCAGGGGAAGACGGCGTATTTGTTGTTGAATCTGTTTTTATCAACGGCTTCGAAACTGCAGTTGAGTAGTAGCACACATAAAAGCTTTGCGGGGAATCGATAGTAATGTAATCCCCTTCCAGTTGTTGCACTTGGAAAGATCTCCTTTATAAGGGAAAGCAACAATCATGGCTTGCTTCCATCCTCCAAGGCGAGTTTCATTGCTCAAAGTTGGCTGCGAATCTTTTTTAGCTGCAGTGGTGATCTGCATTCCTGGAGCTTTACAAGATCTTCCAATTCCGTTTTGGTTTTTTTTAAGGCAGGCTGACAGTCAAGCAAGAATGTTCGAGCCTCACTAATAAGGGAAACTTGCATTATAGAGTCTGCTTGCTGGAATAATGCCAAGCTCGCCGCAACCCTGAACAGGATAAGCGGTGCAGAAACTGGATCGGTGACCAAAGTGTCACAAGTAGACGCGCCTCAAAGAGGACTGAAAGATGGCACTTTGGTTTATTTAATTAGCATTGACGCTCAGGTTTTTGATAACTCGGGTTTGGATTGTATTATTGTGGCCTTAATGTGTCTGAGGCAGCCGACTGATCTGGTTTGCTTTCTTGAGTGCTTCTACATATGGATTGTATGTTCTTTGATCCAGTGGTTTGTGAGCTTTATCGCAAGAGTGCTATTAGTTTTACTTGAAGAAGCTTAGTAGCACGAAAAATACTGAACAAAAATGGTGCACTGTCAAGTATTTGTTAAAAAAAAAAAAGACCAAGTAATTAAATGAAGTTCAGTTGTCAATCTAAGCTAAACATAAAAAAAAAGAAAAAAAATGGTGAATTTGTGTGTCTGCCCCTCTCACCAAAACTGAATGGAATTCCTCTTTGCCCTCATGTCTCGACAGAGTATTGTATAAATCTTTGTTTCATATTTTTATATAAATTTGTAGGCATCTGTTGAACTAGAATATATTCTTTCAGTACATCAAAATAACAGGTATAATTTACATTTTGACTACAATGACATTGTGGACTGTAAAAAAAAATCTCACATTTTAAAAATGAAAGCGATATCACAAATGACATTGCATTCGTAGTTTTACTTTTGGTAGTTATGCTGTTCGTTCTTAAATCCTACGGGGAGGAGGAGTCTCTCTCGCTCTCGCACTCGCTCTCTCTCTCTGTATGTTAAGGGGAAATAAAAAGCCCAGGTAAAGCTATTTTGTGTCGTAGTCACCTCAGGGATGAAGAGAGTAGGCAAGAGTAAAAAAATAAAATAGAAAGAGAAAGCACAAAGATCCATGACAGAAAAAGTCAGACATGCCAAATGTGATTGAAATAAAAAAGGAGCAAGATATTTCCAGGGCAACACAGAGGCCACTCCTAGTGCATGATTCGTACAGGAGGGGACACTCACACACACACACGCGCACACATGCGACGCACACACTCACAGTCCCCACAGCTCTGGCATAGTTCTTGGTGGATGCCGCATTAGTCTCGTTAAGTATGCAAAGTGGACCAATTAGTGGCACAGTGGGCAGGAAGTGACATATTCCAAGTGAAGAAGCCCACATGCACACACTTGTGGTATTTTCAGCCTGCTCTAAATCAGATCCCTTTGAATCTCAGAGAGCAAAATGTAGCTTTGGGGCCACAAATGTCACACACATCTGAATTATAAGATAATTAGCTTCACGCAGAGAATAATAAAAAAAAAAAAATTAAAAAAGAAGAGGAAAACTAATGAAATGATTTGGCAGTCTTGCTGAAAGTATGAATGTTTGCATGCGTGGCAGTGTTTTCACACCAATCTGCTACGACACTAACTGCAAAAGCTGCAGCGGTGTGTGATGTTTTTGCTTGGAGACGTTTAGTGAGATGTCAGATTGTAGAATCCCTCCTGGCACATACACCGGCAACAAACAAAATGCAATGGAAGTGCAGCAGTCGCCCAAATAAAATTTCAAAGGAAAACAGATAGAGGTAGTCGTACTTTATTCATTTATTTATTTATTTGAAACCAAATTTCAGAGGGGCAGTGGGTGCTTTGACTGACTCCCTCTTTCCTCACACCTTCACCCTCCAGATTCTGCACCAACTAACAATTTAATAGGTTGTCTGTCAAGGTCATAGGCAGCTATGAGGTCTCCAGGTTTTAAAGGGTGGTTTCTTTCTTTCTTTTTTTTTTTTTTTCTCATTTGAGTGACGTTTGCAATATGCAAATAATGCCATAAACGACCGGAGCTTGTATCCAACTTGGCCATATGGAAAGTGTTTGTTACAGCTCCAGCTGTTGTGAAATGCACGGTATAAATAAAGTTGTATTTTATTGTCTCGTTTGATTAAATTGCTAAAACTTCAGTGATCAGTGGCTGGGTCTGTACACAATTTTGATTCAGTGCTTATATTTATTCGGCGCGTTTGTCTGTTTATTTAGTGAACATTTGTGTTATTTGCTTCGTCTCGTTGTGTATAGACATCACTGATGGGCAAATTCCGATCCACCAACTAAATAATTGATCATCTGATTTTTGCCTGTCAAACTGCAGGTGTAGGCAACAGTCGGGTGTGGATATGAGTTTTTTTTTTTTCATTTTATTTGTTTCTTATTCCATTTTATGAAAAAAAAGAAGTGGATATATATTGGATGCAGTCTTTTGTTTTGTTTTACTAATTCAATTGCTTTTTTGGTCCTCCCCCCAGGTGCTGGTTTGGCATACACGCACTGAGAAACCACACATTGGAAATGAGTCGAAGCATCCTAAGGACACGGTGGTCATCGAGGTGTGAGCTACTTTATGATGAGAAGTACATTCGAAAACAGAAAGAGTTTGTGGATTCTCAACATATCACAGCTGGAATTTGCTGGTCGCAAAGAGCTCGCGCTCCTCAATGAATAATCTACCACGGAGGAAGTGCATCAGTCAAGACCTGTCATCACGAACACAGCCAGACCTGGACAGCACTGAACAATGTCCCTCCATCTATTTTCGAGACCTGAAGAATAATCCAGGGCCGACAGGGGGACTGGAGTTAATCCCATTTGACATTGATGCCGGACTGATCACCGATCGATTAAAGAGCAGCAGTGGAACGGCGGCAACGTTAACCACGACGTCACAAATGACCCCAAACAAGGCACTGAAAACTCTCTTCCATCCCTGGTTGTAAACAATCTAAAAAGAAAATGAAAACAGCATCGTGTTAAAGTCCAAATGTGATTTTTTTAAGCATTACTGTTGGTGTTTAATACTGCCGTAATACTAATCTATCAAGATGTGTGGTCTGTTTAAAAGTACTTGGCAAGACTGTCTGACTTGGCTACTGTAACATTTCTCAGAGTTAACAATGAAAATTTGGGATATGCATGGATTCGCTTTCAGTTCTCTCACGCCCTCGAGATTTTCTGCTTGAGAGGTGAATTCATTTTGCATCCTTCGCAGCTTGTTGTCCAGGTTCTGAATGAGAAAAGCAGCCCCAGACCCACCTCATCACCAGTGCTTTTCATATCTCCTTTTTCTGAAATGCTGTGTTACAAAATTTTTTACTATCATCTCGCCACGTCATAGAATATTGCCCCAAAAGACTTATTTCTAACCTTGTCTACGTTTCTTTTTTTTTTTGTGCAAACATGAAACAACCCTTTACTTTCTTTTTGGTCAGTAGGCATTATGTCCACGGATGTCATTCTTGAGGCATGAACATTAACCTTAACTGAGATGAGGGAGGCCTGCAGCTCTAAAGATGCTGTCCTGGGTTCCTTTGTGGCCTCCTAAAACGAGCCCTCACTGTGCTCTTAGGGTAATTTGTGTAGGCTAACTGTTAACTTCTGTTCCATGTTTTCTCCATTTGTGGATAATGGTTGGTCACCGTGGTTCACTTAAGCCCTAAACCTTTAGAAATTGCTAAATAGATGTCACTTTCTCAGATGATCTACTTTGGACCACAGCATTTTGTTGCAGCTTTTTGATATATTTTGGCCAACTTCTTTTTTTTAAGACAGTTTCTATTTCAGTGATTTCTTGATTGAACAGGTTTGGAAGTAGGTGTGGTCAAAAAGAAGAGTGCAAATACTTTTTCACAGAACTGTATATGTGTTTTAGTAACATCAAAAGCAAAGGATGACGGTGTTTTGATGTAGGAATTCTGTAAATTGTTCAAAAAAAAGTGGCCCATGCAGGGAGCCTTGAGGTGCCCCTTTTGAAGAGGACATTGAATACACAACCATGACTGCTTGACAAAGCAGTCAGAAGGGCAGTAAATTATCAAAGACTAGCCTTAGAGATGAATTTGCAAACCATATGAACATTGATAAGATGGAACATTGCCATGTTGGCTGCTGATGTCCACCATGTTACAGTTAATTATACAGAAGCTGTGATGTTTTATATTTCTATTTCTGAATGTAAAACAAACTAAACTGATTGTTTTGGAGCTTTATGCTAAAATAGAATGCTCAGTTCATAGTCCACAAAACTGATTTGACTCAAAGGGTCTCACAGAAAAGAACAATTATTTTAGTGGCCTGGCTTTCATACGTCTTCCAGATTATGTGATGTCTTTACAGTATTCAGAATGAATAAAATGTGTATGTGGTAACAATTTAGTGATGCCTACATTTTTATTTGTACCAATTAATGTTCTTTTCCTCCAAATGAGCCAAACAGAACATACTGTAGGCAACATGTTATGAGAATTATGACAACAACCAATAAAGTGGCCAAACACAGAAAAAGCCCATCTTAATGGAGTACTGCAATTAGTAGGCATCAGTGTGTGCTCTAAATGTAGCACCACAGTCTTGAATAACAGTATTTAGAAAAGAGGACCCAATTACATCTAGGATTCAACATCCTTTATTCCAAATGATCTGCTGGTAGATGCTGAAATCAATTCAAATGGAATGGAATTCCCAAACAACAAAACAGTACTTACACAGCGGAAATATATTCTTTGGATAACAATCACCACAGATAAATTGATGGTATTTATGCACAGAGACATGTTTTGAATTAGGCACCAGTAAACATAAACACACATGTAAACAAACCTGGAGGACATGTCATGTGTTGTGTCATCCACACTAACCACATACAGTCTATCTAATGCGTAAGAGTGAATATTTATTGCGCAGCAGAGGGACCCTGTTGCAAGTGAATGTGATTCTCTGCATTGGTGTGGCAGTGAATTTTATTTTTTGGTGGTCTGTGCATTTGTACTGTTGCTTTTACTCTTTTTCATGAACTCATCAGCAACGATGGGACCAATCCGGCAGTTTCATACAGGTCGCCATCATCTGATTGGTCATCCAGGTCTATTTCCGTCACACTAATTGTGCTTTTTTTGTACCTGCACTCAACAACCAACAAAATAAAAAAAGGAGGGCCGAACACAGGGTTAAGACTCAACTACGGGGGGGGGGGAATTAAATTGTTACGGGTGTGAGGAGAAAGTAAATACGCATTTCACTTATCTGTTCCCTGACGACTATCTTGAGAAAAAAAACACAATACACTGAGATACAGCGCTCGCTCTGCGGTATTTAAAGTGTACCAAGATGAAGCGCAGTGATTCTGCAGTGGTTTAATTTGCCTTCAGGAATGCAAGAGAGGCCTCCAGACAAAAGGAATGACTTTACTGGCTCGGAGCCCAGTAGCTGGACCTGGCTTTTTTTTTTTGCTTCCGAAAGGAAACATGCAACATGGCTGCATAAAACGCCAAGCAGACCTTAGCTTAAGACAACCCAACAGTGGATAGTTGTACACTATAAACGACTGATTTACTAAGATCCCAAATAGCGGGCGCAAAATTGCGTGTTCACGCTAACAGACTGCATTCGTGACCTTTTAAGATTGCGTTCTTTTTCTACAACCCCAAATTGCAGGCACTAGATTGTTTATTGACTCATTCTGAAAGATTGAGCGTGGCAACAAGACTGCAAGTGGTGGACACCGTTGTATTTCAAAGAGGCCTTTGCACTTTGGGTTTTACCATGTCAAATATGAGCGCACACAAGTGCAAAATAAACTTTGAAATGACGGAATTGGAAGTGTTAGAAAAACATATTAATGAGTTACAGAAAAGAAATTGACCCCTCCAATAATTTGAGGGAATGTTTTTGTTTGATTTAAACCATCCTGTCTGTGTCGTAATTTGATGTCCGTGCCGATCCTGTGTAACAATGTGTTTAAACTTTGAGACAGCACACCAGAAAAACAGCTTGGGAGAAGCCAGACACTTGTTGACAGTGCTTTAAAAATGACCAAGATGTAAGCAAACATATATTGACAAGAGTCTTGTTATTGGTGAGCAGCATGACTCCTTCTTGTGACTGGCCACACGTGATCCCTTAGATTCTTCAGAAGCTCTAAAACAGGATAACTGAATAGATCATTTGGGGTTGTGGCATTTTATTTTTTATTAAAGTGGAAAAGATCAATTCTCTCTACTGATTCAGATTTTTCTTGTGCCTCATGGTTACGCACTGCGATCTTTTAAAAGATGCAAAAATCAGTCGTAGCATTTCCCTTGGGTTTGATAAAACACAGTGGTTATGCTAAATTAATTTATTTGTATATAGTCCTCATAAAACAAACCAAATTACCAGCGTGGGAATTTAGTGTGTTTGACAGACGGAATTTTGGGTGCGCCTGGTTGGTTGACATTTTAGTTTTCTGTGCAGTGCTTTATTTTAGTTATTTTCTTTCTCACTCCAATACTTGTCCTTGTATTAAATATTCTTTTGATTTTATTGCTATCATTTTCTTTGTAGAAAAAAATTGAAATACTGGTTAATCTTCTCTTTTGGATTCATATTTTGATATATAATCCTCCACAATCAGAGTCTCGCTAGTTATGAACCTCACCACATGCCAGTTTTAGTGGATCAGCTTCCACATCTGTTAGTGTGAGGCACGTTTGCGCCCGGATTAGTACATGCAAACCTTTGGTAAAGGAGCAGTACAGTTGAAACATAAAATGTAAATCATAGCGGAAAACTATTACAACTGGCGGTGCCGGTCTGAGACTGGCAGGGATTGGTCTTTGGTTTACCACTCTAAATAACGTCAAACAAAATATAATGTCTCATAATTACTCAGGGTGGATCCTTGATATATTTTAATTGACAGAAACATATAATTCATAGGAACAATAATGAACAATATTTTCATATTGTAAATGAATTTTAGAAATGGCGAAGCAACTATGGTAGTTGTATCAGCATTTCCAAAACGACAAGATCATAAAACAACAACAAAAATGTCTATACATTGACAATATTGTTAACATTTGAGGAGTTAACTAAACAGATTCACCAACTGAATTTACAAACAGATCCAGTTTTGAATGAGTTCACATTGCACAACTGGTTCTCAAGATGGGATTTAGACACCGGCTAAAAAGGAGACACCCTTCTCGATGTACAGTGGAACCTCTAAGGTGGGAACAATACGTTCCAGGATGATGGTTGCCAATTTGAGCATACATAGGAAGTAATGGAAAATGAATGAATCAGTTCCATGCTAAAAATGGCCAGCTTGATAAAACCTAAATGATATTAAAAATTATATATATATATATAGTATATTAATAATAAAATGTGTATTTACAACACAGTAATGATCGTGGAGAGGCAAGGAAGGACAATGCATAAAATCTACACATACACCACTTTAAAGTGTATGTTGCAAAAACCTTTTTGTATTTCGATTTATTGTCTTTGTCGCCATCATATGTTTAGAAACAAAGATGTGTGTCCTGAATGACTGATTGATTGGCAGAAGAGACCAAAGGAAATGCTTTTAATTACTGTGCAGTCAACACAGCTCAATTTTTCTGTGTATTCCGAAAAGCATTGTAATGAGTCGTCACAACAAAGATGTGTGTTCTGGTTTTCAGAAACATGCCCATTTCCAAATCTATAGTCTCACTTTCTTCTTCTCTTTGCCATCACGTTAAGGGCACCAGTGATGGGATGACAAAATCCTTTCGATGCTCACTGAGATTAACTCCTGCGAGGCCTATCGCAGTTTCGTTTGTCATCTCATATGATATGACCTTGACATTTTGGTGTGACTTGTGAGGATTTTTTTTTTTTTTTTTTGGAGAGGTTGATGTTTTCAAAAAAGTGTGGCTTTAAGAATAGTAGAATTTGGAGATTCCACTGTAATTCTTGGTTTATTTAAAAAGAAAAAGGACAAGAAAATTCCTGTAGTGACCATGTTTTGCGCATCCTTTTCACTGCAGATGATCAAATTATTATGCAACAAGTGTCTGGGAGATGACTCACTGACCTGACCACCGGCTATGGCTCTGGGGTTCACACATCATTATCACACAAATAAAAGACTGGTCAGACTATTACCTGCCCACGAGGCTCTGCTGGTTTTAAAGAAGGTGAGGGCAGGCGTGGGAAGCGTATAAGATACACAGCAGAGAGAGGAGACCAACCACCACAAGGGAACCATATCTAATGTACGTACTCAATGACTATTAACTATCCATCCACTTTTATAATAATACTATACAACTATAACATTACTGTAGTGTCTGTCCAGCAGTGTTCTCTATAGTTAGTTGTGCTATAACTGTACCTATTCTTCACACAACACCAACAGGAAATCCAAATGAAATCCATTTACGACAGAACATAACGGTTGAAAGTCGCCCCCACTATTGTCGTGGCTTTGTACAGGAAATCTTGGGGGTGGTATGGAGGAAGGTTGTTAAGTAGGTGCCACAGGCCGCACTGCTAATTTTCTGGCTTGCTCGCTCGTCACTTCCACAGCTGAGTGCTGAGAGTCTGTCCAGAAGCTGTCGGCAACGTGGACACACTGGCTGCTGGGGAGCCTGATGGTGGTACGCCTCCATTCGTGGCCATGCCTGACATATGCTGGGATAACTGGGGGAGGAAAGAAAAGAGACAAGAGTATTATTATACGTAGAACTAAAAACATTGGTCCAGAAAAAGTAAGGAAAAAGACACTTTACCACACTTTTCTACTTGATTACTGTCCTCCCCACCACTCTCCAAGTCACCTCCTGACACTTCCCCTCAAGCTCCTCTATTCAGCACCTCATCTGCTTCGCTCTGCTTGCCCTCGGTCTTCCATTTTGTCTTATCTATTATGAATGTGCCTTGGTGCTGCAGCACTCTCTTATCTGGTCATCTGAGAGCTTTGTGCAGGTATGTGTGCATGCACGCATGTGCACACAAGCGTACGCACGCGCATGTGCACGCACACACACACAAACACACACACACACACACTAAGAGCCAAAGCGTCTGAAATGAGCACTGGCTTTCAGTCACTGTACCTTGGCTCCCACTCTATCACACTCAATGACAATAACAAAGACACACGCGGATTGAAGTTCTAATGCTAGTGTTCAAGGCCTGCACGCAACTCGAATCAGACAATGTTGCTCCATATAAACAGCATTTTCAAACAGTCCAGATACATCTCCCCCTCTGTACTATATACTCACATATATATATATTTATTTATTATTTTTATTTTTATTTATTAATCCTGTATTACCTGACCCACACTCCACTGTCCTTGCTGAACGCCGTGCATGTTCTGCTGCATGTCCATATAGCTGCCGTTCGGAAGAGACATGCCTGACATCATGGCCCCTCCTCCCATCATGGCGCTGTTGAAGCCCTGCTGTGTTATTTGAGGCTGGCCCAGGTGTATTCCTATAGCACAACACACAAGAGTCCAGTGATTTGGAAAATTAGCCCATTTTAACTTAGATCGCCATCAGCATTAATTTAGATTCCAGGCAGACAAGAAACGGAACTGGATGGCCTTCCTCCTTATTCCCTTTACTAATCCTCTAGATAGATCAGTGCAGTCACAGAGCATTATAATCAATATGCTCATGTAAATGTAGTGTCAAGCTACTGCCTGCTCCTCTCAATGGACGGATGTAACAGTGGCTTCACACTTGACACTTGAACACTCAAGCATGTGCACCGGCGTATGCACAAGTTGACAAACAACGCTACAGTTTCTTTCAAATAATAAAATGAGGAGAGGAGAGCGAGTCGGTTTTCACTTCTCTCTTTAAGGTGGACATCAAAAAATGGACCTGACTGCTTTTCATCACACTGACCATTTTTGTTCATTCTCATCTGTTATTTTGATTTGTGTGTGTGTTTGTGTGTGTGTGTGTGTGCATGACCCAAACAATGTAACTCTGATTCTGATACACCCTACCTAAACAATTAATACTGCAGACATCTTACACTGTACATAAAAAAAAAGTAACGTAAGGGAGCCAGGGACGCTAAACGATAACTCAGGGGTGTAGTTAAAATGTTGATATTGGACTCAGCATTTTGTGTGGAGGAATAGCTAGCATTGGCAAGCAGCAGTCAGCAAACAGCAGCGTGATGAAAGATTCCAGTTGAGGTCTGACAGGCAGGTGACGCTCCGTGTGGGCTTGGCACCAGATAAAGAAATGTGGTCAATTTCTCATGGGGACAGGCAGACAAAGGTCAAATATCATTATCAGCTGTGGTGGAAGTTAACAGCTGATTAGTTGGTAATCATTGTTCATGGCTCGCGGCTCAACTTAACACAGTCGATGATGAAGATGAACCTCTGAAAGTGTCTTTATGGATGACAACCAGAGTGGGAAAAATGTTTGTCATTTATCCAACATTTGTCTGTGTGGTCTAACAGATCTCAGTAAAGTTCCTGAATTTGATTTTGACTTTCTCCAGGCATAAAATTGCAAATCTAATGTTTTGATAGGAGTAGTGGGTGTGTTTGCGCGTGTGCATGTGTTCTGCATATTACCTTGCCCAGTAGCAGGCTGTTGCTGGCTGTGTGGCTGACTGCCCACAGAGCTGGTGGCGTACAGAGACAGGATGGAGTCCTTAGATAAGAGCTTTTTCTCCTTTGCCCTTGTGGTGGTACAGGTGGCGGGAGAGGAGGAAGATGAAGAGGTGGAGGGATCTGATGCCTGAGGTGCTCTCCTGGAACCAGACTGTTGGGGTGAAGAGAAATGGACAGAATTTCTCTGTCAAAAAATGGCTTGTCAATTTATAAACCAATGTGCCTTAGCTTAGCATGCTAATTGCTGCCTCTAAATTTGGCGCAAATAAAAAGAAATTTGGATTGAAGGAACAGATTGAGCGCTACATTTAAAATCGAGAAAACATGAGACATTCTGTCTAAAAATGACGTGAATTAGACTGCTGCCAACAATACAGATATGGTGCACTCTCAATACAGGTGTGTGTGTGCGTGTGTGTGAAAAAAGGGAAGTAGAAGCTACTTCATGGATACGATAAGAGGAGGGTGAGAGAAATAGTGACCACTGAGAAACACTCTCCCACACACACACACACACATTCACGCACACACACCACTTTGAAAGTATGTTGCGCTCGACTACTTAGCAGGCAGTGCTGCACTCATCTGCCTCACTCAGCGGACTCTTTTTGACTAGAAAAGGGGAAGACGGGAAAACCAAGAGTTGAAGGGAGCTGGGTAAAAAGGAGAAAGCACATTTGGAAAGGGGGCAGAACTTATTTGAGCGAAGGAGAAGTGGGAGTGATGGAGGAGGAAGCACCCAAAACATAAAAGAAGGCAGAGGAGGGGGGAGGATGATGGGGAGGGACAAGTAGCGTAATGGTGAGAGAGATGAGGAAAAAATAAAGCACAGAGGTTGAGAAGGGTGGAGAAAAACATTCATTTGAAGCAGAAGGTGGGACAGTGTTTAAACAAAATATGTTAAAAGGTGGATAGGAATCGCTACAAACACAGACGTAATTCTTTAAAAAGAAGAAACGTCAGGTATCCGCCAAAGCGTGATGCTATTAATAGACGCAGCACATACGCAGCATCCTCGCACCTATATTGAGAAGTAAAGGAAGAGGAATCAATCCTGAACTGATCAATGTGAACATGACTCAACCATAGCGCAAAGCCAATTTGTTCCAAAGATAATTCACACATCAGAAAAACACATTTCACAGACGCCAAATACGGCGACAGACAGACAGTAAGCTTCAGTCTTTCCTGGAAATATTTTCCGAATGGAGGCCGTGACATGTGACTCATAGTGCTCTGAAATTCTGTGATGTCGCCATCTTTGGATATATGATGGAACACGTTCAGCAATAAAAAAAAAAAAAACTGCTTGGAGGAATGACAAGTTTAATTAAGTTTGCATTAAGATATGGCAACGAACTGTTTGCCGTGCGTAGCTCGGATTATAACAGTTAATTAGGATTTTGGCGAGAAAAAAAATGTGAGATTTGCTAGCCTGGAAGCCAAACTAATATGCAAAGTCAAGATTAAATGCTCCGGCTGATAGACCTGACCCGCAGTTCTCTCAAAATGTTTTCTAAAGCCTAAAGTCGTAAAGTTAGTAATATTATATCTGACATAAGTTTAGTTTTGTACATCATAATGCTAAATATGACCTTTGTGAGAGAACATTTCCCTATTCCAGACATTTAGTACCAACAAAGAGTCCAGTCAAAACTTCAAAATGTCTTCTTCCCTTCCGCCGTGTCTTCCTTTTCATTTTCAACCAGGGCCAATATTATGCAGTCACTGACTTTCAATCGCTGTTCAAGCGATCATTGGGAAGTCTAAAACTAAATCATCAACATTTATTTGGTCATAACATGTTCATTCATTGTCATTTTCTACCGTTTATATGTTGGGGATCATGGGAGAGCTGCATCCAACCGAAAGCGAGGGAAACAACTGAAGCTGCCAACAGAAAGATTTTGAGCGCTATAAAGAAAGATACTGTTTGTGACGTCAACAAAAACCTTGAGAACGTGTGAGTGAAGCTATCACAAAGTACAGTTCAGGAACAAAATCAATCGACTACACCAGAAGACGCAAACCAGTCATCAGCAACACAATTAGACATGAGAACATGCTCATGCTCGGAGAAGAAAGATTTTTTTTCAGTTTTTTTTTACTAAGTCAATGTTCAGACGTAAACCCAATCGGGCATGCAGTTTACTAAAACAAACAACTGAAAGGGGCGATGGTGAAAACCTGCAAAGACAAGAGAAAAGAATACAAAAGTTGGACGATGTCAATGATGATTTGTAAAATTCTCAGTCGCAAGTCATTTTCTTTCATCTCTAGTGTCTGTCCCAACGCCTCTTGCTCATCAACTAATTTGGCGTTTAATTGCGAATATTGCCATTTTAATCTAATCATCAATATTGTGTATCAGATGCAGATGTAAATACATACAAATAAAAATGTTGACCTTGGCTCATTCGTTTGACATAAAACCAAAATGTTTCATTAAAAAGAGCCAAAAATAATTAAAATAATCGGCATGACTGCTCCAATAAATTTTGAAAGGAGCGCATAAACAAACAACTATTCACATCAATGAGCAATTTAGAGACTTCAATTAACAAAACATGCTTGTTTTTTTTAATCCGAGAAGAAACCCAAGCACCGAGATAAAACTACACCAAGTCAATAATCCAAGGATAAGCACCTACCGTATGTTTTGCAAGTCGAAGCCCGCCTTACCTCATTCTACCTCCGACCTTGATAAGTAACTCGTCACAAAAGTAACTACTGCAGTAACAAAAGCCACGTTCTGATTGATTGCACATAATATGGAGCGGGGAGACCAAACATATATTTTCACGAGACAGTCAAAACCGCCATGATATTTGTCCTTTAGGATAACTGTTGGGCCAAACGAGAAATCTCACCATTCCCCAATTGAACTGGAACAAACTGAACGGGGCTAGTCAGGTTAAAAATGAAATTATTTTTAAACACATTTATGAATCAAGACCATATATGTCCATCAGTGGACGAGAAGCAAAATTCACCCTGACTTAACAGTCCCAAACACACAAACACATAGCGTGTGATATGTTGGGGGCTCCTAGCAGCACACTGCGTAATAGAAAGCCTCACCAACAAGGGTCCATTCTTTTCAACCAATGCTGTGCTGTACGGTGAATTAGCATCTCTCGCAGCATTGTCCTCGCTGTCGCTATTCACACTCATGCGCAGATGCACGTACACACACAAACACACACCAAGCTTTTTCCTCTATGGTTTTCCATCACTGCTTGAAACACCCATGTACTCCCCTCTGTTAGACCATCTGTGTCTTTAAAGCTGCAGGAAGAATGTTTGTGCGCATGTGTAAAAACGAAAGAAACCCGAACAAAGAGACGAACGAGTACACCAAAAAAAAAAGGACAGAAAAGGGGGTGAAAAAAAATCAATCACTTGTCACCAGTTCATTCCATCACTTGTCTGCACCATTCCATTTCTACACTCAACAATGCCTCTTCACTAATTAATTGCATGTGACGCTTTTTCCTAATCCCTTGCTCACCCCAGTCTTCTCCATTTTTCTACACAATTTTAATCCTGTTTAGTCCTGAAATAAAGCACCTGCATAGGTCAACCAGCAATTTACCTCTTGTTCATGTCATGATCCGCGTCGGATATGACTGGGGTTTTGTTATTGTTTTCATGTTCATGCGGTTTTGTTATTGTTTTCTTCACCTCCCGGCCATGTGCACTTGTTATTGTTTTGATCTGCTGAGTAGGGGCGTTTCCCCTCAGCACCTCGCCCTCACCAGCCACGCACCTGTTCCCCGTCAGCTCACACACCTGATGCCCATCCGCACTCCTAATGACTGGACTATATAAACACCTCATCCCAACAACTCATTGTCGGAACATTACCACTGCTGCTTCATTTGGACTGTCACGACCGCTCCCTGATCTCGTTCACGCTCATGTTCTCGCTTCGCTCCCGCTCTTGCTCCCGCTCTTGCTCCCGCTCTTGCTCCCGCTCTTGCTCCCGCTCTTGCTCCCGCTCTTGCTCCCGCTCTTGCTCCCGCTCTTGCTCCCGCTCTTGCTCCCGCTCTTGCTCCCGCTCTTGTCCCTAGTTTTTGTCACTGTCTTCGTTCCTCGGTTTTTGTTCTGTTTAGTCAAGTTTAGTTCGTCATAGTCATTTTGCACCCTGCCACGTTTGTTTGTCCACGCCATGTTATTTGTCCTCATTGATTAATTTAATAAATTCCCTTTAGTTTACCCTTTTCCCTGCTTCCTCGCACCTCTGGGTCCACCTCCTCCTCGCCGACCGGCGACCGAAACCTGACAGAATGTTCCGACCAACCACGGACCCAGCGGGAAGCTCTCGGCGACGTCATCGTCGTCGCTGCTCGGACTACCCCCCTCAGCCTGCCGACCAATCCCGCGTCCTTCACGTAGGTTCTATTTTTCGTTCCCCACCGGTTTTCTCCCCTGCGTTTCATGATAATGTTAAGGATTACCCACCTGTCATACCTCCCCATTTTATTATAGATTCAGATTACCAAGAAGATTTTGAGCGCAATGCAATTACACCACCTCACATTATAGTAGACTCAGATCACGAGGATGACTTTGAATACATTTATGACCAGTTGTATGCCCAGCATGACACAGATTCCGTTAGGATCCGTCACTTTCCTCCCCCCGAACAATTTCCGTCACCTTTTTCTTTTGACCGTTTTGAGACCACCTCCCACGTTACCTCGCGTCGTTCACCTCGTCCCAAATCACGTAGATCACGGCCACGTCGTTCACCACGTCCACAGTCTGTTTCCGCTCATAGTCACGTTCCCCTCGCGTTTCATAGCTCACGTTCACCAGCACCAGTAGTCACGGTCCCTCATGTTTCCCGTTCCCCTGACTCCCTATGGCGGCAGGCTGATAGGGATCAGTTCCCCCGTCTCGGCTGCGCCCGGCCCGCCTGCTGCGCCCGGCCCGCCGCAGCCTCCCCGTCAGCGGCACAGACCATGCCGCCTCCACGTCAGCTGCAGCAACCCACGCCGCCTCCACGTCAGCTGCTGCCACCCACGCCGCCTCCCCGCCAGCTGCTGAGCCCCGTCCCGGCTCCCCGCCAGCTGCTGAGCCCCGTCCCGGCTCCCCGCCAGCTGCTGAGCCCCGTCCCGGCTCCCCGCCAGCTGCTGAGCCCCGTCCCGGCTCCCCGCCAGCTGCTGAGCCCCGTCCCGGCTCCCCGCCAGCTGCTGAGCCCCGTCCCGGCTCCTCGCCAGCTGCTGAGCCCCGTTCCGGCTCCTCGCCAGCTGCTGAGCCCCGTTCCGGCGCTTCAAGTCCCTGTTCCGGCGGCGCATGTCCCGCGTCCGCCCCAAGTCCACGTTCTGGCGGAGCAGACCCTGCGTCCGCCCCAAGTCCACGTTCAGGCGGAGCAGACCCTGCGTCCGCCCCAGGTTCACGTTCCGGCGGAGCACGTCGTGCGTCCGTCCCAAGTTCACGTTCAGGCGGAGCACATTGTGCGTCCGTCCCAAGCTCACGTTTCAGCGGAGCCCGTCCGGCGTCCGCCCCAAGTTTATGTTCCGGCGGTGCGCGTCGTGCGTTCGCCCCAAGTCCATGTTGCGGCGGAGCACGTTCCGCGTCCGCCCCAAGTCCATGTCCCGGCGGAGCACGTTGTGCGTCCGTCCCAGGTTCACGTTCAGGCGGAGCACGTTGTGCGTCCGTCCCAGGTTCACGTTCAGGCGGAGCACGTTGTGCGTCCGTCCCAGGTTCACGTTCAGGCGGAGCACGTTGTGCGTCCGTCCCAGGTTCACGTTCAGGCGGAGCACGTTGTGCGTCCGTCCCAGGTTCACGTTCAGGCGGAGCACATTGTGCGTCCGCCCCAAGCTCACGTTCCGGCGGAGCCTGTCCCGCGTCCGCTTCCGGTCAAGGATCCGACGGCGCCTGTCCTGCGCCCGTCGCAAGGGCCTGCCCCGGCAGCGCTCGACGACCCACGGTCGCTCCTGGCTCCTGCCTCGGCGGTGGACGACGACACGCCGCCGCCTCTCGACTCTGCCTCGGCGGCCTTCGACGATGCGCCGTCGCTTCTCGTCACGGCCTCGGCGGCGTCCGACGGTCCACCGCCGCTCCACGTTCCTGTCTCGGCGGGGCTCGAGGACCAGCCGCCGCTCCACGTTCCTGTCTCGGCGGGGCTCGAGGACCAGCCGCCGCTCCACGTTCCTGTCTCGGCGGGGCTCGAGGACCAGCCGCCGCTCCACGTTCCTGTCTCGGCGGGGCTCGAGGACCAGCCGCCGCTCCACGTTCCTGTCTCGGGTGCGCCCGGACGTCCACCTGAATGGCCACGGGTGGACTTATTGATCGGGCCTCCCGGACGTCCGCCCGAATGGCCCCGTCGGGACTCGCTGGTCTGGCCCCCTGGACATCCGCCAGACCGGTCTCGTTCGCGGACCTTGGTCCCACCTCCCGACCCCTTCCGCCCACCCTCGTTCTTGGACAATTTTGGGGTTCCTTTTTTGTGTTTTTTTTTTTTCTCCGTGTTTGTTTTTTTTGGGACGTCTGGAATCCGTCCCTTGAGGGGGGGGTACTGTCATGATCCGCGTCGGATATGACTGGGGTTTTGTTATTGTTTTCATGTTCATGCGGTTTTGTTATTGTTTTCTTCACCTCCCAGCCATGTGCACTTGTTATTGTTTTGATCTGCTGAGTAGGGGCGTTTCCCCTCAGCACCTCGCCCTCACCAGCCACGCACCTGTTCCCCGTCAGCTCACACACCTGATGCCCATCCGCACTCCTAATGACTGGACTATATAAACACCTCATCCCAACAACTCATTGTCGGAACATTACCCCTGCTGCTTCATTTGGACTGTCACGACCGCTCCCTGATCTCGTTCACGCTCATGTTCTCGCTTCGCTCCCGCTCTTGCTCCCGCTCTTGCTCCCGCTCTTGTCCCTAGTTTTTGTCACTGTCTTCGTTCCTCGGTTTTTGTTCTGTTTAGTCAAGTTTAGTTCGTCATAGTCATTTTGCACCCTGCCACGTTTGTTTGTCCACGCCATGTTATTTGTCCTCATTGATTAATTTAATAAATTCCCTTTAGTTTACCCTTTTCCCTGCTTCCTCGCACCTCTGGGTCCACCTCCTCCTCGCCGACCGGCGACCGAAACCTGACAGTTCACTTCACTCGCAAAATACTTAACAGTCTAGTCTGTCTTTACATTTACTTTGTAAGATCAAGCCTAATTTTTTTTTTAATGGATTCATGTATGTCATTTATCTGCAAGAGAAAACAATGACACTTCCAGGAGAAATGCACCACTTACGATTTATTACAGTTACAAAGTGGCTGTTACGCTTTCATGGTTTTAATTAGTGTAGCCTTGCCAAGGACATTTTTAACAGCAGTAGAAATGTAATATTAATGGCTGAATCCATCACAGATTGCCTTGTTTAGAAGTAATTGTTTGACATTTTGATGATTTTATGCTCTGTTGCTTTCAGCAATCATTTCTGTAAATAATTCATTCTCAATCCACAACTCAAAAATGTGAAATGAAACCAAACTGAAACTGTCAGTAGGAGTAAGAAAGTATTCAGTGTAATTTCTCGTTTCAAGACAACAACTTCTGCTCAAAAAATGTCAATTGTTCAGAGGAGGTTTTTAGTGGTGTGATTGCATCTGTGGAAGCAAAGTGGTGTGGTTGCAAACGGGTCATCTGACCAGCCGACAGATGGAGGTGTTTCCTTAAAGCGATGCGGCAAAATCTCAACTGCACAAGCCCAAGCCCCGTCTTTCAATACATCCACTTCCCTCTTAAAGGCGGCCGCACACTACATGAGTCCATCAAAGAACACACAGGTTGCTACAATAAAAAAAAGATGTGGGGCGCGTTCGGAAATTCGCTCGGGCGCTTATTCACGACACTGAGAGTGTGTGAGTTCGGAGAGGCTGAGCGCGCTGCCCTCTCATTCATTTCCAAGCGCATCCTTTCTTCTAAACCAATCAGCAGCTTGTGCTTGAACTGGTTCCATCTGAACTGCCTGAGAGGCTGGTGCACCGTGTCTATAATTTGAGTGCCAAGATCGTTTTGGTCATCAAATGGCAGATTTTGGCTGCCAGGATGGCCGAGTGGTCTAAGGCGCCGTGTTCAGGACCCAGTCTCCCCAGGAGGCCTGGGTTCAAATCTCGAATTTCCCCATTGTGGGACTAATAAAGGCAATATTATTATTATTATTATTTCAACAACGCTCTGCGTTTCCAAACTGTTGGAGTGAACCAGTGTGTGCTTGGAGCGTATTTTTGAGCGTGCTTGTGGTCTATATATAATAAAGTCAAGAATGGCGATACAGGAAAACAAACCCTCTAGAACAAGTTCCGGGTTTGCGGTTCGGGTATTTTATTTAGTGATTGATTTATATTTTGGGGGCAAATTTGATTTATTTTGTATTTTTGCCATTTGCCAGCATTTATTCACACGCAGCATGAAACAAAACGTTTATGTACTGATTTAAAAATCAGAGAGTTGCAATAAATCGTTTTGCCAGTATTTTGTAGGATATATGGAAATGCACGTCATTCATATGGCATGCCATTCATATGTCCATTGAAGTTGAATTTTTACACTTCGAGTAGTAATAGACCGATCTGCTTTTTTTCAGGGCCGATACTGATACCGATAAGTGGTCATGGAGGCCGATACCTGATACTTGAAGCCGATATTCATTTCTAGAAAAAAAAGGGGACGAGATGGTGTCAAAATTTTGAAAAATAAAAAACTCCAAAACTAGACGAAGTTTAAATACTTTACTTTAAGTACATATTTATTAAACTAAAAGTGACTAACAACATGTTAAAGCTTTTTTTAGATCTTAGAAAATAGACAACTTGCTGTGGTAGATTGACTTATCCAAATTTCGGCAAAGTCTGTTGCTTTACCTTCCTTTGTTCGCGGGACCGCTCCTGTTGTGCGTGTGACTCACGGTAACAGCTTACTGCCAACTTACGCAGATGGTGCTGTGGGTGGGCCAATCAGCTTCTGGAGGCCGGGCCACCAGAATGTCAAAGAGCAAGAGAGCGAAGTGTGCTGCAGCGAGCCAAAATAAACCAGCTTTTAATTTATTAGCCTTGAATGTAAAAAAAAAAGGCAGATACCGATAATCGGCAAAATGCCAAATATTGGCCCCGATAATCGAGATCAACTCCATGCCCTCCCTATCCATATATTTTAATTTGAGCTGTCAAGCGATTTAAATTTTTTAACTAATTAGTTACAAAATTTACCCAATTGTGCGTGATTAATCACATTTTTCATTTACAATTTTTTTTTACAAAGCTTGGAATCAATATGAACTCAATAAAATAAAAAAAAATGTTTGATTAATCTCCATAGTTAATGCTTTAACTTTGACAGCCCTTTTTTTTAATGAACAGATTTACTGGGTACTGTTTTCATCCAACTGTTTGACGCACGCATGCCCTGCCTGTTGTCCATCTCTCCGCACTGTAACACAACTGATTCAAATGATAAGCTCATCAGCAAGCTCTCAAGAAGCGTGATAACAAACCTGACCATTTGAATCAGCTGTGTAGCAGGGAGAGGTGGGAAAACAGGCATCAACATATTAGGTAAATTCAAGACTTAAATTTGGCCATAGGTGAAATGTAAGCATCAAAAGATTTGGTTTGGTTGCCCAGTAATAGACTTGGCGACCAATCAGGTGTACTCAAGCCACCCCACAAACTCAGTCGAGACGGCGGAAGCTCACCCGTGAACTTGAACAGGATAAGCTGTAGAAAATGAAGCAATGGACAAACGCATTTAAAATTAGGATAAGGCTTAAACACACATAAGACATGCAGGAAATATGTTCGCAAGGGAGAGCGAGAGAGAGAAGAAACACAAATCCTCTCCCTCCCACAAGGCTCTAATCACAATTTAGTAATTGACATTCACAGATGAGCAAGCACTCCCAGATGCCAGTTAATAGCTGCAAGAATCAGCAAGCTCGAGCTTCCCCTTTTTTCGTGCACCTGGATAATCACAGCCATAAAGCAAAATCCCAAAGCAATGCTGGCATAGCTCTTTAAGTACATGTAAAAGTTGAGCCTGTCACATGCACAGTGCATTCATCCACCTTCAATACAGCCAGACGTTCTCCAGAGGACATTTTATGAGCCTTTTGAGAGGATTTGGACTAATCTTTCAAGGCTCACAGAATAGTGTGTTCCGTGACTATGCAAAACACCAAAACTACCAAAAGAACTCAACTGAAAAAATATTCCCACTTGTTTTTTTTTGTTTCGTTTTTTTTTTACTAATCAGAGGTAGACCATAGAGTGGATTCACCAAATGCACTTCTGACTGACAAGCTGAGAAACAAGCTTTTTAAGAAAATAAACATGTCTAGTAGAACAGTGACTTTGACGCAAATATTTTTTGCATTCGTGACAACTCAAGTATCTGAACTATGGCGACAACTAACGACTAATTCAAGAATCATTTCAACTGTCAATTATTTAGTCGGTTCATTGATGAATCAGATTTTTTTGTAAACCTGTTTCAATTTCCATCCCTTGATTGAAAAAAACCAGGACATTATTTCAAATCGACTCCCACAATTTTTTTTTTTAACAAATTCAAAAAACTGTTTAGCACCATTAAAACTATTGCCGAAAGTTTGCGACCTTCAAAGAACCCTGACAAAAAAAATAAAAAATTATAGATGCTCATGGATCAGGTAACTACCAACCACAGTTTGCAAAGATCACATGACCAAACAGAAAATAGGTGAGTCGTGATTAGTCAACATTTATTGAAACCATTGCGGTGATGCGCTCTCTAGTATTGTCTTTGTTTTTGTCATTTTGGTTAGTTTTGGGCGACCCGTTCCCCACTTGCTTAAACGAGAGAAGAGTCATGCATTGGGGAGACTATTCTCAACTTGTTTTGCCAACCGACACAAACCCAAAGTTTTTCCAGAGACAACAACTGAAGGAGCGGCTGCACTGACAGTGTGTCAGTTAGGACTTCAGAAAAAATTGTTACACCCGTACCCATTATCGAGGACTTTCACACTTGAAGAACAGAGATAAGGGCAGGGAAAAGTCTCCTGGACCCCTCACGCCTGCCTCAAATTCTAAAGTGGCATTTTCCAAATATTTGCCAATTTTGCACAAATAATTGTAGCTTCAGCGCGTTACGTACTAGAACAACTCTCGTGGATCTCATTCCATAGCACTGACACTTTAAAGCGCTCAAGGACATTCTGCATAATTGCGCATGCTTATCTGCACAACCGTCATAGTAGTGTAAGTACCCCACCACTGATCACTTCATCACTGCTCTTATGACTTTCCAAACTGTTGCACAGCTGTCATTGAGTGGTATGATTTTACAATGGTACCCTTATATTACGGAAAATACTTTCTATACTTATGTCATGTCTTTGTTAAGCGTAGTTGCATGTTATTGTCATACGAGCGTAACTCATACTGTTTTACATACTTGCTCAACGAAGGCAATTCTGATTGTGAGTGAATTAATAACACATGACAAAATAATTTACATGTTAAATCAATGCATATTTTATACAAAAAAACACATGGTATTTGTAGTACTCCTCAAATATGATGGAGCATTTTTTTGTCACTGAAGATGCACAACTCTAGCGATAGCCAAACGTCACAAGACGATCATACTTCATTATTATGGGGAAGCAAGTGATGTAAAAAATAGCTTACAATAATACTACATAAAAACTCATGATATTGTTAAAAAAAAAAGCACAAGACATTGGAAAAAAGAAAGAAAAGCATATATAATATAGTGTTTTTGGACATACTAACTGCAGTGACAAAGATATAGGCTAGGACAATCATTTTATAGTCCCGTGTTCCTATTGGCTCAGCGACGAATCAATGTTGTTCAGAATGTTGTTTTCGGCTGAAGCGGGCGAAAATTAAGTTTGACGGAGATGTTCATTTAGTGTCGTAACATGACAATGACAACATCGTGACAATTTTAATATCATAATATAGATGTTATTGTTACATCGCTATAGCTCATACATTTATTGATTGCAGTAAGGCTCACTTATTTTTTTTTCCATTTGTGCAATGCATTTAAATTCTCTCTTTCCTTTATTCCAGGCGTTAAATGTTGTTGGTGTAATGTCATGGTGTTTCATTTCCTTAAACCATTGCGTGGATTGGCTTTGTTAGGACAAGCCCACTGTGTTTTCAAGGGAAGGGCAAAATTAATTTGACAAAATAAAAGATATGGCACTTAGCTTTGAGATAATCTGTTGTGTGTGTCTGCACGCTCACACAACATAGAGTACATTATTGAAGAGATGTTGTAAGTCTAGACCATGCTGATGTGTTTGTTTGTGAGACGTTGCTTCATTGGTCTGAGTCGATGCTCTCTGAAGCAGCCAGTGCACTGATCAGCAGATGATGAGAAACTTTGCGTCTGTGTGTGTGTACCTTAGCTTGTTGTGTGTCATTGGAGGAAGGAAGCGGGTTGGAGACCATTGGTCCAAAGATGTCCAGTTCATCATTGATTGTTGAGCCTTTTCCTTGAACATCCGGAGTATCTGAGAGAGAGAGAGAGAAAAGAGGATTCTTCCAATTGCTGAAAACTCAGTGGTCCTCCGACTGACAAGATGTCAGATTAGTCCGAGCATGACACTGATCTAAAAGTAACTAAAAGGTAAGAGAGAAAGTTTTGGCTCATTGCCAAGCAAAAATAATATTAACTTTTTTGAGTACATTATAGGTGCATTGAAATATGTTTTTTTATTCCTAAATAAATGTATCCAAGTTCAGATTTCCCCCTCACACCCTGAAGGCGTATCAAAGGCTGGAGTAGACTTCATTTTCAATGAAGAGGTGATTTATGTGACACCTGAGTGGAATATTAAAATCCAGACTAAAACACCGTATACAGATGATTTAATAGCCCGAGTAAGAGTTAATTGAAGAGGGTTTAAAAGGTGATTCATTAATTGTCTGCCCCGCGGCATGGTTATAAAATTAGAACTCACTCACAAACTGTCTGTAATTGCAGAGTTGGATGGGAACACAAAGAACAACAATCCTCTTCTCCCAGTCAGAGGCTTACAATTAAGTTGCACAAGCGATGATTTCTTCAGATAAATCGTACAGCTAAAAGTCAAGGAATAGGGGAAAGAAATTATGTTTTCATGGAATTTATAAAACAAATATAAAACAAGAATTGGCAAATGCCATGTTTTACTTCCTTTTTTTTAAATATATCTTCAAACCTTATTGTGAATGAAGTGTTTTAAAATTCTGAGAGTGAATGAAAAGGCACAGAAAAAAAGGTTTTTGACAACACATTGCAATGCAAATCGTTTCAGTTCTATTTTATTCTTTGACAAGGACCGTGGCTGTCAAGAACACAACATTCACAGTATCAGGTCTTGAAAAACATATTCTGGTAATGTAAATGCGGGCATGTTTTGTTTGTGCAACTCCCAACGTGAAGTCAATCTAAAGAGGTTTCAAATTTAAGAGATACATTTTGTGGGAGCGGAAATGATTAACATTATCAATACAGCATGGGTATTCCCCTATATTCATGAGCAGTCTAACACATTTTGCAGTGGTCTTTCTGTTTTGCTGTTTTCCCCCCGAGAGTTTTGCACACATAGGTGTATATCCGGCCTGTCTTTTTACGCTACAGCTTTGACAGAAATTTCATTCAAATTCAGATTTTCATCCACACTTATAAGTGGCATGATACCATTATGGAAATGAGCAGCGAGGGGAAAAGAGCCCATCTTCATCATCATCATCATCACCATCTCTTCCATGTTTACAATGAGATGGGCTTGCCTCTATAGAGCACTCTCCAGTTCTCCATGGAAACAGACCCACTGTACAAGATGTGGGTGTTTTTTTTTTTGTTTTTTTTTAGAATCATCCAGAATCCCTTACCCCACATGCAAAAAAATCCACTCACATGTTAAACTGCTGACATTCTTTTACTGTTGGATTTTTCGATATTGTTGTGTTGAGGTGCAGTGAAACATTTGATAAGAGTGCATTTCTCAGCAGCATTGTAACATAATGTGTTTTATTAATTGGCAGCAGCATAATCTCATGTGCAGCGGATATAAAAAGTGTACAAGCCCTTGTTGAAAGGCCATTTTTTGTGTTATAAAAAAAAGAGACCACTAAAAATTATTTTAACATTGACAAACATTGTTACTTCCATTTAACCTGAAAAATCAAGTTGGGAAAAAACTGAAATATTTTAAAGCATAAAATAAGCAATAATTAGGTTTCACAAGTGTGCACATCCTCTTACAGCTGGGGATTCAAAATATCCAATCACATATGCAGGCATTAAATGTGAGTCAGAACACACCTGCTACTATTAAAAGTGACTCTAAATGCACGACCATATGATCTCAGTTGTTTGAGCATAGTTGTACAAGTTATAGGCACATTAACTGTGGAAAAAGTTTTGAAAATAAATCATTTTGGGATTTTTTTTCAAGTTCAAAAATATGGGATTAAACTGGGGTATGTAGATTTTTTCTATTCATATTGACACAGTAATTTGTTCTACACTAACTTTGGGGCTTACAATTGACTTTTTCACTGTTGGATGGCTCATGGCTCAGCTTTCGAACGTCATGTGACCAAACTCAAAAAACAGGCGAACCGCAATCGGTCGCCACTTGAGCCCTGAGCAATTGTGATGTAATTTTCAGTCAACAGCAAGTCAAACAATATTCATCACAATACTGTGTTTAGACTAGTAAAGTCGCATAGTAATACAAATAATTGTTTGGGGCGGATGACTTCCTCTTTAGTATAAACTGCTTTAATAATTAATAAGATTATTAAATAATACAATTATTTGTACGTTTTAACACCATTTATCAATCAAACAAACCAGCAGTTTTCTGTAATAGACTTCTCATAGACATATCAGGTCACCAAATATCACAACCGCAGCTTAGTTGTCAAACGAGAGCGAACCTGGGGTAATGGTTTGAAATTACACCATTACATTTTGGGACCATCAAACTCAAAAGGTTAGGATGGCACCTACTTAAACATTATAATAGTAGGTGAAGTGGGCATGTTTGGGAGGAATTTTACTATTTGCTGCAATGTAAAGATCAGAGAGTATTCAGTCGTCATCGTTCATGAACATGTAACAAATGCTTTCAAACATGACTCATGTATCCTGACTGCATTCGATTGTTCACTAATGGCAGACAGACTTTGACAGCAATATTCATCTAGAACTGTAATTACTTGTTTTGGCATACTGGTTCAATTTGCATATCTGACACATTAAGGCAGAAACTCAGCACACTTTGTGCCAATATTATGGTAATCTTGTGAAAAAGTGAGAGGGTTTTTCATGTCTTACCCAGGCCCAAAAGATCCACGGCTGCCTCTTGATTTTTCTTGGGACTGGCTCTAGTCTCCGACTGTATCAAAAAAAAAAAAAAAAAAAACGAATTAAAGAATGGCTCACAACGTCAATGTTGTTTGATTTTAAACAGAGAAAAATGATGAATGCTCCTCAGTAACAATGGCACAGAGAAAGAAAAAGGCAGATTCAATTTGGAAGAAAAGTTAAAAAAAAAAAAAAAAAAACATGAATAAGGACACGAGATTAGGCAATACATTGATTGAGATATCGGAGAGAAAACAGATATGGGTTAGTAAGAAGCGCAACAAGGGTGACTGCACAGGATTTAAGAGCTCTACAGTCCTGCTAACAAACCTAATTTCCTCTCCATTTCAAGATCGATGGGCCACATTAAACTCAATACCTTTCCAATTCCAGGCAATGAAAACAATTACAGTGCCTACGCCTAATCAGTAATGCATTGGCTGCGAATTGGGTCCAGGGACTGCAGATGCACGTCAAAGTGGTGGCCTGAATCACAACAGGAAGCCGCCTGATTAACTGCAGAAAATTGTTGTCTTGTAGGCACAAATTAGTTGAAAATTAACTTTAGGAGCCCAACCCAAATTGAAATCCTTATTATCACTTTCACAGAATAGCAAATGAAACAGAGACTTAATAATAGTAAGTGCTACATTGCCTAATGCAATTAATTGTAAAATGGATTCATATTATAACATCTTAACATAAATATTGATGAAGAATTTCTTGTGGAAAAAGAAACAGCCTCTACGCAGGCTGCTGCTGAGCTTTTAAGTCAACGTTAACTCTGCTGTCTTGATTCATTTGTCTTGGCGAGTAGCGGACAACAGCAATAGAATCAAAGTCAGCATTTCATTGGAAGTAAATTATAATTGTAATTAAACCATAATTACAACAGCGCTGCAAACATGATTTTTGGATCCATATGTTGGTTCCTGCATTAGTTGAAATAGTTAATGCAGTATAAAGAGGTATATATATTAAAACATTCTGTTTGATAAGGATAACAGGCTGGCAGAAGTCAACATCCAAGAGAATAAAAGTGAGAACTTGAACAGTAGCTGCCGTGAGGCCGAAACAAGACAGAAACAAGAGAATCCCTCGTTTTTCTATGCATATAAATTTTAATTTCCTCTTGTAAAACCTTCTCAATTTGCATATACCGGCCAGCAAATCTGTCCAGATTTGACAAGACCACACTGTCTCATTAGTGAGACACGTTGAGTTTTCCTGGCCCAGAAAGAGTTTTTGAGGGACAAACCTCTTGTAATTAGTTATCTGGGGTGACACTGAGTGATGTCGCCAGGAAAAAGTCAGTAACGGACTGCGAGAGGCTGTCAGGATCATTTCTCTTCGAAGTGGTAAAAGAGGAATTGGAATGGAGGCGAGAAATCGATAGCGCTTCACCTGAACGTGTGAATAGAGTCTCATTTGATGGCGAGTTGCTGCATGCTGGCTTTCGAGAGGAAAGCAATCCCTGAAATGCCGTCTGTCACATCTGATTGTGGTAACATCCACACCAGACAAACATGTTCGCACATCTGTCACACCGGGAAGGCTGCTTTTATGTATGCCTGCACAAGACGAGAGCTTCAACAGACATTTTCAAAAATGATATTAAATGATTTTTTTTTGTTTAGCTTCATCTACAGCAAACATGGAAATACCCAATGATATTCTAGAATAATTAGGATGAGGGGGAAACCTTCCAGAAATGGTAATAGGGTTCATGAATATTTATGAAGCTGGACCTAAGATCCACAGGGTTTTTGTAGCATCCCAATTCCATCAAAGTATGAAATGGTACTTTTACATCACAAGAGCTCTTGGAGAGCAAAGACCGTTCGCCAAGGCTTCATCTTTTTTTCTCCTGTGGAATCAGTGAATGAACAAACGCTATCTAGGATATTAATATCTAAAAACAAGGTTTTATCCAGCTATTGAGATGCATTGTCATGTGTTAAATTAAATATTAGCTGCATTGGTGTAAACTAGCAGAGTCAGCTTCTGTTAACCGCTACATACATGACTGCTTTTAGTTAAGCTATTGAAGCAGTGGAGGTGTGTGAGCAATGTGAGTTTGTGTTTGGCGATGTGTCCACATGCTGCATAAACATGACACGCTGATATCAAAGGTGGCCAAACATGTTCACTGGCCGCCTGTGCAATGGACGCCTACTGTACATCAAGCTGCTCTCCAATATGGTCTCACCACCTTACAGACTTGAGTTTTCAGGCCTGACTACATTGTGACTGTATGGCTGCAACTAGGGATTATTTTAATAATCGAGTAATCTGTCATTTTGTTGAGTGATCGAGTACTAATCTTCCTTTCTACATTTAAAACAGGACGCTATTCTAAATTGACAGTGGAATGTACAAGCTAGTGATGGGTCCAGCGACACTGAGGCGTCGATGCGTGCGCCGAGCTTCCAGGGCAAACCCCGTGTCGGTGCGCGCACTGCTTTGAAAAAGTCACGTGACCACTACCGGAACCGTGTCGACACAGCGGTCGCGCGCCAAACTGTGTTTATAAGGAAGCGCATCTGTCAACAGGATGCACGCTCAAAACAAGTATCAAGTTACTGGCGCGTTACTCTCCGTTAAATATCCGCAAGATGGGAGACGTCACTGGTAAACACAAGTTTTCTGCCGTGTGCGCACTCAGACGTGCAGCGCCATGTGTCAGCAGGACACGTTGCACGTACGGAAACCCGCTCTTATACTGGAAGTCCATGGAGGCAACGTTCCCTCACCTATTTATATTGGCCACACAGGTGTTGTGCACACCGGCCTCTTCAGTGCCTTGTGAGAGGATCTTCTCAAAGGCGGGGGAAATTGCCTCCAAAAAAAAGAAATAGACTGAATAACAAAACGCTGGAGAAACAATTTTTTTTTCAAAAATAAAAATCTTTAATTACAATGAGTCCATTGTCATTCACAACACTTTTACTTGGGCATTCAGACAGATTTTGACTTAATTTATCAACTGCGTCTCGAATATCAAAGATTTTTTCATGAAAGTACGTATATGTAAAAATAATGTGAATGCAAATGCCTTATCAATGGAATTGGATAAAATTAGTTTGACAGATCAGTGTCAGAAGACCCTGTCAAATGTTTCCTGCAAGTCCACCAGGTGTCAGTATTCAGCAACACAGTGTCAACACAGTGTCAATACAGTGTGTCACTGTGTCGAAACGATACAAGATGCCTCATCTACCCATCACTAGTACAAGCAAATGAATTAAAATTCTGTTAATCATTAGGTCTGTCAGAAAGTGAGCAAAAACACATCACGGTTTACCAAAGTAAAAGCAGGTGCAGAAAATTTTATATTTTGATTCACCACAAAGGTTTGGTTTGGTGATAGACAACAGAAATCAGAGAGTTGACTGGTTGTCGAGGGGATTACGGAAGAGGAGGAGCCAAAATGCAGGGAAGTGAGCCAGGAGTAACTAAGAACAAACAAAAATTGAAGAAACGAAAGGCAAACAAGGAACTTAAAAGAAAAAATCTAAATGTGCAAAACAACAGGGACCAACAAAAAGCCAAAGACTTGACTTAACTAAACTTGACTTGACTTGACTTGACTTGACTTGGCATGTCAGGCAGGAGGAGAAGAGACCTGGACACTAACAGCGACATCTGACACGGACAACTGACCGACTCAAACTGAATGTAAACAGGGATCTAAACGCAAACAAATTGACGAGACAACGAGGAGCACCTGGACAAGACTCAAAGTGTTGGAAGGACCTGATTGGTTAACACTGGGGTCTTGGGTAGACGAACACAGGTGGACACAATGAACATGACGAGACACACCAAACAAAAGGAAAAAACATGAAACTAAATACTAAACCAAAAACCACAAAAACAGATCATGAGAGATTGTCTGTGGAAAGACTGAAATTCTCCAGATTTGGACAATTAAACAAGGTATTTAACGACCCTAACTGTATTTATTCTGATAATCAATTTGTTGTGGTTTAATTGTTGCTCCTCTAAATCTGACCATTTCAAATTCCCTTGGGGATTTTCTCTTTTACACTGTTGCATATCCAAATTGTGCCACTTTTCAGAGAAATGTAACAAAAAATGATTTGAAAAGGGAAAATCATTTTTGATGTAAAAGATGCGAGTGCTTCGAATTGAACCTAACCGAATCGTTTCACTTAGAAACATATCGAGATACGTACTGAATGGTCTTTTATTGGCGGGATATAAGTATCTTAAAAGGAAATGACTCATTTAAACAACTGACAAATTCATTAAAATCCATGTATAATGACAAAAAAGTGTAAACATAGGCATCATTCCCTCTCGAATGGAGTCGTAGCATATCTAATTAAAATCGTAATCCCACTGAGTTGAAGCAAATCAAATTGTTATACTTAATCGAACCGCACTTGAGTCGTTTCGAACCTCACGTATCAAAAACTTTATCGAATCCTCTTTTTTGAATGATGCACACCCCCTATTGTCGCTTGAAATGCATATGCAACAGAACAGGGAACATATCTGTCAAGATATGTGTTGTACAAATGTATTAACTCTTGGGACCCAGTTGAAAAAAATGAACGTATCAGGACTCCCAAAACACAGATTCTGTGTGGATTAAATGTAGAAATTATATGAAACGAAAAACGAGCAGAAATTATTTTAAAAAAAATAACAATAAAACACAGACACATGCAAACTAATTTCTATGCAGACAGGATCTAAGAGGATTTTTAAAAGATCTTTTTGGGCAACTTTGACTAAAGATAACATGTTAAAATATTTTACTAAGGGGAGAATACTACGGCATTTTTTTTTTAACAACCAGCTGGGTGTGCGAAAAAAAACAAAAAAAACATCAATAATATGATTTGCGCACCACAGCTGCAATGAGTAGCACTGTCCTTCGTGCGTACAGTACAAAGAGAAATAGAAACAACGGTCTGATAGTCGGAGGAAAACAATAACACAGGGAAGAGCAAACAACAATGAGTGTGGGGGGGATAAAAACAAATAACGAAAGGAAAGGAGTGGGAGACGAGGGTTGCCAATTGGCGAGCAGGGAGAGCAAGTGGCCAAGAGGGGATGGATACAAAAGGGGCAGGAAATGGAGGACAAATAAGAGAGTGAGAGAAAAAAAAAATGAGGGCATTCGAGGGACATAAACCAGAGAGTGCAGCAAAAAAGTAAGTGGGCGCTGTCCACATCGGAAATTCTGGAAGGGCCTGCAACTGAGCAAATAGTCCCTCGAACACAGTTGTACACAGTATGTTGCACCGTCATTTACGGTAGTGCATTCTTGACACTTTGGAAAAATGCAGCATTCTCATGCTAGGGGGGAACATTTGCCCAGATTTTAAAAGTGTTGTTTAATCCATGAAGATGGAGCCACTACACTCCATTAACAGCAATATTGTGCAATTTTAATCGCTGTTGAAGGGGTTTATGACATTACGTGTGTTTTCATGGACAGTTCAGGGAGACGTTCTAGTGTAGGAAACTGGTTCATGGATAGACCAAATTGAGTAGTAAAAGAGTCCAGACTGCAATGAATGGACCATTCAGGATCATTTTTCGAATGTTTGAATGGTTGTTCTAATGTGGCGATAAGAGGATGTCACCAATTTGTTGAAAAAAAAAAAAAATTTTAAGAGACTTCTTCAAAATTATCAGTTCCTCTGGTTGCTGTTTGAGTAAAATGAAGAAAATGCCTAAAATTTCAAATACAAATATTGTCATTTTAGAGCAGGGTGAAAAATGAAAAAAAGATCAAAATAACTAAAAAAAAAAAAATCTTCAAACCGCAAATAATGCAGGGTTATTATAATTTGGCAAATTTAATTATAGTTAGTTTTTATATCGTTTTGAGTTTTTTTTAGTTCGATTTAATTAGTTTTCATGATGGCTATGTTAGTTTTTATTGGATTTAGGGATTTTTTCAAAGACAGTTTTAGTAGTAGTTTTTGTTTTTAAAAAAGTGTTTTACTTGCATGCAACATTAAAAAAAAGACCATGGTTAGTATTGTGAAGTAAAAATGTGACAAAAATATTATTTTAAAACATTTTGATAATACAGGGAACAGTTTAGAGACTTATTTGAGAGTTACAGTTCACAGAATTTGAATTAAAAAAAGTGCAGTGCATACTTCTACTAAAGTTAGTTGCATGCATTCATCTTGATTAAATAAAGCTAGGATGCCTTTATTGCCAAGTTGCCAACTTCAAAAGTGGATTTGTGGCTTCTATTAATGCTGAAAGCTATCAAACCCAGCTGTACGGTGTACTTTTTCATAAATATATAGTTTTTTTATATATATATATATATTCGAGCCAAAGCCACACGCAAACATCTTCTAGGAGCGACGTCATTTGGTGGCTCTTTTTTTGTTGGCTGCAGCATAATGATGTTGCTTCTATGCCACAAACATAAAGAGAACTACAACTCCCAGATGACTTTTCCACCTTGTCTTCAACCGGAAAATGGCCGTACCGCTAAGATCAAACTAGATACCAAATTAAAAAAAAGAAAAAATCAAAAGGTTTGTAAAAATTAATTGCCAAAGATGAAAACGAAGGATGATTTCTCTACATCTATAAAAAGATTTAGTAAACGTAAAATGAGGTTCGATTTCGCTTTTCTTTTCAATTAAGTTTTCAAACGGGCCATGCATCTTCAATGCGTAAAATTTGTATTTAAGGTGTTTTCTTTATAACGGTAAATTCTTTTAGTTTTAATAATTAAATATTCATAACCAAAAAAAAAAAAAAAACTATTACTTTCTATTAAAATGACATATCTATACATATCAATGATAAACCTTGCCCTGATGTGCCGTGAGTGTTAATGTTCATGCATGAGGACAAAAATAAAATAAATGCGCACCAAACAACAAGCTCTGATGCTCATTTGAGAACCACGCCAAACTTTTTATGTGCACCCCTGAATACATACATGTGGATAGAGTTATGTTGATGGATGGGACCTGATGATCAATTGACTTGTGTCGGTATTTAGAGCTGAAGCCTTTTTTATTGTTATGTACCTCCTTAGACGTAGTATTCATGTTGGTGTTAATGCCCTGCAAAAGAAACACCCTTTGGAATCTGTTTTTGCTGTTTGCGAACGACACTCATTTTTTAAAAGCGATCATTTAAGGGCAGATCGTACAAACTACAATATTACGGTGTATAAAATATTTACCTCTGACAGTGTCAAAAGTTTGCAGTAGCATTTTTGTTGGGATTTCTGATACTGGTCATGCATTTCATTAGACTGTTCAAGTAGATTGAGTCCACTGTTGTCTTCATGCATACGCTGTGTATGTAACTTTACTTCATTGAGAAATGGTGATTGCTAATTGTCTTTTACTGTTATTTATAGGGGTAGCAGTCTTGACAGCTACAATACAGTGTTGCAGGTGTGTGTTTAGAGGCTGCACAGAGTGGATCACCTTTGTTTGCTGACAGCTGCTGTACTAACACCATGAAAGAGAATAATAAAACTGCCACTGGCTCGATGAGTCGATAATACTGAAGGCAGAAGCTACAGTGTCGTTTGCGATTAAAAAATAAAAAAAAATGCGATGTGAATGAAAGAGAAGGGAAAGGCGGTCATCTGAAGTGATAGTGGAAGGAATTAGGAGAAGGAAAGACAAAGGGTAACGCGGGGTTATAGTAGAAGAATGTTGCTTGTCAAGTAACAGTGATGAGAGATGGAGCGAGCGAGTGAGAAATGGGCATTGAGCGCGGAGATGGGGTGGATATAAACAATGAGGATGACAAGCAAGAAGAAAAAGGAACGAAGATCGATAGCCGGTGGAGATGATGACAGACGGAAGGTGGGGTGGAAGGAAATAATGTCATAAAAGCAATGCTGATGAAATTGAGACGTGGAAAAATGTGTGCAGGATTGATCATCTTGGGGCTCGGTGTTGGTGTATTGTTGGAGAGAAACTCAAAACGTTATAGATAAAAGTCAAGGACGAAAATCAACCTGAGAACTGAGAGGCAGCTGTTCTGCTCCAAAATGATGAAAGGTTTCGTGTTTGGGAGAAACTGTCGCTTGGGGGGTGGCGGCCCATGAGGGGGAGTAGGAAAGTTATCATGCAACATAAAATACTTATTAAAATATGGAGAATCTAATAACGTATAAATGGTGTCTCTTAAAAATGTCTGTAAACGAAATCTAGTTGGGAAAGCGTCCTCATGGTTCAACCCCGACTATCAAATCTATCATGCTGTTAAGGCACTCACTCCCGTCTTGCTTTGATTCACCACCATCTCTCATCCTTCATTTGTCCCACCCTATCGCTCTCATTATCTCCCTTTTCTTTCTCTCCTCTTGTCTGTAGCTCTCTTTACAGACACTAAATCACTGTCATCCCATTAGACTGCTGGCATATGTTGTCTTTTTCTTTGGGCTCATGAATAAATTATCAAAGAGAACAACACTTCATGGAAGGCACTTGTCTTTGTTAGATACACAAATGAGAGGCATTTTGAATGAGTTTTTGTTCATTGGAGGGGAGTGCTTTTTTTCCACTGGACCACGTCATGACTTGACTAGAGCAGCCGAAAAAAATTGTGCGTAACTGTAGCAAAGTGCAATGGCCAAACAACCACATTTGTGACCGGTTAGTAGTTAAATTGATGGCACAAGACGACTGCAGACGAGCAACAATCTGTGACTCCTAACATCTCGCCGCCTCACCCAAAAACAGTGCTCTTTGAGGTCTAGCAGTCAGGGGGATCGATAGCTTAGCCACAATGAGGCTAATCAATAAAATTGATTTGTACTGCTGAAGGAGGAGAGTCAATCTTGCCTCCGAGGAAAGACACACATGCACAACACAGACGCGCTCATAAATACACGTTTGCACCCTCCCCCAACAGGCACAATCCCCCACTGTTATGTAGGAGAGCATACATGACATGACATTGGGATTGTTAAAGCAGAGCTTCTCAAACAGATGGAAGCATGGCCACTGAGCCGGACCACATTTATTGGGGTTGTTTTTGGAACAAATATTGACGAATGATAGTATGGTGGATTGGTCTTGTTTTTGTAATTGAATGAAATAAATATCACAACACATGGTCAAAGGCATATGTGTCTGTACACATAATTCTAAAAAAATATATAATTAAAGCCATCGAGGCCATATGCTCTGCTGAACAACAATCAAACTGCTAGTACCATTTCAAAAAATTCTGGCAAAAATCTTGTAGAATAACTCACAAGCGAAAGAATGGTTTCTATCAAGGACGATTATGTGCATGACATTAGCATTTGTTTATTACTCCATTTGTTGCAATTTAAGGTACTCTGTAGAAACGCAGTCTACAAACTAATGCAAACAAACAAATTTGTATAATATGTCAGTAAAGTGACAGCAGCAAACCCAAAATGAATTGTGTCAGAATAAGCAATGACTGCAATGCAGAAGTGGTCCTCAACCACCGGCCTGCGGGCCACTTTGGTCCTGGCTGCACAGATGAAAGGAAGAAAAAATTGCAGTAGTTCCAGTTCATTTATCATTCAAGGTGGAAAGATGTTCATTTTCTTTTTAAAAAAAGATCAGCTTCTACGTTACATCCATCTATGATGGGCTGTTGACACATGAGAGAAGTCAAGATGCTAATTGCCATGGTCGTATTAAGCTAATCTTAAACCCACAAGCTAGCAAAATGAGTATAAAAAAAATGGACCACACAAATAAAGCGTTATTGTGAGTGGGAACATATATTGTAGATGAATTGCCACAGGTATCAAACTCTCAGACATGTCAACATGATGCGAGTTAAATGCTTTACAAACATTCCAAGTTGTCATATGTAATAAAGAATAATTTTGAGATATTGAAAGCATTTTCTAGTTATGTTATTGCAGTGACTTGAACAATAGTTGAACTACTATTCTTTACTTCTGATTGCAAAACTAGCTATCCATCAATTTCCTGTGTAGTGCATTTGTGAAACTATCAAGAAGTGATTCAAGATTCATCTGGTTTCACAGCCATAATGGCCCTCTGAGGGAGACTGCGACTCCAAAGAGGCCAGCAATTAAAATGAGTTTGAAACCCCTGGCCTACATTTTTGCACCCCGTAGTATCTGATCATGCAACACCACACATGAAGAGACTGTATCACAGTCACAGAGTATGCAGCAACTCCCACACAACTGAGGCTGCATTATTCCCTTGTTGCTTCCCCGATCATAGAAATATGCCCATGACCTAGAAAGGCATATTTGCACCCTATATGCTAGACTTGCTTGTAAGGAAATCAATGAGGTTGTAATTGTATGGATGCACACTTCCGTGAAAAAGTATTTGCTCCATTATTTATTTTTTGCAGTTTCCCTACTTCAATTTTTAAGATCATCCAAAAAAAAAAAAAGGTACACTCAGACAACAACCTTTAGTAAAAATAAAAAACTGCTTTTAAATGGTGATCTGATTGATTAAAGAAACAAACGGGTCAAAATTAATTTTCCAGCATTCGACTAGTCAGTGTCTATGACGAATAAGATTGTAAACATCAGTAGCATCTGATTTCCTGAGAATAGGTTGAAGCCGATAAGGTATGAAAACAATGCGTACCCTGTATATAATGCTTGTGACGTATGACGTGCTGTACACTAGACTAGTTCATTTCGGACTTGTTTTACGGTCTGTTGTGCTTTTAAAATGCCGGATTGCGTCATCAAGTATTCCCATGATTTCGATATCACTCCATCCATCAGGATTCATGTTCTTTCTAAGAGAAGGGTGGTGAGGGGAGAGACATTAACAGCGCAATGGCTGACAATGCAGTCAGCCTGAGAGCCTCCAATGAGACTTCTAGCTCAACTCTACGACCGTAAAACATAACAGATTGGTACCCAAACTTATGTAGGCATGTCCAACTATGATAATGATAGACTGAAAATATTAGAAGGAAACTCGCAATATTTTGGATTATTGTCATGCGGTAACGTTGCCTGTGTCAATATTTTCCTTGTAGAGTTGCAAAATTGCATCACTTACTGAACAAAAACGTGAATGATTGCCACCAAAATGTATGTGGAAATGATAATATGATAATCATAGTAAGAAAATATTAGAACACAACTCGCAATAATTTGGAAGTTCTCTCATTGATCAATCTCATGCCGGTAATCAATCACGCGTCTTGTGTGAATACTTGTGGGTATGTACAAAGCTTACGAGTCAATTCATCTCTTTGAAACAATGCATCTTTTCACATGACTGCTGATATGGCTGTAATTTTTTTTTCTCTTATGAATATTTTGGGGAAAAAACACAAAGCAATAAAACAGCAAACCGTGACGCGTAATAGATAATATATATAAAAAAATGTATGATAAATAAATAAGCAAATAAATAAGATAATGGCTGAGACATGCACCGTATCATACGACAGCGTAATTGTGTTTTTTTTAGCGTCCTAAATTAGTGACTGAATATGATTTGAGGATGGCATTGTAATGATGCTGGAAGCAAAATTGTAACGACAACTGTGACAAGGCAAGCCGAAAAACAAGTTAAGCTAGGTGTCATGTCATTATGCAGGCCAACAAAATCAAAGTCTAGTAAGGCTATTTGAGTATTTTTTTATTTTGAAATGAGCTTTTGTGAGTATATTTGCAATTTTCTTTATGTCCTAATGACGCCGCACACGACAAACAAACTGCTACCGGAAGCAAAAAAAAATTATTTATTTATTTTTTTCGGTTTTTTTTTTATTTGGGGTACACATTACTGAAGGAGTCATGTGAGGGTCACAAAGTGCAAGAGAGAAAGAGAACAAGAGGGTAATGTGGGCTCATGTGAAGTCCCAGTACGCTGTAAAATGTCCCGG
The DNA here is from genome assembly GCF_059441095.1 of Idiotropiscis lumnitzeri. NCBI lineage: Eukaryota > Metazoa > Chordata > Actinopteri > Syngnathiformes > Syngnathidae > Idiotropiscis > Idiotropiscis lumnitzeri. Next base: position 17,106,248 of record NC_142399.1, on the reverse strand, counting down.
TATGCTAGAGGCTAAATTTGAGAAATGCTGGTATCGGGACCTGCGGAAAAGTGGTGGCCATTACCTTTCGGACATTTATGTGTATGGCAAACTACTGCTTTGGTTAGGTTGGGTTACGCCAGTTAAAGTATCCAATAGGATCGCTGCACAAGCATTTTCATTTTAATGTCCCCCATAGGTACCCTAAAGGATGTTATGTGTCACAGGAAACCGAGTACTTTAGTCGGCCTTAGACAAGAAATTGAAAATGGATGTGCAGCAATCTCACTGGACATATAGACGCAAGTTTGAGATATATGCATGTTGAAAAATGGGAAAATGATTGCAAGATGGAGACAATGAAAGTTAAAAAATATAAGTAAAAAAACAGTTAATAAATTCAAGCGCAAATAATTTGCATGGGATAAGATAGCGTACACCAGAGATTTAAATGACAGCGCTTCTAGTGCTTAACACATAAATGTTGTGAAGCCGCATACTGCATATGACTTACAAATGATCACAGAGGTAACCAAAGCCTCTCTGTGCGAGAGTGTTTACGGGCCGATTCCCTTGAGGATCGTGTTTCTGCAGCAGAGCGGCGGGATGAGTACGCAAGCTTTCAGCCGCATCATCCATATAAAACATAATGCAGACACTCAAACGATATGTTTTCATATCTTTTTTTGCAAGCCTTGAAAATAAATTGCACGGTATCAGAATCTTGTAAAAAAAAAAAAATTCTATACCTCTTAATTAACATTCTGATTAACTTTCTGTCTGTGTGACAATTTCTATTTACTGAATTCAGATGGAATGTAAAAGACTAATACAACAATCAAAAATGAAAAGCTTATATTCTTAAATGGTGCGCACCGCAAATAAGGCGCTGCATGAGCCGATGAAACTAATGTAATAAAAGTCGAGTGGACGTTTACAAGTCACTGATGATGCTGATATTTTTTCATTGCTACAATAAAAAAAAAACATCACGGGTGGAGGGATGCTTTGAATGAATCCACATTCGCTGGCAATGGACATTTTAAACGGAGATATTACACAGCACATAAGCATGAACATGGTCACATGAAGGTATTTCCTGCCAGAGAAAAAAACAATCCTCTCTCTCAGTTATTTGCTTGCTTGCTTGAACAGTCAGGTAACTTTTGCGCAATACGGCCAAACAGGAGAACCTGTCCTCGATGTTGGCCTACCACTGGTTCAAGATGGTGGGAATTTGTATAATCATGAACCTATTTGTGTGTTGGTATAATTCACCAAAAAAGTGTTCTAAATCCATCTCGAACCGACTCTTTTTCCCTTTTACTGCAAAACAAATTTCATTAAGCAACTCAACTGTTTCTGCAGGTAATCTGCCTCGTCATCAAGTCAAAAATGTGATTAGCAACTAGCCGACATCAAGCTCTAAACATCATTGGGGAGTAGTAAAGACGACTAGTCTGTTCACTACAAATTGATGTGTGTGTATTTAGTTGTGATCAGTTAACGTATTATTTGAAGAAATAAATTAACCCTACGGTTTAATGATTATAATTATTTATGTTGATTTTGGAAAGCAAATCTATTCCTTCATATACCACTACAGGCGCAACAATAAAGTTGAGTGAGTTGAGAATTCTTAGCAAAAAGCCATTAAAAATCGGTAGACTAGCGCTGAGACAAATTATCAACTAACTAGACTAATTCGATGACAAAAACAGGTTGATGCAAAATCGGTGCTTCACCAGGACCATATTTCCACACGGATGCTTACACCCACTCAGTATATATGAAAAATGTGCAATGATGGCAGTTAGTCAGGGGAGAAGTTTCTCAAAAAGACGTCAAAATGTCAAGTGTGGATGATTTGAAAGTCATGTCATATAGGTCAGCGTTCCCAAAATTTGTTATGCCATGGACCAGCTCCATGTGAACACATTTTGACAAATCAGCATACAAACACAAAAAACGCTCACCATGACCCTAAATCTTGCTATCTTAATTAGTGTGAGCCTTACATTTTTGTTCTCTTTAACGAGCCAGTCATGTCTTGTGTTCCATAGCATAGCGTGTCCTAAAACCAGAAATGGGGACACGCAACTTGAACTTGTGAGCGAATTAAGTTACTATTTTTTGAGACTTGTTTTTAGACTCGTCCACTAAATACTCGAGACTTTACTCAAACTCTTCTTTTGGGACTGGTGAACATTAGGAGTCTCTATGGTGTGGCTTGCTCTCATTTTCTTACTTAACTCCAAATGTCTGTGTGTGCGTACAGCTCAGGTGCCATAAAAGTTTTCCCTCTCCCTCGTTACCTTTCTGCGCACCCGAGCAACATCCAGTGTTAACGACACAGAGGAGAATATTGTAACAACCACAAACAAAAAAAAAATCACCAGCATGGCAAACTCGGCGCAACAGGCTGCTGAAGTGTGCTAGGGACTTGAGACTTGACTTGGACTTGGAACCTAAAGACTTGGACTTGACTTGGACTCGTGGTCAGGGACTCGAGACTTGACTTAAGAGACTAGTACCAAATCTCTGCCCATGATTCCACTCTACGATTTTAATCTCCTGAATCCAATGCAATAATTGAAATAATAGCAACTCATGGCTATTGCATCATACTGTAGGTCTAATGGACCATTCCCCAGAGACAAAAAAAAAAACAGAGAAAAAGATTCATAAATGACTTTGTTGCGCACAAGACTCATAAGATGAGGTTCTTAAGATTTTGCCTGTATTCAACCAGATTTAAAGATTGTAAAACGGAATATAATGAGTTGGAACATTTTTGTGATATTGTCAGTGTTTAATATACAAATGACAATATTCCATTTGGACGCCCTGCAAACATGCATGGTGACAATAGCAGTTCTGTCGAGCAGCTGTGTGTGTGCGCGTCCAATCACATGCTTGTGCTTGTGTTTTGGTCATACGCGCACAAAGAAAAAAGCCCATCGTCATGATGGTACGCCTCAGATTTGTGAAATTATGCTGCTATATGCCGTGATGGAAAAAGAGTTTACAATAGTGTCAGAAAGTTGAAAAGTTCCTTCCCATCGTATGTGTGGCATATCTCCAGAGCAGGTGGAGGTGGAAGCTGTTGAGCGAGATAAGTCATCAAAAAGAAATCTATAATAAAAAAAGGCGATACAACAAACCTGTTTAATAATTTGAACAAGTACCACCCAAACTTAACTTCAGCAGTTTATCTTGCACTTTTGCAAGTAGGAATATGCTAATGCTAATTCCTGAAGGGCCCATTTTTAGTAGTTTAGTTTAGTGTTATTATATATTGTTCGAAATGTGTACTATTGAATATAAATGTTTGAAATGAACGAAAAAGTTGCACATTGTATGTTAATAGAATGTTGAAATACTTTATAATTACCTTTGTTGTCTGTACCTTAAAGCAACCAAAAAAAAAAATTTATAGCGAAATAAAATGTGTATGTTTTGTTTCAACAATATCATTTAAATTGAGACGTGAAAATGCTAAATTGGTTGAAATAAATAAGATTTACATTGGTGACAAGAGTTGGAATTAATCTGTTTTGGGATTTTTTTTCTGACATTTTTTTTTCTTTTTTAAACAACCAGGCCTTCTTATTTCCATTGTTCAGGATGTGGTAATTGTATTACACAACAGTCAGTTCAGAGCCCGGCCACTCAATTTGATTCAACGAGAGTCATTCCATGAGTGATAATGTACATACAATATCACTCCCTCAGGTGTGATCGTGCTCAATTGCTATGGTTAATAAACAGTAAGACGATAAAAAATGATTTTGCAATGCATTCAATTGCAAATTAATGTAATCAATGGAATAATGGATAATTCCCATGGGTACACCATCTATAGGAGGGGCCAAAGGGGTCAGGTGCCCTGAAAGCCGGGTAGCGGCAAGAGGCAGGGACCTTGGCGCTCCAATCTCCGGCTACAGAAACTAGCTCTTGGGACATGGAATGTCACCTCTCTAGCAGGGAAGGATCCCGTGGTGGTGTGTGAGGCAGAGAAGTTCAGACTAGATATAGTTGGGCTCACCTCTACACACAGTTTGAGCTCTTGTACGAGTGCTCTTGAGAGGGGTTGGACAGTCTTCCGTAGTTGTCCAAGGTGAGAGGCGCAGAGCAGGTGTAGTTAAAGGGTTGAAGTAACCCAAGTGGTTAACAAGCACTTCGGTGCCAAAGCCCCGGGGATGGATGAAATCGACCCGGGGATCCTAAAGGCTCTGGATATTTTGGGGCTGTCATGGTGGCATGGACATTGGGGAGAGTGCCTCTGGATTAGCAGGCTGGGGTTGGAAATCAGAACCTCCAAATCTGAAACCACGGTGCTCAGCCGTAAAAGTGTGCAGTGCCTTCTCCGGGTCAGGGACGAGAATCTGCCCCAAGTGGAGGAGTTCAAGTATCTTGGGGTCATGTGAGGGTTGTATGGAACGTGAAATCGATGGGCGGATCGGTCCAGAATCTGTTGTGGTGAAGAAAGAGCTGAGCCAAAAGGCGAAGCTCTCGATTTACCGGTCGATCTAGGTTCCGACCCTCACCCAACTAATTATCACGTCAAAATAAACAGCTCCTGATATGAAATAGATGCGATCCACAAATGCTAAGATTGGCCAATTACAAGCTGATTGTTTTATTTCAAAGGTTCTCTGATGTTTTTCTGAGACAAAAATCATAACTCAAGTTTGAATAATTTGTAGATTGGACTGTAATAATCTATCGCGAATGAACAGTACCTTTGTGTTGTGTCGATCATCTTTTTCTAAGTCTTTTTCTTTTTTCTTCTCATCTTTCTTCTTTTCACGTTCCTTCTGTAGAGGAAGCACAGTTTCCTATCAATACACATTTTTGCTGTTGTTAGTACAATTACATACAGGCTTCTGGGACAGGCAGCCTAGCAGGTGATTGTAACATCCATTTAAGACAGACTCCTTCTTCCTTGTAACAACTAATGTCGTTGTTTTGTGCCTCTCACAGTTTGGTCTTCTGCATGTGGCCAATCACTAGATGGTCCACTTCTCAAGCCTTCAAATCATCTCTTGTTTTGGTAATTATTGTCATACTTGGAACTATTTGTCCCTGTTATATGTTTTTACTGGCATGCCTAACCCTTTGTATCGAGGACTGAAATTGCCTAAATAAAATAAATAAATACACCATGAAATGTTTGATTAAAATTGTCATTAATTAAATACAGAAATTACAGAAAATTAAATACAGAAAAAATTCTGTCAATCTTTTTACATATAATCATTGATCATTTAATTAATGACATTTATTTAAGTCCATATTTAATTAAGAAATGAAACATTTAATTAATGACAATTTTACTAAACATTTCTTGGTGTATTTATTTATTTTATTTATTTATTTTATTTTGGCACGTTCATTCTTCCATACCTATGGGCTACTTGGTTTTTTTTTTGTTTTTTTTATTTCTTTCATTGCTGTTGCTGAAATTTGCCTTGCATTAGGCTCTATAAAAGGGGTGGGCAAACATTTTGATTGGCAGGCCGCAATGGATTCTAAAATTTGACAGAGGGGCCGGATCAGGAGCAGATGAATGGAGTGTTTTGGGAACCTCACCTCATTTGTGGAAAAAAAATACATTTAATTTTAAATGAAAGTGAACAAAAGCATTACAACAAAATATCTGTCTTTGACATACCACAGTATTTAGAAAATAAAACATTAACAAGGTTTCTTCATTTAATTATTTTCAAGTTCGGCGGGCCGGATTCAAACGTTTAGTGGGCCACATGCGGCCCTCGGGCCGTAGTTTGCCCAAGCGGTGAGAGTAAACCACAATCTGTCTTGTATTGTATTTCCACCAGGGCCATGGAGACAAGATGTTCATCGCTTAATGAGCTACTGTTTACGGCAAGTATGACTTAATTACCAATGTGACACAATGCAAACTATAAAAATGCAACTAATAAAAGGAATGTGACAAACAAACAAACTCAAGCAGGTAAAAAGGAGAAAAACAACCATCCGCATTTGGGTTGCCTGTGAATTGGAGCCTATGTCAGATGATTTCACATCTTGGAATGGTCGCCATCCCATTGCAAGGCAATTATGGAACAACAACCATTCAAACTCACATTCACACCTATAGACGTGTTAATCTAACAAGCATGGTTTTGAAATGTGGGAGGAAGCCAGAGTGCCTGGAGAAAACCCACATGAGCCTATAGAGAACATGTAAACTCAACACAGGAAGGACAGTGCATTGAACCCAAAACATCCGAACGAGGAAACATAAAAAGCAAACGTCTTCATTAATTCACCATTTTATATTAAATATCGCATGTAGATACCAGAGTCAGAAAACACAGTCTTCTAAATGAAGTTAATAGTTATTGGTGTCAATTGCCCTAAGTAGACAATGCAATTTAGGTTTGTTTAATATATCCATCCAAATATGTATAAAACAGCATTGGGAGCTACATGTTAATTTCCACTGCAGAGCCAATGACAACAAAAGACAACAAAATGACTGGAGAAGCTTATTTCTTTCTTTGTGATTTTTTAACAGTTTTTATACAGAATTGTGAGATTTTACTTTGCCAACCTCCCCACAACATGGTGATAATTATCGCATCACGGTTCATATTGTGATAGTAGCATATCGTGACGTTTGGATATTGTTACATCCCTTCTAGCTACAGCACCAAAAGGCGCAATAACCAACCAGGATTCTACCTTAGGCCACAATACGATGCAAGAGGTTTAGATTATTTTCAGAATTGGTTATTCTGAGAATGTGCGTCCTTGTGAAAGTAAATTTAGTAGAGTGTGAAATAATTCCTTAACTCATTTAATCCCAGCCGTTTTCATGAGAGTAAAAAAACCTCAATCAAAGCATTTTTTTCTGGATTTTGACTGATTTTGCAAGGCCTACAGATATGCGTTCTAAAGATATAAAAACATGGAGCTATAAGGCAAAAAAAAAAAAGGCTAAGACGTATAAATACGTCTTCGGGAGGCAGGGACTGCAATTTTGAAAACGTATATATACATCTTATGGATTGAATGGGTTAACTGTATAAGAAACAAATCAAATTGAATTTTGAATCGACTGGATTCTGGCCCTATTGAATTGAATGATTTGATTTTGGAAACCTGAATACATACCGAGCCCTAACAAAAGAGAGAAAACGAAATTTAGAAAAAAAAAGTTATAAATTCAAAATGGAAAAAAAATACATGTAAAAAAACAATAGGAAGACAATAATAAAATCAGTCTGCATGTACTGTATTTATGAGCTCACTGCAAGCGTTACTCCTTCAGAGACTTTGGGCAAAATCCAGCTTTATGCATGACTGCTAACCTCCGGAGGATCCTGCATCGAGAGGTTCTTTGGTACTCCAGAGACACCACAAGCTTCAAATACCTGCTTGTTACTCATCAGCGGCCTTTTGACAGCTGCTCTCGATATGATGTATTTGCCTGGCAGAAACTTTTATTTAATACACCTTTATCTGGGGGAAAAAACACAATCTCTCTGAAGAAGAGACTTTTTTTTGTCAGTACAATGATTTTTATTGAAATGTTTAGTGGTTTCATTACGTTTGCAAAGCACTGGACTATTCCACGCTATTCATCAGTAAAAATGTTTCTTTCCCACTCTTTTACATAAAAACTGCAACTTGCTTAATAATGTGGAAGTAATTTTCTTTTAATGAGGCTCATCTGGGAGAATAATTAGCAAATCTGTCCAAGATTACATAAATACTCTCAACACAAGAAATAACATATGTTGAAAAATAATAATGAACTGCGTGAACACAGAGTAGTTAATTTTCTGTACATCAATGCAGTTTAAATCAAAAAAAGGTTCTATTATTTTGCATGATTGGCAGATTTTAATATGCAGATATCTTTACATACAAAGCATAGCTATATGATTTTCTTTATGGGACAAATAATCTATCTATCTAGGAATCCATCCATCCAATTAATGTCTTTGTCTTGCTGTATAAAATGAAAATCTTCTATAACTGACAGGAGTTCAGACAAGCATCAGCCAAGTAACTGAATCAGACATGGTCATGTGTAAAGTGGCAGCCACACATAGTCTGTTTAGAGCAGTGCTTCTCAATTATTTTCTTTTACGTCAAACCCCTAGAAAGAAGAAATAAAATCTCTCCCCTCCAACTATCTGCCACGACTCTAGATGGTGTCTCCAAAATTATCAGAGCTGAACTTCTAGTCCGGCCCACGAATCAGCCCTCAGGCGTGAGATGTGGTTGCGAACAAATGGGTAAATGACAAAAATTGCCTCAGAAGGCGTCAAAAGTGCCACTACCAACTGTGTAACTGGGTAATATTCTTTGAGTTGATGTTTCCCATGTGGTCCCTGAAGGGCACGCGGAGGTGATTGGCTCATGTTATGGGGTGAGTGAAATGTTATGTTCTATGTGAGATGCGGAGTAGTTGCGTCATAGAAGTAGACTAAGGCTGTACTGTAGGCAGCACGACGTGTGTGAGATTGGCTGACTTTATAAACATAACTTTATCGTTACATCTAGGCAAGATTACAGTAATGCACTTTATTTTGGAGTCAGCCAGTCCTCGCTCAAGCGCCTCCAACTGGTCCAAAATGCTGCCGCTTGCCTCTTAAATGGTGCTCGGAAGACAGCACATAACCCGAATCTTGGCCTCTCCTTACAGGCTCCGAGTGCACTTTAGAGTTCACTTTAAGATACTTCTGTTCGTCTTCAAAGCTTTAAATGGCCTCACCCTTGCGTATGTCTCTGAGCTGCTCCACCCCTACGCACCTGCCCGCTGCCTCAGGTCTGTGGACCAAATGCTGCTGAAGGTGTCGATGACAAGGCGCAGCCTCGGAGGGATCGTGCCTTTTCTGTTGTCCTATGTCTATGGCATGAGCTCCCATTAAATGTTAGGCAAGCCCCCCATCTCTGTCCATTTTTAAAACCCGTTTGAAGACAGATTTTTATTCTTAAGCTTTCGACTCAACATGAGACTGTGCTTTAATTTGTGTTCTAAGTACCTGCTAATTTATATGACTTTGTTACAGCGCCAGCTGTTGTGAAATGCGCTATATGAATAGAATTGTATTGTATAAAACGAGAAAAAATGGAGAAGAATAAGACGAAGAAGAAGGAGACGAATAAGACCATAATAAGCCCATAATAAGGTAACCGTATTTGAATAGTAGATTAGCCAGCGAATAAATAAACATCTGCCGTAAGCATCTCTCCTGCGGCGGAATCATGCACGGACGTTTTTTTGGGGGGGTTTTTTTGGGTGGGGGCAGGGTCGAGGTCGACAATTTTATGAATAAGGCCGGAGGGTCGAGGCCGGAAAGCTAGCCAGATCGCGGCCGGAGGGCGGGGGACTGACCGGCGAAAAAGGGTCGAGTGCCCAGCTGTGAAAATTGTTATAAGTACACTTCTGCAAAAGATTGTATCCTTACTAACATTAAAGAAAACAAAAAAAAATAAACTCAGAACAAAGAATAACGTTATCAAAATAGTGTTTAGTCTCTCCACCTATCTTTTCATCCCTGTTGAATATTTTTCCATGATGTCTCTTAAGGGTTTGTCCATCGCACTTCGTATCTCCTGCGCAAACTCTGGCGAGAGCATCAAAGCCAGCTACGGCAGTGAATATGCAATCAAATGTCATTCTAAAACGACAAAAAAAAAATAACACAAGTTACTGTTTCTTTCCAGATGTAGTATGCTGTGAAACTATGTGTCAGCCATAAGAATTTTAAAAAGCACGGAATTCTCCAAATAAACTCCCAGTGACCCCAGCCTCTTCAGCACAACATTAGTACCCAGCTCAGGGTAGCCTCGCTCGTTGAGTGTGAGAAGGCCTTCAAACCCGAATGGTTTGGATATGTATATCACAGCTTTTGCGAGCATTTCATCTTAATATAGTTTATGTGGGTAGAACTACTTGATTACATTAAAAGCGTGAGTAAACTATTTTACGCTAAGTGAGTTATTTGCTGCGGTTGGTGCACTTTAACGTCAACAGTTTTGGGCATAACGTATTATAAAAGTAATGTGGTACAGTAACATTATATTTAAGCAGAGTAATAAAACGAGTTACCTTTGAAATGTTTGTAATATCACAGGTACTGCGTCTCTGTACGCGTTACAAATTCGGGACCACAACACACATTTTAATCACGTAATGTAAACAGTAGAACAGTGTATTACCTCACTTACACGTTATTTACTAATTCAATAACCACAATCAGAATTTCCTGATTCACTGGGAACGTAACACAGCAAGATTGAATAGTTTAGCCCAGGGGTGGGCAAACCTTTTGATTGGCGGGCCACAACGGGTTCTAAAATTTTTCAGAGAGGCCGGACCAGGAGCAGAGGGATGGAGTGTTTAGGTAACCTCACCTCATCGGAGAAACAAAATACATTTAATTTTAAATGAAAGTAAACAAAAGCATTACAACAATTTATATGTCCTTGAAAAACCGCAGTATTTAGAAAATAAAACATTAACAAGGTTTATTCATTTAATTTTTTTCAAGTTCAGCGGGCCGGATTAAAACGTTTAACGGGCCGCATGTGGCCCCCGCCCGGTTTACCCAGTTTGTCTCTCTTCCAAATGTTTTGATTGTTGTTACACAGTGGTCAGCAATTGTCATGGCGGGGAAGTTATTGTTTGTGACGCCAATCACTGTCATGGTTTCAGAAAATAAAATGCAAAACATACTCAAAATATTAGCAGTGAAAAACATAAGTGAAATGCAACAAAAACATTGCGAAGAAAGCACCTCTGCACTGTGAGGCCATTGTGCTAACCAGTCTCCCACTGTGCCACCTATTTTGTAAAATGATTTTTAAAATTCATTAAAAAGATAAATTTATGTAAAATGGAGACCTACCACATAAAAGTACAGTAATATGCTCCACTTACACTTTCCGCTATTATTAAACCATAGATCATTATATTACTATCTAAATAGGTCATAGCAATCAATATTTCGGTACTGACGAATGATTTTTTTCTCATTTCCACACAACATGGACACATCCAGGGTTAAATTCAAATAGGATTTAAGCCTGGGTACTGCTGACAAACTCCGAAGCATGAGCGTGTCGCCTCTGAAGAGGCGAGCATACACAAATTGTTTCACTTCAGAAAGAAATGGAAATCTGGCTCGACACCAAAGCCTGGCTAAGGCTTATTCCAGTCTGACTCTCCTCTGCTTTTCTCCCTCTCCACCCTCGCGCTTAAAGTGATAATGACTTGTTTTTAATAATCAATTTGCATATAAAAGCCAGGCATATAAGTGGGTGGCAGAAACAGATCCGAGATCACAGTCTGGCTGCTGGCAGTGCTTAACAGAAAGCCAAAGAAAACAGAGAAGGGTGCAAAAAATGCGAGAAATCAAAGAAGTGAGGAATGAAGGCAGCGAAACGGAAAATACACCATGAGCAAAATATATTTAGAGATCAAATAAAGATTATGGTCAGATTATTTGGAATTCAACAAATTTAAATACAAGTAGGATTCATTTTTGAACTTTTCTTTCAGAAGCACTTTGATCGCTAATTCATGAGCAGTTTCCTTGTCGTGTGATGCCGGGCCGGAGCGCTAGTGGCAAACTGCTCCAAGGTATGCCACAAACTTTGCGCTTTTGGTGTTCAGCGGAGGGGGGTTTGTTTGTCATTGTGTGTGTGCGTGCGTGATTTGGTGAACGATTTGTGCTTTTCTACTTTTCCTGATCCATACATTGGCCAATAATATTTACAAAGTGTTCTGTATTAGGGAATTATTGATCCTGGCCTCGTGTACTGATTAGAGTTGTGATATAAGGGTTTGGGGGGCCCCAGAAGATTTCAATTTTTTTTTTAATACCGTATCTCATTTAGCAGTGAATTTTGGTTTTGTGTCAGGGGTTCGTTCAAGTTTGCAAAGACGTTCACAAACAGTTTTCCTTGCGACTAACGTTAAAAATTTCTTTGCACCTCTCGAATGAAAACAAAAAAAAAACACACTAGCTAGCCTTCACCGCTCAATGAGATACGGACTTTAAGATTGGGAATGGCTACATGAGTGGAACAGATAATGGATGGATGGATGTCTGAAAATGGGCAAACATACTGATCTTTTTTTCCCCATAATTTAAGTCTCGACTCCATTTTATGTTTGTTTTTTCTTCAAACACAAAGATAATGTGTTTGCTTTAAGAAAATCAGAATTCATTTGACTGAATGGTAAATGGACTGTCACTTGTATCAGTGCTGTTCTACCTTCCGTACTCAAAGCGCTTCACACAATTACCTCATCTACCGACGGATGACATACCATCAATAGCAACTGGGGGTTCAGTATCTTGCTCAAGGATACTTCAATGTGGTCATAATGGCAAGGGAACGAATCCCCAACCTCTCGGTTGGGAAACAACCAATCTACCACTGAGCCACACCACCGACCATGCATCCATGCTCGGCTGCCGGCTGCTTCCTGAAACTTTGCAAAATTTTGGCGAATCTTAATGTCCGAAATATAACCTGTCGGGTTTTGTGTGCGCATTCTTGCTCGTGTCCGCGTCAGCCTGCGTAAGTGAAAAAGCAAGTATCACTGTTCTTTAGATTTGGCGGAGGCGGTGGAAGCTCACATTTGAAGTCATTAAATCCTAAATTTTGCGCAGAACGCTTTCATACTTTTACAGGTTGAACTGGACAATTTTGCCTGCCTGCTGTGACGTAGACAGCTGAGACCAGAAAGAAATAACAAGCCGAGCTCCAAAAGCGGGCGTGCCAATTTGTCATAAATATCTTCACAAAAAAATATATAAATAAATCACTGCAGAGTCTTTTAGGGGGGAGATTTTAGCACTGATGTCATTTTTACATACATAAAGCTATTATATAAGTGCCAATATTCAGCCGGATCAAGTGTCCGTTTAAGACATGTGCATCACTGTCATTGTGTTTTAATTTAGTGGCATTTGTGGACTTTTAATGAATGTTCTCCTTTATACGAATTTTTAGCAGTGCATGAAAATATTCTTGATTTTTTTCCCCTCATTATTGCACTACCAACATAACATTTTAAATGTTAAGTGATTGACTTCAATCTGTATTAAAAAATATGATCACAATGTAATTGAGGGCAGAGAGGCAATACAATGCTGTGGATTAGGGCTGGGCGATAAACCGAAAATTTACCGTTACCGAAATTTATTACAATGACCGAAATCATTTTGCCCATGTCGGTAAATTCGGTGTTAAAAAAAAAAGAAAAGCCTTTTCTGTCTGCGGCAATGTTCATGCCCCTTTAAGACCGCAACAGCGCCTCTAGTCACGTGACTCTACCAGTCTGCCCGAGAAAGAAAACAGACGTCGCTGTCGTAGCTGGGATTCAAATCCAGAAGCTTTTTCACCACCCACAACACAACCATGCTGTGCTGAAAGTCCAAAGTGAGAAGCAAGGTTCGACAAGTGACAACAGCCCATTAACGGAGGCGACACAATACGAGAGAACGTCTCAGAGGTGGACGCGATAGCCTAGCACATAGCTAAAGATAAAGCTCCTCTAGTTACAGTGGCGTGCACAGGATTTAAGTGCTTCATGAAAGCCGTATTTCCCGAAATGGACTACATCGGGCCGGGAGCTTAGACATGTCAAGCATTTTGCATCTACATCCGACTTGTGGTCGGGTCGCAACATGGATCCCGGATTGAACCTGACTGTGCATTACATAGATGACAAGTGGCGACTGCGCACCAGAGTACTCGAGACGGCACATTTCCCCCGATGATGCACACTTGTTTATTTGGCTTGCATTGACATTTTCTTTCATTTTACTTAGCATTTTTTTTATTTGGCTTTATTTACATCATGCGAGCATCTTGGCGCAATCTATTTGCAGTCAAAGATTTTGCAAGAGGGACCCTTTTTCTTTGTGACATTGTTCAAGTCATGCAAAGCAAGCTATTTGGAATGTTTATTCAAATGATTTTTGTACTTTTATTTTTCATTGAAAGTAATGTGTACCAGTTGGTCAATAAAAAACATTTATGTTGATTTTAGTCCACGGGGGAAATTTATCGTGCATTTATCGTTATCGAGGTAAAATTGCTCAATTTCTCACGATATTGATTTTAGGTCATATCGCCCAGCCCTACTGTCGATACAGAAAATGAGAAGGATAACTTTCTCACATCAGGATTTTCTCAATTGTGTGTTTCTTTGAATAAAAAACAGCTCCAGAGAATAGATGCACGATATAATATTGATATAACGTGGGCAAAACAAGCAAATGTGTGGCCATGAACTATATATAATGTGCACAGAAAATACAAATTGGTCATTTCAACTTACATGAACAATTTTCACAGCTGTGTAAGCAAATGGCATTGTGTGAAATGTGCACTTTGCAAATGGTCCACGTGCCTGTGCAGGTTTTCCCCAGGTACTGAAAAAAGAAACGCTTTAAAGCTTTAAAGTTGGGATGAGTGAGAGGATGCTGGAAGTCAATCAAGAGCCCCACGCTAAAGTCATATGTTATCAAGGAAAATGCTACCAAGTATCAACTTAAACTGGCAGGATTGTGATATACTGCATATTACAATCTGCATGCTGCATACTGGAGTGAGCTCATCACATGGCAGCTGTATAAAGACGTGTCAACAAAATCAAAAATAAGATGTTTGATACTCACCAGCGCTGTAGCCAGAGCCTCCTTGTCATAGTATTTTTTCCTCTCGTATTTGTCACGGATGAATACCTCCACAGACCTGGCAATTTCAGTTCAGGACTGGAAGTCATTGATTAGTTGCATGCAATCAATAAATGAAGATGCACTTCAGTACTGAAAAAATAGCTCAAATTTTCCACCACTTTAAATAGATTATTTTATACATTGTATGCGGTTGAGGGGAATATATTAAAAATGTACAGTATGATAATAAAACCTCAGCTGCAATTTGTTCAAGAACTACTAACAGAAGATGCAAAGAAAAAAAACAAACTGTGAGCATAAAATAGTAATTGTTGCAGAAATTTGGTCCCAAGCCCCCACAACCGGCTTCTTTGTTCTGATTCTCTCCAGTAAGTTAATGACCTTGAAGGTTAAAGCCATTGTAGTGTGTCGTCATTGTTTTCCAAGGAAAAGGCATTGGATTTAAAATTGATTTATTTCCCAGAGCCTCTGGCACTTTGTGACTCCACTGAGAGCTTCAATGTCCAACTGAATTGCTCCTCAGAAAATTCCATGCCAGTTGGAGGGATTAAAAACATGAATTTGGTAGCATAAAACAAAAATGTGTGCACTTTAGTTAAATGTTTGCCAAATCTCCTGTTCAGACTTCTGACACACCCACCATGTATAACCTGAAAACTACCAAGAAGCGTAACTCTGCAAAGTCCCACAGTCGCCTTAATTTCGGGACTGTGGGATTTTTTTCAGACGTAAACTCCATGAAGTTCCATTTTGAAAAGCTGAATGTAAAATTAACTTGCATAATGGATGTAGAAATTCAAATCATCGCCAGTGACGTGTGTACAGCTCATCTAACCGGCTACTTTAAAGAAGGATGTGTTTTTGCATTTTGTTTCTAATAAATTTCCTAAAAGTAATCAACTTGGAATTACTGTGCTCATGACTGCATGTTTGGGGCCAGTGCAACATGCATCAATAGAAAAGCGAGTGTTGATCAGCCGAGCCACGCCCCACGTGTGGGCAATCATTTTAACAGAATTCAACCAGGATAACTCAAATAAAAATAAATAAATAAATACATTTTTAAAAATTAGAAAAGATTCTAAATGTAATTCATGGCACCAATATTGTTATCTGTTTTGGCGGTTTTCAAATTCCAAGCCCCCATAAGCATGTGGAAATGCTCCTCGCAGGTGAAAAAAAAAACAAAAAGGCCCATTACTACAGCCTCTGGAGCGTGCAAGAGTGAAGACGGGCAGGTCTTTAGGAGAATGCAATTCATGCCAGGTATAAACAGGGAACGTCCTCATTCAGAGTGCCTACATTACACAAAGGTGCATAAGTGAGGATCTGTGCAGACCAAAAAGTGTGCAGCCCTGCGCCTTTTTTGACTTCAGCAACCGGAGGGCTATGCCTCAAGGTGCATCAGTAACAGATGCTCAAATCACTTCAACTGGCTCCTCCTGATGTGGAGTAACAGCTCTGCTCTGAGGGTGTGCTAACACTTCACAGGTTTGAGCAGTTAAAATCAACTCTGGTGGAATTATGCCGACATGACGGTTCGAGTATGTGTCAATCCATCAATCATTGAATCAAGATTTTATTTATTTATTTATTTATTTATTTTAAACTGATGCAGTTCTACTGAGCTATAAATGCTTCACTGACCACAAGCAGTGTGTTCACTTGAGGTGCAAGAATCCCATATTTTCTTTGTGTGTGTACAAAGAAAGAATAAAAAAAAAAATTTAAATTTTGTATCCAAGCGGCCACTCAGCATGAAGCACAGCACTCAGTCATTCATTCCAAGTCCCGTCAAATACACAAAGATTTCAACCATAAGATTTCCAATGGACAACATTTAACTATGCCGTTGTGAAATATAATGTGACTCAGGACCAAGTGTATGATTTTCTGCTTTGGTCCAGCCCAGAGAACCAAATCGCAAGCGTAAGGAAACCCACAGTCCCTCCAGGATGACTAAATTCCTCAGCGTATCTCTCAGGGTGAGCCCAGACACCCAACTGAGGAAACCAATTTCTGCAGCTTGTTTCCGTGACCTTGTCCTTTCGGTCACTACCCCAAAGCTTGGCCATTAAATTGAGAACTTCGCCTGCTCAACTCTTATTGCAAACACCATCAATCTCACACTTCAACATTCCACCCCTCATGAACATGACTCGCTCATGATTCACTCCTAAACCTGAGGGCTCCATCTACCCTTTTCTGTGAACGCTGGCCTCAGATTTGGATGTGCGGATACTCATCCCCGCGGCTAAACAGTCAGCAATGAGACACAGGAGCAAACTCTGAAGGTCAGAGCAGGACCATGTCATCTGCAAATAGCAGAGGTGAGATCCTCAGGCTTCTTTCCACACTTTGTTCGCACCAAGACGACGAAATTCAATTATGATTAAGTTTTTATTACTTTCAAAATTGGCATAATCGTTTTTATATATATATATATATATAATATATAATATACAGTGTGTATTGCCCAAATAATACTCATTTTACAATGTCTAATACTATAGTGAGTTCAAAATTTTTGCGTTCTTTTGAAATTGTGCTGTCAATTTAAGTGAACAGCAAGTAAACTCGAATGCACTGTTAAATTATGCAAGGAAACAATACTCAAATTTAAACATTTGCACCTTTTTTTAATGTTAAAATAACTAGTTTTATAAATGCTGTTTGATCCAAAAGGAACTTACATAATTTTGTTTTTGTACAAAAAAATAAATAAATTTTGAATAATCATGATTTAAATCAATACTAAAAATAATTGTTCATTTATATGAAAAAAAAAACAATAAATAAATAAATGATTTTTCATAATGTAGGAGGCCTACCAAGACTTTCAGACAAAGCGCATCTTTGGTAACATCTAACACCCACTGTGAACTTGCTGCTCGCAATACAGATTGGGTATCTGCTCTGTGAACAATGCTGAGCGCACACCAACCTGCCAGATAAATACGTTATTCGAGTGCCACTTCCAACTGTGTAATTATTTATTTCAGTCTGGAAAGGATGGAATTATGAAGATTTGCTGCTGTGCTAACCATACAAATGTCTCATCTTGTAAAGCAGAAAAGGGCAAACTTGTTACACTGGCATACACAGTCTGAGCAAGCAGTACATTAATGCCGCAACAGGAGCTGCTTTTTACTCTCTGATGTGTAGAGGTTGCTAAAAGGACAGAATTTGTATGCTGAATCATTCACTTTAAACGGCTGAATGTGCAAGACCAATTGCATTAGGAGGATACTGGTCAGTCGTTGGCCGAATGAAGTTTTCTGGAAGGTGGGCTTCATACAGCTGTTTGGCCCGACCGTTGCCCATGTCCACCATACTCTGAGAAGAGAAAACAATAATGGAATGTTATTCATCAGATATAAGAGAGTCAACAAAATAGAGTTAAATACACATTGACCCCATTTATCAAGGCCAGATTGGAACAAGGATCTACTACGCGTGGTGATGATACCTCAAGTCGAGTCCACGTCAGAATAATTAGTCATCCATAATTAATTAGTCACTGAGAGCTGCAATTAACATTCAGAGAGTGATATTCTCCACTGACCCAGCAGATAGTTCGGGACACTGCACACGCACACACACATTGCACACATTTGCTTAACAAAACAATTGGATGTATTAATCACAATGATTAAATGAAATGAGCTTCCGATATATATGCACACCCCTCGTCTAGTTTGTGATTAAATCAATCTGACATGCTGGTTACATACACAAACTCATTTCATTTTCACCTCAGTGTGACATTAAAAAGTCGAAATGTGACACTACGCACAAATGAGTTTAACATTCACACAATTAATTTGTGTTTTAAAGTCAAAGATAGGGTTGTCTTTGCTAATGGTACATTTAGCATAAAATTATTATTATTAAGGAAAATTTGCTTAGTCATGTAGTCCGAGACCTATAGGTTAGATGAGCGTCAACTGTGTGTCTGTGCGCACCTGCATCTGCTCTGGGGTCCACTGGTCCAGATTGACAGATTTGACCCGAGAGATGTGGACGCCCAGGTTGCGGTGGATGCCAGCACAGCGGATGCACATGAACACGCCAAGGTTCCAAGAGGCCCATCGAGGACCTGAAAGAAAAAGATGGAATGGAAATAATATCATTGATTCAAAGCTTTATTCTATAATAGTTTGTGTGAATAATCGTTTCTGTTTCTGTGTTGATCGTTCAACTGATGTCAGTGGAACAGAAAAACAGAAGGCTGTTTCATCCCCAATTGACATGTTATGCAATTGTAACGTGGCCATTTTTACATCTATTATTTGCTTCAAAGTCACATTATGCCCATGCTAAAGTCCTCAAGAAACAGGCGTCATAAAGACACTGACTTGAAAGGATTCCGCCCCTTTCAAATTTTTGACATTTTGCTACATTTCAGGATTCAAACACAGACATAAAAAATGATTTTTTTTTTCTTTGTGAATAATCAATCAAGTGGGATACAAACTAAATTCATACGATATTTGAAACTTTTTTTTTAGAAAAAAGAAATAAGGAATGAGGTTATATTGCTGATCAGAAAGGCACATTTCGAGTATTGTAAGTTATTTACTGATTTTTCTCAAATAAATTGATGAAATTGAAAATGATAGCTAATAAAAAATTCCTGATCAGAAAGATAAAAAATGGGCCATTTGCCATTGGGCCGTGTGATTCTTTTAATTGTCAAATATTGAATTGGCGTTGTAAGCATTATTAATGGGACAAAAAAAACAACTGTAAATGTTGTGAACATCTTTGTCATGTTGTACCGAGAAGAACACTGATACCCGACAATGTTGCCATAACTTGGATTTTTTTTTTTATTTCAATTTCTCACAGATGTTCTTTAGACCACAAACTAGTTGCGACTGAGGGATCTATTTTCATGACCAGCAGAGGTTTGTTGCGAGGTGCCGTATTTTGGTATTTTTACAAATGCATGCAAGCTTGGCCGTGTTGAAAACGGAAATTGTGGGCTGTTATGGACGTGAACACTACCAACTTGATTAACCGCTTCTAGAAGTGGCTCTTCTCTTTCCTTTTAAAATTGATGCGGGAGAAGCGCACAGTCGCTGACAAGGCGCAAGGAGAAACTTATTTGCTGGAGTCTATACAGAACGTATATAAGGAACTACAAGCAGACCTCCATGAGTGGATGATATAAAGTTGGCTTGGGAGATAACAAATCTGCGAAGTGGGCACTTGGAGACTATCTTCACTAAGACCATAGTTGTCCATTTTTCAGCCCAACTTGGACGGTGCAGAACAACCAAGATGAAGTTACATAAGAGTCTGAGCAGAGTAGCAGAAACAAAGCCAAGAGCAGGCTACACAGCGCAAGCAAGTCAAGGACCTCTAGCCAGATGCAGGCTGGATTTTTATTCTTGTTGACATATATTTGGGAGAGGAGGACATTTTAAATGATCCCACAAGATACTGCTGCAAGGATGACAGAAGGTTTGAATATTTTAAGACATGTGTTACAGTTTCTCTTGAAACTCTAGATGAATATGAAAAGAGTACATCTAATTCAATTCGTATGACGTATTTCATTCGGCATAAGCAGCACAGTTTGAGTTTTGATCCGCGCAATTGTTTTGCTTTCCAATATTAAAGAATCCCAACATTAATATGATGGGGGGAAACAAAACAATATTGCAATTGTTTTGTAAGAATGAAATGTAAAAATGTAATAGGGAGCACAATACCGAGTGATTTTTCTTCTTGGTTGATTCGCTGTCAAGAATGATAACTTTAATTCTTTGTAACGCTATTTGAGTTGCTACTGTCATCCATCGTGCACACCTGCATGGATGCACAAGCCAGTTAGGACTTTTACTTGGGTTTTTCCTGCATTCAAAATTTGGAAGCAACTGCCTCCGTCTAATTTTGGTCTGCCTTAAGCTCTTTTAATATTTGCCTAAACATTACACTAAATTAGGAGGCATTTTTAATTGCAATTCAAGACAAACCATCAGCAAATCATGTCTGATTATTCGGAAAAATATTAA
Source organism: Idiotropiscis lumnitzeri (assembly GCF_059441095.1). Classification (NCBI taxonomy): domain Eukaryota; kingdom Metazoa; phylum Chordata; class Actinopteri; order Syngnathiformes; family Syngnathidae; genus Idiotropiscis; species Idiotropiscis lumnitzeri. Next base: position 17,085,541 of record NC_142399.1, on the reverse strand, counting down.
TGCCATTTTAGTTAAGTGCCATTAAAATAACAGTAATTAAAAGTGTAATTTAAAGTGATTATATAACAGCACCTAATCTTTCCAGATATCCCCAAAAGGACAAAGCCAGCAGTTTTGATCTGCAGTGCCTGCACATATTCAACTGCTTCAAATATACTAAGAAAGTCATGTAGCGTAATTATATACCAGATGATGCCTTGTGGCAACATACAGTGGTCACTTGGCGCTCTTTTAAGACACCTGTCCACAAACTACGGGCTGGATATCTTCAGGCAGTGTGAAATGCTGGCTTTCCAAAAGTCGGACGTAGAAAAACTCATTAAAGAACATAGCACATAAAAACACTTTCCTATAAAAGCTACCAAAAAAATGTTTTAATGTTTGGATAATAAAACTGTTTTATTGTGCATTCACATTTTAGGGAGCGTACTGCACTGGACTCTGAAGAGTGGGTGAGGACATTTTACCAAATAAAAAAAAGAAGTAAAGTGGTCCGCCTCCAGCTGTGAAATGTTCAACTACTATTTATCAGAGCCACATTTAGCCAAGTTAAAGTTGATTATTACTGTTATAGTTAATTTAAGATGGAAGAGAGTTCCTCTTTTTTTAATTTTACATTTTAGTGTAATAGACGATTGAGACCTACGATTGGCTGGCAGCTAGTTCAGGACCCAAAGTCATCTGAGAAAGGCTCCAGATGACATGCAACCCTTGTGACCATAAATTGTATAGAAAATTAACAAATGGATTTGATGAATCAGCTGCGATAGGCTCCAGCACCCTCCCGCGAGCGCCACGGTGGCCGACTGGTTAGCACGATGGCCTCACAGTGAGAGACAGCATCGATCGTGGGTTCGATCCCGGCTCCGGCCATCCTGTGCTGAGTTTGCATGTTCTCCCCGTGCCTGCGTGGGTTTCCTCCGGGTACTCCGGTTTCCTCCCACATTCCAAAAATATGCATGGCAGGCCGATTGGTTGTTCGTCTCTGTGTGCCCTGCAATTGGCTGGCAACCAGTTCAGGGTGTCCCTCGCCGACTGCCCGAAGATAGCTGGGATAGGCTCCAGCACCCCCCGCGACCCGAGTGAGGAGAAGCGGCACAGAAAATGGATGGATATGATTGAAGAAATCTAAAATGTTAGAAGAAAAAAAGAAGCATGTAAAGAGAAAAGTGTGTGTGTGACCTATATGAGGTACGGCAAACAGACAACACCGTTGTGTGCACATGACTAGAATGGAACTAGAGCCTGGATTGGCTGAAGCCTCCTTAAATTGAGCCAGGACAAAGTTCCGAAGTGAACATTGGTGAGTGAAGTGAACAGGACCAATATGTGGAAATGTGTATATTTTTATATTAGCATATTTGTTCTCATTTTATTGACTCTTTTACCTGCACTACTGTACTGTATTAAAATAGGCCTTTACTGGGCTGAAGATAGCTTCCAACAAGCACTTGATTTTTTTTTCCGTATCTTTTTTCCCCAATTTTTTTCCGCTGTTCTAATGAAGTAAAAACATCCATCCATCCATTATCTGAACCGCTTCTCCTCACAAGGGTCGCGGGGGGTGCTGGAGCCTATCCCAGCTATCTTTGGGCAGTCGGCGGGATACATCCTGAACTGGTTGCCAGCCGATTGCAGGGCACACGCAGACGAACAACCTTCCGCGCTCACACTCATACCTAGGGGAAATTCAGAGTGTGCAATCAAACCTGCAATCATGTTTTTGTAATATGGGAGGAAACCGGAGTACCCGTTCTGAACCCACGCAGGCACGGGGAGAACATGCAAACTCCACACAGGAAGGCCGGAGCTGGAAACAAACCCACAACCTCTGCACTGTAAGGCCATCGTGCTATCCAGTCGTGCACCGTTCCGCCAAAGTAAAAACAAATAAGTTTAAATAATTAAACATTTTGAGTTGCACCCTTTGACCAGGCTCTCATTCTTTAGCTACCGGTAAATGTTTAACTAATTTCAAAAGAAAAATTTTAAATCTGGAATGCAGGACTCATGACACTTTTAAGTTGTCCTGCAAGAGACCAAAATATGGTTAGTATTGGAGACATGCTATAGTCTGCTACTGTATATAGTCCTCACCGCTGCTGAAGAGCCCCTTTCCCTGATTTGCAAATATGTTCAAGAAATCCTACCGCTCAAATAATCATCAACACTAATAGTTTTAGTCAGCTAAACGAGAAACAAATGATTTGAATTGACTGTTGGCTGGAGACCCTCAGCGCTGCAAACCAGGGCAATCAGATTAAATCTACAAGCCTGACAAATTGAAGTGACTTTTATAGATCCAGGATACAAAATATTGGTGCAGCAGGGCCTGCAGGAAGGGGGCACAAGTGTGCACAGAGCAGTGGGCATGCCGGTCTCGGGTAAGAGCATCTGAGTGTTAATTCAGTGGCACTAATACGCTTGACGGCCTAAAGGGGCATTAAAGCAGGGATGACTGAGTGTTAAGCCTAAATCAACAAGCTGAGCCCCGCGTAAGCAGGACTCTATCTTTTGGATATCTGGCTTCACATTTGGTTTGCTCTCTCAAAAATAGACGCCACATGCAATGAAATTATCTCTGCAGCCCACTCATGCAAGGCTCTTGAAAATCATCCCCGAAGTGTGCAACAGATCAATCAAAACACAGCAAACCATTAACTTTGTAATCGGATGTTGCGCTCAATCAGAAAAATAGGATGTCACTCCTAAAATTGTCAAAGAACATAAGAGCCGCCCGCCAATATACACAAAGAAAAGAAGGGGGAAGAAGAGCCGCAAATTCCCTATTTTCTTTCCTCGTACAAAAGCGTCAGACCATTTCATGGATTTTCTTTTGTAAATAAACACATCTTGATTTCTCAGGAGAATTACAACCTTGTCATTATGTTTCGCTTTTCAGCAATGTAGCATAAAATAAGTGAAGATGCGACCAGAGTCCTGAGGTCCTTGGGTAAAACTTCTCGGATGATTGCAGTCCGAATTTTTGTTACTGATGGGCTCATCTGTCAGGTCTGACACTTGCACATCTGCTGTAAAGTAGCCATCGATGGACGAGGGCAGGCCAGGCCAGGAGGTTCAGAGCACTACAAGGGGTGAATGACTACATTTCAGAAAATGAAGAATGAGGCTGAAATGTTCTGCCTCTGCCAGTGAAATAGTAAACAGAACGTGTTCAACTCCCATTTAACAGGGCCACATTCACTTTTGTTATGCATGACATTGATGATTTGTAGAGCATCACACATGACATCATGACTAAGTCTATTAGTTGCATGAGCAAGAGTGAATCCATTAAGGAACTCTTTCCTTTCATGTCTGATCCCGAAAGTCATCAACGGGTGTGTAAAGACAACAAGACATGAGCATTGCTGTGCGCTTTGAGTATCCTCATGACCTGGTTCCGCGCAACTCTGCTCATACTCACACTTTCATGCAGGTAGATATTTGCAAATCATGAAGAGTGACAAAATGAGGGCATACGCTCTTGCTGCCCGTGAAACTGTCAGTTGAAGTGGACCAAGTCATACTTGAGTATAAATGCACACGGGAGACGCTGACACAAGCATACACATGTACCGGCATTCACATAAATACAGACAATGCACACACACGATCACAAAATAAGTCATCGGAGCTGAGAGAACCGCAAACAAAACATGAGGGACAGTGGAAGTCAACGACAACACGGAGGAGGGAGGCAGCCGGCAGAGCATGAAATTAAAGCCCGGACGCCCGATGTGTTTGTAATGAGCTATGACACTGGTCTGAAGCAACCAATCAAAAACTAGAAGTGTTGCACTGAATAAAACCAATGAACACATGTAAACATACACCTTGGGAAGCTAAACAAACTTTTATCTATGTAGTCTGCCTGAAACCGCCGGCAACACTTTTGTGTACAGAACACAGCTCATGGTTTTTATTTGGATTTTGTGTTTGCGCATGTGCGCGTTTTTAACAGAATGCGATCTCGACCCCAATTTTTACAGTTTTTTTTATTTTTTTGATACAAGTAAGGCATTCAAAATCCAGTTTTCAGCTTAATGTGATTAATTATATGGTTTGACAAATTTAATGTTTCATTAGTATACCATTCCATAAACAACCGGGGATGGAAGTTTTCTGCTCCAACTCATCTTTACAGTTTGAAGGCATAGTAAGTTATTTCATTTTCTTTTTATTTTGACAGAAGAAATCCCTGCACTTTCACTATTGTTTTTTTTAATTAATTATTGCACAGTAAACCTATACTGAATACAATACATGCCTGTCATGCGTATCCACAATGAAAGGTCAGAGCGAGATTAAAACCCACAACGTTTGACTGTGAGATGTGCTAACCAAATGCATGTTCCGCCAAATGCATGTTAATAACGGAAATTACTGCAAGATATGTGGGAAAGGCCATTCTGCACATCTTGTCTTTTAAGGACGACGGAGAGGGCGGAAAGTTCATCAAATTGTGAATCCATTTAGATTTGCCAAATAAAGGCCGAGCGAGAAAGATGAGTCATGCTCGTTACAACAGTGACGTGTCCACAAAACTGCCCTAAGTCAAGTCAGGCGTCAAATATTTGTAGTCCTCCGGTTAATTAAACTGCAACAATCTGGGATTCATTTCAATCGTATACTCAATGAAAGATTGCAATTGAAATACACTAATGTAGAGGCTACGTGGTTATTTTTTCATAAACTGATTTAAAACAATATTAAGCACACACATTTTTGGTGTAATGCATTTTATTTGCCATTGTGATCTAAAAAAACAGCACAGAAAATATATCCTGTGCGCAGAGCTCCATTCTCCTTAAAAATAAGCTCCAATTATTTTCTACAGAAAATCCCACACATTGTACAGTGGTGCAAATGCCAGCTTTGATGCTTGATGGATATTAAAGGCTATGCTGCCCCCTACTGCTCATTTAGTGTGATTCAGTGTCAGTGTCTACAAGCAAACATTTATGAGGTCACACTATGATTGGCAAATAATTCATCTCCACTATTGCCGTGTGTAACAGGGTTTGTTTGGCAAGTTTTGTTAGTCATCAAGTCTGTCATTAAAGAGATAATCAAGTCCGAAAAATTCTTTGGACTACAATGTTCTATTTACCTTCACAAGTCTAAACATGGCATTCTGATTAATATTGCGTTTGTGGAATATGAGTTAAGTCGCAAAATCCACCCGTTTATAGCCATCCTTTCATCCCTCCTGTTGACTGAAAATGACAACACAGTCGCTCAGGGATCAGATAACGACCAATCATGGCTCAGATTCAGAAAACGACAGGTCACCTGAGCACAGAGCAACTGTAATGTCATTTTAAGTTGAGAGAAGTGACAAAAATGGCCGTCACTTGAGTTGGCTATAAACCAGTGTGCTCAACTCATATCCCGTAAATGCAATATTCATCAGAAATACATGTTTCAACGACTGGACCAGCATAGAACCATATTCCTGTAAAGACATTTTTTTGGGTTGACCTTCCCTATTAGGACATTAATTCAAAATGGTCCTTGAAATAAAAGCAAAACACAATAACAGAAAGAGACTGAAGAAAAAAAATCAATAGTGCTAAAAGCTGCTGAGCCTCATTTGTTCAGTAACGTGATGCCACACAATGGATGAAATCTGAATGCTGGCTCGTGGGCCACATTACTCAAAGTAACATGGATCAGTTCAATTTACTGGATTACCCACAGTAACAATGAGACTAGGTAACTCAATGCTGGCTCAACAAAAAGGTGGTTGATCAAGTCTGCAGTTGTGGAATGATCAAGCTTTTTCAATAATCTACAAGTAAGTAAGTTGACCATTGTTCAATATTATTTGCTCACATTTAAATTAGATGTTTAAAATAATTCCTTAATCAACAAAATGCTGAATGTGGCCATTCGTGAATAGAAAACATTCAAAAATGTCTAATCATGTAGACATGCCTCCTCCTTCACCAACACTGACTACATAAATGAATATATTTCATTTCAAAAGTTGAAACCGTCCCAGTTCAGTACGCTGTCAATGAGAGGAGGCGCCACATCGCTCGTGTGTGTTGTGGTTTCACGGTCATTCGTTGCTGACAGAAATGACGCATGCGTCTGCGTCTTGGTCATTTTTCAGTGTGAGTTATTATCTACCATCGTGTGACAGTCTACCAAGAACAGAACATCTTTTGGGTTTAATCCAAATGGCCACTTGTGTGTGCCATGACCCCATGGGCAGGTCAGCGACACTCAAAGAGAGGCTCAACCACCACACTGGCAAAGTGGGCCATCTGATGAGATTGATGGAAGGACAACAATCAAAGGTGAAATACAAAAGGACAACACAACGGAACAATGAAACAGAAATCAATAAGGAGTCTGGTTTTGTCTCACAGTGTGTGTGCGCAAAGTAGTCACCTCACTGCAGTAGTCATAGTCAGATAGACACACAAAGGATGGAGGCAATCTCCGGTATCTGGGATGGCAAACCTTGAAACCTGAGATCAAATCTGATTAGGGATGGACATCATCAAGCGCTGTTTGTAGGGGTGTCCGAATAAAACTTTTTACTTCCGATCCAATACTGATATGCAGCCTGGAGTAATGTCCAGTACCGATATCATCCGATACGATATCAGCAGGATTGTTGGATGCTTTAATTAATTTTTTCACTCCCCATAGACGCACTGTGGCCGTTATTCCAACAAGTATTAATGACGATGAAAACAATAATGACACCTTTGTGTTTGCGATCCATCCATCCATATTCTGAAGCACTTAACCTCATCAGGGTCATAATCATGCAACAACGTTTTGGTTTGTTGTCGTCTGCGCAATAATGAACATCGTAAGATGGCGATGAAATGTTCACTTTGTGTTGCGGTTATTCTCAAGTACAGTTGCATTGAAGCATTGAGAATCTGAGCATGTAGCCAGGTTTAACTAATTAATAAAATGCTCCAGCCACTAACATAGCGACTCGTTTTTGATCCAAATCACTTGCAGCGCCTCGACAGAGGATGCTCCCAACGCTACTTTAGCTCCATCGCCCCGCTTTATTTACATGATTTTCGCCGCTTAAAGAGTCTGCCAGACCCGGCAGCAATACACGAAGATGCCGCTGGTTGCTCTATCTCCTAAGGGTTGTTGAAAGTACTCGTCACGTTCTCCTCAAATCCAATGATGATTAAGTACACACAATTATCGTATCCAGGAAGGTATGAGTAAAAGTTAAAAAGGGTAACACACTGCCCGTTCGTCCTCACGGTCCGGCAGCCGATCCCTGGGGCAGCCGCCACCTGAAGCCTCCACCTAAGGCGGGCCCACGACCGTCGTGTGGGTGATCATCGAGGGAGCCCCGCTACGAATCCCATTAAAGTGAATGACACTTTTATTTATTTTTTTTAACATAAGATTCAATATTTATTTTAAAAAAATAAATAAAAAATTATGGTGACTGCCACACCGCCGACATCTTTGTCAGCTCCTTTACAGGAGTGGTTGTTCGGATAATGTGGGCTCTGCATGCTAGATCCGGCGGCTGCTGGATACAAGAACAGGACCGCAATGTGAAATGGACTGAATGTCTTTGAGTGCTCATATAAGAGATTTGGGATGTAGACCGATAAAATCCGATACTGTTTTTTTTGTGTTGATATCGAACCGTAATCTGATACAAATATTCATCAATTTGATTAAGCGATCATTGGGAATTCTGTCAATTTAGCGTTAAATTTGGAACATAAATGCAACATCTTTCTCCGGCTTGAACATAAGCAGTTTAAACAAAATTGACCATAAGCGCATCACATGCTCGTCTATTTTTATTTCCTCCCGTAATCCTGTTCACTGTCCTTTTTTGTCTTTTTTTTAACAGAACCATATTGAAGTATTACCTTTTCACAAATTTAAATAAAATCTACACACATTGAGTATTCAGATCTGCTATCCTAAACCTTCCACATCATGCTTAAAAAGTGCCGGATTATTTTTGTGATAGGTTTTATATTGGTACTGACACTATTTTCCCATCCATGTTACTTTTCTGTTTCCACTGTTTAATTCCAACAGTATGGTTGACCATATTTGTTGTTTTCTCATATTTGTATGTATTCTATGCTCCCTGAATGTGAAGAATAAAATTCCGTATAGAAAGCTAAAAGTTCTCCAAATGAGAGGAAAAGTGGTTTTGCTTAGGCATAGATACGAGAAGTTGCTCGACTGCCACGAGATTGACACAACAGTCTCCCCGAAGCAGCAACAAAGATTATCAATACAACACTGGCATTGAAAGGTGAGTTCAGAAAATTCTGAGACAATCGCCCATCCATGAATAACAAATAACTGAGCAATTCTTCATTATTTTACCTTTAGTTCGTACACTGGACATTAAATGCTATGGTATTTATAGTACTTGCGCGTGTGTGCGATTCATGTAGGATGCCTTGAGATAACTTCTGTTATCTGTTGCACTGTGTAAATAATACTAACTGCTTGGATCATGTAAATTGGTGAATTTTTAATTGTACAAGAACATCTGTTCTTGTACTTAGAAAATAAAATATTAAAAATTTATAATTTGACCCAAAATATAAACAGGTAATTAACATATTTTATAATCAACAACATTGTTGTGGAATTTGTCAGTTAAAGTTAAACGTGTTCAGACTGAACCAGTTAATTTATTTCGTAACATAAAAAGAATGTTTGTAAACTGTGCACAGGTGATGTTTTCATGAACATGTAACAACATTATAATTACATACATTAAACTAAATGTCATCATGCGTGACACATAAGTATTCAACCTGGTTATCAACAATTCATCTTTCACAAAGATTGGAATGCGAGGTTTTGTTTGTTTGCTGGTATTTTGGTGACGGTATCGCTATACATGACAGGACAGCAGAATTATTTTTGTAAAAGCAGAAGGACGTTTCCCACTCATAAATAAAGGAGCCAAGGACGTGACATCGATACATCACTCATGAACGTCAAGTTAATGGCGGTTTTGCAAAACAGAAGTAATGAAACTTTACATTTCAAAATAAAACGATTATTTAATCAGGTTTACTCCCTATTAATATCAATTAAATAGTTTTTACACAAACATAGTTAACGATAAGACTTCTAGAAACTAACTCGTAGCAACCTATCGAACAACAGGTTTCTCCTAGTGACACCACAGGCGCCAAGCGCTTTTACTTTGAAAATACTTAGCGGAAAACGAGTATTAAATGGACTTGTGAACATGTATAGTGTTGTACTTTCCCGATTTAAATTTTATTCAATCTGCCAATAGTTTCTCACTTCGGTTACGTGACATAACACAAAGCTGCCGGTGATGGATACATTTATTCTACTGTCATCTTGACATTTACAAAAAGACAAACAGGGGCAGTAATAACTAGCTTCACTTAATTCAATGCATTGGGAATGGTCCTGTGTTGCACAGGTTTAGTCGAGGTTATCAAGCAGCCAACACAAACAACATGTTGATATTTCGATTTTGTGCAGACATTTGAACATGCACACTTTACCTTTTGCTTCACAGTCGGCACAGAATTTGTTCTCGTCCTCTCTCAGCAGTTTCGATAGAATGGCCTGATGCTGCTCATTCAGTTTCTGGGCTTTTTCTCTTTCAGAACGCGTCGTCATGTCTGCTCACGTGTGGATGTTAGTCCTTTAGGGTGGACAGCCGAGAAATATGACAGAGACAACAGATTTAGATTAAAACAGTCGTGTCATGCCCGTGAAGCTCAGCCTCACTGTGTATGCACTGCTAGCATCCAACCTGCTAACAAAGTAATATGGACCCAAAGCGGCAGCATCCGTGATGCATTCATGATCATCGGATATTTCATTGAACCAGGTGGACATCCACTCGGCTCGCATTTTAAATTAGAGAGAGAGAAAGGGACAACATTTCATCAAGACATGAGGTCTATTTTACTCAGGAAAAAAATATGTTAAAGTGCACTACACATTCACTAAAATAATATAATCACATTCACTAAAATAATATAATCTGTCAAGTATAAAACGAAAGCTTGTTTAGGTTCCTGATTATTACACAATTATGCTGTGGACAAACCAAATGACACTATTGCAAACTCTACACAGTTGTCTGAAATATAATACAGGACCTACTCGGAAAAATATAGGGATATCCGGCTTTCGAGTGCAATTTCAGGGTGAACTTAAAATACTGACCTTGACAGGTTAATTTAATTTGATAGTTCCATAAACTTTTGAATCCACATGTCCAACCATCGATATAAACTAGTGCTGTCAAGTGATTCATTTTTTTTAAACTAATTAATCCCAAAAAATTCCATGATTAGTTGCGATTAATCACATTTTTCAACTACTATTTTTGCGTAGCTTGTAACTGGTATTTGCTTGAATGAAACCTTGTAATTGATGCAAAATCACCAAATATGAAATATATTTAATTCAAAGACCGTTCAAATAGTGTTCTTTGATTTTTGAATACGCCCTAAATTGAGACACCTTTCCAGGCATTTTTCTCCAAAACGTTTCTCAAAATTGCCCACAAGTGCCACACTCCAGCTGTGTTGGTTTGCAAGGCCCAGAAGTAACTTGAACGCGGTATTTTGTTCTGAGACGTGCTAAAGATGTACAGCTAATATGGCACAATATTTGCAAAGTATGCAAATTATTTTTGACGTAAACCAAACTGAGTTAACTGAGTTATATTTAACTGAGTTAAAAAATGTTGGATTAAACACCCGAGTTAACGCTTTAACTTTGACAGCCCTAATATAAACACAGGTTGATATGGCACACTTTGTTTGTCTACAGCGATGCTAAGCTAGTAGGGGCAAAGGCATCAGCGCATTCCAGATGTGTGGTAAGAAAACTGACAGGACTAGGATTTGTTGTGCTGCAGACGCAACTTCGTAAAATTACGACAAGGGAATAAATTTTCATTGGATTTTTTTTTTTCTTCAAGCAAATGTTCTGTATTGACAGCACATTTTCTAATTCTAACTGAAGCACAAAATACATTTCATGATTCCTGAAATGACTTTTTAGAGGCCAACATCCGAGACATTGAGATCCACGTCTGCACGGTAAGAAGCCGATTTCTTTATGCTAACCTCAACAGTTTAGCGTCTGAACGCTAATTCTGCCTCAACAACTGCTCTCGTGTTAGCAGTGGTATTAGCAACGAGAGCTAGTGGGTAGTTTGCCTACCTGTCTTTCTATGGAGATATAACAAAACTTTAGCATCGCCAAATGTCCCAAAACTACGACGATCAGATGCACATTCCTACTCTTATCCACCTTAACCTGTGAAAATTAAAAATAAATAAATAACGATCAGCACAATGTTTTTGATTTTGTGGAGGTGACAGTTGGGCTTTTTTCTCACAGGAGCTCACATTTAATGTCAATGAATCCAAAATATTGTGCAGATCGCTTTTATCAGCGTTCATTCACTGGGTGATCACGCATGAGAAACCAGGTCAGGAAAAAAAAAACTTGAATCGCTGCAGATTCTTTAGCATGGTGTATTTTGGTGCTGATAAAGATTTTTACATACGTGCCATAGTTCAGCCCATTCTAGTGTCCCATTAATTGAATGTGAGTGTGAACGTTTGTGTGTTGACTGTGAAAGGCTGGCTCGTCCAGTGTGTTGCCAATCTTTCACCCAAATTCTGCTGGGATGGGCTCAAACTCATTCAAGACCCTAATGGCACAAGCTTTATGCATAAATTGACTAATAACGTGAAAGAAAAAAAAACAACAGTTGGGCCTCCCAAGTAGCTTGCAGTCGTCAAATGTAATTTTATTATACTTTTTAAATGTGACAGACAGCATAATCAAATTCAATAACAGAGCTGCATTGTGGCGCACAGGCAAAAAAAATTAAACTCTCACAGGTAACGATAGTTTCTACAGCTGAGGCACGTACACTCGCACTGGATTTATTTTTTTTATTTTTATTATTATTTTTTAGAAAGTACCGTCGATACTAGTAGAATCAGTAGTACGTATGTGTCACACTAGCGATATTAAAAAAAAGATGGAAAATTCAAACATTATCCAAAAGTTGTTGTAGTCAATTGAAATGATTTTACACGTTTTACAACACATTCAGTCCCCCAAATAGTTTCAATACATGACTCAACTTCAAGAAAATGGCAGCAAAATGAGATTCCTCGTTCACACACATTGATGCCACGTGGAGACGTCATCACAAAATGCAACTCAAGTAATTGTAACTAGTGCCACATATAATGCGTATCTCAGCAAAGCGAGTCGACAACTTTAATAGGTGCGCTGATGATTAATCCCGCTAATCACCACCAGAGGGCAGTCAGTGATGATTCTGGGTCGACAGTCTATCAACGAATGCATTTGCAATACATTTGAAGTGGTTACAAAATATTAAAACCAATTGGGGTGAGTCCCCAAAATCTTCCACAGCGAGTCTTCAGACATAATTAAAAGTGACACTGGAGTGTTTTATATTTTTAAACAAACCAGCATGACTTTACAGGAAGTTAGAAATCATAGAAAAGTTAAGTACCATAAACGGTCAGCCTGTACTGTTTTTCACGTACAAAAAAAATTGACATGATCATTATTGTGCCTGGGATGAGCAATGAATGTAAATCCTGCAGCAACACACTCCACAATCTGAAAATACTATATTTGACCATGAAACACGACCATTTTAAAGCAATCAGGGTACATAATAGAGTTGTTTTCTAACTTTCAAAGTGATCAAAAACGTGATTTCTTGTACTTCTATTTTTCTCTTGTGATCAGGCCTCAACAAACAAGGCGCTTGCAGTACTTCAAAACCATCACTTACACACAAGTATTTCACAGTATCTTATTAATTCATCATCATCACCTAAAAAAATCCACCCATGGCCGACGCAACACTTTGTTGTTTTTGTTTTTTTTACAGAATGACAATTGATCTATAACTGTAGTTTTATACATAGACTTACACAACAGAAACCTAAACAGACCAATCGAAATACACTTTCTTAGAGAGGTTGCTAAATTTGCTTTGCTAAACGCGTGGCAAGCAGCTTTCGATTTGAAACAATGACATTTGAACATCAAGAAATGGTACATAGTATGAATCCAGAGATAAACCTTACGAATGCCTTTAGATGCCAATGAAATGATAAAGAAAAATTAAGATCGCTAATCTAATTTCATTATTTGTATTGGTGGTTCCTGCAGTATTACATTTAGAGATTTGGTTAATTCAAAGGACTTATAGGGAAATTATTTTTCATTCAGTTTCATTATTCAACTTCCCTAAATGTGTCAATGTACCACTAGGTGAGTAGTTACTAGTTAGTGGGGAAAAATGGGCCAAACTCCTTCCTATCAAGGGTAATGTTTGACAAGTGGCTAGGCAAACAAACGTCAACATTGTGTGAATAGCGCAAACAACAAAACCTCCTCACTCACAGTGTTGTATAATCACATTGGATTTTGAGCAAGAATCCGTTTTGGTACCTTTTTCTTTACATATGTTAAGCGTACCTGTGTCAAACATACACCCTGGTGTGATTCCGATATGGCATATGGCTGTCAATTTGCCGTTTGAGGTCTTTAGGTTAACGTAAGACAAATAAATGCACATGGCGAAGCAAAAAAAAAAAATAATGATAAGTATCACATTGATGGGAATGTTTTAGGGACATATAAATACTGGCACACATCTGCCATTATTATAGACTGGTCATGAATTATGATGGTGAAAACAAAACTATTGAGAACTTGCTCCATGTGTATACTCACAGGCTCCACGCAGACTATACTGACACTTTGTTTTTCCTCATGCGAGTGCCAAACGGCGGCCCAACCTTCTTCAATGACTCAGATGAGTGTTCCAACAGCAGCGACATCAACAGTGAACAAAGGTCAACAGGTTTGACAGTGAATACAAAAAAAAAAAAACAAAAGTTGCATGAGTTCACAGGACTGACTCGAAGGCTTCCGGTGTGGCTTCTGAGGCTTTGGTTTTGTGCATAACAAGAGGTGAGGTTTCCTCCTGAGCCTGGATGTTGGCCACCGTCACCACCTGCACCTCAGAAAGCTCCCCTCCCTCATCCTGCAGCTGCTGCTGCTGCTTTTTCATCTCCTGCTGGTTGATGTGATGCAGGATTCCAGCACCCAGAGCATCACCTTCCACATTGACCACTGTGGTTGTGCGATCCCTGTACAGAAATGATACGAAGTAAACACGTCATCTAAACACAGATCTGTTTTTTTCTTTCAAAGCCTTTTTCACACCGCAGGGTGACATAATCAAAGTATTCAATTTCATACAGTTGATATGTGACCTGCAGTGATACCACTCTGTGCAGAGGTTACTTATTATTTCCCGGGCTGCAGCACCGTGAGATGGAAACGTTTTACACCTCTTCGTTTTCCATTGAGACGTCAACCTTACCTTGGCAAAAATATCCCAGTTTAGGGATGTAACAAAAATGGAGCATCTATAATTTTGTGTAACAGAGATCCTTTTAGTTGACAAACAAAATTTTTTTTTTTCGTGGAACAGATTTTGAAGACATTCTTTGGAATTAGTAATTCCCCTTAAGTCTCCTAAAAACCCTGTTCTCATGCACGCAATTGGTCAAATGACTCTGTTTTATTCACCTCCATTTGATCAACCTTTTGTATATTGTCCCCTAGTGAGGGGAAAATGAAGCATCAAATTTGCTTCATGAACCAGTTGTGGTATTTTTGAGTTCTCTAGATGGCACTATTGTTTTAAATAAATGGTTTAAAAAAATAGCAAGTCAGTGTGCATTCAGCCCAATGTTGAACAGAGACTGTCATCTACTGGAGTCCAAAATAACTACAACTGGTTCATGAAGCTGATTTGTAGCTTCATTTACCCATCACTCCTGCCCCCTAGTTTTTTGCGTCAGTTTGAATTCCTGGGCTGAACTTGTGTTCATCAAATGTACTCACACAATCCAGTCAACAGCCAGCATAAGGGACAGATCATTGGTCGGTAGCCCGATGGCCTCCAGGATGATGGCAATGGTGATGATGCCGCCAGCCGGGATTCCTGCAGCACCGACGCTGGATGCTGTGGCCGTCACCCTAAAAACAAGGAAATGTTCACATGCATCAAAGAACATTTCTATTTCATAATTTCTAAAGCAGGATATTGTTAAGAAAGCACAGTTCACTCACAAGATAGTAAAGATCTGTCCGGCATTAAGCTCAGCGTTGTTTAGCTGAGCGATGAAGACAGCAGCTATGCACTGGAAAATGGCCGCCCCGTCCATGTTCACAGTGGCACCAATGGGGAGAATGAAGCGGCTGATGCGCTTATCCACACCGTTGTTCTCCTCCACACACTTTATCATGGAGGGCAGAGTCGCTGAGCTGTGAGTGATTTAAAAAAAACAACAATAATTTTTAAATCACCAATAAAAAGTCTGTAATTTGTAGGATTTATAAAGGTTGGCCTTCTGGGACACATGAACATCCTTTGAAAATCTGCCTTCAACATCGCTGAAGTCAGCAAAAATAGGCCTGCAATATATTGTTTCAGAATTCTCAAGCAGCTACAACTCCCCCGGAATACTTCACTTTGAAAAACAGTTCTTCACCTAGATCATTCTTTCATTCATTCATTCTCTCCTCCTTATCCGAGGTCGGGTCGCGGGGGCAACAGTTCAAGCAGAGAAACCCAGACCTTTCCCTCCCGCAGCCACTTCATCCAGTTCTTCCTGGGGGATCCCGAAGCATGTCCTGGTTCATCCTCAGGGCCTCCTCCCAGCGGGACATGCCGACTCATGAGGCAGACATCCAGGTTGCATCCAGACAAGATGCCCAGGCCACCTCCTCTGGCTCTTCTGAACGCGGAGAAGCAGCAGCTCAACTCTGAGCCCCTCCTGGATAACCGAGCTTCTCACAATATCTCTAAGGAAGCCCCCCGACATCCTGGGGAGGAAACTCCCTTGGATCTGAGATCTTATTCTTTCGGTCAAGGCCCACAGCTCGTAACCGTAGGTGAGGGTAGGAACGTCAATCGACCGGTAAATCGAGAGCTTCGCCTTCCAGCTCAGCTCCGTTTTTGCCACGACTGACCGATACAGAGTGTGCGTCGCTGCAAATGCTGAACCAAGCCGCCTGTCAATTTCACGGCCCATCCTCCCCTCACTCGTGAACAAGACCCCAAGATACTTGAACTCCTCCACTTGGGGCAGGATCTCAACCCCAACGGGTAGAGGGCACTCCACTCTTTTCCGACTGAGGACCGTAATCTCAGATTTGAAGGTGCTGATTTTTCACTCGACCACTTTACACTCGGCAGCGAACCGCTCCAGTGATTCTTTTACATTCCACCGAGAATTCTAGTATAACATGAAAATAGAGTTATACTGTACCTGGAGCAGGTGGCAAAGGCAGTGGTGAAGGGCGTAATGAGGCCCGACAGAAAACTGAAGGGGTTCTTGCGAGTGAAGGCGAAGTAGATGAGTGGCAGGACAATGCCACCGTGGATTATGTGGCCCAGGATGGAAGCAAATATGTATTTTCCCAGACTTGTCACCAGCAGAACCACATCTTCCATCTCCACAATCTTACTGCCCACCAGGAACACAATTCCAAACGGGATATACCTGAAGATTGGGAGGAGAGGATTCTGGGTTTGAAAACATCCTTCAACACCAATTTGTGTTTTCAAATCTTCAGGCACTCACCACATGATCCAGGATACCAGCACCATGGTTGCCTCATTGAATGCGTTGAAGAATCGGATGAGCTCCTCGCCCTCATTGCCAAGCTTCCTCAGTGCCACACCGAACACCATAGCGAATAACACCAGACCCAGGATGTTCATGCCATCATTTTCTCTCCCAAAGGGCACCTAAAAAGACAAATTGAAGAAAATGTGATTCTGAATTGCAGTGGTTAACAAAAGTCAAGGCAACCAAATACTCGATTCATCTGACGATAACATTGTTTTAAGAATGTTGCATGTAGTTAATACTTCTCAACCCCCCCAAAAAAACAATTCTGTTTGGAGGACAAATACTGTAAATTGGTCGCATTAAGTGTACACTAAAAATCAAGAATGGATGGATTGGATACATTCTAATGCCATCTTTCCTATCATTAAAGTTACAAAACACCAAAGGTCAAAAATTGAGTTTGTGTAGGTATTGTTTTTAAATTTTACTGTTAACAACAGTTACTGTAATTGGATTTCTTAGGTGGTTAAAAAAAAAAACAATGCTTGATTATATTTCCCCTCTATATTATAGTCCACAAATCTAAGTAGTGATCAATTTGTATTCATAAAAAAAAAAAAAATTTGGGAGTGTGTGCTAGGACTGGATTCTTTTTTTTTCCCAAATGAGTGTATGGGTGCACGGTCAGGGCAGAGCATTCAGTGAGCTGGATAATGTTTAACAAAAAAGGACAGGGACAAATCCTGTGTTCTGTCTGCACCCATTGTCCTGAGAGATCCCATAGCTCCACCAGTTTCATCCCAACATGACGCATGACAGACAAATACCATGGATCAGTGCATTCGATGACTGAGAACCCTAATGTGTGGGAGTTTGCCTGTGTGCGTGACGAAGGAAGTTGTTTACGTAGTTGGTGGGACTAGCCAGTCGGATGCACAGTGTGACAAGAAAACAAAGTTTTTGGCAACCATCCTCATGTATTTTCTCTTCGACCCCATTGGAGTGGGGCAGGGCCTGGACTGGTCCCCAGTCAATCACAGAGCACAAGTAGGCAAACAACTGGTATGACATTCACACTAATGGACTTCAATGAGACAAACATACAGGAAGCCCAAACAATAACGGGGAAAACATGTCAACTCCAAACAGGAGCGCATCATCTGCGAACGACCACTCCACATTGCTGCCGAATTAACCACACTGTAAAAGTTGATTTGACCTGTACTGATGGGAGCAGGCTGACTGTCTTGCCATCTTTGATTGACTTCAGCTTTGCTGCTCAGAAGTGAAAAGAATAACGTGAATCCCATCATATCTGTTATCTTTTCGTTGAAGTTCAAGAGGTTTAGTGCCATCATTCCTCCAGACAGGACAAAATTGGCCTTCAGGAGGAAGTGTCCTTTTTGTTTAGCGGGACATAGATCGAACTGTCATCGGCATTGCAGTGAAAGGAAATACCATGCTTTCTGAAGATGAAACCCAGGAGCAGCAAATGCAATGAAAACAGCAGGTGTCCCAAAATTAAACCCTGTGGCACACCATGCAACTATGGGGAAGAGTGGAGCAAGCAAAGCTAACAAAAATTCCAGCCTGCGCACAAAGTATGTTTCTAGGTAATAGACACACGTCTCATTTACCTCCAATGATTCATCCATCCTCTTTCTCCAGCTCATCGATCCCAAATGACATAGATGGGCACTTCACCCTATTATGCCGGCCTGCCCTGGTTTTATAATTCATAAACATTACTTCAAACTCATCAGCTGGCTAATTTCCGATTCTATATATATCCGGACAACAAAACACACTTGATTAAAAGCCACAATAGCTATAAACAGATTTTTATTTTTTTGTATTTACTTTGAAAAAATTGCAGCGGGTCTTCACGTTATTAAGTGGGGTGTATTATGTAAATTGTTGCGCTCACGAGTCAGTGAGGGATATTTGCATTTACATTATTGTAAGCAACAGAACAAGCTCTCCTATACTCACATTTATACAATGACAAGGTGTATGCAAGTCATTTGTAAACGTCATCCACGGTCATGCAACTAAAATTATTACACAACAGAAAACTGAATAGCACCTGAGAAAATAATCCATCCATTAGCTATGAAGCAATAAAATAAGGAATAAAAAAATTTAGTTTGCACAAAAAATGCATTGTAAATGCTATGTTGACGTCACCAGCGCCGCAAAGCAAAACCTTGAGCAGTCTCTTGTTGACACACGGGGCAAATTCGCAGATGAGCTCGGACCAGGGTCGCACTGTATAGACAGCTGTATTTAATGCTCTTTATCCCTTTGCTCAAATTAAATGTAGCAAGAGAGAAAGAGAGAGGGTGGGATGAGTGAGGGAGAGAGAGAGAGAGTTTTCCATTTTTTTTTTTTTTTTACATGACCAGATTTCATTATGTTGTGCATATATTTTAAATCTATGCACTAGGTACTAAGAGGGACGGACAGATGGACGCTAACCCACTTCCGGCCTTGCTTAGTCCATCCTTTAAAAAAAATACATAAATAAATAAAAAATGTCGTCTTCTGTCCTCCTTCTCAAAAATGGGCGAAATGCCCATCTCTGCCAAATGCGAATTGTCTTCTGAACGATTTCACATTCCATTGTCAGAATTAAGGGCTGATTCATGAATGATTTGGAATGGACACATTGACCATTCACAGGAAATGAAAGTTATGTAGAGGCTTTGGTTATATTTAAATGATTATATAGCAAATAATTATTTTTGGTTCAGAAACTGGAAGTAGATTGCAGGTGTTTTACTATCAATCTACTAATTAATTCACAAGAATCAATTCACACAACTCAATTTTAAGTGCTTTGATACCATAATGTGCCATCTATGAGCAATTACAAGCCCTGTTTATTTTCGGATTTTCATTATTTGTGGCAGGAAACGGTTCGTATGCCACACAAATGGCGAAGGTTTGAGGTATACGCCAATTGCAAGGGAGAAAAACTGAGAAAAAATGACACCTCTGAGAGCTACTCCTCCCTAACCAGCTACTATTAAACTTTAATAGATTTATAACAACAAATTTTAATCTCTGCAATGTCAACAATATCTAGCCACATGCATAAATTCACACACACAAACACACGCACACTCATTGAACGTGAACAGGGGTTTACAAAGTCAGTCTCCTTGCAAATGTCTGTAAATGAGTGCTTCTGCAAAACTAAATGACTCGTGTGGCAGTTAAGGGGATTGATACCTTTTGATAGATGGTGGTCCCATTGGTGTCATTGCCTGACGCAACCATCTTGTAGTCGGTGGCATACTGTGTCATACAGAAAGAGGAAAAAAATTTATTCGTGTGAAGAAAATTAACATGATGACTTCTGTTCACATAATTTGCATGTCCAGGAAGAGAATGATAAATGTGTTCCAATTGCTACCACCTAAATTCTCACCAGAATAATGAAAAGCATTTGCCAAAGCTATGTGTGATTAGGAAGTCAAGTGTTGTGTTACCTTTAAAATAACCGCTTCAAAAACTGTCAGGTGAATCCTTGCTATGTACTTTGTCAAGATATATTTGTAGACAGGCACCATTCATGTTGTGTGACCGCAAAAATTGTTACGTATCAATTGAGTGATCATACAAATTATACCAAACATGAAAATGATCATAAAAAAAGAGCATTTACAGCATGTTAGTTGTTCGTCGATCCAAGAGAAACAATAATATTTCTCATTGTTGCTTTATACACATTTAATCTAAGTTGCCATTGTCAAAATCTTGGAGAGAATGTTTTCATTTGCAACAAAGTTGTACTCTTATCCTTACTTAACAACACACTGTATCTAAAGCAGAAGTGTGAGCAAACTTTTTGATTGGCGGGCCACAATGGGTTCTAAAATTTGACAGAGGAGCCGGACCAGGAGCAGATGGATGGAGTGTTTTGGTAACCTCACCTCATCAGAGAAAATTTAATTTTAAATGAAAGTGAACAAAAGCATTTCAACAATATATATGTATTTGAAAAACCAAAGTATTTGAAAATAAAACATTAACAAGGTTTCTTCATTTAATTTTATTCAAGTTCGGCAGGATTAAAACGTTTAGGGGGCCGCATGTGGCCCCCGGGCCGTAGTTTGCCCACGCCTGATCTAAAGGATGATGACAAAGAAAGAAATGCATATTTTAAAGGCCAGACACTCTCGTGCTGGAGTTGCTATGGTTATAAAATAGCTTTTGAATGACTTGTGATCTGACAGATGGAGTTGCAAGATATTTTTGTGCCTCTCTCTCTCTCCTTGCTTGGTTTAATCCACAGTTGGAGGGAATTGCACTCAGTGACCTTTGTGCACTTTGTGACTCATTCATCTCTCCATGCAAGGAGTCCATTGATCTATCCATCCATTATCCAAGCCGCTAATCCTCACGAAGATCACGTTTATGATTCACTTCGCCAGTTTCCGCAGGTTTGCTCGAGGGACTTTGTCCACTGCTGTGCATGTTTGTGGTCCTTTGGTGGAGAAGTGTCTCCATCTTGAACCCATTTAGCCAAAAATAAGGGCCTTCATCTGATTCTGATAGAGAGGCAATAATAATTGTAGAAAGTGGGCCACGTTCAAATGCAACGAGGCGAGGTGAGTTGCTAGGCTGTAGTGAATGGAATGATTTTGCCATGGAAACGGCTGGTGGGGACAAGCCAAAGAGTCCTCATTAGGAGGCATTACGAGACTGAGCAAACCAGTAAGGATTCAAAGCAGCTGTAAATGATCATGGAGTGGCATCGGTGGTGTTGGAGAAATAAATTGCTGAATAATTTACACATGAAACAGGTGATAGTGAAAAATGGGTGACCCATGAGCAGGGAGAGCAAAGTGGATGAAGTGAAGCACTCACAGAGCGGAAAGCGGCAGCCACCAAGTTGGACGGGAATAAGTTCCTGGAAAAGATAGAGAAAACTTTGACTTAAAAAAATGTCAGCTTTTAATGCAAAAAGAACATTCCGTAATTTATCATGCTTTTAACTAATCCAAAATGCACGTTGAAAGTTTATCATCACACACATATTGGCTCATTTCCAGGGATGGTTCATCAAGTCCACTGCTTCTCATCAAATCAATTTTTCAAGCACTCTTCTTATGCTAAATGTTAACAAAGATCATGTGTTACTTTTAGGTTTACATATGATTTGAGCTTGTTATTTAACAGACACATTGGGATTTTGAACAACATGCCAGCAATATACCCACAGCAGGCAAAGAGACCTAGACTCTAACTCACAGGTGTCAAACTCAAGGCCCGGGGGCCAGATCTGGCCCGCAACCTCATTTTATGTGGCCCGCAAAGGGCAAATCATCTGCATCAACTTCCTGTTTCTAGCATTTTTTCTTCACTTTTAACAACACTGAGATATGAGATATTGCCATTTATTTGTTACCAATCCTCCCCTTTTAAAATAAATTGAAAAATTGTTGAACAATTACTGACTAGCTTCTGATTTCAAAACTGGCTTTCCAATCAATTCATATGGGTTCACAGTCATACCGGCCCTCTGAGGGAAACCACAACTACGATGTGGCCCGTCAAACGAAAATGAGTTTGACACACCTGCTCTAACTCATCGGAGTTATACACGAAATTGAGTTATACTCTTCATAGAAGTTAGAAAAAAGAAGAAAACATTTTGGTTTGTTTGTTCATTTATGTAAGCAGGCCACTTCTTGATTCATGGAGGATGACATATGACGACCGGAATGTGATATATGTGATTGTGGTAAACAAAAAGTGAAAGTCAATTCTTCAAACAAAATTGAACAAATAACAACGGCGCTGTGTTGGTCTGTCTGTTTGTTTGGGCATCATTTCCACATATTTACTGGAAAACAGAAACAAATGTTTAATTAGTTAATCTAGGATTTCAAATCTGTATGTGTGTGGTCAATACAAGAGACAACAAACCAACCGGTCAGTTTGAGCACTAAAACGAATATCTGTTTTTGTCGGTGGTGCTTTTGTTTTTGGGATGGTAAAGAGTAAAAATAAACAATGATCTTTTTTTTATCTTGACTCCTCCAAACAATGTAAAAAATCAACAAAAACATTATACTTCTGTATTTGATGGAGGTAATGACATGATCAGCAAAACTATGCGTTGACAAAATATCATAAGATAACAGTTAAGGCATTGCAAGCTTTTTGCCCCACACAGAAAAAAAGGGTTCCTTTTTTTTTCACATGCCATACTTTGCCAATTGTAAATCTGAATGCTTGTGCCTTAACACCACCTACGAATATTTAATGACTGAAGTTTATATGATGTGTTTCAATGCTGCTGGCAAGTGGCCAATAAATCCCAAAATGATTCACTTTGGCTTTTTCCATTTGGTTTTACTCGTCGAACATTACTCTGGCCTCCCTCCCAGACGTCACACTGAGTCTATTCTCATTGTTATCAGTAAAGCACACAGAGGATTACTGGAAGCTATGGTCCCTTTCCACAGATTAGTGTGTGTGGAGTAACTTTATCCCCGGAGGTCACACTACCTTGTGGAAAGAAGCACAACTTTTTTCTGCATTCATTCCCACAGTTGATGCATGTCTGACGAGCACGGAAAACCTTGACAAGCAATCGGTTGTTTCACATGGCACATCGACTGTAGAACTGCTGGGTAGTTATTAGTTGGAATCTTATTTGTCGTGATGGGTAAATGAAGCTTCAAATCAGCTTCATGAACCAGTTGCAGATGTTTTGGACTCCAATAGACGATAATCTCTATTCAACATTGGACTGAAAGCACACCGACTTGACTTTTTTTTAAACCTTTTATTTAAATCAACAGCGCCATCTCCAGGACTCAAAAATACAACAACTGGTTCATGAAGCAAATTTGAAGCTTAATTTTCCCATCACTACTTATTTGCTCTCACACAAGGTTTCCAATTCCAGCCTTTCTTGTATCTTGTTTCTTTGTTCCCAGCACATGACTAAGGAACAGCATTAACTTGGGAAAGTTGCAATGGCTGTTCCCAAAGCTCCGAATTTGTAGCCTGTTTTTTTGGATCCCTTAATGAATAACAGAAATGGTCCATGCTGGAGCCATTTAGGAGGGAGGCAACAGACAAAAAAATGTTGTTCTGCTTTGGCGGGTTGTTTGCAGCTCAAACACAGGAGAATCTAAACACCTTTTCCCATTTCTTGAATGCACTGAATCACATTTTGAACATGTTTGCAAAGTTATTTCTTTGAAAGACTCATTTTTGCCTCTTACACCATAGGACAAATTGTGTTAAGATGTCCATCCATGCATTTATTTTCCAAATTATTTAGGTTTTGTAAGATGTTACTTTTGTAGTATCTTATGGTACACTTCCCTCCACCATGCAGGAAATAAGATCACGGTTGGCATTGTCTCTTGTCACGCTTTTGAAAAACAGTCGCAGAAAACTTTCATTTTTCATATAGAAAAGAACTTGCAGTGTAATGAATAGTGTATAGGAGTGAAATGTAACTCAGAATCCTTCCCAAGACTGCGCGACAAAGTTGCACAGCAGTTTAAAGTTGCAAGACACACCCAAAAATGGCAAATGCGCACTTATGTAGAATCCAGATTCATTAAAACATGTGGTTGCACGTTTAATGTTTGAAAGAAAAGTAAGCAGTCAACATGCTGTGGTGATAAGCAACAAGTGCTGATTCGATAAGTGTGGGGCTCATTGGAACGGAACAGTGCTGCAACAGATGAAGCCTTCTCAAAATACACTCTTCTTCCACAACAGCTGTCATCTCACTTGTACGGTCAGAATTTGTTATCAGGCAACTTCACAACCATGCAGACTTAGCTAAAAGTAGGAAAGCAACCTCCAACCAATGGTGAATCAGCTCCTTCATTTTTATTTATTTATTTATTTATTTATTTATTTATTTATTTATTTATTTTTTTATATATATATTCAAGACGCTGGATTGTGCTGCAAAATTCATGTGTGTGAGTAAACAGATCTCACAAATTCTCAGAGGGCTGTTTAGGTTTCATTGCCTTCTTATCAGCAGTTCACCAAGTGGTTTTGAGACATTCAACTTTGAGTCAACTACTACAGCCTGGTATTTGCGTAAAGTCTGTGCATGGGTACAATGACATCTAAAGACAATAAAGGTATTCTGCATGAGGAGAAATTTTCTGCCCAGTGTTCAAAGGCTTGGTCTCAGGCACAGGTCACCGGTCCTCTATCCAGGATAATATTTGAAAACACAACTAAAAATACCTAACAATGGTTCGCGACGAAACAAATATTCTGAAGAGACTTCATTGAAATCCTTTGGAATATCTGTTCAGTTTGGAGAAGGCACCCCTTGAACGTGAGAGAGCTCAAGCAGCTTGCTCATGATGAGCGGGCCAAAACACATGTCGACAGGTGCACAGGTGTCAAGGCCAGTCAAGTTTGACGACAGTGTTTGCCTTAAAAACAACTTCAATCATGATGTGGTTTCGTTACTTATTTGGTTGGACCGCTAGAATACAACAATGGAGGATATCATTAGTGGTGCAGTGCGGGCTTGACTTTCTTTCAACGTAACCATTGTTGTTGTTGATTGTTTCTATTAAAGTGTCTGACAGTAAACGAGGTGGCGAGGATCGAGAGATGGCCATGTTATAATTTGCTAACAGTGTTTTCAATTTGTGCGGTTTCACTGTTTTGACAAAGCTGCCTCTACTTAACATGACGCGTGTTTTTTGTCAAATACTGTAAAAGCAAAGCAGGCTGCGATGACCTGCTCTCAACTCGAGTCACTTTGCACTCAAACCTTCGACACAGTTCAGATAGTTCCGATCACCTGACATCAGTGGTGGGAAGTAACTACTTTTTTAGTGTACATTAATGGATTTTCTGGTCTCCCAAGTACTTGTTTTTCGGATGACTTTTTACCTTTACTTGCTATATTAAGAAGCAGATATACTGCGTGTACTTTGTACAACTTAGTTTGTCAAAATGGGCTCCTTTTTCATACCACTATTTATGACAACATGGATAAAAAAAAAACTTTAATAAAGAGAAGTATTAATGGACATAGAGAAGCAAGATATCACCCATCTAGCCCCTCTTTTCAGCAAATTGTTTGATGTTGTTGGCTACAATAATGATGTGTGTAAAAATACAAGAGCTTCAGAAACATATCGTTTTTTAGAGCATACTAGCTGATCCAGCGCTCTTAAAGGGGAAATCAACCCAAAAAAAATCCTTTGCAATAATATGTTCTTTGTGCCTTTACTAGTCTAAAGATGGCATTCTGATTAATATTGTGTTTGTGGAATTTGAGTTAAGCGGCAAATTCCACCTGTTTTGAGCCTCCTCAAACGGCGAAATTTGTCATTTTCTCCCTTGTCACGTCCCATTTATCTTGTTTTAAAGAGAAATGATCACATCTTAAAATATTGTGATTATTTTTATGTTATGGCGAATACAATATTTATATTGCAATAAACTTTTTATATAGACTGTAGTGTTTACACTGTCCATACGACAGCGATGGGCAATTGGTGGCCCTGCTCTTTTTTTTTAAATTCTTTTTACAAAACCCCACAAATTCTCCAAAAAAGACTGACAAACATTCAATATATGTTGTATACAAAAAACTGAAGGAAATGGGGGTGAGGGTTGGGGAATGCAGAAGGACCAGAAAAAACATGAAAAAAAATCTTGAAAAAAAATAAAAGGGAAAAAATGTGCAATCATGCGAATCCACAGGTGCTGAATTGCAAATCTTAGTGATGGGTAAATGAAGCTTCAAATCTGTTCAACATTCGGCTGAAAGCACACTGATTTGCCATTTTTCAAACCGTTTTATTTAAAACAACAGTGCCATCTACAGGACTCAAAAATACAACAACTGGTTCATGAAGCAAATTTGAAGCTTCATTTTCCCATCACTAGACTTGTGCTTATACTGGGTCTTATACCGCCGTAAACCTATTAATTTTTTGCAGACTTGGAATGATTCGCAGGACAAACATAGTACCTCAATAATATTACAATTTTGAAAGAATGTATTTTTTGTGGGAATACATACAAAATAAGTTGCACTTATTGTTGGTTTCTCCTTCAGGAGTTTTGTGCTTTGCATGGATAGTATTTTTAATGCAAAAAAGACCTTTGTACAATAAAAAAGAATATATATATATATATATTGTGTGATTAATTTGCTGTTTGTGTCCAACCCGTTGTGGCTAAAAAGCATTTTGTCACACATCTGCTTCAGAAGCATTTAAGTTGCCCATCTCTGTCACGTGAGACACCACCAGCAGTCACAATAATTATAATAAAATACAAAGTGTGCCGCAACCACAAGGACTTTCCACCATGCAGGGGACGCAAGTACGGTACCTGGCCAAGTCCAGAAATGAGTCGGTGGTCTCCTTATTGTTGGTGACGCTCTCCAGAACCAGGCTATTGGTGTTGAGGGAGCCAGCACCCACACCGGGTTTGATGATAAACGCCAATGTCACGCCGATCGCGGAGGCGATGAGGGTGGTCACCAAGAAGTAGGCGACAGCGATGCCACCCAACTTGCCCAAGGAGCGGGTGTCCAGGCTGGCTGCGCCGGAGATGAGGCTGCACACGACCAGGGGCAGGATTATCATCTTCAGCATCCGAAGAAGCATCTCACCCGGGAAAGCGAAGTAGGTCATCTGCGCTTTGGTCAGGCTCATGTTGCGGACCCCCATTCCGAGCCCGACACCCACCAAAACCCCCGAGACCGTCATGATCACCAAAAGGTTCCGGCTGAGAAACTCCACCAGCTTCTTCTGGAAGCTTTTCGGGGCTCCTTTCTCTCGCAGCCGCTCTATTGAGGCGGCCATGGCGTGGCCGTTGATTTCGCTCTTTTTCTCCATCTTCTTTTTCCTTCTCAGGACACGGCAGCGTGGGAAGCTCGATCCGCGTGTGTGCTCAACAAGAGCGTGGCTTTGGCGCACACTCAACAGCGAAGGCTGGAGCCGGCGTGAGGGATTACGTCGGGGGTGGGAGCCAATCGAGTTGCCGGGTACATGCGCACTAGGATGCAGACCTCTGCCCGCACATGATGCAAGATTATAAAGTATTGCTACAGAGATTCTGTAATTGGGATAACATGCATGTATAGAGAGCACTTGGAGAGAAAAAAATCAGAATGCAGCTGCTCATTAATCGAGGAGAAATTGTGAGTTTCTTGTTTTTGTTTGTTTGTTTTAGGGATAAATCCCAGTTCCTCTGTGATTCATATTAATTTTCGGAAGAGCATGGTGAACAGGGCAAATATAAGACCCATCTGCAGAACTGGAACAAATAACAGTCAAGCGAGAAATTTAAAAAAACATGTAAAGAAGAAATCAGAGATTTGTTTTTAAATACCAGAGGCGGAGCTTAATGCTGGTTGCTCTCCGGCACACTGGCCACCCCCAAGTCAATGGGAAGATTTTTATAAACGTGATTCTGTGATGCAGATAATTAGTGCCACGCGGTACACGGTCATCTGTGAATATATGGAGAGCGCTTTGTTACAGCTCCAGCTGTTTTGAAATGCGTTATATAAATATAGTTGTAATGTATTGTATTGTATTGATCAATCTGATAGGCTGTTAACTAGCGAATCAGTGCATGTCCACTTTTAAAACTTGTTTGAAGACATATTTTTATTCTTTAGCTTTTGATTCAACATGAGACTGTTGCTGTTCTGCTGTTCTCCTGGTATCTTTCTGAGTTTTAATTTGTGTTCTAATTTCCTGCAAATTTTTATTACACCATATGGAAAACGCTTTATTACAGCTCCTGCTGTTGTGAAATGCGCTATAAAAAATAAAGGTGGATTGTACTGTATAAATTAAGCTCAGAAAAAAAATACTTTTTACTTACATTTGTTCCTGCGTGTATTATGAGTGTGTTGGGCAAGGTTCTGTAGATTTTATTTCAAGAAACCCGATAATGGATTATATGACAAACAATGTCTTCTTTGCCATGCTCACCTAAAAGCCAAGGTAGATTTCACAATCTCTGAGTTGTGATTTTACAGGTGTGTGCCTATACACGTATTGAGCATGTAATACATAGAGCATGGAAAAAATTTTTAGCATGTTGGTTAAATTATTATTTTGCCAAAGGTTTTCTTCATTTATTCATAGATTTGGGAAAAAAAAGGCCGTGGTTGCGGAGAGAGGGGAAGGGCTACAGGTGGATGGTGTTCTTTGGTGTTCATCTGAGGGTTGGGCGTCACTGAGGGGTTAGAGCAGGCGCTTGATGATGGTGAACAGTGTTTTGGGTTGATTTGCCTCAGAGCAGATGAGGGTTGAGCAATATTGGGTTTTGGTACGGGAGAGTGTTGTTTTGTGGGAAGCCACATTGTCCCTGAAAAGCAGCAGGTGGCAGCAGAAGCCTTTTTTTTAGCAGCCTTTCCATTTGATCACCCCTGGCCTGGAAGACTGTGTCATTATTAATCGCTAAACAATGAATGAGAATCAACTGTTCTTATTGGCAGAACCATCACAAAATCATTTTTTACCATGGAGGCTTGTGCAGGCCTGTTCTGCCCACATCAGTGTAATGAGGTGTCCTACAGTATGCAATGAAAAGTGTGTGTGTCCTCAGCACCATAATCATGGTGTACCACAGCGGCTGATCAGCAACAGAAAGGAACGCTCTTCAAAGGGTAATGAAGGCTGTTCAGATGGCTGTGGGGTGCCGCGTTCCCGAAACCATAAGCACCTTCACCAGAAGATGTAGAAAAAAGGCTCACTGCTTCATCAATGACCCAACCCAAGCCTTGCACACCCTCTTCCATCCTCTTTCCTCAGCCTGGTGGCTACGGAGCATCCGGAGCAGGGCCACCTTGCGGAGGAACAGCTTTTTTTTTTTTTGTCTTCAATCCTGTTCCTCGGGGGCCTGTTCTTGCCTGTTTTCCATCCCTCCCTACTGCAACACACCTGCAGCAGGGAGAGAATGAAAACAGGCAGAACATCAGCCTTCGAGGAACAGAATTGAGGACCCCTGTGTTAGACTGTCAAAGTTGCCCTAACATCAGCCCTGCCCCTATCTATTCATCCATAAATGTTGAACACCTGATTCTTTTCAAATACAAAGTACAAAAGTATAAATTGCATGTAAATATCAATTTAGATTTATGTTGCATCAACATCTTTCTGCATTTGCAATATTGCACCCACTCAAAATGTGAATAAGCGTCTCCCTTATCTGTATAGCATATTTATTTTATCCTATTTTGTTGATCTGTTTTTATTTTCTGGGAGTCGGAACTTAATGGGCTAAGCTGGGACCTTGGGTATTGTCTTCCGTGCCATATCATTATTTGATGACAGCATGATTTAAAATATGGGCGAGAGATGGAGTACAACCTGGTCTGCTCGCCAGTCAATACTGAGCTCCTCTAGCCAAATAAGCAATCGCACTCCTCATGAACCCCCATGCACGTTTTGGGAATGTGAGGGGAAGCGCAGAAGACCTCTTGACTCTGAGTCATACGTGCCTCCCCACACATTCACGGTGATTAAGCCCACCACTTTCTCATACAATGATAAATAATGAACGTGTTTTCAAATGCATTTAAAAATCCATATGGGATGAGCATAAAAAATGAGATAGGTGCATTATCTCAGCACCATGGCCAGCGGTCAGTCTCCTAGGGGGCGCTATAGCAGATTTGAATATTATTTCTGCACATGGCATATCCATGGCTAATTCGTTTTCCTCATTATGCAACACATGTGTCTGTGATGCGTGCCGGAGTGCGCCACAAGATGGGGCTAGAATAACGCTGTAGTTTAGCGGCATTCAAGCTCCCCTTTCTTGAATCAGTTAATCATTTACCATCATAATTGTTTGTCTTAAAAAGCAGCCCCATGTCCTATAGCCATATTTGTGATCTGCACGTTTTGCATTTCATGCCACCATCCAAACAATAAAGAAATCTTTATTGTGCAATTAAAATTGGGAGTCATGCTGGTGTCTTGTTGGTCAGGTTTTCTTTTTGTAGTTTTATGCTTAATGCAGTTTTAAAATGGGTTGCCAGATCAGGGCCCTTTAGTGAGCCCTACGCAGCTGCATAATTGGCGTTTAGGCAGGGGCCGTGCGCATACATGTAATATTTCTCAGAATGTTTGAAATAAAAGTGACAGAAAAAGGAGAGAAAGCTAATCATGTTCATGTTTTATGGCTTTATATCCTGACAGGACATGTGTGGTCTCTTCAGAGAAGACGCCCTCCGTGTCCTCGCCCGCCTTCCCCACTGTCTTCTGCGTTGTCCTCGCTGACCTTAGCTAGGCTGTTGCTAAGTTGAGCTAAACTATCCCTCCCTCTCTTCGCCAATAGAGACAGACTGTCCCCCTTCCCCTCACAGCTGTGTGGCCTAAATGCTGGAAATAACCAGCAGCCCTGCGGATCAGAAGTCATGACTGTCGAACAGTGGCAAATGTTGGACCTGTGCCACTGTCAACGAGAAGAGAAAGCAAACACAGTGGAAGACATACTGAAAGGGTGAGCTTTTTTATCTGCAGACTGGCAGTGAGTTATCCGGTCAGTCAAGATTCAGTGCAAAGACAAACAGCTGGTGCACCACAGTCGTCAATAAGATTCAAATCCCGAGAACACGTGAACATGAATGTTAGATTCACTGAAGACTTCAAATTGTCCATAGTTGTGAATGCTTGTTTAAGTCAGATGGGTTAGGTTTCCACTCATCCCCCGAGAAGGACAAGTAGTGTAGAAAACAGCGCAATGTTGCCTGTATTACAGGTTGTATCACAAAAATATTGCCTTTTAACAAAAGGCTTCAAGGAGAATACTTTTGGTCATATGGTTCAGTAGTTTTAAAGTTTTCCTCTTTGAGGAAGAACTACAGGTAGGTCAAAAATCAGCAACAGTGTTTGGATTATATGAGCATCAAGCGACTCCTCTTTCTATAATGTGTGGTAAACCTTTTCTTAGTGTGAGAAACAAGAACATGCACAAGTTCTTCTAATTCAATGTATCGTATAGTCGATAATTGGTAACTGCTAATTCACTTAGTTATTTCATTGTTCACATAAGGACTGTCTGCAGCACACAAGGATGTAATTTCACAAAATAAATCAGAAACATAGTTTATCGTATAGTTGTATATATAACCTGGTAGTGGTAATTTAGGATGAAAATAAGTAGCATTGAAAGTTGGCTTTTGATGACAATAAAAAACAAACACTTGCATAATGTTGGTCCAAATGAATCTGTGACATGGTTCAAGTTTGACATCAATGCAGCTTGTGGACTGGATGCAATGGGCTTTGAAAAGCAAAAAATAAGAATAAGCAGTTTTGAGTTAGTTGCGACAAGTAATGTTTTAGTATCCACCAAAGTTATTATAGTGAATGAAAACTAACAACTTAAGTAGAACGAAAAATTTAAAAAAAACATTAAGAAAAATTAGAATGCTTAAAAAAAGAAGGCTGACTGAAACTACATCTTTTGTTAATGAAATGACGATAATCAAAGCAAAAATGTCCTCGTTTTTCATCTTTGTCAATTTCTGTTATGCATGAATTATTTTGGTATTACTGTACATCCACACAGAATAAAGAAGGTCTAACAGTCGTTTGAGAATTGTATTTTACTTTATCACACAATAGTCAGTGACCATTTTTTTTAAATATTGCATACTACAAATATTCCATATATGTATTTTTTAAAAATTATAATAATACTAAAAGGAATAAAAACTCAACAGAATTGAAGCATTTTGGAGGCAAGGTCATAAGCAAATAAAAATGAACAAATTTGCTCTAAAAACGAATTATAAGAAACTAAACAAAAAACAAACATCTAAACGAAATAAAAACTACTCACTAAAATGAAAAATCCCAAATTATTATAACCCTGGTACCCACCCACGAAACTCAAATTCATGTGATGCTGCGAAGCAACACCAAACACCATGTAGAGAATATGCTGTGTCACTCACAGTGTCCGACAGCAATGGAAGAAAGTTGCCAACTTCTTCGGCTGCAACCGCAAGAGAAGGTTCCAGGTGGGTAACCGCACCCTCTGGTGGGATTGACGGGGCAGGGCCTCGGTCCAGGTGCACTTGGCAGCAGCGGCATATTGCTTGGCAGAACAGAGGAGCGTAATCCTGGCTAGGGCCCAGGACCGTGGCAGCGGACAAACTCGCCTGTGTTCTTTTCAAGGGTGGCCCACAAGAATCACTGAAGGAGGACAGCACAGATCTCGAGCTTCCCGGCGGCAAGTAAACTTGGAGGCATGGGTCCACTGGAGGCCTTAAATCTGGAGGGATGAACAGGCAGTCAATGGGAAGAATATGCGTGGAGTCAGTGGAAAATAACTGAGAAAGCGCACGGGTCAACAATGGAGTAGAACTGTGACTTGAGGATGTTGAATGTCCGCGTTGTTTATTTTTGTTTGTGGTGACAAACCATATTTGGAAATTGAAACGTGTGAAAATGTAATGTCACAAGGCATCACTATGACGCAGAAGAAAAGTTGAAATATTATATATCAAACAAATGTACATGACACGTGACTGCCTCCTGGACGTCTCCCTGGTCAAGTCTTCTGGGCATGTTGGTAGGAGGCCCCAGGGATGACTCAGGCCACGCTGAAGGGAATCTCTCTCAGCACGGTCTGGGAACGCCTTTGAGATTCCTCCAGAAGATTTGGAAGATATGACTGGTGAAAGGGTAGTCTGGGTTTCCCTGCTGAAGCCGCTACCTCTGTGACCTGACCCTGGATGATAATGGATCAATAGGCTGATCTTAAAGGGGAATTGAAGTCAAACATTTCTTTCCAAGAATAAATTATACACAGTAAATTCCGTAGAGTACAATTTTTATGAATAAGACCGGATCAATAGCAGTCCAGTGGTCGTGGCCGTAGGGCGAGGGACTGACAGGCAAAAAAGGATCAAGTGCCCAGCTCTGTTCAAATAGCCTATGTATGTCTATGTCTGGACGATTATTGAAATACTGCATATGTATTATACAGCAATATCATATATGATGTATTATGACTCGTTTGTGACTGGCCGCAGTATATTTACCAAATTATGGTGGCTCTGCTGATTTTAGTGGTTTATTGCAACACCTGTGGTATTGGTTTAATTAAAACGCCACACAGTAGCTGAGTGAATGTGCTTCTGAATGGTTGTCCGCCTCTGTGACCTGCGATTGGCTGGCCACCAATCCAGTGTGTAGCCTGCCAATCATCCAGCTCGCCGCAACCCTGAACAGGTGATACAGTGTAGAGAATGGCTTGGTTAATGGGCGAATCAAGGTGACAGGCGAACAGCTGAGGTGTGAATGTGCATGAGTGGCAAGATTGATCGCATATTTTAAAAAGAAACCACACTTCATGTTCTTTTACTGTTTATTGTGTGTGTGAGTGTGTGTATATATATATCTATATATATTCATATTTATAAAACTACAAAAGTAAGACTTTCAAATTCATAGTCAGCAGTCAGTTTATCTCTTATATATATATATATTGTTTTTCTTTCTCTTACAGAGAGAGAGAGAGAGACAGAGACAGAGTGTTTTGTGTTCCATTGAAAAGAACAAGGCACAACTCAAAGGTCTGTGAAAAAGCCAGCCTTTGGAGGAACTCAGCCTTGACTCCGGTCAGTCTATCCCAGGAAGTAATGCCGTGTCACATGCTTGCACAGCGCTGAACAAATTCAGTAAGAAAAACTGATCCGTCAAGTCCCAGGAGCTCATTTGTTGTTCATCCTATGTACATAACTTTTGGCATTGAGGCATCTATGACAACCTTTGGAATCTTGATATCTTGCAGATGGGTTCTTTTTTGTTTTTGCGTATTGCTGCATAAACATTTCAATTGGAAAACAGTGAACAGAAGAGTATAAAAGACATAAAAAGGAACAAAAATGACCCATGTATACAAAAACAAAACAAAAAAAACAATTCCACGCTAATTCCACACTCATATACAATCCTATCTGGAGCAGAGTACATTCTGACTACATAATCTGTATACATTATTTACAATCCAAAAGTTCACTTCAAATTAAAATAAATATATTTACACAGAGCAGAAACAAATAATAAATAACTTCATTGACAGAGGAAAAACACCACGAACAAACTTAAATCAAAGGGACAGAAACCTGATGCAGTTGTCTATAAAATGAGAAGTGGTGCTGATGGTTTCGATACTGCGGGGGGTCAAAGGCAGACTGGGAAAGTGCTTCGCCACTTGAACACCTTTCACTCTTGACTAACAAAGTAAAATGAGCACATCGCATCCCAGCCGCCAATACGGCCCCATGAACACAATAGTAGTTGTTGGCAGCTCACTTGACAGCCTTGACTTCTTTTTAGACTGTTTATCAGTTGATACAATAACCACGCTTGGGTGGCGAAAGAAATCGCAACAGTACAAAAATGATAGCGGCACGAATCAAAGCGTTTCGTGGCAATACTCCAGCAAATCATCATTGTTTACTTTGGAGAAAGTAAAGTCCAAAGTTGCCAATTGCTAAGTGTTACGAAATCTTCGAGCGTTCTTCGAGCTCGACCACACACTAAAAAACATGGCAGGCAGTTAGCTGCTTGCGTTAGAAACTACAGACAACTAGTTCCTTGACGAGAGCAAGAAGACAAATGGATGTATTGTGGACATTGGGAGTCAAACCAAGATCAGATGATAACAAATATGAGCGTGAAATGGACATATGATGGAAACTGGTTAGCTTGTGTCCAAATAGTGGGTCTCGTGTGGATCACAACCCGTCAAGTGCGAAATTAAACCACAAAATAAATCTTGGTAGCTGCCTATTTCCAAAAATGTGTCTGAGCAAGTTGTTCTGAATTTTCTAACGCAACTAGGCTTGGTTACTATGAACTCCGGTGCGACTGCTTCAACGATGTGCATCATTTGGTCAAGTGCGCAAGCCCTTCATCTGCCCCCTGGTGTGCGCCAAAACAAGTCGACCGGCCCCGCTTGAAAATGCATTTTGTTGGTAAAATTGGGAAAATGCAGTTATGACTTTATGTATCTACTGTAGACTGTCCAACTTTTGGTCAGTGATAAGTAGAGCACCAATGTGAACGCTAAGCGAACCGGGGAAATTGGGAACAAAAAGCACAGATACGAACACAGCCTAAGTGACAAACTAGTTTCATTTTTAGTAAGTGTTTTTGCTACATACTTACGATCCACAGGGTAATATAGTATTTCCTCACATAGTGGTCGGAGATATTTAGTTATTCAACTTTAGTGGGACGAGGCAAGTAAGTTATGTAAAATGTACATGATTATTTTAGGCAGTAAAGGAATTATACAATAAAGGGTAACTTAACCCTACCAATTTTAAATCACTAACAAGTGTTGCCAAGAACAAATTGTAAATTATTGCTACACTTAAAAAAAACAAAAAAAACTACAGAATCGACTCAATTAATGCATACTGTAGAAATCAATGGTGGGCGGTCAACAATTCAGCCAGCTCGTGTTGCCAGGCAGATTTCAGAATTCCAGTAGCACGCACTATTCATCCAAGGTCTTCAGACGCAATTGTGCGGGCGCCTGTTCTGTGTCTCAAGGGAGCTTTGACAGTTTGCGATAGCCAATTTGATCATGAGTTGATGACAGTAAGACCTTCTCGCTGGCTTTACGTTGAAGCTGATGAACGCGTCTTGGGATTGGATACTCACTTGCGAGGGGGCAGCGCTATGCGGAATCAACACACCGGAAGGTCATAACTGGTGACCGTTTGAAAATAGGAAATATATTCTTGCCTTTTTAAACCAAAATGGCTGAAGGACATAAAAGTGTGGATTTAATTGCAGATACACTTACGAAGCGTCCAACACTCACTGCAATAGTGCGTAAGTGGGTTTCTGTATATTATTACTCCAGCCGTGGTGTCATAAATTATGGTATTATGAGGGGGATTCATTCTTACTGAAGGACTACGTGTGAAATACACAGCCCGCCACTGGAAGAAATACAATCTGTAGAAAGTACCCCATAAATGCCGGTTAACAATTTGCAGCCACTCTAATTGGGTAAATGTAAATTCAAACGCTATGAAATACTTACAAAATGGAGTAATTGAGTAGATTTTGTTAGTGTTTTTACAGTGTATACTGCTTTTAGTCATGCCTATTCCAGCTGAGTTTGGGAGAAAGGTGGGGTGCACCTTGGACTGGTTTCCCAAATGCAACCCACTTTCATATCAACTGTACTAATATGGTAACTGTGTTAATCATTTATCACAAATAACCATACAAGAAGAAGATAAAAGATGAACTTGGGTATGGTGAAAAGAAGCACACTGAATTTTCCGAGATGTATTATCTCTTACGAGTGGTGACCACTATTTAAGGAAATACGGTATTTCAGAACCTGTGCACATTTTTGGCTTAATGTGCGACAATGACATTGGCAAAGTTGTAATGAATACATTTTTTTTTTTTGTGAGGCAAAATGCTTTACGGCCACAGTTGTAAAACAACTGGGGTATCATTTTGAAAGTGATTACTGGACAGATTTAGCCCTCCTGGAATTGTGTATGTTTATAAACATCCAGGGTGTTTGGAATAAACCTCAAACCGGTGCTGCACAATGACAACGTGAGTTAAAACCCTGAGATTTAGTAAATATGAGCTTCTATTCTGAACAAAAAGGTTTGTGCAAATAGGCTTTGTGTAATACTGTATGCCGTGCTGTAATTTGTCTGTCACTCAACTTACTAAATCGGCTGCCCCCCCCCCCAAAAAAAAACAAACAAACAAAAGAAGGCATCTCTAGAAACACACTTGCGTGTTTGTCCTCATACAATTTTAAGGAAATAATTGAATCACGATAGTGCCACGATGGCTTTGCCTGTAATATGTGACAGCTGATTTGTTTACAGTTCTTGTGCATGTCTCTGTTTTGGTTGGACTTTAGAGCGCGTCTCCACCTGACCGGAGCACAAGATTCCGCAACTGTTTCGAATGTAAACACAACAAACCATCTACTCTGTAGCAATTTTTTGCAGAATTTTGCTGCAAAGGCCATCATATAAAAAAAAGCCTGAATAAAATTGCATCTCACACCACTTTACACCAGCAAGTTGGTAAAGCCAGACCTGAACTGACATTAACGTCACATAACTGCTCTGAAGAGTGTCAGAAATATTACCAAAGAATGATTCCTAAGTAGCGGACATTTTCATTGTGGTAAAAAGATGAAAGCATCTATAAGTAAAGACATTGAAATTATTATTATTATTTGATCATGAGGAGATCCCTCACTATGTGAACAGTAAATTTAATAAATTAAAAAAAATAAAAAATAAGCAACAACTTACAACTAAGCAAAACAAAAACACAAACAAGAATTGGATAAGTGGTCATTTTGTTTTTGGAAAAGGCACTCATATTCTAAAAGACACACACACTCCGTGTGCTCGCGTTGTCTGTGTGTGTGTCAAAGTGTGTGTGTGCGTACATGTTTGTCTGTGTTTCTCCACAGTCATGTAAATTTTTGTACCAGTGAGGATCCTTGAAAGATTTGCTGAAAAAAAACCCAAAAACTCTGCGACACGCTGAGGGCTATGGCTTAGGTCAGTGTTACAGGTTAAAATTAGGATTACTTTCATTTTAGGGAATTCATTCCTTGGAGGTCCTCACCAGCATAAAAATGTAAACTGATTTGTATCTTTGCTTCCCAATATTTTCATTTCTGTGTTTGGATGGGTAAGGACAGTCCATGCACAGTGTTGAAGTAGTAGTAGTAGTAAAAGTTGTCAGAACATGACAACTGAAAATCGCAAACGTTAAAACCACAAAATGATCAACAACAAGCAGAAAAACAAACCCCAGATCTGTCTAAAATATTCATTTCAGTCTCTTATCTGGACTGCAGCTGTCTGTTTCTAAAAGGTGGGCGCACTTGATTGTCATGAACCGACCAACACTTCCATGATGTGATCAAGTTCTGTCAGATCGATTTTAAAAGGCTGATTGGCTGAAACTTGCGGGGTGGGACCACTGTACGGAGACGTGAACGATTTGAGGAGGTCATCCGCCGTCACCACCGGTGACATTTTGGCGAGGCTGGCGCCAGCCGACACACTAACCGCCCCGGCCGTCACGCAGGGATCAAAATCGTACATGGACGTGTCTATGTCGGCGAAGAGGACGTCGTCCAGCGCCAGGTCTGTGAGGAACCCGGAGGGCGTGGAAGGAGAGGGATGACCGGGGTAAATGTCAATCGGGGGAACAGAGGGCACCGCGGGCAGGGCCTCCATCGGTCGAGGCTCAGCACAGCAGCCTTCCGCTAGCGAGTCTGTTTTCGACCCCGACGTCCGGCAGTCTTTCGCCAGGCCCAAAGGTGCAGGGGACAAGGCCACTAAGTGGGAGGGCTGGGTGAGTGTTGTCGGAGGGAGGGAGGTAGTTACTGTCATAGAATCGGCTGCTTCGGTCCGAGTTATGGCTGTAGGAGGACGTAAAGTCATGCCGCTCACGTCACTGGACGAGGCAGGAGGCGGAGAGATGGCGGCGGACGTCTGACTTTGTAACGGGGGAGGGGACAGGGGAGGAGTGGGCGGAGATGACGCGCAGAAGGAGGAATCTGCACTGTCGTCCTCCAGCAAAGATGCTGGAGTGAGGCAGATATCCAGCGGAGGCGGGCAGACGGGAGGCACCGACGGGTGTGGCGAAGGCGGAGGAATGATCACAGGCATCAATAGAGTGGAAGGTGGAGACACCTGAGCTGACAGAACTCCAAATGTGGGCGGGGCCTCACGGAAGCCCTCGTCCATCGGGTCGTCGGGCGGCGGCGACGGCGGCAGAAGCAACGGCCGCAAGGAACCTTCCTGCTTCAGTTCGTCCTGGATTCGCCGCAGCATGTTGTTGATGAGGACGCGACGCTCCAGGCTGGGCTCGTTCAGTGGCCGCTGGCTGTACAGCTTCATTAGTGAGATGTTGAAGATGGTCTGCCTTTGAAGGGTGTACGACACCTTGGACAGGCCCTCGTGGCCCAGGCCGAATCCTCCTACCGCTGCCGACGCCTCCAGCGTTTTGCCTTCCAGGACCTCATCATCCTCGTCCAGTTTTCGCTTGGCACCTTTACTGAACATAAATCTGGTACACAAAGAGAAAAAAAAGGATATATTATGGAAAATTGAATTTTTAAGTGCTATGCAAATATCAAGAGTGTCAGCCCACCTGCTAGAATCAGTTCAAGATGGTATTTTACAATGTGAATGAACTCAGTATATAAATATATCCAGCGAGTTCCTGTTTGCCTGCGCGGAAATGAAGTATCCGTGACGTATGTATGAAGTTTCAATGATCACTGTGCGATTCATATTACTTCCGGCCTTCTTTATCAATACGCAAGCCACTGATCACACTGCGAGTATGTCAGCCGGCTTGCGACATCACTAGATTAGAATGGGGCTGTCAGTAAACACAAGGTAAACACAACAAACACACCCCTCACCTGTACTTCAGTTCAGCTTCACCCAAAGGTGAGTTATGTAATTTAGAAACTTTTGTCCTGCTTTTGAAATCAGTTCCAATTCTCAGAAAGCATAACTTCGCCTACAAAATAGTATTTAGCACAAAAGAGTTCTCTTAATTCCTAGAAAGTCTTTTTGAGGGATTATGTAAATATTGAATAATCTACGTATCTAAATACATGGGGTGTGATGTGATTCAAGGGCAAAACATTTTAAAAACAATTTGCTGTACTTTGAGATAAGCCAAAAGTCACAACAACTCTAGTGTTTAATGGCGACCTTCAAGGGGCGGGGCTTCGGGGACAATGTCGAGAATTTGCCAAGTTAATCTTGGCCTGTCTTTTTTTCCACTACTAAAAATAAAATTATGAGTTTAGGGTGAAACTTAAAATGCTTTCTGTGGCTGAAACGAATGAATGATATTTCCATTCATTTTAATGGGGAAAGACTATCTCAAGTCAAGAGCATGCTCACGGAACAAATTAAACTCGCGTGTCAAGGCACCACTGTCCAGTGTTTGATGATGCCTTTTAAAGGCAGCAGGTTTGTTACACCAGCAGATTAAGTATTTAAACCAACGAGCAGATAGAATGGGAGTCTTTTTGCTCCAGACTGGGGCCCAACACATACAGACACACGTGCACACACATACATGTTATGTAAGAGCAGTGTTCCCTGCTGTAGCACAAGATCATAGGCCACAATTTAAGCCAAACCCCTTCCACCCTCCCGCTATGCGAATACAGCACAGAGTCGCTCAGTGTACAAGAC
The DNA here is from genome assembly GCF_059441095.1 of Idiotropiscis lumnitzeri. Taxonomy (NCBI): domain Eukaryota; kingdom Metazoa; phylum Chordata; class Actinopteri; order Syngnathiformes; family Syngnathidae; genus Idiotropiscis; species Idiotropiscis lumnitzeri. Next base: position 17,044,588 of record NC_142399.1, on the reverse strand, counting down.
ATACCGACACACGATAAAACAGAGCCTCAGTATATTCAAAAGTGCAAGTATTTAAGCGCTTTGAAATACTTTGACTGTCTGATTGGACAAGAACAGGGCAAGAATGAGACAAACAAGAGTGAAAGAGTGAAAACAGGCATCACTGCAGTATGTTTGATTCTAATCCAGGCTGACAGGCTCATAGAGCCAGCCGCTATACATACACACACACACACACACACACGCACGCACACGCAGGAAGTGTGAGCTGCAGGCCCAGTCACCATGACTGGTTGGTTGCCATGACAAACAGAGTCAGCTGGGAATTCACCCAAAGAGATGACAAAGAACGAAATGGTGGAGGGGGTTGCTTCAGGGTATGAAGGAATAGAGGGAGGTGGAAGAGGAGGAAGAAAAAGGTGGAGTCAAATGTAGGAGGGGCAAGTGTCCAGCAAGCAACGTGACAAATATTCATTTAACCTTACCATTGCTCACATGTGCACAATCAATTGTAATGGTTGTAATACGAGTAGAACTGAGGCTTCATTCATTTAAAAACAAGTTCACACAAAAGTGATGGTTGATCTAAAAAAATGAAAACACTTGATCGTTATGTTGTACTGTGTAAATTCTCAGGTTATTACGTATTCAACCTGTGACGTTTCAACTTTACGACGGCCGTCCGACATTATAGATTTGCACTGCAGGAAAATGCAACCCAGATTGGCTGTTTTTGCCCGTATGCGACCTGTATCAGTTTTTTTTTTCAACTCCAACTTGGAGCACTTTTATATGTGGTCCTGGATCGGATATGTATGGAAATTTGGGGGAATTGAACCGCAGCCAAATGTCCAGTTCACTTGTTTCCCTCATTGACGTCATCCGGAGCGCAAAATGCGCTCCGCGTGGGCAGAAGGAGAGCACTGGCAGCGGGGAAATTGAATCTACAAAGTTGTTTTGCGTAACAGTATTGACTTTAGATTTTATTTTAATTTAGTCCCACTCAACTCATGCAGCATGAAGTGGACATTTACGGTGATAGTAATAATTCAGCCACTCAATTTTTACGCACGGCAATGACGTGAGGTCTCCGTGAAATGAGATTGAAAAGCCTTGCCAAATACTGTATTTCTACCTCCTATCAAACTCGCTCCTCTGTAGAAATAGTCCCGACACGCTGTACCACATTTACTTCGGTAAACACTACGCCGTGCACATATGGATCACTGCGGACGCATATGCAAGGTCGCGTTTGTAATGTAATGTGAACACTTATACAAAAACCTTTTTCATATGTTGGCCCCACTTTTCAACAGTGTTGGTTAGTACAGATCTTTTTGACTAATTTTATTTTATTAGTGTCAAGCATAAAACAAGTATTTGGATAAGTATTTCGCGATTTAGGGAGTAGGAAAGGGTAAATTCCAACTTAGACGGAAATTCAGGTTACATTGCCAGCGTAGGAATGGATTTTGTTCTTAATTTGAGGACTTCCTGTATATCAACAAGTCAGAACACTCTCTTGGGGTATGTTAGAGAGTCTTTCAGGCCATTCAATTTCACTTATGTACATACAGTAGCAGGGGATCACCATTGCGCACTGAAGCTCTTGTGAGCGCCTTGCGCAGTGTCAGCTTTCTATTCAAGGGTTATTCAATGTAAATACCACTTTCAGAGCCTATTCTCGTCTCTGCTGGAGATAAAATTAGGGAACAGAAATATTCGCACTTTGTACAATGCGGTTCTAGACAATGAACTATAACCGTGTGAAATAGTCGGGCTGTTATGCCCCTAACATGACGCATCGCTTTGGAGCAAAATCTCCACAAACAGGACGTCAATTAGGAAAATAAAGATTCATTCTGATGGTGCTTGGCTGTTCCTTTTGCTTTTTTAACACCTAATCAAGCCGCTGTCATGCATAACGTCACATTAAACATTTCTGAGCAAGATCTCAGTGTACCGCACAGGTACCTTGGCTTTTCTTTGTTTTTTGGGTGACTTCATCACTGTAGGCAGAGTGACCTACAGGTAGCGTTTTGATGTTTGTGTGCTACAATTCTTACTTTCCAGTGGTTAACCTGTTTTTATACTTTTATGGAAATGGTTGCATTGAAATGTACCATGAATAAAAAATCGCAAACGCCCATGAAAGTTTTATTGAAATGTTGATTGACGTATCATAGAATCTCTTTAGGGTGGTTGCTCTTAGCGATAGTGTTGCTCAGAGAGCAGAAACTAATCTGACTTCTTTGGTGTCTACATACGTAGATCGCACAAAACAGGATTGGAGTTCAGAAGAACATCAAAGAGTTTGTGACAAAGTTTCCAAGCAGTTTGCCTGTGTGCGTGATTAAGAGTCGAAGCAGCTGCACATGTGTGCCTCTCTGACTCATGTCAGGGTGTTTGGACTCCAACTCAAGCACGTATGCGCACAGTGTACAGGGCTGACATACCAGAGGTGCCCCACCCCTTACATTCCACTTGAGCGTCCTCCTCTTCCCTTTCCGTCTGCCCCACCTCTCCTCCTCTGCTTTTCTGTTTCATTCTTTTTCATCGCAGGTCTCCTCATCATCTCACTACCGAACTGATTATACAGAGGTGACAATGGCCAACTAATAAGAGGGTTCATGATGTTAAGATTATGAAAAATTTATTTTATATTTCTTGAGGGCCTGCACACAACACGGGTCCGAATTAATGTGAAGGCCTACCATTTTGATACACACTTCTGAAGGTTTAACTACATGTCACATTTTTCAGAGATTTTACATACTGCGACTGCAATTAATGATTATTTCTGTAATAGACTAAAATGATTTATTTTCCCGTGATTATAATTGATTATGATTGAGTTACTAGTTTGATCAGTAACATGTCAGAAAATGGGGGGAAATGTTGATGCTGGTTTTCCAAAGTAAAAGCAGCAGTATGCAAATGTCTTATTTTGCTCAAACACAAAAGATGTTCAGTCTGCTTTTATGAAAGAACTACAATAGAAAATCTGAGAATATTTACAATCAAGAAGATTTTGACTATTTTAAGTTAATCAGTGGCTTTAAACGAATTGTTGATTATTGAAATAATTGTTAATTTGATGATAGGTTAATTGTCAATTAATCTATTTTATTTTCCACCTCTACAAACAGGTTACATTTCAGATCTTTAATATCTTCAAGTGCTCATACATCATTATTTTGCCTTTTTTTTTTGTTTGTTTGTTTTTTTAGGGATGTCTCACGTGTCACGTGTTTGGATATCAGAATCACATGTTTATCAGCTAATCTGGGATTAGGGCAAAAATACAGTTTTTCATCATTTTCTGAAATGTATTTGCATTTGCTAATTTTTTGCTAAAAACCCAAGAAGAGTTTCAGTACAAAAAACAATGACCTAAAAAAAAAGCATGTCACATTTTGAGTTGTTCAAAATATAAAACATCAAACTTGCAGCTACAGACAAAACTTTAGTGTGCTACAAAAAGAAAAGAATTGCCGCAGATTTGGTGGATGGCCCAAGTAAAATAAATGTATGTGACAAGTAACATACATGCAATAATGTAGATACATTAAGGGAGCACCGACCACAAATTTCTGGCCAATCACCAATCGTTGAGCTTTAAAAATGCCTGCGGTGCCGATCCTAATGTTTGCTGATCCCAATTCATTTTTCCAAGTCGCTAACTTTATCAAAATTCTGACAGTATTGCAAACAAAATTTTAACTAACACAGCAATCCAATCGTATATCTGAATGTTCATTCCTATAACTTTCATAAGTAAGCTTGCATTTGTGTTTCCCAAAAAGTGACTGTGAACAAGCTGTTTTGAATTTTGTGACTAAATCGACCTAATTGACAGAATAATTCCCACACCAAAAATGTCTCCGCCCCTGACATGGTAGCTAGTCCGGGCCCCGGGGAAAGATTCACCATTTAAAGCTGCACTTGGCAGGGCTTCTGCAGTACAAAGGAGCTAGGTGACAAACGGCTAACTGCATGAGACAAGACCACCTCCCAATAAATGGGGGATTTTAATTAAGGTTTCCTGGGTGGATGTTGAGTATCCTGTAATTTGTCATTTGTGTATTTTGACCAAATTGTCAAATAACTTTTCATTAAGACGATTGAGAACTGCATAATATCTATCTATTCGACCATATTCTATCGCGGTTATCCTCATGCTGACGCCTATCGAGGCGGACTGAGGGCGAGAGGCGGGGTAACTCCTGGACTGGTTGCCAGTCAATCACAGTGTACACACAACCATCCACACTGTCACTCACACCGAAGTACAATTAAGCTACAATCAGACAACAGGCAAATGCAACCCACATCAGATGTTTTCGTCCTTAAGTGACCTGTGACAGATCCAACATTTGTTTTGGATATGGGTCCGATCACCCAAAAAAACTGAAGCGGATTTTATCGGTCTACATCCAAAATCTCAGATACTACCATTCACAGACAAGCAGTTCATTCTAGAAACCGCTCCTTGTCTGTCATCCAGCGTCTGGATCTAGCGTAAAGAGCCAACGTGACCAAAACAAGCACTCCTGCAAAAGAGCTAAAGAAGACGGTGGTGTGGGAGCCATCATATTTTTTTTAATAAATGCGGAAACTCACGGTGAACAAAAAAAATTCACAAGCGCACACACATGTCATTCACTTGAATGTGATTTGAAGCGGGGGCTCTGTCGGTGGTCACCCGGCACGACGGTCATGGGCCCACCTTGAGGGGTCGGATGCAGAAGAGTCAGGACGAATGATCTGTGGCTTTTCCTACTTAACTATATTTATACCTTCGCAGCTGGATATAATAATCAGGTGGACTTAATCCACATTGGATTACAGTACAAATTGACGAGCACTTTCAACATGCCGGAGGAGATAGCGCAAACAGCGGGATCTCCGTAGATTGCTGCCAGCAGCAATGGCAGACTCTTTACACGGCGAAGGTCATGTAAACGAAGCTAGCCAGGCAAGCCTCCGCTGTCAAGCCTCCGCGGGTGATTTGGAACAATAATTAGCGGGAAATCGGGACTGCAGCGTTTGAAATAATAGATGAACGATAGCAAAGACTGTGTCGTTACAGTTCTAATAGTCATTAATACTTGTTGGAATGGCCATGGCTCGTTGGCAGTGCGGCTATGGTGAGTGATATTTTAAACTATTTATTTAAGTGTAGTGTGTGAATATACGTATATATCTTCACTTAAAAATGACCATCAGTCAAAAGTCACTGTTAACTAAATAATTCAGTCATTAATTTTTGACGCATTAATATTAAATATACAGAAAACCATGTCTATCGTGACTACTGTTGGTGATTAGTCAAAAATAAATATTTGTGACAGCCCTAATCGGGACACCCCTATTTGTGGCTGATTCTTTTTTTTTTCTAAGACAGCCAACCATAAGGGCTCAATTCAGTTTTTTTTTTTTTTTTATTTAAATCCGACCTGGGTCACTGTCAAATGTGGTTGTAGATGGTATTTTTTTGCAATGCAACGTCAGCCATAACGGACAGGTCGAATGTATCTGACTTTACATAATGGAAAAGCAACAGACTTCAACATTCTGCTACTTAGAGTCTTCAATTAACCTAAGAAACCTTTTTTTTTGCAATGTAGGAGCAAGTTGGAGAGCCTGGAGAAGACCCAAATAAGCACTGGAAGAAAATGTGAACCCCGAATGCATTATGTGAGCTCTAATTAATTTGATGTATATTTAAAAATAACTTTAGTATGCAACTGATGATTATCTTCTGGCAAGGTTTTGCTTACAGTAATGATACACAAGTTTTGTAACTCAGAGATTCAACTTTGGAAATGGACTGCACCACTTGGCAGCAAAAAGCAGTGGCCTGGTAGTCAGTCTTAACTAGTTTGTGGTCAGAAAAAAAAACATAGAAAATCATGTCATCTGAGGCCTATATCCACACAAAGCCAGCATGAACCAGTAAGATGTAGGTACTTGATTTTAATTCTAAAATGTCCATGTAACCCTATGACTCAATTTTTTGGTTGCAATATATTGTATGTTTCAGTTTCATGAATATTTACACAAATGTCCTCGAATGTCCTGATATAAACCAACTAGCTGGCTTTAAACTGGGAGTGTTACTGACAATTCCGGGATTACGTCAAAATTACCGTCACAAGTCAAGATGGCGGTCAAGTAGAGGAAAAGAAACGCATGTTGACTTTTGATTTGTGAGGATTATTATTTATTTAGAAATTAGATGAAATTCTGTTTTGACTTCTGTAACAATCTGCCTGCAGAGGCAACAGTGCGAAATTAACAGAAATCAAACAGAAATGCTCTAACTTTAGATGAATGTCCTTACTAACAGCCAATTGATAACTCAATGGCTAGATGTGGAGTATGGGGGCCAGCAAATATGTCATTGACAAACCTGGGAATTTTTTACAATATTAATATAGATAATGATGCAACTGGTTAACGCCTAAAATATGTAGAAAAGAAAACTGTACATTTGATCCCACTCAGAACGATTCTTACCACTTAAGAAGTGCTCAGTAGAAAGCTCAGTTTACCCACTTTCTCCAATGTTCAGAGTCCACATAGTTACATGGAATGATAATTTTGTTTCCATCATGTTATGCTTGGACTATCCAAGTGCACAACGACATCAAGACATGAGTTTCTGCAACCTTTATATGCTAGTCACAGGCAAAAGCAATACAATACGGTGGGTTGTTTTTCCAACTAATACGCATTTCATTGTGAAATGTCCGGATCTTTGGAATTGTTAATTAGACGAGTAGAATAATTAAAACCACTAACAACTGTGGTTTGATCTTTAGGGGAGAATTGGCCTCTGTTATGTTATATTTATAAAGCTACAGCCAAACAGAACATACAGTAAATAAAAATCATGCCAGGGAATGAGTGCTTAGATATCACATGTAGATATACGCACTTAAGGGCATGCAGTCGGACTGAGTGTGTTAGAATGCGTTGTGCAGTAGTGTAGTGCAAGTAGATGGACTCTTGCAGTGATATTATGATCTTGAAACCGGATACCCTGGTTTCCATGCCTGTGCTACAAATCCACCCCTCCCCCTCGCGTATACAGGGCTATTTCAGGTTCTGTATGCACAAAGTAAAGATAGACTAACACACACGACTGCTGCAGGTAGATGAACGTGTGTATGTCGCACGACACATTCAGCAACACAATCAGTCAGGACTTTGATCAAACTGCCCGCCTTTGCACTCGGACATGCAGCGTAACACATGAAGACGACACTCCGTGTGTGTGTGTCTGTGCGTGTTTGTGTGTGGGGGTGTGCGTGCGCGTGCGCAAACAAGACACACATAGTGGTCCTCGTAAACACATTCCAGACAAAACCAGAGGATGAGCAACTTGAAATTGTCTCCTGAACAGACCCACTCCACCCATAGTGTTTGAAATACAGTCCAGTGCTGCCTTGACTTACGAGTTTAATTTGTACCATGACTGTGCTTGTAAGTCAAGACACTAAGTCATCTAGGTTCCCCATTGACATTAAAATAACTTTCATTAAGCTGTTCCGGCATTCTAAAAAAATATGTTTTGTGTTGGTTTTATCATAATTGTAATGTGTTGTGTGAGTTGAAAACAAAATTAGCATTTTATATGCTTAGTTCATTGTGCAGCTCTTTCCAGTGTGTGGCCACCAGGCATTAAAATACAGGCATACACATATACACGAAGAAGACTGCCCAGTAAGATGAGGTCATTTTTCAGAAAGCAAAAAGAATATATGCCTGTGAGTATTTTTAATATTGTCTGTCTACATGTGCTGCTGCCCCGCTTGTTCAAATATCTGTCACTTATAAAGGGTTAGAACGCGCCAACACTGGTTGAATTTTGAATTTAATTGTGTGTTAGCATTAAGATAGAAGACTTTCCTAAGCAGATGTATGGTTGTTTGAAATGTTTTATAGAATAATTTAGTATGACAGTAAACTTCAACTTACAGTGGCAATAAAAAGCATGAAGCAAGCACCAGCCCTTTTTATTGAAGAACTGCTCACTATCTGCCAAACAATATAGCGAACATATGATATGTAATTTAAAAAATATGTTTAAAAAAAAATCACTGCAACGGCTCATATTTGTGAAAACTTGTAAGTCAAAGTATCAGTTATTTGTTGTGACCAAATTATTTATGATTTAGTTACAGACCAATAAAAAAGTATATACATTCAAATTATGTTGATATAGACTTAACCACCTTGACCATATTCATGTTCTTTGGTTGTGTGTGTTCGTGGGTGTGTGTGTGTGGGGGGGGGTGTTGTTTGTGCGTGCGTGTGTGTGTGTGTGTGTATACCCATTTGTTTGTTTCTATCTCACATCATGATATCATTCACATGACAGAGGTCAGCTGCGTATCAGACTGTGAATTTGCAACATAGTGACAGGCTTTGTTACAAAGCACTCAAGTTTTGTTTCGACATCCTGCAGAGCATAGTCACGTGAGACATTGAACAGTGACGCTCACATGAGTTAATATAAAATTGATTAAGTTACAACAGAATTTCTATTTGTTTGTGTGCTGGTTTCAATGGAATGGTTATGTTATTCAAACGCAAAATAAGACAAATCTACTATATAAATCTCAACTAGGGATAAGTAGTATTGAAAATGGCTGGATGAATAAATTATAACATACATGACTTTTTGAATATTGACAACAACAGGATTGGATTCTAGTTTTATGTATGAATGTCTTCTTTCCCCCCTTTTAAATTATCATCACAAAAACTACTTGGAGCTCAGCGTACAGTGCCGGACAAAGTGTCTGATTAAAGCACCGTGAGTACGTTATATTAACACTAAACAATGAAAAGTACTTTCAAAAATGACAATTTTTCAGAATCATCCCAGGCACAGACACTAAAGAGCTTCTTTCCTTAAATTATCATTAAAGAGAAAATAAAGGGGAGCAGATTTAGGTCAGCAGACGTGTCTGCATGCTGTGGAGCACCCCTCTCTTCCTTGCTAGCCTCTGGTGGGAGAAAACGCAGCTTGACACTTCCAGCAACATCCCCAGGAACAATTGAAATCTACAACCTCAATCTGTCTGCTCATACTACTGAAGTAGAATTGCCTTCACATGTCGGTACACCAATTTTACTTCTGCAGTATACCGGTTGTAATATTCCAGTACATCGACCATATTACTGCAGTATACCGGCCTAAACACTGCAGTGGTGGGTCTTAGTACTGTAGTATACGGTCTATTTTCCTTCTTCTCGCAGAATGACTCTCACAGCTGTGGTATCCCTGCCTTAACGATGTAGTGTACCTACAGCATACTCACCACTTTCTAAGTACAGTATAGCTGAGTCTTACTACAAAAGTACCCTATCGCTTAGTAGTATCTTGGCAGACATGATGTACAGCTAACAACAATCTTTTCCCAGTTTAATACATATGCACAAGCATCGTGTTTTTGTGACTTCTCTCTCAGCTTGCACTACTGTAATATATCTTTATCAATACTACTGTATAAGAGGTGTACTGCTGCACAGCATCTCATTAGTGCAAAACTCCTTGTAGGAATTCAGCACACCACCTACCAAAAATGTCACAAAATGTATAAGAGCTGAAATATTGGTGTTATATTGACAATCGGTGCCTATTTAATTGAACAGAAAGTTAACAAAGGAGACAGGAATTATTCTGTTGTATGACTGGCAACAGGTGGATACAGAGATTAATTGTAACATGTGCCGTATGATGGAAGAATGTTGAATTGGTTTGCTTGTCACTATATGTCACAGACAGTTAGATGAGTACATTTAAAAAAATAATGACAACACATTTACAGGCTATTTGTTATAGGACTGTTAAATAACTCACCTATGTTCCTTCTCAACTAAAGGAGGCTTTGAAGGATGTATTCCAGTCTTGTTTAATGTTTACTATTTTCTGACGGTCTTCCCTGTTTTAAAGCTGTATGACTCCATCAGTAAATGAGGAAATGTTGACTGCCGTTCCAACAATACTTGCTGTAAGAAGCTAATTACTTGAAATAATGACACGTCAATAAGATTCAAGTTTTGAACTTCAGTTAAAATTGGACGCTGTAAAATGAAAACGGTCACTGCCTCTGACCAAAACAGAATAGCACTTCACATAGATTTAGCATGCATGTAATTTAATGCAAGTAGCTATTGCAGCCCCATGCCATGCAGTTCTCTTCTGGAACGTGAGCTGCATGAAGACAAGCACTCCAAGGACTCTCCTGCAGCACCTCAAATGGTTGAAGTTGCCATCAGACACACACATCTGCAGTTTAAAGAAAGGGGTCTCGGTGGTCTGGTGGGATTCTCCTCCAGACAGACCCTAACACCTCTGACACGGCCTGAGAGTCAGTGAAGATGAGCTGCATTCATTCTAGCAGGCTGCTGGGTTGTACGGCATGTTACAAAACACAGCCCCCCTCCATAGACTGAATCTGGTAAAAACACTACACGCGACGTTATCTTTATTGGCCAACAGTGCAACAATGAGCATTAAAATGACGCACTTATAAATTGTTATGATCGTTAACGTGTCGCTTGAACCAAAACACAAACATTACGGTAACTGGAAAAGTTCATATCCACTTTCCTCGACTGTGATCAACTGCAAAGCGGCGGAGGTTGCTTCGACTGTCTTCACTGTTAAAAGAGTATTGAAGTATTTCTGGGCTCGTGAGGAGGTTTGTCTAAGACATTTTAATACGATAACTTTATTTCCTCTCGGGTCCCATCAGTCCCAACTGTAACAAACACGGCCGCATTCCCGTGTCTCTTATTCAATATAAATTCTGTACTGTACGTAACACGGCGGCGCTCACTGTGCATTACGGTTATCTTGGCGTGTATGTTCAAGATTGATATGAAGTAAGATTAAGTGTCTTACCAGATTCAGGTCCGCCGGAGTATGGAAGAGAAACATGGGGGGATTTAAACAGTCCACTCGACAAGGGGGAAAACAAGGCGTCCTCGCTGCTGGAGACTCTGTCACACAATGGCGCTGATAGGGGAGAGAAACTGCCTAGCTAGTAGGAACACTGCTGCCTTCGCGGACCGTCGGACAAACTTCCAAGATCGGCTCCACAAACTGATTCGTGACGTTTGACGCCAGATTGGGAAGAGGGGGCAAAAGACGTACAATGCCTGCCTGGCACGCATGAAATGTATAATTATTTTCAATTAATATACACGAATATTAATCCCACACATACATCGAGCAAAAAAAAGTTTGGTGTCCATTAGTTAGGCACACACTTTTTTGTTTATCATACATTATCATTATGTGATGTGTTTGGGACCATCATGTTTGAAATAATACTTAGCATTTGCTCAAGCTTAATAACCGTCACTTGAGTGACAGGTCTGTTGCGGAATTTGTAAGAGAATGTTCAGAATGAATGCAATGAAGCTCTCGGATATCCTTGTTTTGAAAGTTGAATTTTTTAAATGTTGCTTGTTTTCTTTATTATTACTATTGTAAATGTATTGATTTTAAAATATAATTTATTTTTGTTATATTGTTGTGTTTGCATGTAAAATATGTCGATTGCATTGCCTGCTTGTTGTGTTGTATATATTTTGTCAATTATAAAAAAGATTAATGGAAAATTGTGAACACAACTCAGGCAAACAGTACAGCCCATATTTGTCACAGCAGAGATCCTTGCACTGTACTTTAGCCAACAGCCAGGGGCTTCCAACTTTCAAGTCCGACACACAGAAGGCAGAGCAGCAGCAGCTGCCTTGACATGACGCCATTCCATTTACTCCACCCCCAATTCCACCCCCTCCACCTCCTTGCTTTAACTATGATGATGTTTTTTTTTGTGTGTTACTGATGCGGCCAGTGGGGTGCCGGTAATAATCACATATTACATATTAGCAGATGGCAGGTGACCATTTAACTTATAGATAGGGAGTTGTCTGCTGTCTGTACTCACGAAACAGCAGTGGGGCATTACTCGGGTGTAGAAGATGAGGCAACTGAAAGTGTTTGCGCGTTTACTACCCCCTCACTGCACTCTCACCGTTGTGCTGCCACACTCGCAGAAACAATGCTGATCTCCATATTTGTCCAGACAGGCTGTCTACTCTCAGGACAGCCTGACCAAGACAGTTGTGAGAAGTATTTCCAGTTTTTATTGAGTAGCATAGATATCTGGAACACAATAATCTATGTTCAGTACCATCTGAATTATGATTAATCCTTGGAATTTCTGTATAAGCGTATAGTGTTATTTCTCTTAATTGAACGTCTATTACTACAGTATTAACTAACTGTGACCTATTGGGAATGACTTTGTTCTCATAAGATCATTTGATTTGTTGTGAATGTGCCATATAAAGTTATGTTTATTCAACGAGTAAAGTTGAGTGGCCAAAATTGTGAGCTAAAGTTGAAAATGTTTATATAGGCTATGAGCGCTGATAAGAGTGACATGCAAGGCGAAATGTGCAAAGTGACAATTTGTATTTGTAAAAAGGGCGACAGACATTTCACAAACTATGTAGATTGTACTCTAAAAAATCGAATTGGATTAAGTAACACAACAAAGCTACATTTATCATCGCACTACAAGTAACACTAATGGCATGCAACTAAATGCCACAAATATTTGGAAGTTGCATAGCAACTCAAGTTATCATTGAGGTGCGGCGCTATAAAAAAAAGATTTCCTTCCTTCTTGTCGCAATTAATTTTGTGAAAGCCTAAGCAACAATCAAATAATGCACTTTTTTACTTACCCACAACTACACGATGCTGCACACGCCAAGCTAGATCAACAGATATACTGTATTGTATTAATCCTATGAGAGAAATTTAAGTCTGAAGCAATAAGCAATAAGGATATTAGCATTTAACCTTTTAAGGACTGTTGTGATGACTAAATATGAACTAATTACCCAGCCAACCAAGCACACCACCAAACAAAAATGTGACACTAAAAAGTATATGTTCTGAAATAATAATGTCCCATTTAATCACAATTTACTCAACCAGTGTGAAACTTGGCCCTGTTTTGTTGAACACAAAGCTATTATTTGTTGTATGAATGGCACCAGGTGTCACGTCACTATGCAGCTGCAATAGAGAGATACGCACGCAGCAAGCAAACTCCACTTTGCTTATTTTTAGGCTTTGCGTGTTTTTTTTCTGAATTAAAACTTTTTCGGATGATCGTCCGACGTTTGTTTCTTTGTTTGTTTTTATGAACGCTGACTGTGGAAAACACTAGAAAGGTCCTCAGTTTAGAACATAGCCCAAATTTATGATAATAAAAAATAATAATAATTGAAACAACAACTGCAATTTAGAGTGTCCAATCAGCCTGCTCTGCATGTTTTCTGGAATGTGGGAGGAAACTGGAGTACCCGGAGGAAACCCACACAGGCACGGTTAAAATATGCGAACTCCACACAGGAAGGCCGGAGCCGTAATCTAACCCGCGACCCCATATACAACATTCGTCTGAAAAACAGAGTTTAGGTGGTAACTGAATGTGTTATTTCATGGCGCGTGGCACCGTATTCATTGTGTGCTCTTCGTCACCTCGAAACCTCGGATGTCGGGGACCCTGCAGTCTAGTTCTATTATTTTCAATGCGGGAAATATTTTTGTTCGCCTATCCAAACAAATCAGAAGCCAAGCAGCAACCAACAAGGGATTCTGTCAGTTTCATAATACGTTATAAATGTTGGATAACTGTTATTAATCACCAATTCGACAACCTTCTAACCGGTCAAAATTGACTACGCTCTGACAATAATCTTAATAGTACCAAATGACGAACCCCCAAAATCTGATTTATCTGAAATTATATTTTGCAGCGTTCATCTCTCTGCAATTCAAGCCAAGTCATGAATAGCAAGCAGTGAGGAGGAATGGCTCTAAATAAAGATTTCAGGTCAAAAACAGGAAATGGCTCAGTGAGCAGAGAGGGCAGGGCCATAGCAACACCAACTGGAGCGCTGTACCCACAACATCCCTCCCTCCCTTTAGCTTGATTTCTCTCGCTCTTCTTTTATCTCCCTCTTGGTGACAAATCCGGTTGCTCCTCTTTCTTGCTTTTTCTCTTTTCCCTGCCTTGGTCCAAATGTATTTGGACAATGGCCGTTTTCTACAGTTTCCTTTATACAGCACCAGAAATTATTTTAAATAAAGGTATCAAGATGTGATTGATGTGTCGGCATTCAGCTTCAATTTAATGTTTCATAACATTTTGGGAGTAGAGGCGTTTTATTGATTTATTTTACTTCCATTTTTCAATATATGATTGATATAAGTGTAAATATTTTTTTAGACTTGAATGGAATTCCTTTGTCGTCAATGACTGCAGGCGATGGACATCAACAAATGCTCTCTAGGGATGTTAGGCTGCCATCACTTTTGTCTTCATTGAGTGGAAAACATTATATTATTGGGTTAAGATCAGGCCATTCACTGTCTTCCATTTTCTATTGCTTTTTAGAATAATGGGTGAGCTGGAGCCAGCTACCTAAACTCACTTTTATTCCAGTGGAGGACACCCTGGACTGGTCGCCAGTGAAACATTTATACTCACGTTTGCACACATGTTGAATTGAAACTCATTAATCAACCTGAGATTTTTGGAATGTTGGAATAAGCATTACATGGACAAAACCCACACAAGTACGGAGAGAACATGCAAACGCCACACCAAAGCTAAGGGTCCTATTTTTGTGTGCAGCATAAGTCTAGCGCAAAGTGCCGTCTAAAAGTGCGCACGGGGCGAGATTTTCGTTCTTTTGGCATTTTCGTTGACGGGCGCAAGTAGAAATGGGCGTTTTCGCCGTTGTGGGAGTAAACGCAGCTGAATTGATTCCAGGCTCACTTCTTTCCTTTTAAATTCAGTGTAGGTGGGGTTCGTGGTCTACAACAGAGATCAGAGCGCCCGCTCTGAGTGAAGAAGTATCTTGGGGTGCATGAGTGATGTAGGAATGGAGTGGAGATCTACAGAAGGATTGGTGCAGTGTCTTCAGTGACGGGGACATCAATATATTGTGGTCTTCCAGAGGTGCTCAGAGAAGAGCCACTGCTCCGATGACTGCAGGCTGGCCGATCTGCAAGGAGGGCTGAGCCATTGTGGGTGTGGTCACAACCAACTTCAATTATGGCTAATCAGATCAGCTTCTTTCAATATCTTTAAATGACTCACCATGAAGTGGGCACTTGGAGAGCAAGCCCGTCCGAACACACACACACACACACACACCCACCCCCACGCACACACGCACACGCATACACACTTACTTCAGATCATTCAAGTGCCCCTCCATAAGTGTACCGCACGGTGGGATGATTTAAAAGAAGGGTCCCAATGTGGTGCCTGCAAGCACCTGGTAGCCCCGAGGTATAAATGAGTAGCAGGCTAGCCTATTCTAAAAATAGCTCACCAGTGATGGGACACTGTGAGTTACTGGGAATATGCAGTAATGATAATTTCAAAATGCTAACTTTCAGTGATCTGTTACATACCTTGTTAAAACATACTTGAAGAATATTGTGAGACAAAAAATGAGTGTCTTCACGTAAATAAAATCATTTAATCCAAATATTTGAGCACATTTCAGAAGTCTGCATCATTATGGTAGACCTTTGCATTAATCAGATATTTATGAATGAAATATGTCTAACAGCCACAACACATTTACACAAAGAAACCATTATTTTCAAATGTATCAAGATAACTTCTCATAATTATACATGTATATTTTCTAAATTATTTGAATTCTCTTTTGAGTGACATTTTAACACAAAATAAAAATTTAAAAAAATAAAATAAACAAACAAAGAATCCAATCAAAACATCTGTGTCTGCTGCAAGATTTTGGGAGCATGTGTGAAGAAGAGGACCAGATCGTCATAAGCTATAAAACAGGGTGTGTCACACAGCGCAGCACAGAGGGAGACGTTGGGGGTGGAAAGGAGGAGGAGGGGTTGGGAGTCCAGCGCGGGTGAACAACGAGGGGAGTTTTGGGGTCGTCCCCCCCAAAGCACCCATCTGCTTATATTCCCACTCTCTCTACAACTCCTTTTCGTCTCCTATCTTTACTCTCCATTGATGCACTCCGGCTTACTACCCAAGGTACACGCACATGAACAATAAACACTAGAAACTCTGAATTCGAACATAACTGTTATTGGATGTTGGTCAGCCTTCAGTTTTTTTTTCATGCTATTTATGAAATAAAACTTACGGCGTGTGAAAATGTGTGACTGGCACATAGCATGCATGCACAGAATTAAGGCATTTAACATAAGCTTACATGTGGTGTTCAATTGTGTTCTCATGGGTACACGGGGCTATTACTCCTTGTGCTTTCAAGGTGAATGTCTTCATATTATGTTGTGAGCCTTTGTGGAGTACATTCTGTTAGTCTTTCTCATATGAAATTATTGTCACCTTGTACTGAGCAGCCAGGGTAGAGATGTTCACTTCCAATTTCTGTGGTCATCATCACTCCTTTTTCATCTTTGCGTCTCAGTATTGCCCTTCCATTGTGGCATTGCATAAAACATACCAAAAAGCTATGGTCAGAGACTAATCTCAGTACTGAAGTCTCATAATAATATAATGACATATACATATATATATATAACTGTTTGACCTCTGAAGTTTTTCTTTCTATAGATTTATTTTTGTAGATTTTCCAAATACGCAACTTTAGGACACAAGCAAACGTCCACATTTCCATATATATATATATATATATTTTTTTTTTTATTCATTTATTTTTTAAATATAGCCAGAAACGTCTTTGATACGATATTTGAAGTAAAAACTAGGCCAAATAGTGAAATAATATAATTACAAATGGATGATATCAGATGGTAGTGATGCTTTTAAAGTTCAAAATACAGTTTAAATGTCACAATGCAGAATAGAAAACAGTTTAAAAACTTTTTTAATTGAGCTGGAACTGCTGTTGTAAAAATGTATTTAAATAAATCCAACTTTATTTTATTTAAAGGGGATGTCAACCCCAAAATATTTTAAGAGTATATTATTTTATGCAGCGCCACTAGATGAAATTCATTCTGAAATAAATTGCCTTGATGGAATTAAGACTTAAGCAGTAAATTCCATCTCAGGGGATGGCCATTTTGTCACTTCTGTCGACTGAAAATGACATCACAGTTGCTCAGGGCTCAGCTAAAAACCTATATTGTCTCCTTATTGTGTCCACCTGTGTTCATTTAACCGCTCTCTAGTGTTGACCAATCAGCTCCCGCCAACCCTTTGCGTCTTGTCCAGGTGTTCCTTGTTGTCTCATCAATTTGTTTCTATTTCTTGTTCCTTTCATTCCTTGCTGGTTGTGACCTGGCAAATGTCTGTCGTCCGTTCCTCAGCGGCTTTCAGTTTTCGTAGTAATTTAGTTCATTTGAAGTCCGTGTGTTTAATTGATCCCTGTCCTTTTGAACTTTGATCTATTTGTATATCCGAGGAGTTTGTTTGCATTTTTCACTTTAAATTGAACACCAACCACTCCTTGCGTCGCTTCCCTGCGTTTGGGTCCTCCACAACCTCGTTGCGAAACTTGACATTAACATGCATTAAAAGCTTTTCGCCTTCACTGGTACACAAGCTTGAAAACACCTGTGTGAATTTTTAACTGTACACAGCCTCATTTCGCTTCTTCCAAATAAAATATTACTTCCTAAGTCCTTGTAAAATACCTTGACTCACATACTTCAAAAACAGGAAGTAAGGCCAGTAAACCTTCCACTTTGGTGAAATCTGCTCACAAAATATATGGTTCCCGGCAACTGCTGTAACATGAACACGTACGCACGCACACACACAAACCTACATACACACAAACAAGCCAATGAGATCCTATCATGTAATTTTGTCTTTTTGTTCAATACACTGTACAATACATAAGGGTTGTAGACTCTTTAGGTTTTTCAAACTTGCAGGTGAAAAAAGGTTAATGATTCTCTATTTCATAGGAATAATTGACCTTTTTGCGTTTTAAGATGGATTTTATTTTTGTATGTGATGATCTTTTTTCCTTTTTTTTTTACAATCAAGCAAACTTGATTGTAAGTAATTCACAAGTCGATGTGCCACTGCATTTCAATGCGCTCCTGTTGCCGACTCCCCTTTCCGTTCAATGCAATTGTGGTTGTTGCGCCGTCACAACCAATCATTCCATTTGAAACGGTCAGGTAAAATAAAGTCCAGCTCTACTGTTAATATTTTACCAGGAATGCAGTGTGAAAGCGGTCATGTTATGCCAGGCGGAGATCATCAGCAGGGAACCGATAAGCACGTGGTTGACTGAGCTGAAGAGTAGGTTCTGTTAAAGAAGAACTCAATTTTTTTAAAAAGTGCAATAATATGTTCTTGGTGCCCCTACAAGTCCAAACATGGTATTCTGATTAATATTGCATTTGTGGAATAAGCTGCCAGAATTGACCTAAAAGTACCCTCGGTCTCGCATAGTGAATGTCATGTGACCAAACCCAGAAAACAGGTGAGCCCTCTCACTGTCACGCGTGTCAGATGTTGATGGACAGCTACCTACGTCATTTTGTCTTTTTTTTTTTTTCTCTCGATGTTTTAGGTACCATCACTCAAATTTGTACTTGTTTCCAATGGATCTGCATCTTTTCTTGATAATTTGATAGTTGTTCTCCACCTCAGCATGGTTCCTAGTTACACTGCTAGACAGTTGTCGTACTGCATGTTCTTATTTCTCTCTTCTGAGCTACGAGTGACACTAATATCTCTCTTGCCCCTCCTTATAATAGGAGACAAGCATGTTCCAAGAGGCCGAGTTTCAGAGCTCCACAAATGCCAGCTTTCTGTGAGTGTAGGTGTGTGCTCTCTCTCTCTCTCTCTCTCTCGCTCTTTTTCTCTGTCTCTCGCATTCTCTCTATCTCTTACACATTGTCTTGCTCTCTCTCGCTCTTTCTGTCCCTCCACATATCTCTGTATTCACTAACCCAAGTGGTCAAGGATGACGATCAGTTACACTTTTAATATGTGAGGACTGTGGTCTTAGACATTCTCCATGTGTAAAGTGTCCTGAGAAAACGGCTGTTGTGATTTAGTGTTCTATAAAAAAAAAAAATATATGTTAATGTGAACATACCATTTTGCTTAAAAAAATAAAAAAATAAATGTATCCATATCGTTAGTAAACCTGGGCACTAATGATTAATGTACATAATGTACATTTCCTACCATATAGTTCCTTCTTGATGGTCACCCATTTCACACCTTGGCATCATAAGTAAATGTAAAAAGAGAAAGGCAATATGCTTGTCGTGTTTTGAATTTATCTCACTTTTGAAAAGTCAGCCAGCACTGTGACGGGGCTTTTAGTAAACTTCACAAGTGTTGTCATACCAAAATGACAGACTAATAACTTTTTGCATGCATAGGATAGAGCGATGCCAGCTTTGGTAAGGCCTGAATAAATAAGCATCATGCAATAAAATGTACTTGTTATGATGATGTTGCGAAGGGCTGTGTTAAATTTATATAACATCTTTTTAAGTCTGACTCCCTGCTCAGTAGGATCATACAGTGAACCTCCGTTTATCGTTCAACAAATCTGACCATACCATTAGAAAAATCTATATAATTTTAATAGTTTTACAACACACTTTAACTTATTATTTTTAAGTATTCCTTATTTTCACTCTCGTCCTAAACTCTTTTTTCACTATACAAGTAAGAGGAAAAGCACATTAACTTCAAGCTGTTTATTTGTGATTCCCTGCTGAAGTTTACGGAAAAACTGACCCATGATACAAAAACATATTAAAGAACAAAATGTTCAATCAAACCATATACGGTATATTAATCAAAGTCCAAAATCGTAACGCTAACATACAACAAAAGAGAATGAAACATTGTATATTTACTGTAAACACCAACATATTCGACCAAACCATTCAGTACAACAATACTCACAGGAATACTGTATGCATTGTAGATGACCTTCTCTGCCTCGTCTTCCTTTCTCATTGACGCAACTACTACACACGACCCTGAAATGTTATTTGCTTCTTATCTGAAAACTGCTCCATAGTTATTTGCATCCATGGTTAAAATGTTTTAAATGCCTTAAAATGATTTTTTTAATTACAGAAGCACACTCATACTGAAGATTGTATAAATGGTTCACCAGACACGGAATTAAGCTCCTCCCTTGGCTATCTCAGTCCCCAGACCTCAACCCTATTGAAAACCCTGTGGAGTGAGCTAGCTAGTTAGCTGATTTTGAGAGATTGTGCAAGGAAGAATAGTTGAAGATCCGCCTTCCTTTATTCTTCTCTCTAATGAAACATTATCGGAGAAGATTAGGTGATTTTTTTTTTGTTGGCAAGAGGTGGTTGTACAAAGTATTAACATCTGGGATGCTATTAATTGTGGAACAAATGATTCAATTTTTTTCCCTGACTGAACAAATGCACTTACATTTAAGTTTGGATTTTTTTTTTAATGTTGGTCCTAGCAGATTTATCCTATTTCACACACCTGCTATCTGCTATCCAAAAACTATTTAAAACATATCAAAGGACAACACAGTTGCAAATATAAAACAGTAATGTCAAACCGCTGTTAAAAACTGTCCACAACACTCGAATGTGTATACATCGTACAGTAGGCAGTCTTTAATTTTTAATTTGACCAATTGTTGGATATGAAAATCAAGAGTGACGGATTGCAGAGAGAGATACAAAGAAACACAGAAATGACAAGATAAACAACTTTTCAGCTTGCCTTCTCAACATGAACTTCATACAGGAAGCAGACGAGCAGAGCAAGATAGAGAGAAAGGGAGAGGGAGAGAGAGAGAGAGAGAGAGAGAGAGAGAGGAAGAGAGAGAGAGAGAGAGAGAGAGAGAGAGGGGAGGGGGGTGTTTACTTGGGTCAATGTAACGCCTCCATTGTCAGGTGACTTACAGGAAATAAGTTTTTGTTCTCTCTTTCACATTCGCTTTTAAACCAGCTTACTTTCATTAATGTCTTTTCTCTTGCCTCTCCGATTTCATTCAAATGAATCATAAAACAAAAAGTACTGACTATGGGAGAAGTTTTATAACCAACGGGAAACGCGAACTCGTAGTAGTGAGCATTATGTGGCGCTCATCAGTTATGTAACGCTAGCATTTAAAATGTGTGTTTTATTACTTTTGCCTTGAATTAGATTGCATAGAATGTGCATGTGAGTACTTTAGGACAAAATGGAGAGTGTGACACATTCTAGTAGTAGTTAAAGAGTAGCAGTCACACGGATATGCTGCAGTTGTTTGAACTTGAAAGCACTTGACAATAACTAAGTGGGCCATTCACAAGTACTATCACGACCGAGATTTCACTCTTAGTTTATTTGCAATTGAGGCCACAGGTTAGCTGAAAAAGCAACTCAGCTGAATAATAGAAAAGCGATCTGGGGATTGCCGACTGTTTATAGAGCAAAGGGTTGTTGACACCCACTACAGGTGACAGATGAGTGTTGTTATGAATTCTTGCAATGGAAAGAATAGTTACCAGTAAGAGTGAAAAGTGTACCTGCATTGGTACAGAGTGAGTGCACATTCACCATTTGTATGCTTCCCTCCTTTACATTCTGTTACATTTGGAAAAGAACTTCAAAAATTGTCACGCGCGAGATAGAGGAGCTGAAAACAGGAAGGTCATTAATCTTGTGCCGACTCATGTCAGGGACAAGGAAACAGCCGCAGCGGTTCAGCAGCCTGCAGCGACAGTTTAGCTTCTTTGCCATCTTTCTCTCCCTTTTCCCACCCTCTGGCGGCTTTGTGATCCCAGTACTGTTCTTTCAAAACCATCATAAGGCCACTAAACTATGCTTCCCCGGGCACTTCTGTTTTCTTGTACTGATTCATGCTCACAATCAGTGGTGGTGGTGTGTGTGCGAGTGTGTCGTGTGCACGAATGTGCATTTTCATATGTGCATGCAGCTGCACCAGAATTTCTATTCCAACAGCATTGACAGTTAGTTGTAGTAATTCAATCCAGTAAAATAGGCAGTCATCTATTACGTCTTACCTCCTACGACAAAGCAGACTGCCTGAGTCAGCTCCTCAGCTCTATCACGACTCATCTAGCTAACCCCACCACAACAAGCCCGCCCCCACCCCGCAGCATCATACCACTTTCCATCGTGAATATCTTCTTCATGAGCTCTCGCCATCACATTGTATTTTTTTTTTTTTGTTACCGCAATCACTCCCTTGCTCACTTTCTCTTTTGCAGGGAGATATAAACATCAACACACAGTCTCGTTCCCTTTCCCTCTCTTTTTTTTTTCATTATTTCAGTCTGCCGACCTCTTTTTTTTTCTCTCTCCCTGCTGGCTGCCTTCAGGGTAGCAGAAGGGAAGTGAATGGCTTCAGCCCTCCCAGCTGGTCCCATCACCCAGCAACCCAGAGCAAAACAAAAGAACACACACACACACACACACACCCCCACACACACACGCACACGCAGGCCGATGAACAAGCAGCCAATGCGCACACAAACACGGCTTCACCGGCAGACGAGTGCATGCATGTCCTTATGCAGATGAATGCACGCACACACACGCACACCCAAACACACACACACATGCACACGCAGTACCCCCCCCCCCCCAACCAACACCCCCCCACCTTTGCCCCCTCAGACTCACCTCCATAAACAGCCAGCCAGCCGTACCCTGTGGACTCCCACCCATCGTCCCCTTCTCCCCTCCTCAGCACCCTTTCCAGACACCCACTCCTTTGTCCGCAATCTGCTCCCAAAATATTTTGAGGGAAAAACAGATGAACATGTGTTGGCCCAAATTAGATACAAGCGGAAGGTTATTGCACACACTTTAATATATTTATACATAGTTTAAAAAAGAAAGCAACAATGAGCAAAGAATTAAAAAAAAAAACTGGCCTTGTTTTGTATAACACAAATAGGTGACAATTCAGCACATTCCAGTAGATCTTAACATTTAGAATGTAATGTGCTGTCCATGTTAGTGTCACCTCTTGTCATTGAAACTCAGGTGGACTTGTACTCGCGAAACTGCATCCCAGACGAAAGATAAATATATATGGAGTCACCCCAAAATGTAAAGATTACTCAATTGACACAGTGGTCCATTATAAGGTCAAGTATTTATCAGGGCAGGGGAGTAGTAGTGAAGTATGGAAAATATGGTTGCAAAGGTTTTTGAGGAGGAGCCCCTGGGTGGGGGCTTCTGTCTTCCACTTTTAACTTCCTGTTGGTGATTAGGCGAGTGTTCTCAGGGGGACAGCCTTAGACATCATTTCATATCTAATGATGGGTACAATTGACCCGCATTACGGAGAATATCAATTCCTGCTTTTCATTAGCTTGCACTGAAATTCCATCGGAATATTCAATAAACTCTGCTTTTTTCAATAAAACGGTTCCCTCTGAACACAAACTTAAAAGGGACACTTCACATATTTACACCGTTTGTAGCAGTAAGAAGTTCAAAATTGATCTAGAATTTATTTGATGACTTTATTATTTTTCATGTAATAACTTTGAATATGATTTTTAAAATAATATATCTGGCGGCCACGTTCATTAAACACATCACTAGTTAACTGTCACGTGTGTAAACTTAGACTGCACAAAGATAGACGCTGAATGGATTGCATCCACGGCAGCAATACAGAAAGAATATGTCCATACAGATTCCGGCCAATGCAATCAAATAAGTCTACCAAGTGAGATTCCACTTTTGATGTGGAAGATGAAGCGCCGGATGGTCTTTTAATGGCACAAAATACACTTCGGAGAACAAGAATTCCAAATTCCAGGAAGTGTGGCAGACAGCAGCATGTCTGCCATGCCTTTGTTCGCTACACACATGGACAATGCAGTCATTATAATATGTCCTCCTACCTTACACGCATGAAGATCAGAGTGCTGCTTTGGGCCGGTGTATCAGCGGCTTAATACACAAGCGCAAACACCGCTCGTAAGGACATAACACCCACAACGCAGCCATCTGCACACGGCAGGAATCGTAATCGGTTGAACGAAATCAGATCCTACTTTGGGAAGTTAAGCTCATCTCCCGCTTCTTGCGCATTAAAAATGCTCGGCACAGCATTTGTTTTTAATGTCACACACGTGGCATGCCTCTTCTCCAACTGTAAAATACTCCTTGTCCCGGAAATGTTCACGGCACATGCATGCAGGCCTGCCTGTTTTTGTGCAGTAGCGCACACGAGATGTGTGCAGGATCATTTTATGATCTCAATACCAAAAATGATTTCACTCCGTGTGGCTAAAGTCTAGAGCATGTTGGGCTTTGTTTGAGTCATAACTTCAAACCAGTTTAGATCATTAGGTCATTTCAATCTTATTTGGTTTTGGGGGAGGGTTCAGGTGGGAGAAGTACAAGATAAGACAACAAAGTCTGAATTATAGTGCAAAGTGTTTGTTTGCATTGAGTTATGCAAAATATTTACTCAATGCTTACCTTGCGTTACATTGTTTTCATACTGCTTGAGACATTAAAACAGAAAACTCCAACAAATCTACCATTTAGCGTAGTCGCAATGGCTAGAGGACAAAAAAACAACTAGACCTATACTACTATTTACTTTGACTTGTTACTTCAGTGCATTGAACAAGAGCCAAAACAAACCTGCAAGAAAAATACTTGACCTCAAAGCTTTTTTGCCCCAAAACTACTCAAATAAACAGAACAGTGACATTTTCTTTTCACATCACAACGTGTGTGTGGGGGGGGGTGCGTGCGCGCGGTATGGGGAGAGGGGGGTATTTTTGATTTGTGTCTTTAGGCTCAAGGACCAAAGCACAAACTGGATGGTAAAATTGGTGGAAATTGAACTGAGCTGTAAGCAGTCCAGTCTCCTTTGGTCCAAACACTGCACATAGTTTACTTTCAGGTTGGACCAGTGCAGACTGAACATTGCGGCACCCCACTTGGTTTCGCTTTGGTTGAGTCCAAAGTTCTAACTAGTGTGCCACAGTTTGGTCTTCATCTGAGATATTGTTACCTCTCCCAAACCCACGCACACGTACACGCACGCACACACACACATGCGCGCGCGCGCACACACACACGCACACGCACACACACGCGTCTAGTCAGATGTTTGTATGTACAGTTAATTTCAAAAGATCACGCATTATTTCTGTTGATTATTTTGACATCTTCCCGCCAAAACATTTTTTTCTAAATAAAGTTGTTCAGATTATTGATTACACTTAATGATGGGGGAACAAATAAAATGCTTTACCAGGGTTTTTTTTCATAACACAAAAATCTGACACTCAAGTAGTGTCAATTGAAACAGAAATGTTATCAATGTAAACATTTTTTTTTTCAAATGTAACTGTCAACAATAATCCAAAAAACTCTAAACAGTGAATAAAAAATGGTGCAATGGATTGATTTAAAATCAGTTAACCTATTCAAACCTGTTGTGTTCATATTCTCCATTTTTTTTCCTAAATACACAATGTGATTTACACTGAATACATATTTTTATATTTAATGTAAATAGCTTTTCCAATATTCACGATTTTAATCAACAAGAACACCAAAGTGACAAGTTTCTTTTTTTATTATTATTCAAATAATAGCATTCCAAATTATACACAACAAAAATGCACGTTGTAAAGGAAGAAGGTAATTTGAGCCAATTTGTTAATTCAGAAATATGTCTCAAATTAGAAGCCCTTCGCACTAATAAGTAGCCAAGAAGGAGGTCTCACTTTCAAAAATGTTGGAGACCCCTGCTTTAGAGGCTCATTCACAAGTTGAGTGTACTCAGACTGTCAAACGCTGAACCTGTTGATCAGTTGTAGTTTGCCAGTCATCAGGTGAAGTCAAGTATTTGCACCTGCAATGCTAATGTGAAAAGCTGATTTTGTGGTCTGTGATTGGCTGGTGAGCATGCAGCACAAGGTGAACCACACCTCCTGCTCAAAGTCAGTTGCAAGAGGCTCCAGCTCACCTGACACAATAATGCAAACGCGTGGTGGAGAAAATTGATAAATAGTTTCAATTTGAAAACTGATACCATGAGACATTTGAGTGTGTTGTATGTTTGCATGTGACAATTTTCCTTTGGACTTCTAACTGAATCATTAATTTCTGAAAATGCTATTTTTAATGTTGCAACAGCAACTAAAATATTCTTTTGAGAGAACACACTGAACAACATTTCACCTGTGCAATTTATGCTGCTTCAGATAGATGCAAGAAAAGCAAATCGAAAGAAAAAGGAGCGAGAGGTGCTGGCAGTGTGAATAATGAAAAGGAGGTCAGTGCCTCCAGGGGCGGAACGATTGTGAACACTCAGCTCAAAATAAAGGCACTGACGTTCCACTGGAAAGATTCCACCCAATGTCGCACTAGTGACATCACACACTGTAAGAATGGTGGTGGATTCATGATGGGTGAACAGGTGATGAGACGTTTGACATGCACATTTGTTGTCTTTGCACTCATGTGCAATTCCTTTCATGTTAATATACACCCACCTGATGATGATAGTCAAGTCGTAAGGTTGCCTGTCCATATTTGCCTTGTAGAGTGGCCACGTTCCGTCAACCATAGTCTGAAAATAGAACAAAACTTGATATATTTCGGAAGATGGTCATGTCGGAAGAGTTGATATGCGTACGTGTAGAATGAGGGAGTGTTTTCTTTTAGCCATCCTTGTTTCTCTAATGCTTCCGTCCACCGCTGTCATTGGTGGCAAGCGTGTCTCGTTCACTTACGCATCCACTACAAAAAGAAATGCTCGAGGACCATGGGACACCAAAAGAAATGAATGTAAAGGATCAGTGCAAGTGTTTTGGCATCAGTACGACACCGATACTCACTATAGATTTTATTGATACTTGGATTGATCTGCACAGAAGTGGCCGTGCATGACGCCGCTGCTGGAGGAATGCAAACGGCAGTTTATTTTAAAGATCGTTGTTTGCGCAAGAAGAGACGTGACACAGCAGCGAGCGTTCCCTCGTCCCTGTATTTCCTTATTCTGACATCACTTAATCTGTGCCATCCATCCATTATCTGTACCGTTTCTCGTCACTAGGGTTGCGGGGGGGTGCTGGAGCCTATCCCAGCTATCTTCGGGCAGTAGGCGGGGGACACCCTGAACTGGTTGCCAGCCAATCGCAGGGCACACCTATACGAACAACCATCCGCGCTCACATTCATACCTAGGGGCAATTTAGAGTGTTCAATCAACCTGCCATGGAGCGAACACAATTATTCAAAAGTTAAATTTTGACAGCATTTGAGCTTAGATGTTTTAATGAAGGCCAAAATTTCAATTATAGGCTAATCTTCTATTTTGGCTTCATATTGTTATATCTGACTCCAGGCAAGTTGTGCCTCATGAACTTGGTTGTGAGTCACAGCAAGCGGGGCACTACTTTCGCCCACATATGTCTTTCCACTTGTTGTTACTACCTCTTATGGCACAGGCTTATTCAGCAAATGCTGGGCAAAGGGCCCTTGCTTGTCTTCCAACAAGCACCTTAACTCAGCAAGAGTCGCGGCAGCAGTGTGAGCTGCGTGTGGCGGGCAGGCACGTCGCGTGGTGACTCATAGCTGAGTCAGAGCGTCGTGACGTGTCGTGTCGTGCCGTGTCTCCGCCTACACGGCGGCGGCGGCCAATAACGCACAAGCGGCAGCCGCCACGGCACTGGACTGTCACGCCGCACAACCACCCAACCCCCACAGTCTGACTGTGTGCGGTTTTTCCGGAGACGCCACAGCGACTTGGGGGTGGTTACGGTTATGGAGGTTATATAGTTTACTATTAAGCCGAACATATTACTTCACTTGCTGCACTGAATTGCTTCATAAAGGACTAACTACTCTATTTACATACTTAATTAAAATATACACACACTACACGAACAACTACCCATTATATTTTCAGTAAGTGAAATAGAATCAATCATTACAGCCAAGAGCTTTCACAACATATTCAACATATTCGCAACTTTTCTGTCTCGCAATCATATTTGCGTGACAGTCCACTTGTGCTGCTTCATGGCGCCAACATAGCTATTAAACCAGACATGGTGAAAAACCTGATTTATACTGACCTCTATTGGCAATCAGATGGAACTGCAATATTGCGAAGAAGACAATAACAAGATGGTGTTTGATTGATTGACTTTATTTACGTTCGAAACGTGAGTGTACGTATGTGGTATATTGTGTTGTTGAAGTGTGGGTCTGGCTCAGCTTCCCTCCGGACAGGTCACCGAGCATGGCAGAATTGGTGATGAAAAAAAAACTTCTCTGACACAGCCATTTTGGTTAGAAAGTGATTTTATTCTTGTCACATGCTGATGTCAAAAGAAGTCTCCCCACAAAGAAAAAGGGAAAATGTGTCCCCTCTCTCCGGCCTTCCCTCCTTATAGGGAATGGCCACACAGGACATGAATGTCAAATTATACCTTGTTGCAGATGCATTCTCATTGTACTAGTCTTCGATTTTGCCCCCAAAGCCCTCTATGGTGAGAGCAGATGTGGTTGCTCTTTGAAGTGGCCTTCTGGTGCCATCCTGACTGCTACTATAACCGCAAGTGCTCCACACCGAGATACTGGTCAAGCCTTTTGTCACCCTGGACAGTAACTCATTTACATTGGAATTTCAACACAAAGACTGGTCACTTCTTTAGTCTCCAATTCCCTCATAGTTATTTAAAGAGAATTATTAAAATGTTCATAATAGTGGATATAAAAATACACTACAGTATATATATATATTTATATATATATATATATATATGATTGTATTACGATTACTGGCATTATTTTAAACACTTACGGGACAGAATGTCGATTATTTAATTTAGCAGGTTCATATTTACTGAATATGTTAAACATTGATGAAACAAGAAGCATTTATCAAATGAAACTAGAAGCACAAGAATGACTGAGATTGTAGTCCTGATGTTTACTGATTTATTATATTATTCTCATATGCTAAATTTATAGTACTTAGTTTAAATGTGTGAACTTATTTGACATTTTCAGTAGTGAGACAAACCTGCACATGTAGCATTTCCATGACCTGCACTCACATTCACAGCACTTCATGGACAAATACGACGAAGCACATTCTCCACATTAGCTGTAGCGATGCAAACATACCAAATTGGGCACTGGAGGACTCACACAGACGCTATCGCAAAAACACATTCCGAAAGACATAACAATAGGAGATCAGAGAACACACACACATGCACACACCCAGGCACATATACATACACAGACACCTGCACACCGACAAGAGTACAGAGGAATGCCAGCGGGGAGAGAGACGGAGAGACTGCCCGCCGGAGAAGGCCAGCCTTGGCGTGCCAGTCTTGGGGACCAGACGGGAATCAACCATACATACATGCAATCTCCACACAGGCCGGAGCCAGTAGCGAACCCTGCACCTCTGCGCTGTCTTGTACAATGTTCAAATACACAAAATAACTAATAAAATTTAGCATTCCCCAAAAACATGGCTGGAAGGTTAATTGAGCACTCCAAATTGTCCCTAGGTGTGATTGTGAATGTGAATGGTTGTTCGTCTACGTGTGCTCTGCCATTGGCTGGCAATCAGTTCAACAATACTTATTCAATTTATGTAATTCAAATTCAGTCTTTCGAGGCAATTGTTCAAATTAATGATTCAAATTCAAATACATATTTCAGATTCAGTTTTGGGAGGCAAATATTTCAGCCCACACAGGTTTGTTTTACTACTGTACTTTTGTATTTTAACCCATGTGGGTCTGATTATATGTGGTTGAGTCAAGAGAAGTCTTCAAAATCTGCAAAGCATTTTCAGTCTACATACCTGACCAACTGACACAGCTTCCGTGTCCAAATTGGATGGATAGATTGGTGGTGATTATTGTATAGCAACTTCATTGAATTTGTTTTTATGTTAAATTGCAGATCTGCCTGTAAACAGCCTTCATGTGTTTTGGCGCAAATTTGCTATTATTTAGCCTTTTGGATAAATTATGTACAAAATTGTGATGGTCCTAAACACTGAACACACGTTCTACTAAACAATACTCAATCCATTATTATTAAAAAAAAATCAGGAATAAGGTCACCCACAAAGATAAAAAAAAAAACAAAGAATTATTAATTGAATTGTAACTTACATAATGACTTAAGTAAATACAAAATGTCCCTAATAGGGTGCAACTCGCTGAAAGTCCATGTCTGATCAATTCACCCAGAATTAAATTAAGTTAAATGCTTAAACTCAATCAATAAAAGTTCAGAAATTTTAAAATCATTTACCTAATATAATTATAAAAACACGAACATGGATTGAAAAGTTAAGGAATGGCCCAACTTTGGACTACTGTGCCTTATTATAAAATTATTATGATCAGTTAAAATGCAAAAAAAAAGTGTAGATGACAAACTGAGGCAAATTCCTTGTTTGTAATAAATCTGAGTTTGCTTTTATTATGTTGAAAAACTATAGCTCTTGGTACCTGTATTGATTTGACATCAAACTGAGAATTCATCCATGTGGGCCCTGAACAATAAGTTTGTGAATGCCCAAAGTGATCCCCATGGACAGTTCCATTTGTATCTTAGCAAAAGATACAGTTTGCAATTGACTGAGATCATATTTTTATGTGTGGAATCATGAGTCTACTCAAACAGTCGTCCCGTTTCCAACACTGAATAACGTCTGGCAGTCAACATATATTGTTTTAAATGTTTTTAAACTTTGAACCCCCCCCCCCCCCATGTTTAAAATGGATCGCTCCACCTGTCGCCGCGTTGCTTAAAGCTGCATCAAATCTCTTGTAAGTATCTCACTCACTTCGAGCTCTGACTCACGCCAAAGATGAACTACAGAGACCGCTACACGTCGTCCTCCTACCGGAAGATTTTCGGGGATTCTTCCAGGTTCTCCGCCTCCTCTTCCTCCTCCTCCCGGATGAGCAGCTCCGCGTCTCGGGTTTCTCCGGGGCTCAGGTCCATGGCCGTGTCCCGAAACAGTGCCTCTTCCGTGGGCATGTTCAGGCGGCTGGGTCAACCTCCGGCCTCCTTCTCTCTTGTAGCCACGGATTCTCTCGACTTGACCCAGACATCAGTGGTCAACAACGAACTCAAAGTAATCCGAACTAACGAGAAAGAGCAGCTACAGGTATGTACTTGAGTAAAAGTACAGATGATTGGAAAAATAAAAAATAATGGTCAAAATATTGATTCAACTATGTACTTAAGTAAAAGTGGGGGAAAAATGCTCTAAAGTGTCCAAAAGTTTTTTTTTTTCGGTCAATACCATTTTGATAACATAGGGCAGTGAAAAACAATGCACAAGAAATACTTGCCATCTGTTATTAAATTGTAAAGCTCTTGCAATGAGAAGGAAATTCATTGCACAGATAATCATTAATGCAACATGTTTCTCTAGCTCTGCAAAAATTGTAGCGTGACTTATATTACAAAATATATTCCCACATCAAATAGATTACTACGGAAACCTGATGTCCACCCATCCATTATCTGAGCCGCTTTTCCCCACAAGGATAGCAGGGGTGCTGGAACCTATCCCGGTCGTCTTTGAGCAGTCAGCCAATCACAGGGCACACAAAGAGGAACAACCATCCGCACTCACAAACACACCTATGGTCAATTTTGGGGTGTCAACCAACCTACCATGCATGTTTTTTAAATGTGGGAGGAAACCGGAGTACCCGGAGAAAAAGCACGCAGGCACGGGGAGAACATGCAACTCCACACTGGAAGGCTGGAGCCAGAATCGAACCCTGCACCTCTGAATTGTGAGGCTCTCGCGCTAACCAGTCATCCACAGTTCCGCCTGAAAACCTGATGTGAGAAAAAGCACAAAACGTCCATATATTAAAACATGTAAACATTTGTTAACAGTAAGTGTACCTTAAGTGTATGTTTTTTTCCAGATTAGTTGAGGACTTTTTAAATGCCAGTAGTTGATGAGCTTTTTAGACGGACACAAATCCAAATCTTTCTAGGAGTGACAATCATCCAAAAATTACTTCAGTAATACCATGGATGGGGAATATCTTGCTTCTTATAATCTTAGTGTCATCAGTTATTGCTCCCTGGTTCACTTTCCGCCATGTCATTGTTGCCCCATATTTCTCCGTCTCGTAAGACATCAAGATCTTCAAAGCAGTTCATTTTGCCCTTCTCTTTTTACATCTTTTTTACATTGTCATCCACAAAGGCTGAAAAAATTAAGAAGCCTATTTGTTATTGCTTTGTGGTCATCTTATTTCAAATGTATGGAGTAAAAGTAAAACCTTATCTGAAAAATAAATATTCAGGCTAAAGTACTCAAATATTGTAATCAAGTATTTGTACTTCAGTGCTTCACAGTTGTCAATTATGAATAAGTGAACATCCACAACAGCAAAGAAAACATGTCCAATAAAAAAATAACATAGGACAATAAAATGTACTTATTTGACTCATGAGATATTTGCAAACTCTCGTGTTTCCCAACCTTTATTCAGGGAAGACACATTTTTCACAATAGAAAAGTCTTAACGGCACCAACAAAACAATCACAAAACACCCGTTTATACTAATATTATAATGATTTAATCTCAATTTGCTGAGTGTGAAATCTGGGCCTGGTTAGTTGAACACAAAGTTATTATTCTGTTGTATGAATGGCAACAGGTAAATACACAAATTTATTGTACCTTCAGCCAAAAATCCTTTACATATTCTGCCTATCACAATACGTGGCACGTAAAAAAAATTTTTAAAAAATAAATAAAATCAGGAGTGTTTGTGAGAGACAATCCTGAAATGATGTCCCTGACCACCCATCATATTTTCCTAATTCAATCTTTCACCATCATTCTAACCGCCAGCAGGGTTACTGCTACCGTACCTGAAAAACCACAATACTGTAAAGAGACTAACAACCAGTAGCAAATACCCATTTTAGGATGTCTCTTACCATAATTCTTTATAAAGTTAACACAAACACAGGTAAAAAAAAATTGCTCTATTAGCTCGGAGTCTTGCAAGCATCTTAAACAGGTTCAGGTTCATGTCGAACGGAAAAGAAAAGCATCCAATAAGGCATTTGTCTTGTTGCACAGGGTCTGAATGATCGCTTCGCCATGTTCATTGATAAAGTCAGACACCTGGAGCAGCAGAATAAAGTACTGGAGGCCGAACTGGTGACGCTGCGGCAGAGGCAGAGTGAACCATCACGGGCCGCTCATCTCTACCAGCAGGAGATGAGGGACTTGCGGGCCCAGTTGGAGGACCTGAACAGGGACAAGAACCGCATCCTGATCGAGAGGAATAACATTGAAGATGAGCTGCAGGTACGAAAGGAAACATGACTGTCTGGATCAGAAAATCCATGCTGTAATACAGTACAAAATTAAAGTCATAACAAAAGGAAGATACAAACATATGAAGGGGGGGGCGGGGTTAATATTATGAAAATTACAAATGTATATTTTAGAAACACCTACAGACTGTAATCATCCCTTTTTGTAGTTTTCTTTACCCGATCTAAGTCTTTCACAGCAAATTATTTCCCGATTACTATATGGTGTGATCTATCTAAAGAAAAAAAATCCCATTTTGATTCAGACTGCCAGAACAGAATTTGTTTGTTGTCTGCTTTGTTGTAGAACTGAAGAGATGTGTCAAAAAGTCTGATTACTTCAATTAGTTACAATTAGTTTTTGAGCCATTCAAAAATATTTGGAAGAACCCTCAATAAGATCCGATACAGTTGTACAGAAAGCCAGCTACACATTAATTCAATCAAAAAATAAAATTTTACAAAAAAAATGTTCATTCAGTTTTCCTTTGAGTCTTAAAGGGGAAGTCAACCCCAAACAATTCTTAAGAATTGTTCTATGCAGTCCCACTAGTCGACGAGGCTAAAAACAGTTGGATTATGCTGCTTAACTCATATTCCACTTATGCAAAATTAATCAGAATGCCATGTTTAGACAAATAAGTGCGCATAGAACATATTATTGCCAAGAATTTTGGGGGGTTGACTTTCCCTTTAAGGACTGGAAATTTAAATGAATTATTAACTGCATCATATTTGTCTTTTTGTTGTTGTTGTTGTTGTTGCTCACGTGTAACTCCACTTCAGAAACTCACTGTCAAGTATGAGGAGGAGTTGATTGTGCGTGAAGACACAGAACAAACCATGCGGTCCTTC
Source organism: Idiotropiscis lumnitzeri (assembly GCF_059441095.1). NCBI lineage: Eukaryota > Metazoa > Chordata > Actinopteri > Syngnathiformes > Syngnathidae > Idiotropiscis > Idiotropiscis lumnitzeri. Next base: position 17,010,328 of record NC_142399.1, on the reverse strand, counting down.
CGGAAGGATGTGGATGATGCGGCAGCCTTTCGTCTGGATCTGGAGCGCCGAGTGGAATCGCTGATGGATGAAATCGCCTTCCTGAACAAAGTCCATGATGAGGAAATCCAGGAGCTGAGCAGCCTGATGGAGGCACAGCAGGTCTCCGTGGAAATGGAACTCTCCAAACCCGACCTCACCTCAGCTCTGAAAGAGATCCGCAATCAGTATGAGTCCATTGCCTCCAAAAACCTGCAGTCGGCAGAAGAGTGGTACAAGGGGAAGTTCGCCAGCCTTAGCGAACAGGCCACCAGGAGCAACGAGGTCATGCGAGCTAGTAGGGAGGAGATGAACGAGTTCAGGAGGCAACTGCAGGCCAAGACTTTGGAGATCGAGACACTGAGGGGTGCCAACGAGTCTCTGGAGAGGCAGATCACAGAGATGGAGGATGCTCACAATTCTGAAGTCACAGCATTGCAGGTATGCAATACTGTGAACTCCCATTAATCATTCCAAATACGTTCCAGACTCACCATATCAAACATTTGACGTTATTAAAAAGCACAAACATTTCAAAACACTTTTTACAGTATTCCTTCATGTCTGCTCACACTCTAGATAGAGATTTTGTTCAACACAAAAAAATACCAGCGTGACTTGAACCTGAAGTGAAGGTTGTCAGTATCTCCGACTAATAGGATTGAGCAGTTCAAACTCATCAATTATGTCACAGCTTGAGTTTCATTAGCTCAGAGCAACGTTCAAGGTGGCCCCAACTTGTCAATGTCACGGGCAAAGTCACACAGAAACTAGCTGGAGAAATACAGATGATAACCTACTCATGGTCACATTTCGAGATTATCACAAAATGTTTGGTCCTGGGTCCAAATTGCTCTTGCTGTCGAATAATATTATCGGTAATGCAAACATACATAATGTATTCATATTTGTTAGATTATCAAAATGCTGCATCTATAATATTGCCATTCGTTAATGAGCTGGGGGAATGCAAATAACAAAGTTGTAATTACCACTTTATGACCGTTCTATTGACAGTGATTAATTTTAACAATGAAAATTATTAGCCATTTACACTTCGACATCTGTTTCAGGAGAAATACCTTAAAAAAGACATTATTAAGATTAAATTTATTATTAAAATTTAACAATGACTTTTCAGGATAGCATGACAAACTATAAGTCAAACTGCTTTAGTGTGGAAGTCACTTGGGCTTAGACAGCGAAAGTTCTTAGTGAACTGATCCTGTGTATCGAGATTAACCCGGACTGCTGCTAAATTGGATACAGGAAGGCCATCTGTTTTCGCCGGCTATTTAGGGAAGCTCAAACTAAGTACGCTTCAAAGGTTACGGTTGTCTTTTAAAATACAAATTCTTAAGGTGTATGACCTTTCCCGAGTGTCTTTTCATCGTAATGCTTGACTTCTTCGAACAGGACACGATTGGCCAACTGGATACTGAGCTGAGAAACCTCAAGGGGGAGATGGCGCAACACCTGAGAGAATATCAGGACCTGCTCAACGTCAAGATGGCATTGGACATTGAAATAGCTGCATACAGGTGGGCAGACATGAGCGGTATGAAAATGGCATATCGGGATTGGCAGGACCAAAATGATCACCATTATCAGTATTGTAACTACGGTATGTTCAAAAAAATGGAAACAAGAATTTATTTTACATTTATCTGTAATGTGCCTAAAGCATGATCACAAGGTTTGACTCAGGACAATGTCGGGCTCTCGCCAGGTCCACTTACCAAAATGCCCCACAACCAAACAACAAAGTCAACTTCTTCAATTCGTCACAAGGGCGGAAATAGGAAGTTGGTTTGTTGTACAGACTAAAGATTTGAAAAGCCGATGAAGCAGAATATTAAATAAACGATGCAAAAGTCATTTGTTGATAACGTTAAGACTTATCTTGAAAACCTGTTTTCAATTCAAATCTAATCACGCTCTATTGGTCATTTTTTTTCCATTTCTAACGATGGGAGTCCTCCCCCCCTCCGTGCATGGAAATGCTCATCCTAGTCGTCGTCACCTTATCCTTTCTTATTAAGTTCGGAGTAGACAAAACATTCTGGACATTAAAAAGGCAACTCGCTAGTTTGATAGTTTTGTGGCAGTAAATGCTGCTGTATGTACTTGCGCATTGATAAGTGTATGACTAGATGCCCCCGTACATCAATCAAGGGGCAAAGTTCATAACAGATATGTTGATAAGCTGTCTAATTGTTTTTTGGTTTTGTTTTGTCTTTTTAATTAATTCACTGCTGTTGTCAGGCACCCATTGTGTATATATATATATATATATATATATATCAATGGTATAAAATTGGGAGGGATGGCCGTGAATATGTTAAAGCTGCTCTAATGGAAATCTGATGCCAATTCAACATCATTTGATGTCATATTGATGTTGAATTGACATCAGATGCCCACTGGAAACCTACACTCCCATAGCGAGCGATTGGTCAATCACAATCGACGAAATGGGCACCCCTGGCCTATGACATGAAGCTATGGGGTCGGCAGAATCAACGCACTAATGCTTTAATAGCTCTGTTGGACCAACCAGAGGATGGAAAAATACAAATGTCACTTAAAGCGAGTTAGCAGGCCTGTGGTGTTAAATCTGAATGGTTAAACAAATTACGGTACTAAGTACAATTATTGTTATATTGTTGCTTTAATATAAGTGTCCTCTTATCCTACAAGGAAGCTGCTGGAAGGCGAAGAAACTCACTTTAACTCAGGGATGTCGTTCGGAGTCGCCAGTTACAGCTACCAGGCCCGAGCCCCGGCCGGCTCCTCCAGAAGCGGCCAGCGAGACAAAGACGGAGCCAAGAAGGAAAGCCTCAAGGAGGAGGAGAAGGACGAAGCAGACATCAATTCCAACAACTGAAGTCATGGACGCAGACAGGAAGGGAGACAAATAGCATCTATGTATTTCTTCATTTCTAGTCTATACTGTGTATACGCAAAAAACAGGCCCAGACATCACATATTACGTAATATAATGTTTCTGGAGTGATCATTTTAATTTTGAACATTTTACCCTCAAAACACGGGTCAGATTATATTTGAATTCTTTTTCCATAGTGCAGAAGTCTGAAACATGTCGAACATTTTTGGACTCTAAATATTTCTCAAATGGAAGCTTGTATCATGTAAACCAGGTGATGTTAACCAATTAGAGGACAAGAAATGGTAAAATTGATAAACCAGTAGGAATGTTAGAATTTAAGTCTTAAATATTATCAGTACACATAAATATGCCGCTGCTTTTTCATCAGAATCAGAAATCCCTTTATTGTCATTGTACTCAAGTGTGCAACGAGATTAGAGAGCTCATGTTAAATTTCCAGATTAGTGTTTTTTTTCTTGAATGTTAACCAACCAAATAGCATGTCTGCGGATTGCATATCGGTTTCATTTAACATTGCTCTTAATGTCAGGAAATATTTCCGAGAAGTGGTTGTGAAAAACATGGGAACAACTTTTACTTGACTGTTTAACATCACGCTACAGAGACTTAGGGGAGACAAAAATGAAAATAGAAGCCTGAATAAAGTTCAGCAGCTGAAAAGGTCTGTAATTCTTTTATTCAAAGCAATCTCACTCGCACATCAAACCTGACAAAAGTCGTTTTTCACAGAAGTCAATTTCAGCTTCATGTCTTATCCCCCCCAAAAATACCCCAAAAAAATATCTTATCAGATATAGAAAGCATGCACATGTCTGGAACAAAAGTTCTTCTGGGACTGGGTTGGAAAAATCCACAGCTTTCAAGACAGTGTGAATCTACATTATGCTTACAAATCCTTGGCAGTTGTTCTCAGCTACAAAAAACAACGCAGAAAACATTGATACAATGCAGCCAAGTATAAAAAAATATATATAATCTAGCTGTGTCCAGCAAGCACAGTGATTGACATGCCCTGAAAATAGTCTCCATAAAATCCCATCATATTGCTGTTCCTAAGAACTTTTTTCCAGTCATATTGCAGTTATTCTGCTTTACAAGGGGTGTGAAACCCTATCCAATCTATCCCTTCTTTCCTTTCAAGACAGACATGACATGACCAAGCCAAAGTGCAGCACCAACAGACCATCCTGAGGACACATGAAAAGAAAATCTTTTTCAATAAGCAGGAATAATATTCTTTTCTTCTATAATACCCTCTATATGACAACTAAAGGTAGACTAAGAAGACTCTTGTTTCCACTTGGTAATAGCACTGTTGTTACTATTCGTGAAGACCAGGAGAAAAGTTCATCTTTAGTTTTGATGATTCGAGAGGTACTTCTCATCTAACATCTGTGCAAGTAGCATGGGCTCAGCTGTGTCATTTTCACATTGGTCTGGTACCATACTGTAACATTAGAAATATGCCAGCAGAAAAGCTCAGTTTCGACTAACTGGCGAGGCGGCAACGGCAGCATTACGCATGAAGGACTACATTTTTCATGATTCTTAGACACAAAAGCCGAAAGTACGCCTGCTTGCGATTTGATGTGGATGAGAATGAGAAAGCAAACATGAATATGAAAGTACTTTGGAAGGGATTTAACTTCACAGTTACCTCTCAGGCCCACAGACCGCAGTGAAATCATCCCATATTGTAAAAATTGGAAACACGTAACCAGAAATGCTCAGCTGACAGCTGCATTAGGACTATTTCCCATGATGATGCTAATATAAAAAAAAATACACAATACTAGTAATTAAAATAGTGGTGTTTACCTGCAAGGCCTCTGCTCCCACAGAATTTTGTACATCTTTCAGTGACTGATACTGATCCAGGAGATGATCTCCACAAACCACATCTACCTGCAAGACACAAAATTATGTTTAAAAAAAAAAACAAACTTTGACTCCATACAATAGAACGGTGGTCCCCAACCTGGGGTGGGGGGTTGCTGGCGGCCACTTATTGTGCAGAGCGGGCTTTATAAGTGGGCTGTTTTGGGGGTTTTTTTTCACTGATTTTGCTAGCTTGTAGGTTTAATATTTTAATGCGACAGAGATAATTAGCATCTTGATATGCGTCACGAGTCCATCATAGAGAGCTTTAAAAAAAAAATTTTAAAAAAAAAGAAGAAAGGTTTCGGTCTCGAATATGAAATAAACCGTAAGTACTGCATTTTTTTCTTCTTTCATCAGTGCGCCCTGGTCCAAAGTGGCCCACAGACCCGGCCTGGTGGTTGGGGACCACTGCTTTAGAAAACTTTTCATTCATATGCCATGTAATGTCTTAAATACCAATGAAGAATGGTGAGTAAAAGAGCAGAAGCTGAAAAGAAAGTAGCCAATTTCTAGTCAACTTTAAACAGGTTATACAGTAGGAATGTTGTATAACAACGAGACCTGTGCAACTATGACCTTCAACATTGGGTTAGTCCTCCTCCATCCTCCTTACTTTTGTCGCAACAGGTATCACTGAGACCAGGAAATCGAGATAAGCTGCTAATCCTCAACTAGGTGCAACAAAATACAAACTACACACTCGGGCGGGGTGTGAACCTGATCACACAATGCTCAATGAGTGCAATAGAAAGAAGACATTAATCAGAAAGCTGTGATTGTGATGGTTATCTTCAGCTCACTGTAAATTCCTTCTGCCATCAATCTATAGGCAGGCAGGTGTTCATGTATTGCATGCTGTCATTCCTGTGACTAGCTTTGTGACCACCAGAATTCTGATCCAAACTCTTGTGGACAAATAGGGGTGCATTGTCGGTGTCACTTGATTAAACACTAGTCAGTCTGTCTTCAACTAGGTCAAAGATTCATTTGAAAAAAGTAGTTTGAGGTCACTGGAATGGTCTAGGTAATTGTTCAGGGCATGATATGCTGCTTTCTGCCTCAACTCAAGAAGCAGAAAAAAAGAAGCTAACATGACATCCAGAACCCAAAATTAGGAAACAAAAATGACAAGTTTAATCCATTGTTCACATGACTGAAAAATAACTGGTCCCATTCTCTATAGCTCGACCTTTACGTTGCACTGGTCTGTGTGCATGTGACAGTAAAGGAGATTCTGTGCTGACCTCGTCTGAAACAACAACCAGGCTTAAGATGACTCTGCAGACTGATTAATCTTCTTTAGCGAGTTTGGCCAACTCACCTGGCAAGCTGGGCTAAGTCCCATCTTCTTCCTGATGAACAGCTCCACATGGCGAATGGTGGCATCACCTGACACACGCACATAGGGCCTCTCTAGTGGCTGGACAGCAATGGAGTACAGCAGACTACAAATCAACATGTTTCTTTATGTTGTACAGGGGTCCCCAGTTTATGACAGTTCCGTTCCGATGGCGGCGACGTACCCGAATACGCGAGTCAGACCATGTCATGCTACCCATCACCGATACTACCACAGTGGTAAATTAGCAGACACATTTTCAGGCCAAATAAGTCCATTACACTCTTAATTAAACCACTTGTGACATTTTAGCACCCTCTATTTGTGTAAGGCTGACACTGCAGGCCCCAAGAAGCACATTAACTGTTGAGAGAGAGCAGAGCACCGAGCAATAACTTGTACGAAAATTAATATGAAACTATTGTTTACTTTAAGTCAGAATAGTCTTAAATACCATCAACCTTGACAATTACTGAAAGACGATTAGTGCTGATTTTTCACTTAACCTTGTAACCATTGGCATACTGTTGTAAGCTCTATTTCGTATTATTCCGTTTTTAGTTTTATCTGGTGAGGGAAAGTAGATTTGGGAGCTTCATAAAGGTTTTCAAAACTTTTCACAAGACCAGGTTGTTAATTTGCGAAAGGGAGAAAAGAAAAAAGTTTGCCTCATAACCGATACGCAGTATCTGACCCCTGCTTGTAACACACCTATTCCATCTTATTGTTTTATTTATAGAAATACACGTTTCTTTTTTTTCTTTGCTCAAAAACTTGACATAATAGAGCAAAATCGAGATCAGTTTAAGATTCCACACCCAAAAATTTGTTAAAAGCAGCTGTCAGACCTAACTCAACAAAAATTGTGTCGTATCGCTTGGGATTTGAGATCAAGATAGAATCTCGGCTTGTCGCATCATTATCAGGGAAGGAAATGAATATATAAATTTAGACTTTATGGAGTTAAGTTGGAAGTCCTAATGCGGTTGTAATGTGAATCACTCATGGAATGACTCGTCCAATGAAATTGATTGGTTGAAACTAATTGTTGCATAATGTACTGAATATAATACTACATACAATTATATCAATATAAATAAATATAAAATTATACTTAATCAAAAATACTATATTTCATTTATTGATAACCAGTGGTGGGTAGTCTGTCAGTCTCGACAGACGGCCTTGTCAGTTTGTCACTGAAGGACTCCCATTCCGCCGGTGGACTGACGACCGACGAAAGCGTTGAAACAATGACTGACGGAAACACAATTAGGTCATTACCTGCTGCATATCATACATAACCGCGAAATGTCGGATGTTAGGACAGTCATATACTGAGGACCCTCTGTATTAGTTTTGGTGCTGCAAATCTTGAGTGTGAATTTGAATGCTGATCAGAATTCTCTGAAAAAGCCCTGAAGATGAAATACAATTACCTTATAGCTGTTTATACCCTCTTCAGCGCTGAAAGAAAAAATACAGTCAATACATGCTTTGCTTCAGTCAGCATGAGAAACAGAACCACCTGCTGGCACTCTTTCCCCACGGCGATAAACTACTGGAACATAAAATCTGCTTCGTGACAGGGGTTGACTTACAAAATTGTTAGAACTTCAAAGACATTTTGCAATCCACAACTTTAAGTACGGTTATTTTTAGACTCCATTTCGAGTCCATTCTCACTTTAGAAAACATACTGACTTCATAACTGTACCTACAAAGCGTTTAAAGCAAGTCAAGGCGACTCACCCAACAAAGTCCAGCAACAGGGACATATCCAGCTCAGGCGGAATGTTGATCACACACTGAGGTATTGGGTCCTTCTTTTGCCTTTTCAACCCCAGAGTCGCTGCAGTGGAGACCACCACTGCCGCAAAGAAAAGCAAGACCAGCCACAACGTTACGACGGCTCTCTTACCTTTCAGCTCAACGAGTACAACACTGTAAATTACAAACTAACTGTCTGACAATGCAAATTAAACATTATTGTTGTAATTACATTTTTAACTATTTTTTTAATATACAAGTTTCATAATGGAACTTAGTGTAGCTGTACTGAGCACTCCATTCTATGGCCGGTTGCTGCAGGTTTGAATTTTGGTAATGTGCAATTATAGCAGTTCATGTAGAATGTTGGCAAAGGCATACGGGGATCATGAGTGTCACTATTTCTACAGTAATATGCAATTTATGCGAATTGAAAATGTACCTGCTCAAAATGACTACACCTCAATTGATTTGTCAAAAAACCTTGATTTTCCTATCAGAATCAATATTTTCTGTGGCACACTAAAAACCATCTTTAAATAGTCCCCCCCCCCCTAAGACGTCGCCCAGGGTTGCAGCTGTCTTCAAGCACTCCACTGTTTTGTTTTTTGCATTTTGACAAATGGATTTACTTTTCATTTTTATTGTTTTATGACCTGCGTTAATACCCTTTATGGAAAAACTTTACCTGATTTGGGTATCGCCAGCCCTCGTTTTTTGTAGAAGTTACACTTTTGTTCCCCTTCAACTGCAGTATAAAACACACAACGGTTAGGTCAGGAATTAAAAACAATACAATGAGGATGCACCGAAAATCCTGTCACGGACGATTTTCGACTGGAACAACACAGCCAAAACAGAATGTAAATAACATAAATAATATTTAAAGCAAGTACTTTGGTCGCGTGAACAATTACAAAACCACAATCTCTGTCCGGCAGTGCCTTTGTAACGTCCCAATCATCATGGGGCAATGCCTTGCAGCTCGGCTAAGGACGAGAGTTACAAGAAGAAGGTAAAAAAAAATGGCCGAGCAGAAGTGGGCAGCTGAGAAATGAGTCCAAAACTCCCCGCTGAGCAGGCAGCGAGAAGGCCGGCAGGCTGCTGAGGACTGCCTCTCTGGCAGCTGTGAAATTACTGTATACGCATCGATCGGAAGGAACCAGAGAGCAAAGGGGAGAAAATGATCCAGCGGAGGACTTTTCTTCCATTTTAGGACTTTATGGTATATGTTTTATTTGTATTTGTTTTTTTATGTTTGGGTATTCAAACTTGATATCCTCATTATCTGTTTCGGACAAGATTTTTAACTTCAGTGCATCCCCAATATACAATTAAAAAATGCATACGTTATTAAGCTGGTGTTTATCAAAGTTGTATAGAGTATGCTTACAGTCTTCCAGGAAAGGAACCATTTTGTACACAACATCCTGCAGTTGTCTGTCAGGCCTGTCAGAAGACAAATTATATAGAAAACATTATACACATTATTGAACAGTAACAGTGATGTGGTAAACAAATCTATCAATATTTAATGCACAGTATAATACATAAGGCACAAATGTTACAATTCCAACAAATACCTTATATTGTAAAGTGGTTGTGTTTGATGGACTATAATGGTGCATGATGGACACCTGTTGCTGTAGAAAAAATGCTTCACAATGCAACTTTTGCAAACTAGGCAAAGACAAAAAAAAGAGCCAATTTAGACACAGACATGATTGTAAAACTTTAAAAATGACAATATGGGCAAACGTGAATTTCAGCAATTTAACATATACCAGACAATCATGGCAAAAATAAATTATGATATACCATTGAAACCAACAATGACAAAGTCAAACTAAAATTAATCATTTGATTGCAACTTTTGGATCTACTTACATGTGTGTAAGCACTCTGTGATGGTGGTGGCATCAATCAGGAAGCCGCAACATAGGCCACATCGAATATAAGGGTAGAACTGATTGAGGGGGAGCTTGGGCTGTGGATACCAAATTGAAAAAGCATCAAATAAAATGCTACAAGATCAGTTAGATCTTTTTTTCCCTGTGCCACCCGCATCTTGGGGCATCTCCAATTTTCACATCACTTGAATCTTTCGCGTGTGCCATGAAGGGGGGGTTGGTCCCCCAAATAATGACAGAAAAAGACACACTAACATCTAAACTTCAGAAAGAGAAAATTGGAGCAACTAATATTAGATGATGAAAATATACGCATCAAATGATGCAGAGGAAGGGTGTTCAGTCGCTCACTTGGATGAGACAGTGTCGACCTCTTAATAGGCCTAATTTCAACAAAACAAGAAATAGGGTTTGTGAAGTGTCATGTCAACTTATTCGGACAAAAGCATGTAATGGATATCCTATTACACGACACCTGTGAATTACTTTACATAATGCATAATATAAAAAATACATATGTCTGGAAAATGAAAAGCGTCCGAAACTATACTTAAATCTGCATAAAACACAAAAAAATTAAGGAATCTTGAATTATTTTTAATCTGATGTCCAACAAATGATCTACCAACATGGAGTAATTTTTTTTCCCATTCAACAACGATTTTGCACAAAGTTTTATGTGGCAATAATCACTTTTAAATACCGAATTATATAAATGCGGTCACCACGTTAAACTGAATTCAGCAAGCGCTTGTTGATAACTTGTACAGTATAACAAATAGTTACCTCGTCCTCGGTATCGCTCCCCGATAACATATGTCTGGTGATACCGCATGCAGACGTTGACATTACCCAAATTGGCGAACCACACTACCCAGAAACCGTAAAGTATAAGTCGATAAGTAAAACGAAAGCTTTCAACTATGTATAGTTCGACGTATATGTAGCCGGCTAGCTTTAGCTTGCTCCTTAGGATTAAAGTAATCTAAAAGTATTCAACTGCAAGTGGAACTTGGTTGTTGTTAGCAAATCATCTCAAAGTAAGCGACGCGTGCATCTGGGTCAATAAACTTATAATATTAACGGGATAACACGGAGTTACCGGAAAGAAACAAAGAAAAAAAGTCCCGTAGTAAAAATCTACACGTGCACTTCCAATGTAGACTTGTGTTCGCGGTCATCCCTTCTGGGAAACCTATCCAGCAGTCAGAAAGTTGTGTTTCCGGTCTGCAGTTTTCACAATAAAGTGAGTCCGTTTGTTTCTTTGTCTCCCCACCGTTTTGGCGTGACCGTTTTTTGTTTGTTTGTTTGTTTGTTAGCTTTTATTCTTTAGCTTTCCACTCAACATGAGACTTTCGCTGTTCTTCTGGTATATATTTTATATGTATTTATGTGTTGTAGTTTGTGTTCTAATTTCCTGCTAATTTATATTTATTTTATTTATAAAGTAATTTATTACACCACAAGGATAGCACTGCAGCTCGTTGTTGTGAAATGCGCGATATTAATAAAGTTGTATTGTTTTGTATTGTATTGGTAGGAATGGTTAAAGGAGCTTTTTGTGTGGGCTGGCCGTGCAAATCAACAAAGGAGCAAGTGCACTATTCACTATTCACCCTCCACATGCTGCTTGACCAATGGCGAGTACGAATTTCTTTACCAAGATTTTTTTCCTTCGATACGCTAGCACCAAAGCCACAGAACTGCTAAACTAAATGCCCCCAACACCACTTTTTCAATTTCACCAATCAATCAAGGGCAGTTGTTCAGAATCTAAGGCTAATCTGTGCAACCAGATGTGCAGCTCTGCTTACATTTTGGATTTGATATGATGGTGTTTCCCCATTGCACATCCAGACAGTAAAATGAATTTGGAGCAAGGTCTTGGGAGCGCATTTTGGACTGGAATCAGGACACTTCCACCAGGAAAGAAGGCTACGTGTGGGACTAGAGGGTTTGTGGAACTCATGATGAGATCAACCTACATCTGGGCTTAGACTTTTTGTAAAGGCAACATTTTAAATTGTGACGGTCACATTTTAGACCACATTTTTTCTGACTTGGCCCATTTCTGATTGTCCGCGAGGATAAGAAAAGCAGCCCAGATCTGACCAATTCCTGACCTCTAGAGATAGAAAGAAACAGATAAGACGATTCAATTTCCTAGTTGAGAGTCTTTATTTGAGTGGCTTCCTTCTTGAAGATATAGACTAACATTGTATGTGAAGAGGTACTGTCGAATATTCTCAAAATTCTAAATAAGTAAATAAGAGGGTGAATCTTCATCCACATTAACTTAGGTTGGACATAGAGGTCCGTCCATCCATCCATCCTCTGTTCCGATTTTCCTCATGAGAACCGCGGGCGAGCTGCGACTATCCCAGCTGACTTTGAACTGGACGCCAGCCAATCACAAGGCATAGAGATAATTTTTTCCAATGCACATTGCAAAACAGACATTGTACAATTATGCCAAACAGGAGTGCATTTATTTGACTTTTGTGCTTCACAAATTCATGAGACATGATTGCACAAATACATGATGTGTGCATGGTGACTTGAATATGACTGTGACATAGCTGTTTAAGAAAAGAACACCAGGCTGTGTGTTGTGCTGTTGTCATGATATGTGCCCTGACTAACATGTGTATAAACAGTTAATAAACAGTGATTACAGGGCACATTCACATTCGGAGAAGTCCTTCTGCCTTAAAATTCGTCTTATAAAAATATTAATGTACTACAGTCTGTTTGATGTTTGAAGAAACAGGTGTCGATCTACTAGCGTTGGCAGGTTATGCATATCATATTTGCGGTCCCTCTCGGACCTCCAGGAGACCCTGCGGCTGCTCGGCAGCTTGTGAAGGCCCAGACTGGAGGCGGCATACTGGCTTGTTGCACATTGGGCAGACACTACGAATCTCTAGCCATTTCAGTAGACACCTGAGAAAAAAAAATCAAACATTAATCTTTAGTATGTAATTTAAAGGATATTCAAATAAGTATATGATCTTTGCACTTTCATTCCTTATACACACTGACTAATCGAATGGTGGAAATTGAATTTTAACCGCGATGTTCCTCTAGTGCAGGCGTGGGCAAACTACGGCCCGGGGGGCCACATGCAGCCCGTTAAACGTTTTAAACTTGGAACTTAGAAAAAAATTAAATGAATAAACCTTGTCAATGTTTTATTTTCTAAATGCTGTGGTTTTTCAAAGACATATATATTGTTGTAATGCTTTTCTTCACTTTAATTTAAAATTAAATGTATTTATTTTCTCCGATGCGGCGAGGTTACCAAAACACTCCATCCATCTGCTACTAGTCCGGCCCCTCTGTCAAATTTTAGAACCCATTGTGGCCCGCCAATCAAAAAGTTTGCCCACTCCAACTTTAGTACATTTTATTTTTCCAAAATACATTTTCCAATGCATGTATAAAAATATCCACTTTCTTAACCGAACAGTGTTTTAAAGCATACAACAAAATAACCACAAATAGACCTATTTTTTTTTTCATCGCAAAAGGCTCTCTTGCATAAACATTTAATATGTAATTCAAGGATGGCAGAAAAGTGCCAAACAGGAGCTCATTTTGCGCATTTTTTCACAAAAATCCACTCACTCAAAATTTTAATAATATTATGTCTCTCCTGCCTATTATTAAAAATGCAGGAAAAAAATCTAAGCATTACTCATTTTGTAGTATAGGGCAATAAATAGTGGTGATTATACAGTGGTTGTTGTGACATTTTAATGTGTCAGTTGCTGTTCAGTTGCAATGGTCCTTTTATGCTTTGTTCGTTTATGATGTCATCAGTGACACATTGTCAGTACATCAAGCTTTCTTTGAGTGAGGGTCTCAGCTACCTTCCATGTGTTCTGAATCCAGGCCTGCTCGTTATTACTTGGAATTTTTGTATATAAAGACTTTTTTGTCGCCACTAACGGGTCCGAATCGCGATTTTTGTATATAAAGACTTTTTTGTCGCCACTAACGGGTCCGAATCGCGATCCTCACGTAACAGTGGTAGTGTTACAACTTAAAACTACAGTCAGTCCTTGCATACTCACATTTGGGCACCTGTGGATTCACATATTTGCTGATTTTTTTTCCTTTCTAGATTTAGGACTTTTTCCCCCTTTTCCGTAATTCTACAGACTACTTATGTGGTCCTTGGAAGCAACACCCGGTGCCCTCGATCACCACGTTGGTGACCCCTGGTCTATACGAGAAATGTTAACTTAAAAAAGTGTCACTTTCTCAATGCTATGCTACTTTAAGACATACTAGGGTTATGGTTGCATGACTCATGTGCTTGTTCAAACATGCGAGGAAGTCGCACCGCCTGGAATGTGCTCATATTTGTTTCCAGAGAAAATGTCCAAGCCTTTCTCAGCTTCAGAACTGGAAGGCAAAAATCCACCGCAGTGTACGGTTAAATTTATACTGTGTCATCTCTATCAACAAGTCAATGAAGATTTTCTACATGGGTTCAAGCAGAATCTGTAAGGGATGTGCTTGTTCATTTGTGTATGTGTCAAATGCCAATGGTGAGCAGTTACAGAACTTACTTCTTATGAAACGCATGGGAACACGGGCACACTCCAAGCTCGTCCCGGCTGCAAAACTCTTCTAAACACACTGCGCATGTTTGCTGCAAGGTGAAAATAAATGGCATCTGATTTTACATATTGTATAACATCATTTGGTCTCAATAATAGATGTGCTTTTTTTTCAGTCATCACACATTTATGCAGGCTGTGAATAGTGACAAAAATATGTGTTGCACACACTTGGTCATATTAATGTTAAAATATAGGGTAACGTTCAAGAAAAATGTTTCCAAAGTCAAACACAACCGGAAATTGAACAGTCGCCACGTCTGACCTCATAGAAGATGTCAGCAAATCAAATGAGAGCAAAATGATTCACTCCTTGGCCTCTATTTTCATTATACAAGACAATACGACAATGAGCGCAAGTCTAGTGCAAAGCGTAGTGTAACCGTGCACATGGGTAGAGTTTTCTTCCTTTTCCAGAGTAGTGGCACTTGACCCTATTTTGCCGGTCAGAGGCAAAAATACCCAATGAGGCGAAGAGCAAACACACTGAATTAGTTCATTGCCCTGGTACGAAAACGTCAAAGCGCTCGTTTTTACGCTGAGCGCAGACTACTTTCTGTTCCCGAATTGTCGGGTGAACCTGGGGCGAGGCCACTCCATGCTCCGAAAAAGCAACACGGCCCCAAATACGCGACACTTGACTTGGACAGGCCTGAAAATGAAGCTATTCCCGTTTTTTACACCAAGCACATGGATGGCAGTCTACCAAAATAGGGCCCAAATTGAGTGTTTTGCTACTTTGCGACACCACCACAAAGTACCAGAGATGGAAAAGTGGCATTAAGTGGTGATAGTGTTGCAACAACCAAAGAACAACATATTATTATTACAACATATTAACAAGCCTGCTTAGTTAAATATGAGCAACACGGTATAGTTACATGGCAATTGCATGCAATGTTATTTGTAATTCAGCAATTGTTAACAAATACCATGAAACCAAAAGCATAATGACAAACAAATAGTATGAAATTGAGCTGAAAAGCTTACCACTAACATTGCAGATTGTGTAATGCTGAGTATCTTTTCTATTTTACAACTATGTTGAGCGTGAATTTCTTAAACATTCTGTACAAACTGATAAAGTACAGAAACCTCAAAGCTGCAGATGCATGTTCTTGTAGATGTTGCTGCCTGGCACCATGCAACAAGCCTTGATCAGTGTGGCAACACTTATAAAATGTCACATTGTGCTACTATCAGCCTAAACAGGAGGTATTTTTTCTCGATATTCATTTTTATTAATTCTTTACTATACGGCGGTTAACTTCTCTTTGCAGTTGACCAGTACAACAAATGTTACAATTAAGGTTTCATGAGAGCAACCTCCAATCAATGAATTCACTTTTATATGTCTGGGATCACAGATTAGATTGCTTTTGACTGTCCAAAGAAGTTCTTAAGCAAAGGCGGTACATGCTGCCGAGTTTTACTGTGACACTGACTTATTGTAATTAAGATGGCACCCTTTCACCCCATACTGAACTTACCCCAAGAAGACTCAATTTCTTCTCTGCTCCTTTTAGAACAACCTGTTGGTGAGCAGTAATGTTAAAATGCATTCTTCATACGTTAATAATAAAAAAGTGTGTTTTAGTGCGAAAGTTACATTTACCTCATTATAGCCATAGTGTTCTCTTGCACCTTGTCGCCTGAGTCTGTGAAACACAATTACGTTTTTAACACAATTGTGTAGTAATCAATAGTCGTGAAAATTATATAATATGCATTCTGCGGAAACATATCGGTCATTATCCCAGCATGTCAGGCCGTGCCTCATGAATCAGCAGCGGTAGTCCTTCAACATGTCTTGGAATTCACACAATGGGCAATTCATGCAAGAACGTGTCCATCCAAGCTCACCTCCTGTGACACCTTTCAGAATTGCTCCCAAAAAATGGCCAGAACAGATGTTAGATTTCAATGTTTGACGTTAGATATTTTGGCTTTCAGAGAGCAAATACACTTTTCACCTTCTGGTACTGGTGGCATGGGTGTAAAAGATTACATAATAAAACCGTCTTTTGTTTTTTTTTCAAATGATTTGGCTGGGAGAAAACAACATTTTTGACAAGGGGGGACTTGTTTTGCCCACAAAAAAACATTGAAATCAGAAGGAGCACACTTATTAAATTAGACTTAAATTCCAAAACCAAATTAAATAACAGATAACGTGGGTGTGATTGTCTGTCCTGAGACTGACACGAGATCAGTCAAGGGTGTACCCTCTGTCTCACGACCCTTAACGGAAAAAAAACTCGATGTTGGATTGGAAATCTGACCGTTCTATACGTTGGACCATCCTGCCTATAATGCAGTTTAAATCTTTTTCACCAGGTACTTCAGCATGACTGATACCAATAGCATTTTTTAGTGAATGCTGACGACCATCACATACCTGAACAGGTAACAGCAGAAAATGAGGCTGAGCATTAGGATAAAAAGGCCGATGCCCAGAATGATGATGTAGACATTGAGTGGCAAATGGAAAAGCTCTTCAGATGTCATCTTGCAGGAGGGGTCAGAGTTCTGCAATGCAAGGTCACACCGACACCCTGAAAAGATGGCGGGAGGTACACTCAATATTTAAAAAAATATATTTTATGCACATGCAAACTCCACACATGTTCCCGCCAACTGGGAGGACGTGCAAACCACTTGTCCACTGTGCCTCTGACTGGGACCCAGCCAAAGAAAACGCAAAGTACAATTCTGTAGTGAAATTCTCACTGATTTCTCAATCTTCATTGAGTCTCATAACATTTGCTGAAGTCTTTTAGAAGTATCTTCCAAAAATTTGATAATACTCACAATGGTGCATCAGGGGCATTAAATTCCATATCTATATCTTTAATCTGAGGGTTATCTATTGAAAACTGCAGTTTTTCCTCAAAGAAATTAAGTCATAATTTTTACACGGGTTTATCAAAAGAAAAAAAAAACGAAATTGGTTTTGAATAATTTCAAGCATACACAAGGTAAGAACAGTTTAACTACATATTTAACTCTCCCAGACTATATTTTCATCTGGTCTTCATGGTTTTGCATTTCATTCATTGAGTAAGACTCATATAGATTTTACGGGCATCTTTTCAAAAGTAACAAGGGACAAATGGCAGTGTGTGGATTTGCATTGCAACGTAATATTGTAAATGAAACAAAGTAATACTAATAACCACTTTATGACGTGTAAAGATAGAAAACAAAAACTCACCGTTACACCACTGGAAGGGTTGCATCAAATTTTATAGATGGCACAGATGCCAAAAGTCTGAAAATTCTCTGGCGAGGTTGACCAGTATAATCCCCACCAAAGGATGTCTTTCACAATTTCCTTGTTTCACTCCTTAGGGCCACAGTCGCCCCAAAAATACGGGATGAACAATGAGTTGAATTCTTGCAATCAAGAGGCAACCAGCTTCTCAAGAGTTCATCATCGGAGTAAAAAGCTACTTATGTGTACTCCAATTACTCTGTCAGAGATGATTCAGTCAAAAATGTGGTACAAACATCCTCCTTAATTGGATGACAATAAAATTGTTAAGTGTCCTTGTCCTGCATCACAGAAACCAACAGTCTTGTAGGTTGAAGGCTTGTGGAAAAACGATGCTAATATCAGAATTAAAAAAAAAACTTCAATTCCCATACAGCAGCAGTCTTTGACCCTTTAGTGAGCAGTACCTGCGTTGTGCTTCGTCTCCCACTCAAAACATTGTCACGAGGCTCTCTCTCTCTCCCTTCTTTCTGCTCCGCTTTCTGCTCTCTCGTGTTTTAGATATCCACGTCCCTTTTTTCCACTCTGGCTGTGAAAACCTGCCGTGGCCAATTATGGAGATACAAAGGGAAGGGAAATGGATGGCAGCAACACAGCCAGCCAAGCAAGCAACCTCGGTGCTCTTGTGGAAAGCAGCTCTTCATCTCTTCACCTGCATTCCTGCTGTGAAGACACAACACAAGGAGGGGGCGAGAGGAGGGGGGCTTGTATGACTTTTAAATTAAGGCTTCCCGTCCTACGTTTTCCTCTCCGGGTTCTGTTCTCACCGTCCTCGTTGCTCTTCTTGACTTGACGTCTATGGAGCTTTCAGTTTGTAAACAGATCCATGCTCATGTGATTCGCTCTCTGCATCACAGCTCTGCTTTCAGTCCCCCCTCCTTCCCAATCGCTCCTTCTCTCTCTCTCTCTCTCTCTCTTTCTCTCTTTCTCTCTCTCTCTCTCTCTCTCTTTCTCTCTCTCTCTCTCTCTCTCTCTCTCTCTCTCTCTTCTCTCTCTCTCTCTCTCTCTCTCTCTCTCCCGCTCTCTCTCCCTCCCTGCCTGCCAACCCTTTTGGGCTTTTCCTTCCACCTCCCCCACTTCCTTCTCCTTGCTTCGCAGTTACAAGGTATTATTGAACAACGTTTACGAACACAGACGTGGGAGCAGAACGTGATAAAATGATTGTTTTATATACGGTGAGCAAAATTATTAATCGAATGACTTAATAACTGGAAAATGGCAAGAGCCATCGTGGGACTTTAACTTTACATTTTGTTACAGTAGCCTTACTGAAGGTAGTTGAGCACTTGCCATTTTGCGGTTTAATGACATGTGGTATTTTCCATATGGGTGTTTTACGACTCATCGTTGTGTGGGTCAATCAAATAAATTGTCTGTTCAACAATATCTTCACACGTGTCGAGACAAGGTAATAAGTTAACTTTATGAAGTCAGCATAAAGTTTTAAGAGCAGTGCATTAGTGCCAACAGCGTTTTTTCTACATGATTTTGCTGTACATGTAATGCAAAATAGTTTTGGGGAGGGGAGACAGGTTACTTTAAAAAATATGCACATTTGAATAAACGATTACAACAGTATGAAGTCAATTATAAAAAAAGGTTCAGAAAATGTCCTTGAGAAATGAGTCAATTTGAACATAACCAATGTATTGAGCAGTGGTTCTCAAATGGAGGTACGCGTGCCCCTGGGGGTACTTGAAGGAACTCCAGGAGGTACGTGAGGTTTAAATAAAACAAACAAACATGCAAAAAACTTTTTAAAATTATTATTGAATTTATTAAATATGAAAATAGAAGTTCATAAAATTCATTTTATATTTAGTAGGTTATTCAGTTTCATTTTTTTAAAAAACAAGATTATCACCCTTAGTAGAATAGTTCAACCCAACTTGCCATCTCTCATTACCTGTCAATTACTTGAAGACGCAAACAATGAAATTGTGGTTGAAGCGTATGCCTTCTGAAAAAAATTCAGGCACAAGGGCAAAAGAAGGACAAACCAGAGACGACAAAATCCCAGTTGTATGTTGAAGATTATGTTTTATTTGGATTTACGCCCGCAAGTTGCATATCTTTTATATGATCTGATAGAGGATACTTTGTTTTGATAATTTTGTGGTGGACGAATACAAAAGGTTCTAAAGTTTAATGAATCCGACTCAGTTGGCATTCTTCAAGTCTTTTCTTTTATTTATTTATTTTCACCCAAAAATGCTATGTCCCGGTTGAAGGGCTGAAAAATATTTCAAACGGGGTTCATCACTGAAAAGAGGTTGAGAACCACTGGTATAGCGTATGGAAATAGAATCTCAATTTACAAGCAAATTGGAGAAAAATAACTTCAAAACTTAAACTTAACTTAACTAAAAAATGGCTAATTGGTTGTGTAAACTATTCTTTTGTTTGATGTGCAACTTCACCTTTTTATCATAGTGGTCCACATTTTCTTACTCTAGGTTTTTTAGGACTGGGTCTTGTTGCAAGGTTATGGTGGAAAGTTGCATAATGAAAAATGCAGCAAGCACATGTCAAATTTCAGGGAAATGAGAAATGTTGGCATATTCTAGAAGTCCTGAGCCAAACCAAATAACTTGCATTTCTTTTTTTGGACTCAGGCTACTTGTTTTTTTTTATGTTGCTTATTAAGTTGTGCCCTTGCCCCCCAAAAATTGGGACACACGAAGGTATTCTCCAAATGTCATAGTACACTACAGATCACAAGTGTGTGACAGTGCTTAAATCAAAACCCTTTTGTTTATAACATTAATTTACCATTCGCACAGGAATCAGGATAATCATTTTTATTAAAACTGAATACTGGAGTTTCCGGAGCCTTCAGGCCCGTTACCTTATCGTGGTAGAGGGGTTTGTGTGTCCCAATTATCCTAGGAGCTATAATTTGTCTGGGGCTTTATGCTGCTGGCAGGGTCACCCTTTGCAAAATGATAGGCAGGTGGTTCCTGTTTTTATGAAAGGGGACCAAAGGGTGTGTTCCAACTACAAGGGGATCACACTCCTCAGCCTGCCTGGAAAGGTCTGTTTAGGGTTGCTGGAGAGAAGAGTCCGCCTGGAAGCTGTTGTTACGACCGGCTCTGCTAGGGAAGGAGGGAAGTAACATAAACCACGTTGTAAAATGGTTTGGAGAGATTTTACAATTTATTTTTAGTAAAGAAAAGAGGTAGGCTTCAAACAAATGAGCTTAACATAAAGGTATTAACCACAATCACAAATGTGCATAAGTAAACACTAGCTAGTGTCTCCAAAATTTACAAAAATCCATACAAGAGCCACAAAATAGCGCAAGCGAGGCGAACTGAACTCTTAAGTCCCAGCCACCCTGAGCAGCAGAACCGAGATCCTTTTATTGGTCTCAGCTGCACAGGTGGAGCTCGTTGATTGGGACGTCCATGAGTAACGAGCAGGAAAGCAGTCCAACGAAGAACGAGGGGGAAAGCAGGCCAACGATGAGGCACAAGTCCATTGACTTTACTACGAAAGGGTGGAAGAGTTAACACAAGACACAAAGGGCGTGGCCTTATAGGTGGGCCCGAGCAAAGGGCCGTAACGGTTGTATTGCAAATTCAGGAGGAGGAGTGTGATTTTCATCATGGCCGTAAAACAGTGGATCAGCTCTACATCCTTGGCAGGGTACTGAAGGGTGCATGGGAGTTCGCTCAACCATTCCACATGTGCATTGTGGACTTGGAGAGTGCGTTCGATCGGGTACCCCGGGAGATTTTGTCGGGGAGTATGGGGTAACAGAAGTGCCTAATACAATTGTTTCTATCCCAGTACGACTTGTAAGTCAGATTCGTTTTCAGAGAGGGTTGGACTCCACGAAGGCTCCCCTTTGTCACCGATTCTGTTCAGAATCTTTATGGACAGAATTCCTAGGTGCAGTCAAGGTGTTCAAAAGAGGACTGGTTTGGTGGTCTCAGTATTACATCGCTACTTTTTGCAGATGATGTGCTACACCATCTGCAAAAAGTAGCCATGTGGTATTGTTGTGGTGTGGTACTGTTGACCTCTTCCAAGTTCTTCCACTCTCAATAATAATAATAATATATTGCTGTTACTATTATTAAATGACAAAATATTTTTTTATAATTGAAATACACTAAACTATAACTACAAACCTCTGTAGCGCCTCTTCTGTGTCTTATGTTGGCTTTCAGCTGTGCCGCGGAAGACTCTTGGTGGTCTCAAAGTGTATGAGGTTGTGTTCAGACTCTCAAGATAAAGGAGCAAAGAAGAGCTTGATTCACATTGCCATTTGGCACGAAGTAGGTCCAGGTGTCTTGTTTCATAGTCTAGTTAGTATGAATTGTGTGAAGTAAGACGATGAGAAAGAGGAATAGTTGACTTTGATTGACTGACGTATGTTTGGGGTGAATACCCAAATATCACTGAGAATCATTATAATAGACAAGTAATGACACTAATAGAAAATGTTGTCTTTAATTAATCTACTTATATGCATGTTTTCAGAATATTAGACGACTCCAGAATACCAGAAAGAAAACATGTACGCACACAGGGAGAACATACAAATTCCACAATGCATTTTTTTTATTTATTTATTTTACAATTTAATTGCAAGCATGACAAGGATTTGCTGAAAACCTAATTCATTTGTAATGTTAGAAAACTGTATGATAAGCAAATAGTAATAATCGTTCTCATAGTTAAAACCTGTATCAGATTCTAAACTGACATAATATAGATGTGTGCCTCATTTTACTACATGATTAGAATATATTTTTTAGGAATAACATTTGTCTGGAGTTTCTGTAGAAAACACTACTAACTTTGTCCAGCAGAGGCCAGTAGAGAATCACATTTGAACGCAGACACGTCAAGCACTGAAAAAGCAGAAGATGGCGCTGCTTTTTGTTGATATTTTTTTAAGTTGTCAGAAAGCGTGGACTGGAGTAGCTTGACGAGTCACGACTTCGGTCATATTTCTGTTCTACGGTGACGAGTAAAGGCAGAACAGCAAAAACATTTGAATAAAGATCCATTGGCTTAAATAAAATAAATGAATAAAATAACTATTAAACTTTCTCTTTTGCTAACATTGAGCCGTTGGTTTATACAACATCACATTGTTGCTGTTTCACAATATGATGTTTAACCGATTTCCACATGGTGGTCAACACATAGTGTGGCGTAATAATATATGTAAATGACCCGTCACGCTTCAACCAGACTAAACAAGCTTTAACCAGCCTTCACCTGACTCTCCTCGCTCTCCCCCGAACTTCGCACATGTGTAACAATACATTCCAGCCTCTGTGCTTTGAGGGGAGCTCAATTTGTGTACAGAAAGAAAGTCGAAAGCCAGTTGGACTTTTCCTCCCCTTTCTTTCTTTAATCCAAATAGGCGGATTAATTGATTTGCACAAACATTTGATAATTCATAAGAATAGCATTGATTTTATAAAGCGTGTCTTGATTTGTGAGTGAAATCAAGCACGTTTTTGGTTTAGATAAAACGAGTAGACTTAATTGAAGAGCGTTGAGGGAATAATACTTGCTTTTTTCTCTGAAGAAAATACAGTTGCAACCAAAAGTGGTTCATGAAAAGTAGACACGTTTCTTATTAGAAATTGGTTTATTTATTCATTTTTAACCCCAATAAACGTGTCAATATCAATGCAAGTGAAGGGGGTTCAAACAATGTGACAGCATGAAAGGCAAATATACTCACAATAGAAACATGAATCATGTTAATAATTAACATTCTGATATATGCCAACTATCCGGTATATAACTGAACATAATAGACAGTTATTATTTGTATTCAAATTTGGATGTATTTGGGCCATGGGTGACAATGAGTCTGACACCACTGCACTACAGTGCATCTTATCATTTCTGTATTGCAGTACTGTACGCCACAAATGCACCTGCTTTGCTTTACCGCATTTGTTTACATGTCTGATGACAACCAGTTTGCTACTAAATGAACGGCGATGAATGTTGCATTGCATTTTTCTTAAACAGCTCATTTTAATATTGGCAAAGCACAATTAGAAATAATGTGACTTTCTAATGTTGTTTCAGCAAACTTAAAAAGAACCCACAAAAAAATAAGCATGGCCGTTTATGGTTCACGTTGACATAAAAACGTTGTTGCTGGGTGAAGTCCGAGACGCCCTGAAGAAAAATCCTCGTGAATGACTTTGTACTCGGTTGTGTACTGTCTCTCTGCTCAACACCAAATCCAGTATTTTTCCATCAAGTAGCGCGCTGGACCACGTGACCACAGAGGGTGGGTGAGGGAAGGGAGGGGAGGAGGTGGGGGGCGCTGTCATGTTTGCATCCTCGTTGACAGCAATGGCCCGAGTATGGCTCGGGACCGGCTAATCCTGCAATGTTCCACTTCATGATCTATTTATGATGCAATTGACGATGTTTGTATCTCAAGTCCACCTGTCGTTTTTTCTACCGTTTCCCATTCTGGAAGCAAATTCTCTTTCAGGTCGTTTTTTGTAACCTCGTGTGTTCATGATCGTGTAACCACTCCCACTCGTGGCTGGTGGAAAATTACCAGCTTACAAGCAACAGGCACATGAATGGTACTTGCAGTGGATCTCATCGTACAAACCAGCAGTGTCTATTGAAGGCACATGCTCATCTTGTTCATTACCTTACATTTGGAAATAACTCAAATTGCGAGTAAAATTATAGATTTGATAAACGGCGTCACTTTAAAACAATTAACTGTCGTGTATGTGTGTTAATAACAAAATGATACGAACATGACAGTGTTTTGTATTTTAATCCTCGATTACAGCAATTACAGATGCCTTTTATCCGATCGCTATTCGATAGAGACTCATGAAGAAATCCATTCTACATAGGAGTCTGCCCTCTTTTTCTCTCCTGGCGGAGTGGTCGCGTGGGCGCTTGAGCCAATTGAAATTGATTGACGTGTTTTCCTTGCAATGGGAGCGCAGCCGGGATTTCTCCGCCAAAGTGGCAGCCAATCACCGCGAGAGGTGGGCGGATCTTCAGTCCAAACTTTACGCGGCGCCATCGGCTGAAAACTAAACCGAGATGGAATCTCCCAGTCTGAACCGGTTTCAACCGGTTGCGAGTTAGTTGCTTGAGAGAGGAAAGGAGGCGCAGGCACACAACCTCCATACCACCCCGCTGGAAATTTATAAAGAGTAACGCATTTATTAGGTTTGTGAATCACCGTTTGTTTTGTTTCGTAAAATGTCTTGGAGTAACAGATTACTGGCTTTGCCTTGATAGTAGTTTAGGGATCCAATCAGTGGTTATTAGCAGTCAGACATCCCTCGCTGCTGGAGCTGGAGATAGTCAACGCTGCAGAAATAGGAAACCTTTTCTTATCAACTGTGATTCTCAAGTGCTCACTATATCTTGTACGTTGTTTGGCTATCGCTGCACTTTTCAATCAGAGCCTCGGACTATAGGTACGTAAACTGGAGTGAAGTGCAAAGCGCCAAGTAGTTGTTCGCCTGGCTGAATTCTACATGTGCCGGGTATAGCTAGCGGATATTGTATTGTTTTAGGTCATGTTTGCGTAACTTCTCATTGTGCTCACCAAACGGCTCTAAATGAGACTAATAAAATAGTTTGTGTAGTGAAATAGCCACGCGCGGGACTATCGTGTGCTGTGTAGCGACGGTGCAAGTCACGCGTGTTGCCCGAAATGTGTTTGAACTTGGTTTGAAACCTACGTTGTGTGCGATTCAATCCACGCCTCTCCTAGTTCGCCAGCATCACTCGTGTACGTGATGGCAGCGGATGTCAAGTTGGTGTTGCTAGGCACTCACTTGCTCGCCACTGTTAGTCTTCTCTTTGTCACGTGGCACGCGTACACAGCCAACCATCTTAAAAGCACAAACTGTAAATTTGGAGGTTAGGGCAACCGTCAGCACCAAAACTCCGTTCACGTTCCGCTGAGCAAATCGATGGCGCTGTGTCTTGTGGTGGGAGGGGTTGTACCACGCCATTGCTGGACCACATGGGAACTGTTAGCCATCCACAGCTTCACAAAACAGAGCCGAAGGGCAATTTAATGTTTCGCTTGCTGTGTGTGAAGTTGTGCAGAATGAATGCTGACATGGCTACAACTGCTGCTCCACACAGTCAACGCGATCGTTAATTGTTCACTTTTTTTAGTTGGACTTTGGATGAGCTCGCTCGGTTTCTTCAAGATGTAAACAAAGTGACGTAGACTTTTGTATCCAACACGTGGCTTGGTTAACTACTTATCAATAAAATTGAATTCAATCTACTCAATAGGGCACAATCTGTGTTTGCTGCCATCATTTCTCCTTGCCCTGACCAACGCGACTAGAGCCATTCTAAACCTGACAATTTGATGTCCTTTCACTTTTGAATTCTTTCAGACATGTTGCCTGGTTGTTGACAGTTGGTGAGTTGAGGGGATGTTATAGTTTCATTGTCAGCTGTTTGGAATTGTTTCAAAACACATAGTGCACATGACTGCCCGTTGAATGAGTTCGGTGCTTCCATGACCCCTCCTCTCTTTCCTTTCGTTGTTTCAGAGCTCTATGCCAGCAATTATGACAATGTTAGCGGACCATGCAGCACAGCAGCTGCTGGACTTCAACCAGAAACTGGATATCAACCTGCTGGATAATGTGGTGAACTGTTTATATCATGGGGTGGGACCACAGGTAAATTATGTTTCAAATATATATATATATTTTTAAATTCAATCCATGCCCTCATCTTTTTCTTTCAAGTCTCTAGGCTTAATATCTTCACTTCAAAGTTCATTCACCCTTTGTTGTAAATTGTAGTAATTCTTTAGTGTCCTAAATAATTCTGTTGCAGCAAAGAATGGCACAAGAAGTGTTGACACACCTCAAAGAACACCCAGACGCCTGGACAAGAGTGGACACAATCTTGGAGTTCTCCCAGAACATGAACACCAAAGTAAGCAGTGATCAGTGATTTTATTTTAAATGTGGAAATTAGGCAAGCACCACCAGAGATCAAATTGGCGAATAAACACATTTTAGTAATGTACAATGGTAACACAATGTCAAACACAATCTACTATGATACACTGATTGACCAATGACTAGTTCACAGGTGTCAAATTCCAGTCCTGGAGGGCCCCTTTCCTGCATGTTTTCCATCTCTCCCGGCTGCAACACACCTGATTCAAATGAGCAGGCTACTTATCAGGCTTCTTCAGAGCTTGCTGATGAGCTGATCAATTGAATCAGGTGTGTTGCAGTCGGGAGGGATGGAAAGCGGCCCTTCAGGACTGGAGTTTGACACGTATGGACTAGTTCAAAGGTCATAAATCTTTTTTCCAAGCTCAACTCTGGAAATGATCAATTTTAGTGTCAAACTGCTGCCACTATAAAGCCTTTAAAACTGTACAGGCAATGTTTTATAGACCAAATAACTTTCTTAACAATCATTCAGTACAAAAAGATTCAATTGATATATAATAAAACTCATCACTCCATGTCGCATTTACGGAATGAGAGGATGTCAAGGCAGTCCACTACATATATTATGCTATTTGCATGAGACCCAGTTTGCTACATATGCATTTGTTTTGGATGTCACCCCCTGTGTGGCAATTGATCAAGACAATATCTGAACCGGGATTCATTTTGGTCAGGTTTGACTTTCTTCCACGTCTTTGTGGTTGATATGGCTTGACGGTTGTATGTCAGTTGTTCTCTTAAATCTGTTAGACTTAAACTCAGTCCTCTTATCTGCTCATTCATAGTATAGCAAGCATTAAAGACAAAAAAAAAAGGAGAGTCAGTAGACATTTGGATGAAACATAATAAAAGTTTGTACTACTGTTGTTTCTATGCTACTGCTCCAACAAGTGAGTTGTATGATCAACATCAAGTTCGACTTTTTGACTTTTCTGCTACCCTTAAGTGGTGGCCAAAGAAAGATGTTTGTGTCATTGGGCATTTCAGAGAAGATGCCCGATGAGACAAACATCTTTAGTATTTTGGTTTCCAAATTGTATTGCCTTACAGGCCCTCCGATTTGGATATATCAGTGTCTTGTTTATTCAGCAGTGTGAATGAATTAATGTGAGAGCGTGTCGAAACTCTTGGAAGTTTAATGGGACGACGTTATCATTGGCAATTATATAATAGGTTTGCATGTAAAAATGACATCAGTACTAAAATACCCCCCCACCATTGATGAGATTTATGACAAATCGTCTTATTTTTTTCCTGTTTCATCGTCTACGTCACAGCAGGGAGGCAAGCAAGGTAATATTGCTCGAATTGTCCGTTCTGTTGTGTAAAACGGCAACCGATTTTCCCCAAAATACATAATACTCTTGTCCCCTTCAACCTGTGAAAGTATAAAAGCGTTCTGCACAATAGTTAGGATTAATTGACATCAAACGTGAGCTCATGTAATCACCGCCACAAAATAAAAAATACTATGCCGATCGATTGACTGACGCGGGCAAGTGCAAGAATGTGTACACACACACTTCAACTGGTTGTATTTCAGACATTTTTCTACTCTAAAGTTGGTTCAACTCTCAAGAGGCAGATGGGGCTGACAGTAGGCGGGCATGGATCTTTATCGCCTCACTTCCACAGTTCCTCATTTTCATATAAATCAGCCACATGATCTGTTGAAATGGTCATAGGTAGGGATGTCCACATGAATTTTGGTGCCAAGTGATCACCGTTTTTGGACGTTCTATGTAATGAAAGTACAATGATTTCCAATGAAGAGTTTACAATCTGCCCCTATAGTGACTCTTGCAGAAGCATGGGGAAAGCGGAAGGGGGGCGGGGCGTGGCTATGTTCCTCATTCGTCTCTTCTTTCTTAATTACCCCAAAATTAATAGATAAAAAAGAAAATAACTAATTTCAGCTCCCTGATAAAATATTATATAAACTACGCTTGTTGGTGAAAAATGGGCCATCTTGGATCTTGTCCTCCTTTAAGGAAGACTCTTGGAATCATTGCTTCCGTTTTGCAAACCGTGCCCTCTATCCTATTGAGAGCGAGGGGGAGAAAAATGGAATTCATCAGAATCAGAATATCCAGCCCTCAATTTCCCATACAGTTGTCCTCATTAGGTTCACTGATGAGCTAGGGCCTATCCCAGCTGACTTGTGACCCGTTGCATCCTGCAATGGTCAGCAGCCCGTTGCAGGGCTCATGGACAACCGCTCATACTTACCAGCACACGTATGGAAACCAGAGAACAACATCAGCTTCAGGGTCAACATTTGCTCACGCCTCTTTGCCAAAAACACACATACTAAACATCCAGTACTTACCAGAAATTTCTGCAGACACTTCTGTGCTGCTTTCAGCCTTCTTCGCAACATCCCTCTCCTGTTATCTTTTCATCATTGTTGGGAGGTTTTCCATTTCTTGGCATTGTCACTGTTGTGACATATTTTCGCCACTTGTTGATGGTCTTCACTGTGTTCCATGCTGTAGTTAATGTCTTGGAAATATTTGTGTACCCTTCTCCTGACTGATACCTTTGTCCAGTGGTCCCTGCGCACCATGCCAGGAAAAGCCTAATAGAACATCTGAACTTTATTTGGTATTAGAGGCACTTTAAATGGCCATTGAACATTTGTTTGATTGTGGTTGGTTAATTCTGAACACTGCTACATCTTCAATCATTATAAGAGGGTCCTTACATTGTGCAACCATTGAGTTCTTTATTTTAAAGGTCACATTAAATGGTTTAAAAGGTTGATTCATCATGTTTCTTTAATGACATGACAATTTGAGAAGTTTTTGTTTTAATTTTTTAAAAATTTCCATAATAAATAATTCCACACAAAAAAACTGAGAAATCACATCTACGTAAGTATTCACAACCTTTGCAACCATGCGAGATTCCTACAGCTTAAGTAGAGTCCACTTGGGGTAAATGTGATTTAATTTGGAAAGGCACAATCCTGTCTATATAAGGTCCCCACGTGAAGATGCTTGTCAGAGCACAAAGGAAGCATGAAGTCGAAAGAATTGTCTGTAGACCTCCAAGACAGGATTGTCTTGCCTCAAGGCACAAATTTGGGGAAGTGTACAGGGAAAAAAACCGCTCCTTTCAAGCATCTAATGATCGCAGTAGCCTCCCATCAGCCATAAATGGAAGAAGTTCGGAACCCTCTGGACTCTTCCTAATATTGTCAGCCCGTGTCAACTAGAAATCTGGGCGAAGCATGGACCTTATTCAGGGAGGTGTCCAAGAACCCGATCACTCGGTCAGAGCTCAGGTGGTCCTCTTTGGAGAAAGAAGAACCTTTCAGAAGCAGGGCTTTACACTAACTTATGTACTGGTAGCACTAGTGCTATCAACGTTTTCAATTGGTCGCACAGTATTTGGTCACACCCTTTTTAGGAAAGTACAGCAAGACTGTAGTTCCTGATATGTCATCTCATTTGACGTACCTTAATTTCAAATGATGTAAAGTTTGACGAAATCTATTTTGCTGTATAATAAGCACTTGGTTTGCATTAAGCAGCGGCTGACAAAACAGGGCCGGTATTTTATTATTTTATATTTCTTTAAAAGACAAAAAAAGGAAACTATAACAACGGCAAAAACTTAAAACATATGAAAAAACAAGAAATAAAAGAGGAAACGAAAGAAAAGTTAGTTTAACAAAACACTATAAGTATACTTAAAACAATAATTAAAATGTATTTGTTTTTTAAATCTGGGCAGCCATGGATAAGAGGTAAGAGCAGGTCTTCCAGTAACTCGTGGGTTCGCTGTTTGCTTTGTCCGATTCATGCGTTGTGTTCTTGGGAAAGACACTTCACCCGCCTTGCCCCCAGCGTCACGCCTGTGTCCCGCTGGCTGCTAATGTTTGGTGGTGGTCAGCGCACACCGGCAACCACGCTTGCCCCAGAGCGACTGTGGCTACAGAATGTAGTTTACTGCCACTAGAGTGTGAATGTGTGCGCGTATGAATAATGTATCTATTCTGAGCGCTTTCAAGGTTCGGTTGTCCAGAAAAGCGGCATATAAATTTGATGCATAATTATTTATTTTGGCGTTTGATCATACACAAAAACGTTTAACGTTTTTTTTTCACACTGCTAATATTTTTATCAAGGATTTTAAAATGTCCAACTGTATTTGAATGCACCTCAAGTCTGGCCATACGCAAGTGAGCGCCACAGTGAATGAGAACTAGCTGAATGGGAAAGCCCTAATTTATAAATCAAATGGTGAAAAAGTTAAGATAGTTGGGCGTTAAGTGGCAAAGTACACATCTAGCCTTGGATATTTATTTCCTTTATGCAGGAACAATCCAACATAACTTGTATCACAGACATGCTTCCGCCTTGTGCGCGCAATTCTGACAGCCCGACAGAGTTGGAGCACCTTCGCTGTGTACATATATGTATTTTTTTTTCCCGTCCATCAATCAGGCCTGTATGATTGAGTGGCCAGATAGGAGCCAACACTTTTAGTAAAAGTCACATAACAGCCTGCCAGCAGTTACCAAAAGACCACTGAAGAACTCTTAGAACATGAGAGAAAATTCTGTGGTCTGATGAGACAAAGATTCAGCTCTTTAACATCCATTGCAGGTGTCATGATTGTCGGAAACCAGGAATACCATCCCTATAGTGAAGCATTGTGGTGGCACCATCATGGAGTATGGCAGTTTCTCTAAGGGTAGAAACTGGGAGACTAGTTAGGATAGAGGCAGAGACGAATGGAACAATGTACAGAGATATCCTAGATGAGAACCTACTGCAGAGATCTCCGGATGTCACACTGGCTTGAAAGGTTTACGTTCCACCAGAACAGCGTCCCTAAGCACACAGCCAAGACAAAAACTTGAGTGGCTTCAGGACAACTCTGTGAATGTCCTTGCGTGGCTCAACCCTAGCCCAGAGTTGAATGCAATCGAACATCCATGGAGAGATCTGAAAATGGCTTTGCACTGATGCCCCCCCTCCAACCACCTGGAGCTTGAGGTGCTGCAAAGAGGAATGGGCAAAACTGCCCAAAGATGGATGTACCAAACTTGTGACCTCATATTCCAAAACTCTTAAGGCTGTAATTTTTTCCCAAAGGTGCATCAATAAAGTATTGAGGGAAGGCTCTGAATATTTACATACATTATTTATTGTATTTTTTATTTTTATTTTTAATGATTAGGGGAAAAAATCACAGTGTCACTATGGGGTGTTTTTATGTAGAATTTTGAGGCAAAATAATTTATTCCATTCTTGTACGAGGCTGTTACGGTGTATGAAAAAGTTGAACGCTGCGACTCTATCCAGGTGCACTTTATATGGACGCAATGACTGTCTGGCATGACGTCTAATCATGGGACATCAGTTTAATATCCAGCATGATGGAACTTTGCAAAAACCGATATCCGAACATTTAGTTCAAGTTATTAGTAACAAGTTATTGGCTTGTTTAAAGGCCGCATTGTTGGGCTTTGGATTAATTGTTTGCATCTCATGCTTGGGAACTCCTGCTATATATGTGGTGCTGTATAAATGGAATGACCACCATTTAAACTAATTTTAAAGTCAACGGCTCATCTTTCATCAGAACTCTACCAAGCAGTGTGGCTGTAGCGTTTTTTGACAATTTCACAAGCACAATTTAAAAGCTTTCTCCATGGAGTCAGTTTTTGGTCCTACAATTCTAGAACCAGTTCTGATATAAACCATTCATTGTGATTAATCCTCTGTTGCTTTTGTTCATTTTATGATGAAGACACGTTAATATTAGGTATACCTTTTCGCCTATTAGTCATCCCTGTAATGGATGGATTATTTTTTTCTGCTTGGTCTGTATTGATTTAGCAGACACTCCAAGAGCTCTTCTATACTCTAATCTTGGTACACACATAATTCTAGAAAGTCTGCATGAAAATTTAAATTCTATATCCAGAAGTAAATTATCACCGGCTTTTCAATTTTATTTATGGTTTTCCCCAAAGTTTGCACAAAATGCTCATGCTCGGTATGTCTTGTTTCTTTGCTTGTTACAGTACTATGCCCTTCAGATCTTGGAAACAGTTATCAAAGCAAGATGGAAAATTCTTCCCCGGAATCAATGTGAAGGTACATTTTTTTTTTTTCCCCCTCAACATTTTACCAGTGATGCTCTCAAAACATTGTAATACCTTGAATCATATTGTAGTTATGTTTGCCATCGCCCAGTATCTATACCGCGGTCCCAGCATGGTGAGCCAATACCACATACCATACGGTTGATGACGATTTTGGTCTCTTATGGATTCAGCCAATATGACATTATAACATTCGAAGATGCCTAAACCCGGGTCACTGTAGTATTGCAGTCTTCAGTTACCCCTTTGCTGCAGTGCTCTTCTAAAAATATAATACCTAACATGGAATACAAGAGATTACTTTTTATTTTATTTTTTTGTGGTAATGTTCTTACTGATGTGATCAATGGGCTTTACAGTTTGCCCTCAAGACTATTTTTGTGTGGAAAACAGATGAGCTGCATTGGGTCTTGCCAGGGCTACACAATGGAAAAGCAGCTAGTTGAAGTTATTGTATGGAAATACCGATCTGGACTTGGATTTCAACTTGGCTTACTAGGTGAAGCCAAATTTTAGGATCATGAGCACACATTTGAAGCTTAGGAAAGAATCTTTGCTGAATTCCAGGAAGGTTAACACAGTTAAATGATTTAAAACTTTCTCCCTGTAGAGTATTTTTGTGAAAGTCATTTCATTTTGCCCCAGCACGGCCTGCGAGTAAGACTTGTCAATAAGAATTAGCCTATTTATCAAAACCGGACTAGAGCTGAGGTGGATTTCAAGTCTTTCGGTACCCTATCATTTGAAAGTACCAAAACGACAAATTGGAAATAACCAACAAAAGGTTCCCCCACATTTGCTGCTGAGATTTCTGCAAAAACCCTGAATTAGAATTCCTTGTTTCTATTTTACACCCAACACGCGCACACATTCAAAAGTTAAATGCAAATCTTGAAATACTGTAAGTAATTTTTTTTTTAAGACTTTCAATGATTTTCTCCCCTAAATCAGTTTAAACCAGCGTTTCTTATTTTAGGCCAATTTTAATGAATTTATTCTTTTCAATTGATCTTGAGATTTCCTTACCTCTGACTGTAGATGCATGAATATATTTTGTGGCAAGTCCAATGAATGGTAACTGGCAATTATTTCTTTTCCCACATTGTGTAATAGAACTGGCTTGTTTTCAGATCTCTCCTCTCTCCTCACCCAGCCACATTAATATATAAATTCAATGGTCTTGCAGACTGGTAAAAGCAATGTGAGGAAAACAGTTTTTAACACACGCAGTTTAGACTGGCAACACGGATTATCTGGCGAAATGTAATTTATATTAAACAGGCAATCCTAAATCCACATCATTGTTGGCACAACTGGTTGCCAATTTGTGATTGGAGTGCCATAGTTTATGCCGAAGTCCAGGGGAGAATGAAGAATGTCAGTGGCAGGCAATTTTCCTGTCAGGGTCTTTTGATGTCACAAATACCGTAAATTAAGTTTACCATAATTTTTATACCATCTGTTTTTTTCCAGGGATAAAGAAGTATGTTGTTGGTCTCATTATTAAGACTTCTTCTGATGCCGCAAATGTGGAGGTATGTAAAAATGTTTCATCTATGTTATTTAGAATATTTAAAAGTACTTTTGCCTAACTTAAAAATTTAATTTAGTCTAGTAACCCTAAAATGTAGTAATGGAATACCATCCGCCCAACCATTATCTGATTCGCCTATGCCAACGACGTAGGTAAATAGCGGTTTGTTAGCGTCCTAAATTAGCGACTGAATATGGTTTCTGGATGGCGTTGTGTTGTTTGTGGTAACTATGTAATATCAATTTCAACTGCCTATTAACATTGGCATCACTCACTCAATGTATTGTTTGGTAAGATTTATTTTAAAGTAGCCTTTTCGGAGACGGCACGTTCATTGAGTAGGTTTGCAGCTAAATTAACAGATTTTTATGTTCCTGTAATAGATTAAAAGTTAGCAGACCTTGCGTAACTTAGAATTGTCCAAATCATTGGAATTTCAGCGTCTCAACAACGAACCTTCAGTAAAGTTGGAAGCAGATTGATGATCTTAGTTTTTTTTTTTTTCAATAAAACATTTGCAAACATCTCTTATATTAAATATTCAACTGATGAATTGCATATTGAAATAATCATTAGTTGCTGCCCTACTCATATCTCTAATCATCATATTGCGAAGAATGCAAATGTCATTAACCGGTTCAAACCTTGCATTGAAACAAAACATAAAACTTTTTTTTAATGTGTGATTTTGATGCGATTTGAAAAAATGGGACGCCAGAATATTGTGCTTAATAAAAACATCAAGTAACAACATAATTAAATAGTTAAAAGTAATTGTGCAGTTTTGGTCACACTACATCAAACGAATGTCCATTTTGCTGCTCTTCAGGTTTGCCCTACTTGGCCGCCTGGGGGCAGTATAAGACAGACATCGGTCATTGAGACATCTCAACTCCTCTCATCTTATCAGTCCGGCACTAATACTAGTCCTTTTACAGAGAAGCTACCAAATATATGACTGAGCACTTTTATGGCTGTCAACATTATTTTGTGCCATTTCCGTTCAATTTGTTGCTTAAAGGAAAAAGCGTAGATGCTATTTAGCATCAGCATTTAGCTCAAACTCTGTAGTTTTGGCTGTTTTGTTTAGTTTTACAGTAAACTTCAACTGAGCTTTATCTGTCAAACTGCAGTTTTTGAAGTGACTTGAGTCACTGCCACCATACAGTGCTTGTGCCTCAAGTCTGTGCTTGCAAGTCAAAGTTAAAAAAGCATTCGAACGTCCCCTCATGCTTCAAAACTCGTAAGCCAAGTCAGTCATATCTCAAGGTGCCTTATTCTCACAGTGGTAGTGTGAGTATTTTATTTTTTATTGAAACATGGCACCCTCATATAAATCATCTTTCCTTTTGGCACTCACCGCTTTAAATAGTGCTCCTTAACAAAGTGCCAAGAGAGCAAATACTGTCACTGTTGTTGCCTTTGAAACAATCCAACAGCTCATTTGTTCTTTTTTTTTTTTCAATTTCATTTCAGAAAGAAAAGGTGTACATTGGAAAGTTGAACATGATTCTTGTTCAGGTAAGTCTCCAAAGAATATTTCCACTCAAAATGAAGTGATATGTGGATAGCAATGGCCCGAAAATGTTTCCCTAATTTGTCTGTTTCAGTTATAGTGGCGAAAGGAGCGGCAAAATGTGATAATTCACATAGCTTGTGAAATTAGTCCCGTACAGTGAGGCCTTGGTTTCAATATTTCATGATCTAAAATGCGTAAATAAGCCATAAAGAATTCTGGCCAATGTTCACTTTTGTCCGTATCATTTATCAAATTTTTCACAACTTAATGGAACTACTGCATTGATTTCACACGCTTTGAATTATTGATTGGAATGTTTAGGACAGCAGGGCCATCTTCTTTAAAGCAAGGAATGACTCTGTAAATTCCTAAATGGGTTCGTTTTCGACGTTTATGTAGTTGTAGACCATTCACAGACGAGGTAAAAATGAAATATGTGCGGAGGTAATAATGATTTACATCAAATCCTCAGTTGTGCTTGCTATGATGGTTTCTGTGGGATTGGCTGCTGCCCCTCTTTCTTTTTTTTTTTATTTAAAAAAAAAAAAAGTTTTTTCATTCGGCTAATTTCAAAACATCTTTGCAAAGATTAAAAAGATCACAAGAACATTTGCATTTGCAAAGTTGCGTGGAGTAATGGTGCTTATTTATGTTTGAGTTTAATTGAATCCCACTTGAAAGTGGACATTAGTGCTGATAGTAAGAATTTTGCCACGCAGACGGTTCATTAGTGACGTACATCTCTGACGCGGCGTTGGCTTTAGTAGACCTCTCGGAGTGATCGCCTCATTTCGAAACATTTGTAGCTTTTCCCGCCTCGCTCCTCAGGCTCTTCACTCGTCTTTGGAAGTGTTGGTCCAGACTTCACACAGATCTTATCAGTTCAATCTGATCAGCAGAATTTTTTTTGCATTTCATGCAAAATCGGTGATTGGTAGTAATGTCAGAATTTTCCAATCAATCAGCGACCTCATTGATCAGATCTGCAAAGTAAGACACCACAGCAAACAATCTTTTTCACTTAAGTTTTGTGCTGCCGTATTTAACGGGAACATATCATGCTAGTCGGGTCACTGATGGTGTAGTGGTACACTCGCCCGAGTTGTGTGCGGGCAGCGTGGGTTCAGTTCCCACTCAGTGACGGTGTCTATGTCTGCCCTGTGACTGGCTGGCGACCAGTTCAGGGTGTAGTGCGCCTTTCGCCCGTAGTCAGCAGGGATAGGCTCCAGCACCCTCCCGCGACCCTGTACAGGATAAGCGCTGTGGATAATGACATAATGATATATCATGCTATATTTTAAGATTTCCACAGTTAACTATAGCTTTGTTTATTATTACATATCGTTTTGCCTTTGGGGCTATGATGATCTCATTTCTAATGAAATATAACTTATTTTGATGGAAACTTTTCTAACCCAGTAGTACCACACCTGTTCATATCAGGTACTGTATTTGTATCCATTGACAGAAGCACACGAGGAGTGTAAGCGTGGCATCGGCACAGCGAAAGAATGTTAATACAGCGGTTACGCATTGACCATTAACATCAAAATCTTTATGTACTGCCCGTGAAAATTGAGGGAACACTATTAGGCGCACGTTCTTGAATTATTTTAAGGATGACTTATTTTTAGCAAGTGTCACAGATAAAAGATCACTTTTTAATTTATAAACTCCGTCGCATTTGTCACCCTCGAGAAAATGTTTGAATCATTGTGCTGTGTGTATGTGTGTGTGTGTGTGTAGATCTTGAAGCAGGAGTGGCCCAAGCACTGGCCCACGTTCATCAGCGACATTGTAGGAGCAAGTCGAACTAGTGAGAGTCTTTGTCAGAACAACATGGTCATTCTCAAACTACTTAGCGAGGAGGTCTTTGACTTCTCCAGTGGCCAGATGACCCAGGTCAAAGCCAAACATCTAAAAGACAGGTTAGTAAAGTACTGTACTTAAAAACACAACAGTGACTATCTGCTGTATACAACCTGTGATATGACCTTGTGTTTCTTTCAGTATGTGCAATGAATTCTCCCAGATATTCCAGCTTTGCCAGTTTGTGATGGTATTTAAAACGCCAGTCACAATGTTATTTTTCTTTCCAGAGTGTTTCTTTTAAATCTTATCATCTTGTATCGTAGGAAAATTCCCAGAATGCCCCCCTGGTTCATGCTACTCTGGAGACCCTCTTACGGTTCCTAAACTGGATTCCTTTGGGATATATCTTTGAAACCAAGCTAATCAGCACATTGGTGTATAAGGTAGGCATGTGCGGAGAGGGAAGAAATGTTGATTATATTATCTGCTATCAGCTAAGTATCTCTCTTCATTGTTTTTAGTTTCTGAATGTCCCCATGTTCCGCAACGTGACACTGAAGTGTTTGACAGAAATTGCTGGCGTTAGTGTCAGCCAGTACGAGGAGCAGTTTGTCACACTCTTCACCCTGACAATGTGTCAGCTCAAGCAGGTGACCTTCATCAAAAGCAAGTGTGTCTTTTTTGCCTCCTATGAAATGGAACCCTGACCCAATTTATATTTATTTAGATGCTTCCACTCAACACGAACATCCGGCTGGCCTATGCCAATGGGAAGGATGAGGAGCAGAACTTTATCCAGAACCTCAGTCTGTTCCTCTGTACTTTCCTGAAAGAGCACGGAACGCTCATTGAAACACGGCTTAACCTGAGAGAAACGTTAATGGAAGTAAGTTTCCCGACAGGAGGAGTCTCGGGGACACCGTATTAGGATCAGGGCATATCTAACAGATTTCTGATCTGCTAACTTGATCTTCGTGTCCCGCTTCAGGCACTTCACTATATGCTGCTGGTGTCAGAAGTGGAAGAGACTGAAATCTTTAAAATTTGTCTGGAATATTGGAACCATTTGGCGGCCGAGCTCTACAGAGAGAGTCCCTTCTCCACGTCCACATCCCCGTTGCTGTCTGGCAACCAGCACTTTGATGTGCCGCCACGCAGGCAGCTCTACCTGCCCGTATTGTCCAAGGTACCATATACTGATTCATTTTAATCCCATAATCAATCAAAAAAGATTTACAGATATTAATGCCTGCATTCTTTCAGTAAGAACAGAAGTATTGCTGGTGGGAAAAACCAGCACATATTTTTCCTTTTTGGCACATAGTCATATGAGCCAAAATTCTGTGTGCAAGTGAGAGCATTTTCTCCTTAACATGTGCACTGACAATAGGGCTGAACGATTTGTCGTTTTTTGATCGAAATCGCGATTCCAGCCATGAGCACATGGCCGTGAAAGTTTCATATTTTTTACTCGAGCTATTTTAGCTACTCGAGCTACGCTTGCTAGCTGCTGTGGCTAAACATTATCCTTTTGCGTGCGGATCCTCTCCTCCAAGTAACTAATCCTCGCCTCCATGGTGGCAAAGGGGATGATAATGATAATAATAATAATAATAATAATAATAAGCATCGTTATCACCAAAAGAGGACGAGGAGTAGCACCACTGACCGAGCACAATAAGCTAATGCTAATAGCTAAGCAAATATTGAATGCCCAACCGAAAAAGTCCTTTGGTGTACAATACACTTTACAGGCATACATGTTTAAGCAAGAGCAACCAGCTATGAACAGCAAATTAGCAGGTCAGTAACAAGTGTTGAGAGAAAATATAATGGAAAACATCAACACAGTAAGCACACACAACCAACATTTTCATTGTAGTTTTTTAATTTTGTTGATTTTTTTTTTTTTTTTTTTTTTTATTTATTTATTTTTTACAATTTTGTTTTTATTCATTTTCAGACCATGTTTGTTTTAGTTTTTTGAAAATTCTTACTTTTAACTTTTATTACTTTTTGTTTTAT
This sequence comes from Idiotropiscis lumnitzeri, assembly GCF_059441095.1. NCBI lineage: Eukaryota > Metazoa > Chordata > Actinopteri > Syngnathiformes > Syngnathidae > Idiotropiscis > Idiotropiscis lumnitzeri. The sequence continues at coordinate 16,970,617 of NC_142399.1, read as the reverse complement.
TTCTTTTGTGTAAAACGTGAGTGAAACCTAAAACAATATTTTCAAAACAACCATTCACAAATAAAATACAGGTATAACAGTCTACAGACCTTTAAGGTCACACTAAGCAAGCTGCTTGTTTTTTTTGGGGGGGGGGGTGAGTTAAAGTCAAATTGGATGGATGGATAAAACTATGCAGAAATGCTTTATTTTACATTATTTAAAAAAGGGGTCTTATGTGTAGTGGGTAAGGCATAGGTGGTCATGCTGAATGCTTCTGGAGTGTGTCAATGCAACACTTTTCCCAACTCTATGATGAAGGTCTGCTTGTGATTGTTGAACTCTGATCTATTGTAAAAACGGGTCTGTTATGAGTGGAATAAAGCTCCTGATTTACTTTGGTCCATGCTTTTGAACGCCAACCTTCTGCTGCTCAAACCATGATTTGAAATGCATTCATTCATGTTTAAAATGTATGAACCATTTCATGCATGACTAGTTTTATTACTGGACTGTTGTACATATTTTGGATGATTTTATTTATTTTTTTTGCTCCCACCCCTCGACTAACAGGTGCGTCTGCTGATGGTGAGCCGGATGGCCAAACCGGAGGAAGTATTGGTGGTGGAGAATGACCAAGGGGAGGTGGTCAGAGAGTTCATGAAGGACACAGATTCCATAAATCTCTACAAGAACATGAGAGAAACACTTGGTATGTCTTCTGTCAATCCCAATTCAGCCCTCTCTTCTGAAGCTCTCTTAACCTTAAGCGGATGTACTCCAGTGAAACGCTGATCGTCAATGCTGTGTGCTTCTCTGCAGTATATTTGACTCACTTGGACTATGCAGACACAGAGCGTATAATGACTGAGAAGCTCCACAACCAGGTGAATGGCACTGAGTGGTCCTGGAAGAATCTCAACACATTGTGTTGGGCCATTGGATCGATCAGTGGGGCGATGCATGAAGAGGATGAAAAGAGGTTCTTGGTCACAGTCATTAAGGTATTGTAAGAAGATGGGGGGGGGGAAAAAAGAACATAAGTAGATATAGTAGTGTCCACAAAAACGCTTATTGAGTTAAACCAGGCATAATATTAGTAGCTAGCAGCTACAGATGTATGCATAATTTCCTACAGGGTCATGTGGTATAAGGTAGCATTCCCGAAACCCAATGTGCGCCCCTTTTGGCTACTCTTCATTGACGCAATAGGCTAGCTTTGGCCACCCTTCTGTTGCATATCCAGAGTGATTTTTGTGGTACAACTTTGCAGGTCATCCAGAGTGGTAGGAAGTGGGGGTATGTAAACATGGTTAGTGAAAGAAGTCCCAAGCAGTTAGGTTCAGTGATGTTGCAGGCCACATTTAGAGCACCTTATGGTCATGTCCAGCAAGGCCCATCAGTCTGTTTGACTGGCCTTCATCGAGAAATCGCCTGATAACGACATCGCTATTTGTTATTTCTATTCCATTTCAATTTTTTTGTTTTAATTGCCTCCGCTCGTATTTGTTTTACTTGTCTTGTCATGTGTTAGCTTCAATACAGATGTTTACAAACACACGTAAGCGCTATTTATGTAAACTGACAACAGTGGCTTTGCTTTTTAATTGGAACTTTAAATATCAATTATTAATACCTTTGAATCAATGCCAAATCTTTTTAATCTAACAAACAATGCTGGGAGAAAACGATTTTCAGTTGGTTTGATTAAGATTGGTATGGATTTTAAAAAGAACATGTTCGTCCCAGGATCTCTTGGGTCTGTGTGAACAAAAGCGGGGAAAGGACAACAAGGCCATTATAGCCTCCAACATCATGTACATCGTCGGCCAGTATCCTCGCTTTCTCAGAGCCCACTGGAAGTTCCTCAAAACGGTGGTCAACAAGCTCTTTGAGTTCATGCATGGTGAGATTTTGAGAGTGGAACTTTATTAAAATTAGTATTGCATCTTGGTTTCATTCAATAACCTGAGCACCGTCGACGGTCCTTGGTCATCAGAGACCCACGACGGAGTTCAGGACATGGCGTGTGACACATTCATCAAGATTGCCCAGAAGTGCCGCCGGCACTTCATCCAGGTACAAGTGGGAGAGGTGATGCCCTTTATCGACGAGATCCTCAACAACATCAACACCATCATCTGTGACCTGCAGCCACAGCAGGTTAGTTCAGAGAGGCGCTTCTGTTTCACAGGTGCAATATAGAAAGGCACTCGTCTGCTCACCCAATCTCTCGTTTGTGTCCTAGGTGCACACGTTTTATGAAGCTGTAGGTTATATGATCGGCGCTCAGACAGACCAGGCTGTACAGGAGCATCTCATCGAGAAGTACATGTTGCTGCCTAATCAAGTGTGGGACAGTATCATCCAGCAGGCCACCAAGGTAACTTGCAGGACTTTCACGCTCTCTTTCGGATATTGTATTTTGATGTAGTATGTAAACGCGTATGCATTTCGCATGTATTCCTGTCCACGCACTTTCATTCAGCATGTTGAACATTTGAAAGTCATTTTAAAGGATTGACCTCAGGGAATCATGTAATGAACCACTTTTTGAAGACATGAGTCGTGCTGACTGAGTTGATGCTGATTTAACATTTGTCCAATTTCTCTCGCTGCATGCACCTTCAGAATGTGGACATTTTGAAGGACCCAGAGACCGTGAAACAACTGGGCAGCATCCTCAAGACCAACGTCAGGGCCTGCAAGGCTGTTGGGCATCCATTTGTCATCCAACTGGGACGGATTTACCTCGACATGCTTAATGTGTACAAGTGCCTCAGCGAGAACATATCTGCTGCCATTCAGACAAATGGTATGGGAGGTGTGTGTTCATTATGGCATTTATGTGATTGGACTTGGGAGATATTTGATGAGTATCCAAATTCAACCTGGTGAATGAGTCATCATACATTTTATTTTATTTTTTTAATTTTTTCCCTCGAAAGATCTTCCAAAGTAACTTATTTTATGCAATGCCTTATTGGCATGGGCGACAAATTTGCTGTTTGTTGTAATTTATGATAAGTAATCAATTTAGTCCACAAATAGTTCACGTTTAAACAGATTCAACCATTTCTAGGGACAGACCTTATGTCAGAGGTGTGGCGTCTACAAAGTTAAGGTAAAGAAGATAGAGGAATACAATCTTAGTGCGAGGCTCTGCCTAACACCTTTTTGAAAGTCAAGTGCTTAATTCAAGTGAAACACAACAAAATAGTGAAGATGCACAGATGTCCTGGAAAAGATTCCTGCTCAGGTGATCCGTTTGCTTAAGTTCCCTCTTGCGATTAAAATCGTGCTAAAATCGTGCATGCATAGTGAGGATAAGCCGTTCAGAAAATGGATGGATGCTTCTTTCATAGCAACGAATATAACAGCAAGTGTTGCGATTGAAGTAATTACGCCCTCTGCTGGACGCCTCTAATTCGTCACATTCATTTTGCACCCTTGCTTCAAGACAGATCAGCTAAATGACCAAATAAAAATAGATTTTTCCTATTTCTATTTTATTTATATAGTTTAAAAATATATTATTATTATTATTATTCCATGAGCAAAAGCAACCACTTTGAATAATGGAGGTTGAAGAGTCTTTAACCGCTTTTCCATTGGTTCCACTGGCCTTGCTCTGCCCTAAGTGGTCGCGTTTCCGTTACACCTTTTTCGGGGCTGTGCGGTTACAATGGAACCGCTCTTCAAAACTTCCAAGATGGTTCTAATACGCGTCATTGCCAACTGATTGGCTGGCAGTTCACACAATTGTGTTTTGCAGCAATACTTAAGCATAATTACAATTCCATGTACACAGTGAGCAGAACATGTCGCTCGCCAAAATTTCACGCTTTCTTCAAGCTCAAGCTTCACAATTTGGTACGTATGTAAATATGGTCAACTATTGGCTTAAAATACTCGCCTGTGTATACTATACTTGCTGGCGGGCAGCTGTATCTCTCTTTTTCTCTCTCTCGCTTCAACCTGGAAATAGATTTGTAAAATTTAATAGCAGTGCGCTATGGTGTCTGGCCATTCTGGAACATGTAATGGAAAAGCGGCATTAGAGGTCTGTAGTCTGATGGAGGTACCAAAAGGCAAACTCCGGCCCCCAAAACTTTGCCTTGTGAATTTGGTCGTATGATGTTTGACATGTTGCTCTGTGTGTGCAGGTGAGATGGTGACCAAGCAGCCTCTGATCAGGAGCATGAGGACTGTGAAACGAGAGACCTTGAAACTGATCTCGGGCTGGGTCAGCCGATCGAATGATCCGCAGATGGTGAGAATCTTAAGAAATCCGTTTTGGAAATCGGTGTGGTCGCTCACTGCCGTTGTCTAACAATATTATTGTATTATAGTAATTTTAATGTGATTTCTAACCCTGAGGCTTGCTGCTCAGGTGGTTTGATAAGTCACTTGTATTGGTTGTGCTCGCTGCCTCATTTTGGTCATCGGGTTGTTGGGCTGATCCATTGCAGGTCGGAGAGAATTTTGTCCCTCCACTGCTGGACGCCGTCCTCATCGACTATCAACGCAACGTTCCAGCTGCCCGCGAGCCTGAGGTGCTGAGCACCATGGCGACTATTGTCAACAAGCTGGCGGGACACATCACCACTGAGATACCCCAAATCTTCGACGCTGTCTTTGAGTGCACTCTAAACATGATCAACAAGGTATGATTGGACATGCGATATTTCTCATCAGTATATTCAAGACTTTATCTGCCTGAAAGAACTGATGTGGCTTAGTGTCATCGGATGGATTGAATTCTCTTCTAAAGTTTTTAATGTGGAGTGTTTAAATTTATTGGAAGCGTTTTGGTTATGTACCTGAACTTTTCTCACCCCTTTGCAACTTGACATGTGAACAAACCCCCCCAAGACCGCGCTAAATTGTGGTTGTCTGTGATCATTGAGTCACAGAGGACACTTCCACCCTCTTCGAGCTAAGGGCAGAGGTCTCAGATTTGTCACTGGTCCCCAAGCGTTTAAGCAAGGACCACCACCCAAATGAAGATGGTGTCAGCTTCTGCTGTGACAGACGGCGACGATTGCTTGCAAAACAACAGCAAAGGGAGAAATTAGTATGAGGCTCAAATTTCATAACTTTGTTCAGCGTCTTTCAGCACTTCCCTGCTGAGTTTATTACAGTTAATCAAAACTAACAAAATAACTAAAACCAATTTTAAAAAAAATCAGTGTGCTTTTAACAACAAATAAGAAAGTCACTACATTTTGTTTTCATTTTTTTTTATCATTTAATATCATACATGTGCTTTTGTTATTTATTTTATATGTATTTATTTCTTCGTTTAATTTATTTCACAATACTTGGTCACCTGTTCTTCTTTAATGTTGCAACCTTTTTTTATGTTGCACTCGTTAAAAACTCGTAACATAAAAACCTCTAAAACAAAGCATTTGAAAGAAAATGACTAACAAATCTGCACAAATTAAAGCTGAGTTCATAAAACAAAAGTTGAAATGAAATACAAACAAATCCAAATCGCTTTTGGTGCTATCGTGTGTGCTCCGCGGGTACCTCAGATATGATGTTGGTGCCTTTTTGCCTACTTTTACAACCAATGTGGAGGGATTGACGATGTACAATATCTTAACAAAGTCACTGACCACTTCATTAGGTACACCTATGCAGTTGAATAAGATCCAAGAAAAAAAAAGAATGCCGACATGTAAGAGTTCATCATTAAAATTCTTTAGTCAATTATAATGATAAGGAAAAAGTCTGTCCGTGAATAAATGAAGCCCATATATGCAATTTTGAGTGTTCCTTCTCATTGTTTCCCCCCAGAACTTCGAAGAGTATCCCGAGCACCGAACTCACTTCTTCTACCTGCTGCAAGCTGTCAACTCGAACTGCTTCCCTGCGTTCCTCGCCATCCCCCCAGCCCAGTTCAAACTGGTGCTGGACTCCATCATCTGGGCCTTCAAACACACCATGAGGAATGTTGCTGACACCGGTAAGGACCCCGGGCCCTATTTTGCCAGTGAGAATGTCACCAAGCAACAATGCAATATGATGAGAAACTAATGGGGGGGGGGGGGGGGGCACGTCGAGACAACAAACCGTAGCAGTCAAGAAGGCTGACGTCGAGTGACTTTTGAATAATCCCCATGCTGTTTTTGTGGTGTTCAGGTCTGCAGATTCTTTACACAATGCTTCAGAACGTGGCCCAGGAGGAAGCCGCAGCTCAGAGCTTTTACCAGACGTATTTCTGTGACATCCTTCAACACATCTTCTCTGTGGTCACTGACACGTCTCACACTGCCGGTGAGTTTGCACGCATCATCATAACTATGTTGGTGAAATTAAACGGTCTGGCGGTTAATTTAAATTGATGTCAAAAAATTTCATAGACGTTCTTCCAAATGTGCATTTCATAACTGAAAGTGCAACCACTACTAAATACATCTTAGTCATTTTAAGTACTTTTTGTGAGCTCTCGTGTGGAGACGGTGCCCAGGTTTACAATTTCTAATGTCAAAATATACTTAGCATTTTTAAATCTGTATTGTCGGGGATTCAGAATCTAACGCGTTGCAATGCTTTCAGAGCACGCGATTTTCTTCAATGTTACTTTAAAATATCATGGAAATTGACACCGTTTTGGGCATACTATTTGTAATGTGTAATTGTCATCCCCAGTCTTTTAGTGACATTTGGGGTCTTTTGTTTATTTTTTTGGATATGTCTCAGGTCTGACCATGCACGCTTCCATCCTGGCCTACATGTTCAACCTGGTTGAGGGGGGCAAGATCACCACTGCACTGAACCCGGCCTCCCCCGCCAACAACCAGGTGTTCATTCAGGAGTACGTGGCCAACCTGCTCAAGACGGCCTTCCCTCACCTGCAGGAGTATGTCCGCACACAAGCGCAGCCCGCCCGCTGCTCTGCTTCTCCCCTCTAATGTCACCTGTGTGTTCTCCGTAGTGCTCAGGTGAAGGTGTTTGTAACAGGACTGTTCAGCCTCAACCGGGACATTCCTGCCTTCAAGGAGCACCTTCGGGACTTCCTCGTCCAGATTAAGGTAAGAACATGTGCATTTGAAGATGACTGGGTTGTTATTCAGGACAAAATGATTGTTGGAGGGGTGAAAACAGCTCTGCATGACAACCCACAAATAGGGGTCACGTGATTTTGGTTTGCGAGTCATAACCAGCTGGTGTGTGGCTCCGCAGGAGTTCGCCGGCGAAGACACGACGGACCTGTTCCTGGAGGAGAGGGAAGCGTCGCTTCGTCAGGCTCAGGAAGAGAAACACAAAATCCAAATGTCGGTTCCTGGCATTCTCAACCCGCACGAGATCCCCGAGGAGATGTGCGACTGAGCCCGGCTCGCTCGGCCGCCACGTCGAACTGTCCGACTAACTCAACTAACCGCAGCAAAGATAACAAAAGCCAGGAGAGGCACTTGAGCGTGATGACTGACGGGTGACTCCGCTCCCTCCGCGGAATGGATGCTGGTCGTGCAAAACAACGCCAATAACATGTAAATGAACCGTGGCCCTTTTTGCATAATCTACATTTTGTATGGAGACTTTTTTCCTCTAATCTCGTTCCACAACTTGCGTTTGATCAGTCCAGCTTTCCGTTGGACTGCATGAACAAGTCAACCATCTTGTTTTTGTTGTTTCTTCCACTTCCCTTCCTCCCCATATATTTGTTGATGTATAAATATATATATATATGTGATAAAATATATATATTTATATACGGTTGAGAGAGGTTTTTGTTGTTGATCGGCATCAAGACTTGTGGAGTTGGAAGGTCTTTCAGAGGCACATACACCGCTTGGTGGGAGAATGAATGGAACGGCAAATGAATGAAGGCTTAAAAGATGTCAGCATCTTTTCATCGTGAGTTGTGTGCGGCACCTGACTAAGTTGTTTGAACACTTTTCTAAGGAACGCGACAATGTGCATATCATCCCAATTGTATAGCATCTTTAATACCATGGGAACATTTTTTTTTCCTCTTATTCTGTTTCTTTTGGTGTGCGTGCGCGCGTGTGTGGGTATTGTCGCGTAGTCGACATCAGGCTTTTGTTTTCCTCTAAGAGGATCGTTGCTCATTTGTGAGCCTCCATGAATGGGACGTTTTAAAGAAGTGGAAGAGGTATTTATGGGTTCTTGGTTGATGGCTTTCAACGTGTTCAGTTGTGTTCATTTAGATTGTTTACCATGCAGTAGTGCTTCAAGACACTACCTATAGAGCAAAATGACAAATAATAAATCGGGTTTACATTTAATTTTGTATTTTTGCATTTTTCATTCGTACGCGTTGAGTTCTGTCCAAATAAACAATTAGGTTCAAGAATGTATAAATTCCTAATAAGTACCCCCGTCTCTAATGGCAAATATCCCTTCTCAAAGTGTTACATTTGTTGTGAATTTTTTGAACTGATTAAAAAGTTTAGAGTTTTACGAGTGTCTTTGCTTTCTTGGGTCCACAACAACTTTCTGTTCTTGGTGACAGAATATTTTAAAAGAAAAAAACAAAACAAATTGAAGCAGTGTTGTCTAACTTGCTGTTTTATTTGTTAAAAAGAATCGATTATAGCAATTATGTCAAGAATTACAAATAATACACTTTCTTTTCATTACATGAGGATTGTGGTAACTGAGAGGTTGCAAGTCATGATAAAGATTGGAGAGGTTGGTCATAGGGCCCAACTTTCGCGCACACAAACACTCCAGCTTCATGCTCAATACTCTGGCTGTTGTGGAGCACAGGTCAAACCGGAAACTGTTTTCTTAGCGCACACCATGATACGCTCTCATGTTGTCGTTTTTGTAGCTCCTCCCCTGCCACGGCTTGTCTGTGATCCAAAAATAAATCCTCCAGAAACACTTGAGAAGTGCAACCAGTCGGTGCGACGTGTCTTCCGAGCTGAACGAGGTCCAGGAAGCTCCTTGTTTTTCAAGAATTGAGCACAGCTGCACAAACAAACTGCAGAGCATGCTGATCCCTACACGGTCACCTGAGTTTAGCAGAAGAGGCCGCTCGATGGCTGCTCGGCGTGAAAGGCGGGAAGGGGTTGGGGGTGGGTTTGGGGGTCGAAGAATGGCCACGAAGCAAGCAGACATGCCTGGAGTACATTATTAGCTTACTTGTACAGCCTCAGCCATCACTTCTCTATGTGTGTCCTGATCTGAGCGTAGCGTATTTTAGGCCTAACAAGGGAACACGGAGAAATAAATAGATAATTGAACAATTTTTTGTTTTGTTTGCTGAATTTTAGACAAGCAGGGGTTTACTATCTAGCCCACCTTGATGTCTTGTCAAAGGTGTGTCTACTTTGAGTGGCACTCTTGAATTGCGCCTCCAGCCTGGAGTAGATTCCCCCTGCTGGCTGTAAGAGCACAGGAACACACACACTCATACAAGGCTGAAATTGGTCCTTGAGTAATTCGGCTCCTGCGGTTAAAAAAAAAAATGATTGAGGCCTTTTTTCTGCCTCGAATACCCGCTTATTAACGTGTAGACTCTCGGGGGGGAAAAAATCACTCTCACTGCAGCAACAGTTGTTAATGCTATACATGACACTAACATCGCAAACCTGGTGAGGAGGCCAACTTCAATATAAACCTTATCTTATCAAATAATATATCAACATTAATGCCTTGGTGAACTTTTATTTTTGAAGTTCTTTTAGTAGCATCCGTGCTCAATTGGTTGGGCAAGATACGTCGGATTACTTATCAAAGGCGTTTGAATAGACCTAAATGACTTTGCACACGTAGATGGTGACAGCCTGACACAGTTGCCGTTCCGACTGTTCACTTTTAAACGAACCAGGCTTAGTCAACTATCTTGTTTTGGCAGGCAAAATCGCGGCTGTAGTTCTGACGTCACTTCATCTCATGGCCCAAAATCTATTGGGAGAGAGTGGAAATGTTTTTTTCTTGGTCTTCTGTATTTAGAATTGATCTTTAAACAAGTATGTTTTCCCAAATACCTGATTATTCAATAGAATGTTCAGTACGATATCCAAATACCAAATATTTTATAGCTGCAGCCCAAGGAAACTCATGTGACATTTATTACAACACATTACTGGACACACACCTCTTTTGTGTCCTTGGATCTGTTTTGGTCCTGGTCTCCAAAGCGCATCTTGGTAAGGTAGTCGATGATCTCAGCCATGCGACGCTGGTCTGTTGAGTGTAAACGTGCTTGACCACAAGTGCTGAGATCCCCCACAAAATGCATTTACCTTCTTCTCTCTGAGCATCCTGGTTGTACCGCAAGGAGCGAGAACTGTCCCACTTGCTTTTCTGGAGGCTCACTCTATAGCACGCAAATAACACATGATCATTTACAGTACTAATTAACAAAAGTATCTACTAAAGGCCGTTTTCAAGTGTGCAAGCAATGTCAGATGGTTCTGTTTTCCCGTCAAATAAATATTTTATACTTCATAAAGAGCAGTGATTTAATTGCGAGAATACTTTCTATCCATTTTCTTGACTGCTTGTCCACATTAGGGCCAATGGTGCACCGGAGCCAATCCCATCTGATTTTGATGTGAGAGGTTAGACCCTGGATTGATTGCCAGTAGATAGTACACAAACAACCACTCGCACTTATATTCACGCCTATGGACAATTTCGAGTCTTCAGGCAAAATTGGAATGTGGGAGCGGAAGGAATCGATTGCAAGTGGAGAATAGATGCGTAGTAATAATATGTGTGTGTCTTAACATTTTAGTGGGTGTGACTGAAATATTTTCCTATATGTGATTGGTGTTGCTTGGTCCTGGACAATGTATTCAATAATTGCATCATTCCAATAATAAGTCACTTTTTCCATAAATGAACTCACATGAAAGGAGTGTTGTCTCTGGGCTGTGACTGTAACAAGAAAATAATATTTGCAAATCAACACAAGTTTAAAATGGCAAATGTGTTTTTAGTGGAAATGATACTATTCGCACATTCGTAAAGTGTATCCAAACTGTGACTCACTTTGTCTGGTTTAACTTTTCGCTGGAGGTTTGGCGAGGACATTTGTTTTTTAAGAACTCTGTTGTTCTTCTTGGCCTTCTTGGCAGCTGCAGACACAAATAGGAGAACATAAGCAGATATTTAGAGGGACATCTGACACCATCTGCTGGTCAAAGAAAGAAATGGAAAGTGTCAATGTAGAATAGAAATTTGTTCATTCATTCATTTTCCGATCTGCTCTTTCAATGGCTGCCATGTCTAAAAAAAATAATAAAATACATAAATATTGAGTGGCAGCCAATTTAGAGATTTCTGACAAGCTTTTTTGTGAAAGGACAGATTTTATGGCAACAGTACCTTTGACGCTAATAATTCTTGCTTTCGTGACATCCCAATCATTTGAAAATTCATTTTCTTCTATAAAAAGAAAAATATTCTATAAAAATGAGCTTTTTATGGCAAAATAATGTAATGACAAATATTAACCAGTGTAACAATTTTACATCTGACAAACTTTACAAACTATTCACAAATTATTTAGTAGCAGTATGTAGTTTGGTGTGCTTGTGTGTGCGTGTGTGTGAGACCGTGTACGAGTATGTATCTACATTACATCATCGCTTCTACTTCTAAATTTAAATAATGGCCGTCATCATTTCTCTTTCTTTTTTTTGTGACACTCTTTGTAGTAGAAACAAAGTACATTTATTTAAAATAGAAAAGCCTTCCACTACACACACATCTCATCGTTTTGAGACCTTTAATTACATGTGCAAAATACTTTTCAAAGCACATTGTTAAGAAAGAGTAGTAAAGTCAATTTAAATACCCAAGATAAGACCCCAAAAATTCAGCATTTCATTTATATTGAATCTACAAACCGACGACATCATCAACTGCATTAATAAAAATGTGCAAATGAATAAAGGGCAACAAGTCACAGGCCACTGTTGCATCAAATATGAAGTCAAATTATTTAAAATAAAAAGACGAGAGTGAGCATGTGTGTCAGTGTAGCGGCTTGAAATAGAAACGCTAGGAATCAAACGGTTCGGCGAGCTGCTATAAATAGCACTTCACTTCATTTATTGTATGTGCCACTGATAAGCTCACTGACCAAACGAACCTCCAAATCAGGACACGGGCACAGACATTCTTAGAGCACGATGACACATTACAAATTCATTTAACGCTTGAGCAATGTTTATTTCTTTTCAGACTTATATAGCAGTTAAACAAATCTGACGCTTGCAAGCATCCTGAAAGGTTCGACTGTAGCTCGTTAACCTGCAACGGATCTGGATTGTTTCTTCTATGTCTAGTCAAAGGAGGCCACTTTATTTGAAGTTTGGGAAGCTTCTCATATGTTGGTTTCAGTCATGGTGGGAACGTTTGTGCGACAAGTTGGAATGAAAACTTCTGTGCCTGCCAACACTCGTTCACTAACTACATGAAGAGGATGTTAAAGGCGACGAAGCAGACATCACTGAAGACTTGCATGACAGAACACCAAATTTCCTGTAGCCATGTTTAGACTCCAGGCTGCGGCTTCTTCACACGAGACTTGCTCAGCGTCATCATGACTAAGTCCGGTCAGCGTGCTCTAACAAGCTAACACTTGACTACCACAAGTGTGTTACCATGGAAACACGGCCTTAAAATTGAGGCAGTCTGGCAACAGCATGGTTAACGTGCATTTAAAGATAAAATAGAAGGTTCAGGTTTCAGAACATGATTGACTATCACTGACCTGAACTTATTTTCTTAGTAAAAATTGGATTTGAAAGGCAGTTGACAAAGTGTTTTCAATGGCATGTTTATCTTTTCTAAGGTTATTAGGGACAATGAATGTGCTTTTTTTGATGTCTATAAAAGTGGCTTGTGATGAAACGGGAACAGGAAGGCTCCAGGGTGAACCAGGTAAGAATTGCTTTCCTGATATCCATGATGGGCCTCTCACACATTGCGGTTTCAACTCACCTTGCTTCTTGGATAACTCTTCCTCATCTCCCACCTCATCCTCTGTGACCTCTGACCCCGTGGTGTAATCCTCATCCTCCGACAAGAGAGACTGCTGCCTCTGGAAAGACAAATTCAGATTGCAAGTTTTTTTTTTGTTTTGTTTTTTTACTGCATATTTGCATGATCCAGACAGACATGTTAGTATCTTACACCAGAATTCCAGAAGCATGCATGAAGGGTTCACATCTCGACTGATCTTTGAACAGAACTGTTCTGTTGCCTTATTTTCCTTTTTGCCCTGAAGATAAAGCTTGATCATGATTTAAAGGGGAAGTCAAATAAAATATTATCTTCAATGTGCCCCCGCTAATCGAAACACATGTATTTCGATGAACCTTTTCTGGCTGAGCTTGTGAAAGTCACATGACCAAATCCAGAAAACAGTTGAGCCAAGCCCTTAAGCACTGTGATGTCATTTTCAGTCGACAGCAAGCAGCAGCACAAGGCAAAATGTCCGCCACCAGAAATGGATAAAAACAAGTGGATCTTTCTGCTTAATTATGAAACCACAAATGCAATATTAATCCAAAAACTCGATTGAGATTCGTGAGGGCTCATCATTGTAAAGAAAATGTTGAACTTGTCTTCCTCTTTAAGGATATCAAACCAATCCATCATAGTTTGCAGTGGTGTAGAACTGCGCTTATTTCTCTAAATGAGAGCGCCAAAATAAAGACACACCTGTATTTATGATGCAACGCAGTTCTGTACCTCCACAATAATAAAAATTGTTCAATCAATACCTTCATACCTACATTCAAGATGAACAAAATAATGAAATCTACAGTTTATGGATGGGTTACTAGAATTTTTACAGACATAGAAAGGGAGCAGTCCTACCAGTTGCAGAGTCCAGTTTTTCAAAAGAGAAAACTGGTTAAAAAAAGAAAGTACCAGAAGTCAGAAATGGGAGGGGGGGAAACGAGAAAAGGAGAAGAAAGAAAGAAGGACTAACAGTGCTCAATTCTCCTCTTGGCGTTACGAGCAGTGTCGGCTCCAAGAGGACATCACAGTCCTTCTCCACATTGGTTGAGGACTCATCACCTCTGACACACACACACACACACACACGCACACACTGTCACTAAAAACATTGCACAATGTCAGTCACAAGCAGTGAAAAAAAGGGTTTCAAAATTGAACCAAATTTCAAGTTAGCAAGCTTCCATCCACAGACCGCATTCGATCACCAATATTTCAGTTTGATCAAGACAAGGTGAACACACTCACTCATCGGCAGGTGGCGCGTGAGACACACACACGGCGTCTCTATGCAGCAGGAGGTCATTGAGGACTCTGGTCTGAGCCAAGGCGACCTCATCACAGTCTTCCTCATTCGCCACGTTCACAATGTGGTCTCGCATTCGACAACCCTGAAAGTATACAACACAATCATGCTTTTGCGCAAGCCAAACAAGTATTTGCACCAGCATGAAAATGACACGAAGGCATCCTAGCACTGACGCTTAATCATGTTTTCTTGTTTGTGGAATCATGAGTGTTTAGTACCTTGGGCATGCCAGTCGGGTCAAAACGCAGAACCGACTGTTTGCAGCAGGGGTACACTCCCGCCCCATTCCAGCTTTTGTCCACCCCTGTGCTGGGGTACGTAACACTTTCTGGGTGGTAGCGGCAGTGGGTCAGTTCTCCACATACAAACTCCTACACACAACACAAACACTTAGAGAAAAAATAGCATTCAAATTTGATGTTGTTTCTCCTCGTATATGCAAACCTGCTGGCAACGAGAGCAGCTAAGACAGTTGATGGTTCCCCAGATCCTCCAGTAGACCAGGACCCACGATTTGAGCTTTTCATAAAGTCTGCTAATGTATTCATTAGCATCCCAGTTCTTCTGTCTGCGCAAACACACACAAAGATGGTGCGGTAATGTGGCCACATTTCATAAGTGGCTGTGTGCAGCACATTACAGTGAGGTGGAGTCTGGCATACCTTGAGTGTGTATAGACAATCTCCCCATGAGAGTCAATATTGATTTTGCCTGGCACACATGAAATCTTCTTTTGCGTGTCTTCAGTCAGGATCTTCAAGCACAGAGCGCATCTGAATGTGGAACACGGCAAACGTTACTGAGTGGCAATGAGAATAAGGAAGCCCAGTTAAGTACTTTAACTTTGTCGTAACAATAAGAGAGAAAGGGCAAAGTCACATTTTGTCTTTTAGTACATACAGTAAGCTATTTGAACCCTGAAGAAGTTGTCCCCAACCACTTGGCCTCCCTTCGGACCGAGTGGCGACGGCCGCATAGATAAAAAAAAAAAATAACTTGTAGTGCTTCTGATTTAGATTTTTTTGAAAGCTGAAAAAAATATTTTGTTTTGAAAAGTGACCACCTTATAAGTGATGGGAAAAAGAAGCTTCAAATTTGCTTCATGAACCAGTTGTTGTATTTTTGAGTCCTGTAGATGGCACTGTTGCTTTAAAATAAAGGGTTTAAAAAATGGTAAGTCAGCGTGCTTTCAGCCCAATGTTGAACAGAGACTGCCATCTACTGGAGTCCAAAACAACTACAACTGGTTCATGAAGCTGATTTGAAGCTTCATTTACCCATCGCGATCGGCTTCTCCTAGTCCAATCAAACTTGCTGCATGTCAACACGCTAATTGTCTCAGTCACATTACGCTAATATTAAACCCGTAAGCTAGCAAAATGAGTAAAAAACAGACGACGATAAGACAGTCAAGAAGGAGTTGCCTCCAACATAAAAACATCCCTTATTAAAACAGTACAGAGTTTATCCCAGAGTTAAACTCCACAACCAGCAACAAAAAATGTCTTGAGCATACACACTGCGGGACAGATGACAAAAATGTTGCTGTGTTGACCTGTAGAGGGTTGAGGCATTTCTTGGGGAATCTCGGTTCTTGTAGTTAGGGTCGAAGAGAAGCTCAATCTTCTTTTGGAACAATTTGCTTTAGGCAGAATATGAGAAAAAGTGTTATTCGTCTGCCACATTCTGTGTTGATTGTCAGTTTTATGTCAGCTCAGTGACTGGTGCACTAATCTATTGACAGAACTTTTTACCTCTTGAATTTATCTTTTTTGTCCCTGATGTCGTCTGCCTCATTGTGATTAAAGAACTCGGCGATGCGTGACACCAAGTTACTGTTGATGCAGTTCATGTTGCACGGCGTGGCCACGATGGCGCTCATGTGTTTGTGACAGTACTGGACGCATTCCTCCACCTGGGCAGAAATGAAGGAAAAATGCTTCTTAGGAAATTGTATAACTATGACCAAAGAGTTCCGCTTCAGTGATTTCAATGAAGGTGAAATGGTACCTGCTGACTGGAAATGACAAAAGAACAAGGAAAAAAATATGTAGAAGGTTGTGTTCGAATTTGTCCGTCTTTTTTTTATCAGCAGCTTCCATAGTGAACTGGTTGCCATTAACATCTAATGATGTCCAATGAATCAAACGTGCATGTTTTTGGAATGCGGGAAAAAGTTGAAGTACTTGAAGAAAAACAACACAACAAGTGGGAGAACATGCAAACACACACACACAAACAGTGCGGACCCATGTTTCTGCGTTAAGATATCTTCATTTGCTACTTTGGTTATATTTTATGATCCGTGTCCCAAGTGATTCATACCCTTTCCTAAATAGAGTGTTCCGAATGTATAGTTGATTAAATGCACATGATTAGAAGTTACCAGGATCATTTAAAATTGTACATAAGGATGCACTTACTTAAAAAAAATTGAAACAATAGGGACAAAAATGTGATTTTTTTTCTTCATAAATATCTATAATATGGCACTTTTTACTTTCTTGTGTCATTTCCAGATACCCATTAAACAAATTCAAAATCCACTTGAGCTAAAAATTTGTCCAAGGTCCAGCCTGCTGTTAATTGTATACTGGTATTTTTTTTTTACATCCAAGCAATGGTCAGACCGCTTGTTTTTTTGTTTTTTTCTCATTTATGGTTATTACATATTATTATATTGATTATAAAAGCCTAAACACAGTTAGAGTAAGGATGTGCATAAAAATCAATTGACTGATCATTCAGAATTAGACTGATCGGTTAAAGAAATTGAGGCCAAATGGAATGCATTACTTGGCTGTAACCAGCAGGGGCGCAGTTGAGTCAGCCTCAAACCAGTTTGTAGTCTAAAGAACAACAACATGGCCTCAACAAGGAGAAGAGGCGCTAATCCATGCAGACATCCGCTATGCTAACTACTCCAATCCCTTGTTCAATACATTACTGGCATCTAAAAGAACATTCAGAGAGAAACTTCTCTAATTTAGTAATTAAATCAGAAAAACAAGGTGCCTTAAAATCAACACCAGTAACCCAACATTGCACATCACCACACTTACTAACGTGTCCATCTTCAAGAACTCGGAGGAGATCAGGATTGAGATCACATTGCTGGGCTCTGTAACCGACAAACACCAGATGACCAACCAACAACACACGACACACAGCCAGTGAGCCACGAACACAACAATAAATCAAGCCAGTTCACAAGTCACAGTTCAGGTGCGCCCAAGCAGAATGTGTTCACAGTAAGCATTCTCTCCAGTATTTTACCGAGCCGAGGTTTATCCTTCGATGAGTTCCTCCTGACGTAGTTCATGAGCCAGTCGAAAATTTGAACGTCGCAGTGCACCGAGATGTCAACTTCTTCCCATCTCTGCGAGTCCACAGACAAATACTCAGCAAAGTAGCGCATCTCTTTGACGAGAAGATCTCTGGGACATGTGAAATCCTGCTTTAGGTTCTTGGTCTCGTCACACACGTGGATGACCATGTTGGGACTGTGTGGAGATATATTTGCATCATGGAGTTGATACTTTATGTCACATTTAGACAAGTACGAGTGTATGCACTGTAGAAAGAAGAAAGATGCGAACTTACTCTCTGAGCTTTTGAGGTTTTTCACCACCCTCGGTCAAGACTCTTCTGTCTTTCTTCTCTAGAGTGGAAACGCTTCCTGTGAGTGTTGATTTACGGCCTGCATGGACACAAAATACAATGTTTGACTCATTCCGTAATTCCATTTCCATCCATCTATTCTTTACATATATAGTTTATCATGTTGAGATTCACAGGAGATGGAGCCTATCCCAGCAGACGTCTGATTTAAAGGCAGTCGTCTGATATAGGCTCCAGGTCACCCTCTTCCCTAACAAGGACAGCATTACAGAATATGATTGGATTGGGTGCAACTCTTCAAGATGACAGCAAGACATCAGTATAGCAGGAGGGAGCATTTGTTAGTATGTTGTTTTATTAGTTAAGACCAAGAACCCCAATGGCAATAAGACTATCAATTTATCGAGCCATTCTTGACATTTGTTTTTAATGCATGACCTGCTCCGTAAACTAATATTTTGAATAACAAGAACAAAACTAAACAAAGTAAAACGTTACAGAAGTAGAAGACATTTTAGGATGTCAATTACCTGTACCTTTAGAGCCACTGTGATTACTTTCTGTCCCCGCTGCTTGACCAGTGTCCAGTATGGTTGACACGCAATCCGAGGGCTCTCCTTTTCTGAATGCATTGCACTGGTCATCCACATGAGGAAGACCTCCAGAACTTTTCAGCTCCTCAAAGCGAAGTGCGCACTGTAACGTCCAGTAAGAAGTTCAAGTTTAATACCGTATGACAAACCAGATGCCAATCACAGGTGGCTGGACCGTTCATGCTGTATGTACCTCTTTGGGAGTGAAGCTTGGAACAAGCTTTGCCACACTATCCCAGTCTATTGGCTGGGCCAGTCCCCAGAGGGAGCCCAGCACCATGTCCAGAACCAGCACATTGTTGTCATAGGGAAAGTTGTTGTTGTCCAAGGAGGAGCGACTCATATCTGACAAGAAAACAATGTAACTACACCATTGCAATAATTATTCTAGTTGAATAATTTATGACTGATCTAAACACTGGGAAATAATCTTAGTAAACATTTTATTGAATGGGATATTTCCCTCCCTTCTAATACAGACAAGTACCTAAAAGTTCTTATGTATAACAGGAATTTATTCACTTGTCATTACATTCTATGTCTTTCACTGTTTTTGTCTAAGAAAGTAGCAGCATTTAATAACTAGGTATAAATATCCAGACATGCTTGCGACGTCTACATCGATGATGGAGGATGATGCTAACACGGGCCGAATCTCTCTACTTTATGATGCCCTAACAAATTGCAAAATGAATCCAGACAGAACGTGACAGACGATTTCAACATCAGTTACACACTTATCTGCTGTCAATGAGATATATTCTTGCAGCGTTACACAGGAAACTACGTCGACGTGTGTTCTGTCATTGAGACTCGCTGATGCTGATGCTGAGGCGTCCCATCTGCGGCTAAACGCATTGCTAATGCTAGCTAACTTTGTCAGGCGCGATGTGCTGCCTTCACTGACTCCTTGTAATTTCTGGTTATTTTAGCGGCAGTTGAATCGCAGAGGTCATTGTAATGGTTTTATACTTGGCTTTTGCAAATTATCAACGTTCATGCTTGTATCCTATATAAGAAGTTTCATGTTGCCAATCTTTGCAATACTGTACCCAGTGAGAAAGATAAGCTATTGTCAAATTGCTTGCACCCTGAACGCTCTACCAACTCACACTTGATAGTGGTTGTCATTCGCTAGAGTAACTCACGCACACACAAGCGTACGCGCACAAAAAAAATAAGGTAACCCTTATTTACCAAATTCGCGCTGACAAGACACGTCAACGGAAGAGCCATCTTAATAGCAAAGTCTCGTCATAAATCCTGCAAATATTGAAGGCGCGTTCGATGTTGTATTTGCGCAAGTAGGAAAGAGAAGCACGAAACAACGCGTCCCGTTGCTAAGAGACGACAGCTTTCCAGTGGCCCCAAGTTGAGTAGTTAAATGTGATACTTTTCTTTGAACCAAGTGCTGGAGGTAAGGTAAACAACACAATGGATTTTTCAAAATATTTATTTGACAAAATAATTTTATAATGTATTTACAATATTTGTATTTCCAGAATACAGCGGTCAAAATTAGTTGCTATTCATTATGAACACGCACAAAACTAACCCTCATTTTGGATTACACAAATAACATTAAATAAATTATGTCATGATAACTAAAGAATGTCAACACTGGTTCTAAACAATTACAAAGAAACAAGAAAATGTGTGTTTTGACTTGATTTCCACAAAGTACTTTTACTGTGAAGCTGTCAACATTTTGAGTTGAACAGTGAAAGTGAGTCATTAAGAAACAAGACTTGTGCACATGTATGTTCAAACTGGAATTAGATTCACAGTCCAGTTTTCTCTGGGATATTAACAACCGTGTCAGAAATGGAATCCGAAAGTCCCACGGCGGTGGAAGTTGGTGTTTCTTTATACACAGACTCCAACAGCTCCTCTGAGGAAGGATTCACATTTGTAGCGAGAGCAGCCCGGCAGTCCTGGGAGCTCCCTTGCTGCACTTGAGCGAGCCGCTCCATCTCTGCCTGCTTGTGGCCTCTCCTCTTGCCGAGGACCTTGACGTAATTGGCGGGGACGAGGCCTGTCGTCTGACCGTCCAGGCTGGCCAGCAGCCAACCACGCACACGGGGCTGTTGCTCTGAAAAGACAAGAGACTCGGTGGGGTACATACTAATTCACATACATACGCACAAAAAAAACAAAACGTGTTAAATTATTTCATATATATTTCAATGATCCGAGACGCTTTTCCTCACAAGGGTCGTGGGCGTGCTGGAACCTATTCCAGTCTTCTTTGTGTATTATATGATATGAATTTTATACTACATAATTTGGTAACATCGGGCATAAAATATGTTAGAATGTAAGTATACTTTTTTTAAACGTGGTAAACATCTATTAAATGGGAACATGTTTCTGCGGTAAATGAAATTTTGGATCCTTTTTTGCAAACAATTGCGTATTAATCACGGGAAATTACAATAAGCCTGCCTATTTGTGAGATTCGATGTGCAATCCAAAAGTAAAGCGATTAAACTTTTGTAATGGCAATAGATTTATGCTGGGTATTGTTTTGGAAAAAAATTTAAGAAATCAAACAAATCAGTGGTGGACCAGCATTATGAAATTAATTGCTTGACAAATACATATTCCAGAAATGTTTTTATGCAGATTTATTTTTCTACATTTATTCTGTATGTGACTATACATGATGTAAAAACTTGACCATATTTTAAGATGTAATGGCAATTAATAATACGTTTGATTTAACACAACCACAATTAAAAAAATGTTTGACATTATTTCTTTAAAAAGAACAAAAAAAAACTTTCCTTTTGATTTACCGATCTCAAATTTGAAAGTGTTGGACAAAGTCATTTCTGATCACATGAATGTGTTCTTTGATGTTTTTTTTTTCCTCTGCTGCTGTTAAACCTTCTACCAGTGAATGCAGCCACCGGATCTTTAACCCCCTCATTGCTAATCGGTTCTCTGAAGCCTTTGATCAGCTCTGTGTTCCCTCATCAAACACAGACGAACTCAGCTCTTCGTTCCACTATTGTTGCAGTAATATTTGGGGTTCTGCGGGTCAATTAAAAAAGATCCGGTAACATTTTACACATTCTGTGGTGCAACCCCTGCTCGAGAAACCAGGCCTTGAACAAGGTCTGCTGTCGAATTTTTGACCCATTCCCAGATTGCCTTTTATTTCTCAAATTCTGGAAAAGGTGGTGCACATGGAGTTAAGATCTTTCTTGGATGAACACAATGTCATGGAGGTTTTCCAGTCAGGTTTGAAGAAAATGCATAGCACAGTTAGCCCTGCTACGAGTTTTGAATTATATCCTCCCGGCAAACGACAATGGAAACGGTGTGCGTCTTGTCTTCTTAGAGCTAACTGCAGCGTTCAACACAGTGGACCACAATATTTATGTTACACCATGTGGAAAACGCTTAGTTACAGCCCCAGCTGTTGTGTAATGGGCTATATAAATAAAGTTGTATTGAATTGTGTTGTAAATGTGATCTTTCCAAAGTGAAAACCAAATAAATCTACCCAATTAAGAAGAGAAACCGTCCAGCTTCCCTATCCTCACCTTTCGGTGCAAGGTTGAGCATGTCACCAGTCCGGAAAGAAATCTCCTCCTCGGATGAAGCAGAAAAGTCATACTCTGCTCTCGCCACAACATGGTCATCGTCTCCGCTGGCCCAGTTAGTAACTGTGAAGCAACACAATCCTACTCATTAAATTTAAGTGATTGGTAGTAGGAGTAAACACATTATTTGTGCTCCCTGATTGTTTTATTCTTGCTCTGTATTGTCTTTCGAGTGTGGACAAAGAGCGTACTAGTACATGGACATGAAGAAGGATCTCAAGGGTATATTGGAAAAATGCTCACATGGCTTTCCAGACACTAGTACAAGACAGCAAGGAAGCACTTACCTCTCTCATGCACAACTAACTAACCAGACTTTTGATCAGAAGTACTCAAGCACTGCAAAAATTGCCCCAAAAGAGCGCATAATGTGTGACAAATAATAAATAAATGACCTTGGCGTGTTCTGTCAAATGTAATAAGCAAACTTTTCTTCAAATATAAAGTCTGTTATGTAGGAAAGAAATCTCACCCTTATCTTCAGACCCAGTGGCAGAGCTCAGCAATTTCCAAATGAGGTAAGGTCCACCCAGGACCACGGCAAAAAACAGAAAGATTGGCCACGACTTCACAGTCTGATCGTCCATTCCCGCTCCAGAGCCTCTGGGTGCTGCCAGGGCATCACTTGCACTGTCTGCCCATAAATCCTCAACCTCAGCAGCGGACCCCCGACCAAGCAGTCTCTGTAAACGTCTGTAGAGGTACCTCAAAGTGCGCACCAGCGCAAATGCTGACAAAACCCTGGTGAGATGTGCACGTAACCGTGTCAGGTGGTTCGCCACATCCAACACAGCACGAAAGCTGTTATAGACGGCTGAAAATGTGGCGTCTAGCATCATGCTAACTGAGGAGAAGGCTTGGACGATGCTTTCGATGGACTGGAAAGCACCGCGGCTGCTTTCCTCTGCATGTTGCACGAAGCGGCTGGGGGCGGCCTCCTCCGCGTGTGAGAAGCGGCTGTAACCTCCGAGGCCGTAGCCACCGCTGTAGGGGCTGTAGGGGCTGTAGCCCCCGTAGATGGAGCTCCCGTAGGGGCTGTAAGAGGACGTGAAGGAGCTGTAAGATGGACGGTAGGACTGCTGCATGGGACGTGGGGGCAGCGGAGGTGCAACTCTTGTCATGCTGGGAGGGCCAATGGAGGGGCCTGCAGCAAGTCCAAAGTTTGTAGACCTATTTGGTAATAATAGATTGAAATAGGTTTAGTGTTGCGGAAGAAATTAAATTGAAATACTTCATCACTGCACTTGTACATCTTTCAGGTAGTTTACTTTTATTTCTTTATTTTTCTAAACCATTTTTAACTTTACATTTAAAAACAGACATCTGTGCTTTACACTCCTTTCTTGACTTAAAAAAATATCTGCTAGTTTAGCTTTTTTTCATCAGTTCTAATGCAGCAAGTGATTTTGAGTACAACTTTATGTCACACAGTTTTTGTTTTTACACTGACCCAAGTTATTAAATTGATATTGTCATTTTTCCCCTTCAGCACTTTTTTTAAACCTTTACTCGAGAATGAGTTTGAGAATTTCTACTTTTACTCGTTTTATTTTAGTCAAGTATTTGAACTTGTAGTCCAGACTAGAGTGTGTATTTTTTCAATCCCTGTACTAACGCTTTGGTATTATATTTAGCACGAATAGTCGAAAAGCACCTGGACAGCAAACACATTAGAGTAAGAAGACATAAATACCGTGTTGTTGGATATTGTTGACAAATATCGATCAGGTAAAAAACACGGAAGCGCCGCGAACGTATTGAGTAACGAGGACTCTTCATTTCACAAACATCTGAAGGCCACAGTACTAGGCCAGGCTACCAAGTTGACAAAACAATACGACAACGTTTCCTTACAACATCCCCAGGTGTTGAAAAACACATTTTGCATATTGGAAAGATATATAATACTTCCGATCATAACCACGCTTTCCCAGACGCCTAACTTTTTACTTGCAGTCCACTGAAGTCGGGGTTTAGCATAGGATGTTAGCATGCACGCGACCTAGGTTCTACGATCACATTCACAAATGTAGCTAACAATTCAGTTATTACGATAGCAAAGTACTCTATTTGTTTACCTGTAATTTACAGGTGTAGCAATGGTCCCGGGAATCCGCCGTTCCCACGGCTTTGGTGGTGGTTGCGAGTCCATCGCACAAAAAATGGCCCGTTGGCTGTCAAAATGACGCGTTTCGTTTTAGACTGAATGCTCCTGAACGCCTCCCGTGATGCCTTCTCGTCCTCCTCGTAAAATTCAATATCTGGCATTTACGACCGTTTTCCGTACCGTTTGGATGGGATATTAAGAAACATGTTTTAATTTAATATTTGTAGTGCAGTACTTAGTCGTTGTAGTCTCATTTCAACACGCTGGACTAGTATTGAGTTATTTGTAGTTTATTTAGAGCGCGATAAATGATGGGGAATTGTACGGGCCCAGGATTGAATGGGGCCCTACAAAATAGTCATCTATTTTCATTTTAAGGGATTAAAGTTAAGTGATGCAAATAATCGTTTTCACCCAAACCGGTCGATACAGTATTTACCAGTGCTGCACTGCAAATTGTAACGTAAAATGCATTGCAACATTTCCCCAGCAGAGAGCGCTATTGCGATTGAAATTATTCAATGACCACAACAAATACGATACCTGGAGTAATGCGATTGACCTACACGGACGAGCAATCCGCGAGAAATTATAAAATAATGAGAAAGCGCACCATTAAGATTTGACTATACTTAGTTAGTATGTTATCACGCCCTATTTTAATAATGACGAGCATTTAACTTGCACTCGGACTACTGGTAATGTACACGTGGGTTCTCAAGCATTTGAATAATTCATCCTTTGTTCAACATCACTATGGATATGAAATAAGTATCACACATTTTAAGGGCTTATTCAAGAAAATACTGAAATACTAAACACTCAGATATATAATGTTGCAGATATGCAGATACATACAGTACCCAATTCATTAACTGGTCGCTAGAGGACGCCATAGTGTCGCTACTGGCAGTGGTCAGCACATTACTTTCCTTGAAGTCCAAACAACAAATAACACTATTGAACGTTGAAAAAGACATATTTTCAAATATAAATATTATAAATATATGTTTAGATTTTAGATACAGTAAAGTTGATTCATTAATCCCTGCTGTTTTTTGACAAAACAACCGCACTGGGTGCAAATATCTTTACCTATTGACTTGTGTGGAAGTTTGTCATGCACAGTAGCTCTTCTTCAGTGCAATAGATATGGCCAAGGTGGGTGGCAACACTCCTGCGACCTGAATTCAAGGACGTCACATAAGATTGTTGCAGCTCGGTCTCCAAAGATCTCCCTGGAAAAAAAAAAAAACATAGACCAGCATGGTTTTGTGTGCGTGTGTTTGTATTGCTTGTGTCACCAGTAAGAGCAAGACAGCATTAAATACAAAACAAACTAGTCAAGATTTGAACATCGAAACAGTTAGTCACTGGGCAACCTGTTCTATCAGCTGAGAGCCACAGCTGGCGAGCAGGACCAGCATGTTGCAGGTCCACAGCCAGGAGCCAGTGACCAACTGGTAAACGGTAACAATAATGAATTACACGTACAATGTATAATACTGTTGTTATGCGTAATTCATATGCATAATTGTTGTACTGTGTAAAAATCAATATTAAAGTAAAAAAAAAAAACTGAATGCAGGTACTTCTGCACCTAATTATATGTAGTTGCAATTACCCATGAAATATTATCGTGACATTGCAGCAAAATTCCCCCAGAATGCGTTGAATAGTAAAGTAAAATGTTACAATGACATAGACACCCGATTGAGGCGTGCGAGGAGGCGGCTGCTGTCAGTATGAGGAGAGCTTTTCCTAAACACAAGCCGTGAGTGCATTGGTGCGAATTGTGGTTTGACCAAACAAGCCAAGTGATGTCAATGCTGTGGTGCGGGCGTGTGTGAAGAGCCGTCACAGCAGCTTTGCCGTGGGGCGGACGGCATAAAATGCCTATGTGGCATTACTCGTGTAGGCGTGTGAAAGTTTGGCTGCCATTTGTGCGATGATGCTGTCATTATCCTGGGAATAGAAAGTATTGGCTTGTGATGTCAAAGTGTGTGGGAAGATGCTTGGGTTGATGGTGGACCTGGTATTTGGGGTTGATGCAAAGAGCCCATGACCTTTTGCACTGTAGTGATTCATGGAGGTTAAAGACAAAGACTACTTACATTTTAGTAGACTTGGTCCATCAGGGGTGGACAAAATATGGTCTTTAGCCATTTGTTTCCTGAAATTGGTGAATTAAAATATATTTAAAAATTCATTTGCTTATTCATTTTACTCAATCTAAAATGGCTGATCACAAGCTCTGACAAAAGAAAGAGGGTGAGCTTTGTCAGGAAGAACATTTGGCGTAAAATCTAAAATCGGCACCAAACGTAATGTGAGTGATTCACTTTGAAAACCCCTGAAGCTGAAAGTTACGACAGTTTTGCAAGCACATTTGTTTCTTCACCACATCAACAAGTGACATGGTCCTATTAAATTAAAAAAATGATAAACTGGCCAAATGTGACAGTATCAAACATGGAAATTCCTAAAGTATAGTATAGCATTTCAATGAAACTGTCGCAGTTGCTTCTAGTTAGAAAACGCAAAAGAGGCACCTTGCTGCAAGTGTCAGAACTCTGCACACATAGTCACTACTCTAAACACCATGTCTACATGCACCTGCCCTTTGCGACACGAAAATGTTCGCTCAATTCTTATGTGATCACTGACTTAACTCACAGAAACAACGAATGGTGACATCCACACATGCCGGTGGAAGGAGCTCAAACATGCAGTCTGGACCCGAGCAGAAGCCCTTCAAACCTGACACAGCCAGAGCAGTTCGCTCACGAGGAGTGTGGGGAAAAAAAAAAAAACAGTCGACAAATGCAAATATCTCACGAGAGTTAAAGAAATCATTCATGTGTTATGATTGCCTCCAAAGGTTATACAGAAAACAATTCAATTAAAGTTGCCGTCATTATTTTTCAGACCAGTTTCATTGTCAGTTTCTGCCATGCAAAAGCAATGCCTGATTTTCCTGTTATTAATTATTATTTGTATCAGTTTCACTTGTTTCAGTGACCATTGTGCGTTTTTATTTTATTTCTCTTGGACAGCACTGTAGCAACAATTTAGCCTTTGTGTGTAGGAGATTACAGATTTACAGATTTACAAATACAGTAATACCCCGCTACTTCGCGGTTCACCTTTCGCGGGTTCAGTGCTTCGCGGGTCTAAAAAATATTAAAAAATTAAAAACTTTTTAGCCCGGGCACGATCGGGGCTCTTCATTCGCTCCGCTCCGCGGGGGCATTGTAGTTTCGCCGAGCGGCACGAGGGGGCGCTGGAGCGGTTAGACGGCCGGCGTGCGCCGAAGAAGAGCGTGGGCGAAGAGGAGAGTGGACGAAGAAGAGCACGTTCCCCCGGGCACGATCGGGGGCGACGTTTCGCGCGGTTCGGACCGTACCAGAGCTCCGGCCGGCGTGCGTGACAATTAAGCCGAAGAGGAGCACCTTCCGCCCGGGCACGAGCGGAGCGCGAGGCTGTCAGTTATGAATGAATAAATAAATAAATGAAGAATGCCACCTTTCATTTCACAGGGCACACCAGACGGCGTACCAGCAGGTAAAAGTCGAAGTAATTAAATAAATACAAAAAGAAGTAATTGAATAAATACAAAAATAATGGCTGGGGAATAAAAAAATAATAAGTTTTAATAATAATATTCTTTTTTTTGTTATAACATGAATTTCACTCTCTCTCTCTCTCTACCCGTATTCTATATGGTGTACTGTATACAGGGGGGTATACTGTATACCTGTACAGGTTTTTTTAAGCATTTTTGAAGGGGCGCCGCTACTTCGCGGATTTTCAGTTTTCGCGGGTGGTCTCGGTCCCCATTAACCGCGATCACCAGGGTACTCATTATTTTATCAGACAGGCCTGTTTAATGAGCACATTTTGCTTATTTGTCATGCCGTTAAAAAGAAAGAATATCCCCAACCTGATCAATTATGAGAAAAGTAGGCCTATATGACAATACAACCATTCAATTAGAGAATACAAATAGCAACAAGAAACCAAATCATTGTAGAATTTTAGGCAAAATTACTTGCTTTGGAACCGGAGAATCAGGACAAAACCAAAAACGGCAAAGAGCAGCTGGAGGGATGCTCGTCTGCTTCTACTGTGCTGTACTCTCAAATCGTCTCACAATCTTGGTGGGATTTCCCCAGCATAGTGAGTTACTTTTTAGTCCAACTCTTAAGCAATAATTGCTATCATTAAAATGTTCTCCAGAAGTTTCTAAATGTTGTGACACCAAGATTGTCTGTTATCTAAGTGAGCATTGTTACGTAAAAAATTGACAGTTTGTGGACTGGGCATTTTTCCATCAGTTGGATTGCAAATAATTAAATCATAACAGAATGACATTTATACTTTGGCACTGACTTGTTGAGCTGAGGATCTGATTGTTGCATAAACGGTTTACACCAAACTTTCAAAATATTTGTTATATGTACAATTGGATGGCTTTGTTGTACATAAAGACACATGAAAGAAAATTCTAAACAAAATAACACAAGTGTGATTATATTTGCAATGTAACACACAGAAAAAAAACGAAAACTGTCTTGACAAAGCAGTTTTCAACCAAAATGACTTTTTTATCTTTGTCTTCTTATGCTCATACATCCTTTTTTTTAATTTACAAGATGTTTGTTCAAAGGGGAACTTTGTAAATCTGACTTCAACATTTTCTTTTGAATTTGCATCTGACATATTTTTGAAAACTCGTTACCAATTTTGTTAATACTTTGCCACACGCGAAATCACGTCAGGATACATACCGTATATAAAAAGTGCAATTAAAAATTTGTGCTGTCAAGTGATTACAATTTTTATCTAATTAATTAAATAAAAGTTGTTCATGATTAATTGCGATTAATCACATTTTTCAACTACTAATTTTGTGATGCCTGGAACAGATATTTAGTTGAATTAATATCGGTGTTTCGTTCTGAGATGATGTGCCAAAGATGTACTGCTTATATGTGGTGTGTTATTTGAATTTGGCTTTGCAAAGTATGTCAATTATTTTTGCAGTAAATCAAACTGAGTTAAAAAAAAAAAAAATAATAATCTCCAGAATGAACATTTTGACAGCCCTGTTAAAAAGATTTAATTTCATTAGGGCAAACAGATCTGCCAATGCTGTGCTTGAAAAAAAAAACTATCACAGAGCTACCCTATAATAACTACCGCATATTTAGAATTGATAACCTCATTGGAGTACAGTGCATTGTGTTGGCAAGGTGCAAGTGATTGTAGGCTTCTATGTCAGGTAGAAAAGGCAGACAGGAACCAGGAAAGGAAAAGCTGAGGAGCCAGAGCCAGATGTGGCAGGCTGGACTGGAAACGGGTGGCCCAACTGGTCCAGCGTGTGTTTTCCACAATGACGTTCATAACAACATGATATGAGGTTATGTAGCAATGAGCAAGATGCAGAGACAAACTTTCTTTACAGTCACATATAGAAGACCACGTGCATATGTGCATGCATGCGTTGCGAAAACACTCACTGAAATTGTTCCAGAAGAAACGAAGATTTGATATCTGACGACAGTCTTTTTGTAGGAGACTTGACGATTGATTGCAGAACCAGTTTTAGCATCCATCTTTGTTGACAACACCAGTGACATAGTTAAAAAATCCCAAACCTGTTGCATTATATAAAAAGTAGGCCAGTGGGACATGACAACATAAACTGCTCACAAATTACTGTTAGATAATCAAGTGAGCAGCATTTTCTGTCGCGAGCACCAGCCACTGTAGCTGGTGAATATCTGAAGTTAGCAGCCAATCACAGTTTTTTTTGTTCGTTTGTTTTTTTTTCCTAAATTTAGCTCTGCTGTTTTTAGCAATGCGTCGTAGTATTTATTGGATAGGAGTCACTGCCGGGGGTACAAATGACCAAGAACAAAACATAGTGTAGAGTAGGGTTGGGCATCGTTGGAATTTCAACAATTCCGGTTTTTGATTCTGGTTTCTTGTTTCAAGTCCGATTGCAAGCAATTCAGTTTAGCCGTTGATTTTTAGCGGCTCACAGCACAGACTAAAGTAACATTTGACACGGCCCTTGCCATTTGCCCGCTTTCAACAATGGTAGCTACCTTGTACACTGAGTGGCAAGGCAGAAAAAAGTTGTTCTTATCTCTCACTTCCTTCTTTTTTACTAATCAGTCATCATTTGATTGGGCCACCGGCCATACCAAAATCTTGAAAATCCTTTGTTTTGCTTTATCACTCCGCTGTTAATTTTTTCAATGAAACAGTATGCAGTAAAAAAAATAAATATATTATAACTTCATATATTGTTACCTACACTGATGAATTGTCAACATCTTTATTCCTATTAACGTTTCACTTTTTTATTACCTTAACTACAAATTTTTTACAGGGTTATATCTGAGCAGTATGAATATCAAATTGATGAACTTGAATTATAAGTTATTGATTTTCCCACTACCACTTTCACTAGAGAGCTTTATTTTTTAATTTTTAAAAAAAATAAAGTCGTGCGGGTGTAAATGATATACACTACACCGGGCAAACTACGGCCCGGGGGCCACAGGAGGCCCATTAAACGTTTTAATCCGGCCCGCCGAACTTGAAAAAAATTAAATGAATAAACCTTGTTAATGTTTTATTTTCTAAATACTCTGGTGTGTCAATGACATATATATTGATGCAATGCTTTTGTTCACTTTCATTTGAAATTAAATGTATTTTTTTCTCAGACGAGGTGAGGTGACCAAAACACTCCATTCAGCTGCTCCTGGTCCGGCACCGCTGTCAAATTTTGGAACCCATTGTGGCCCACCAATGAAAATGTTTTTCCCACTCCTGCACTACTACACTAAGTTCCCTCTCGGCTCACCTGCCGTGTAGACGACCAAAGCAGAGTTATTTTGTATCCCATTTCAGAATAGCAGCAAGTGCAGTGTGTGTTTACAATGTGCCTATTGTGGACACATGCTCCCTCTGTATATATATATATATATATATATATATATATATGTTATATATGATATTTTGCATTTGGGTTGACCCTGCGTTCAGTTGTTCAACGCCTCAATGTTGGTATTATTCGTATTTTATTGACTTTGGTTCAGAGCAGGAGGGAGCAGCAAGCTCGTCAGACATAGCACCTTCTTTTTCTTACTGTAAGTTTTGCACTGAGGCGACGAAGAAAGGTAAGCGAGCCAGTCTTACAGTGGCGCATGCTTGTGCACACTTCGTTAAATTGCCAACAATTTTGGGAGAATAGAATCGAATCGAATAGAATCCAATTCTTAAGACACAACACCCAACCCAAATATACCTGACTGAGCCAATGTCTTGCGCATCACCGGCCAAACTGGTTGGTAAGTTTTTATCAAACACCCGTCAATGACAGGATGGAGGGTGTTAATTTAGAATCCTGCATATTAAATGTCATTTTTACGGCTAATTATAGCAAACAAACGCCACATCATTATGGTGTTAATTAACATTCAAACAATTGTTCATCAGTCGTGGATATCATTATGAACAATATTTTTACATGTTCTCTAATATTTTCTCGACCTGAAACGTATACTGTACTTTCTTGCATGCTGATTAGCACATAGTCAGCATGTCTGCCTCAATATTTTAATGCTCAGTATTCGGATCTTGTTTCAGGTCAGTGTTGATTTTGCAAGTTTTCTCCATGCTCGCAATGGTTTTCTTTTGGTTCACCGGTGTCCTCTCACATTTCAAACACACGCAAGTTTTTGCAGACTCAAATGTAATGTATGGATAGTTTGTTTATAATGTATTTGTTCTGCGTTTGAGAGAGTAGTTCATTAGAGTTCATTGTATGAACCTTTATTTGTTAATACAATACAATGAAATTTAATTTTTACATGTGTGCTTTGCTGTACATTTGAAAAGAAAACTATTGAGTATTACTGAATTAAAAAAATCTCATGATGAAAAGCTCAGCACATACTGAGCTCTTCAGCAAAATGCATTTGTCATTGCCTAAGGTATGAGTTGATGAAAGATTTGCATCTGTACAATATGAATGACGGCTTAAAAGGACGTCAATCCAAAAAGATTATTTGTAATAATATGATCTGAGCACCTTCAACTAGTTTAACCATGGCATTAACATTGCGTTCGTGGAATCTGAGTCAAACAGCAAAATCATCTTTTGAGCCATCTCAGGTGGCGGCCATTTTGTCACTTTTGTCGACTGAAAATGACATCACAGTTGCCCAGGACACAGCTAACGACCAATCACAGTTGCCCAGGACACAGCTAACGACCAATCACGGCTCACCTGTTTTCTAAAAATGGCTGGATTTTACTGATTAACTCATACTCCACAAACACAGTTAACCTTTACGCTATTGTTTCGACAAATGTTTTTCATTAAGAAATGTTTCAGGTTGACTTACCCTTTACGTTGTACCCAAGATGAGGAGTCTCTTAACAATTAAAGATACTCAATGAGTCAATATAATATTTAAAGCTTGTGCCAGCCCTGTGCGTCCAAATTACAGTTTAGTTTAGTTTTCAGTTGGGGAATTGTATGTTTTAAGAACACAACAAAATGCAACCGACACAACAAATCAAAGAGATATAGATCAACAATGACCACCAAGGGGATTCATAATGGGAGTCTGCTGGGTCACCTTTTACAGCGCCCCGTTTTCGCAAAAAGAAAAACAGAAAGGTAGAGGGGTGGTGAAAAACAATTCCAGACTGAGCTCTTGTATGGGGAGCACAGTATGGATTCAGAAACAAAACATTCAGACACCAGAGTGGAAATCCAGGTCTAAAAAGTAAAAAATGCGACCACAGATTGGTTTAAAGCACAGGTACTTCTATTCAAATGAGCTCGTAGATAGCCCCAGTAGTTTGTTTCTTATGAACAAAGCGTTATCCTTAGTAAGCGACATAAGCTCTTGTAGTGAGCGCCTCTATGTATAGATAAAATCGGTAATATTGGGGGGACCGTTCTAATAATTTCAGAGGTTGATGTGCACATACTGTAAGTTGAGACATAAAAAAACAACATACGTTTTGGTGACGATAACCTGGTAATTGCAGTTTTCGTATATGAGGAAACATTTAGTTTTCATACATGACACGTTTAGAGCAAGCGAGGAGAGACGTACTCAAGATGGCGTTCCCGCATACCCGTTCCCGCAATAAAACCTCTGACCTATGGCTGCCATTAACGATTATGTTTGCTAGTCGACTAGTCACCGATGGCAGTTGCAATTACTCAACTAATTGGATCAATTGCAGCATATCGTACTTGCAAGCAGCTGCTCTTATACAACCATCATTAGCTTACAGCCTAAATTCTTTAAGATATATACAAAAATAAAACTACAAATAATGACAAAAATGATGATAGTACATTCAACTTTGCAGCATGTACCTGACAAGTTCATAAATGATACTAGACCTTAAACTGAAGGCGATACTGTGCTTAAAATGTTTTGCTGTAAATGTTAAGTGTATTTTAAAATGGAACCAAAACCTACTGCATACACAATTCACACTTTACACTATGAATTCTAGGAAAGTAACCATAATTACAAAAATAAATACTTAATATATTTTAAATATTTCCCAATTCTCAGTTTTTTTTAAACGTAGAAAACAGTGAAGTTTGATGTGTAAAATTAGGAAAAAGCACTGTGCTAGAGCAATGAAAAATAAACACTTGCATTGGTTTTTAACGCAGTTTTGATCACTGCTCCCAATTGTAAATCCATCGCCAACTGCTGCTACTATTCTGCCACACGAGAATCAGTCACGCAACGTCAGGAGGTCTATTAGTTGCGGGGTGGACATAATCATTTCTTTTTTAAAGTTAGGTGGGTCAGAAAGGGAGTACATTTGAAACACTTTTTTTTTTTTTTTACACACAATAGAGACAGTATAAGGAATATTCATAATCACTCTCAAAAATACACAAAGTCGTCTCTGATTCAAATTTGACGTGTGGTAGCAGTTGTAGTTACAAAAAAAATTAAATAAAAAATCTAAAGTTAGTAAGTGACAACAGATCTTGAATAGCATTGTTTATTAAAATTTGATCCTGCTGCAAAATCCTCCAAACAACGCCCCGAAAATATCATAATCAACAATTCTCAAGGACCTACAGTATTAAAACATAATGAGCGAGGCTACAAATGGCAAGGCAGCTCTGCATCAGAGCAAGTGTTTGTCCTTAATTCGCAATGTCTCTATCAAAAAAAAAAAAAAAATCTAAGAAGCCTCAATTGAATGAATAAAAACATAATATTCACATGTTTATGAGTCAAACATCTGTTTGGCTCTCTGAAAATAACACGTGATCACTGGTGTGACGTAGTCATTACTGAGGAAAGTCACAACTTTGCATGCTTCCTCCAACTTCCGCAATGGAAAATTGAGTACCTTGTCAATTCATGAGCCATTCAGCAAGTACTGAATTATGGCTACAATGACAACAAATGCTGTTCGACAGAAAACAATGGACATAAATCTAAATGCACATGCACAATATGAGACAGTCCTTTGCAAAGCAATTTAAAAGAACTTGAAAATCCCCCACCTTTTCCCCGACAATTAAACAATAATGATACATTTGCACTTGATTCACTGCAGCAAGCAATGAAACATCACAAGGGGGTTGAAAGGGCAAAGCACATCTGTATAGCCATTCGAGCTGGAGCCTATCCCAGTTCACTTTGGGCAAGCGACAACCTACATCCGGGACACAAATAGAGACACACTGTCACTGAAACTTACATTCACACTGTCACTGAGTGGGAAGTGAAACCACGCTGCCTCTACCAAAGCCAGGCGAGTGTACCACTAACCCACTTAAATCATCTCCTCTAACTTTCATACTCTTCATCACAAGCTCATGAGTTGTTCTGGTTTACGTGTAAGAAATCTGACTGAAATTCTACGTAACAGAAGAAAAACAGAGATTGGTAAAGGGTGCTGAAGTACTTTACCGATTATTGTGCTCACCCACTGATGTAACCCCCTACACACTCACTGCCAGAGCAAAGGCCCAGTTAGCATGCCAGGAATAGTTTCCGTTTCAGTTGTGAGGGAGTCAGTGCTAAATGCGACATGAGACAAATTCTTTGGATCTGATCACCTAATGGTGATGTCATTCCTTGTGGTCACTGTTTTGAGGAATGACTTGTCTCGGCTCTTATCCATTCGTCCAAAGTTGAAAAGTGACTCTGAGAAGTCATGTGGTTCGTAGAGTAATGCTCTTTAAAATTAGGGTGCGCAAGTTGCGGTTTTCTTCCACCATCTTGCCTTGAGACATTCATGTTGGTGCCGTCGCTCACAGAACGCGGAAGAAGGTTGGTGTACGTGTTAGTGTGGGGTTCACTCGGAAATGCTATCACAGACATGTTTGATTCTTCTTTGACTGAGATGGGAGACTCTTGTTTCAGTTGGAACCCAGCCTGAGATTCTCTTCCTACTAGGCCCTTCAGAAATTCATTCCTTTCCATCCCCTCCAGGAGCGGGAAAGCTCCGAGCCCCTGAGCACTCTTGTCCGAACCAGGAACAGTGCTCTCAAAAGTGTTCTGAAATGGATTGAGAGCACTAAAATTGTTCCACGCATTTTGGAAGCCCTGGTTCTGGCTCCCAATGTGGTTCTGGACCCGGTTATTGAAGGCAGGTCTCGCCCTATGTTGCTGTGAATGGAAGAGCGCATGGGACTCAGGCTGGCTCATCACAGGAACTTGAGGAACTGCGTCCAAGCACTGCAAGTCCCTCATGGAGAGTTCAGGGAGGACATTGCTTTCACAGGGGAAACCAGAAGCATGGTTTTGATGCTGTGGCCGACTGCTCTTAGGCTGGGGCGGGTTGCTCATAACATTAGAAGGATTGACGGAGGATGTATCCATCGAAAGTACTGGGTTGGGGTTTGTCCAAGAATGGCTGACTGGAACATTTGTATGGTACGGTTGGTTGAACACAGGTTGCTGTTGCATTGGAGGTGGCTGCTGCCTCGGGTACATGTTGAGGTCTGGAAAACATAAAAGTGACTTTTAGTACACCCCACTAGAGAATTAAGATTATATGGATGTGTTGTTGTATTATAGTTTTTGAATTCTAATCACAGAAAAAAATCAGTGTAACTTTAATGATCGCCTTGACTTTTTGTTCAGTTAGATTTTATCTTCTATGCACAGTCATGTAAATCTAAGAATCTTTTGAGTCAGCAGGGCTGGCGAATGTAATTGAAACTACATTAGCAATGACCCTTTTTGATGTTGGCATTTTTCATCCTCTAATTGATTGATCAAAAGAAAATTAGTAACAACCAACTTTGACCACAAAACACGTCCTCAGCGATTGGCAAAATTTAGAATAATCAGCATCTCTGCTAATTAAGTTAAGATGTATGTTATTTGCAGGTGTACCAATGCACGTAATACAAGAAACACTGAACGCATGCAAAATCACGTGCTCTGGCAGACTACTATACTTATATTGTTAGGTACAGTGGGAAAGTCATGGCAGCCCGCCAGCTCACTGACATTACAAACATCAGATTTCAGATTGTTTATGACAAGAGTTTTATGGACTCTTGTCTTCTTGATACAAGATTAGTTCCAGTAAAACAGGTGGTCATCCTGTGCTGACCAGACCTGGCCTCGGTCCACACCTCACCCTGCCGCTTGACAGTTGATCGCACGAGCCTAGATGGCAAAAAGCCCAGTTTCCCAACCCACCAGCAAGGACAGTTGTTAAGGTGTCAGGGAGTGAGATTTACTGAACATTCTGTCACACGGTGCAAGCTGGCAACTGTCACACCTGATTCGATCAAATTTAAATTGGATCAAATACTCAACGTGCTGTTTGGCACATAGGCATGTTTGATGTCTTGTTATGTACCACTATTGCATTACTGCCAAGTAAACCAGGAATCACTATGCCACCATCACGCGACCGTAAAATGCGGCTGTCCTGCATTGTCACTTGCTAGTTTTACCAGTTTATTAAATCTAAATACTCGTTGGAATGGGGATTTTGAACAGGCAACTGCTCAGAACAGGAAATACTTGTTGGAAATTGTAATTATTTCATAACGGGAAACAATTGTTGGAATAAGAATGGGTACTGGTAATATAGTGATTGAGTAATTCTGGTTAATCTTGGTCCTAGTCTATTTTGCAAAATAATTACCTGGCAATGCCTTGTAATCCTATGCGAGTATGGATGATAGATGAAATACTGTACAGATGAAACTTTCAAAACACACTTTGGCCAACCTGTCACCGAGGGCCATTTTGCCTTGCGAGACCCTTCTTGGGGGCAATTAGCTATACACTCTAGGGATAACTCACTCAGGCACTCAAACTCCCACGATTCACCACGGAGTTTTCTACTGGCTACACCAATTTATTTTGTTAATAGGGTCATGGAGATCACAGAATATTGAAAACTCCAGACACTATTTGTCAAGAAGAACTTTTCTTATGACATCGTAGCTTTTAAGGCGTGTGTATATATATATATATATATATATATATGAAATTACTGTACCTTGCACGTGATTCCTGATATTCTGTGGCACTGCCCTTTGTCTGCTCATAGCCAGGCCAGAAAACGGAACAGCTAGAAAAAATGCAGAAGCATCTTTGTCACATTCATGTATTTATGTACTCACTCTTGATGATGATAGGCTAATGTTTAACTGACTACATTCAGTGACAAATCTTACCTGACAATCCTGACATTTTCATTAAGTTATCTCGACTGCGTTTTTTCTTATTATAGCCATATGGGTCTAAGAAAAAAAAAAAAAAAAAAAAGAAATAACCACAAAAGGTCAATGGCGTCAACCATCACGTGCAGGATTTCCAGGCATACTGCTTACCTTTGTCATCAGGAAGATATCGGAAGTCCAGGGGCTCGCTGACTTCCACATCTGACGGTCGGCGTAGCTGCATGTGTACAGTGACTGACTCTGTTATCGAAGTGTTGTAGAAAGGCGGCGTCTTAAAGACGATGGCCACTTGGCGATGAACGTCTGCTTGAGAAAACGAGCCTTTGGCTTCCCAGCCATCAGAGGAGAAAAAACGCACTTCTATGTCATCTAAAGGAAAGACGGACAATGGAAAGACAGCACGGAATTAGTATGCAAAGAGATGAATGGCAAGTTCTCAGACCAGCGTTTGGGAGAGTCGGCTAAAATTATAAGAATCCTATTTTTTTTAAATAATATGACTCAAGTAAAACTTAAAAGTAGTTCTCAAAATAATTACATCAGAGTAAGTATTCTGTGAGAAAAAAACAACCCAAATACTGACTAATTGTTCCGCCATGCTGTGTTACATAGATGAGTCACTCACAAGTGCAATTTACATTATTTAGTCTTGTATTATTTATGTAATGTAGTAAATGCAGCTACCCAAACAGGAACCAAATCGAAGACGACACTTCACACTGATGTACCTTTTTGCACTTTATCACAAAGCAGGAAGATCTCGTCTCCTCCCTTAACAGAACCACTGTTGCTGTTGACACGACAGATCCTCAGCTCTGCAGTGTTTGGTGCCCCTGTCGTTTTAAACAGGCAGGCGAGCAAATGGGTCAAATCGCAGGTGGCATACCAGGTTGTAAACACTTTTTGTGTGCCAATAAGTTTGATGAAAACAATCACAATATTGACTGAGCAGCAACGTTCACGTTGAAGCTTCACCAAGTTGAGTCACATGTCTGTTGTCAGAAGAGGAAGTACTCTATGGTAACACTCTTGTTTGAGGGTTAGTGTGTGTACAGTATACAACTTCCCCTTTCTCAATGTGTGTGTGTGTGTGTGTACGATAAACACTAAATTAGTTCACAAGTGACTGAAGCACCTGCAACGGTTTTGATAGACACGAATGTAATAATTCTTGCAGACAATAAATAGTGCCGTGTTCTTAAACTACTTCTCCACACGTATCGTCATAGGATTGAATCTTATGTTGCTGTGTTCCAAATTAGTGGGATGCTATTTTTCTTTCTAAAATGATCCAAAGGCATTTAGTACATTCACATATTCTATGCAGAAATATTTTTAGAAACACACTAAACAGTCAAATAAAAACAATGAAATGAAATGTTGCATGATTAAGGCGGGTCTGCAAAGTGACTCACATGAGCGTGAATGCATTTCATTATTTGTCATTAAAGTTAACATTTTAATATTAACAATGGTTAATTGTACACTTGCATGAGTGTTAAGGATGATAAATGCTACCTAAAACATTACCTGTACAGGTACTACAGACACCGTGATAGCCGTGTTGAGTCAGGAATTTGTTATTTTTTCATTATGTTCTGCTTGAGTCAATTTTGAGCCCAGCGTCATACACACAAATAAAAGACATCAACCAAAATTTCGCTTACTGTTGTCATAGATGGGGTTGCTGACTACAGTGTTGAGTACTCGAGTGTAGTGACTGTTGTCATCTTGCAAGAAAACCTGTATACACAAGCGGACCACGTTCAGGTCATACTCTTCTGTCTGCAGCAGCTGCTCCTGCGGCACTGTGGTCACACACACACACAGATACATCAAGATGATTGTTACCATAAAAGAACTATTGCAAAGCATATTTTGACATTACATGTCTGCCAGTCAACACATTTCCACAAATAACAAGCTCATTAGTGAGTAGATGTCACAAAAAACAAATAAAAGGGGCAACTGACACAATGCAGAGATGATTCCTGAGAATGTACATACAACATGCTAAAAGAGTTTGGCTCAAGTATTTCAATATTGTAGGCATTGCGCACAGCTTGCGGCAATACCGCGATATGCCCAAACAAATGCTTTGAAACACAGGCTTTCAGCTCCCCACCTACAATTTGTTGCCACTGTGACGCTGAGCAACGTCACAGCAGAGTGGAAAGAAGTGTGAGCGTGTGTGCGTGTGCGTGCGTGTGCCTCTGTGTGTATAACTGAGAGCCGAGTGCCCGAAATGGCTCGTGACGTGTGTGAAAGTAATGCAGTGGGGCCGGAATGCGTGTAAGTGAATCTTTGACTGGGGTGCTGCGATGCACGAGATGGAAACTCATTCATCTAGAACGTGTTGAGGAGCATAAATATTGCAATGAGCATGTTGGGTATTTTCCCCGGCCGCTGTCGGCGCTTGCAAGATCAAAGATGAATGCAAGCATGCCTTGTCTCCTGAGGCATGGGTGACATCTTTCGTCCCACCAATACATGGGATCATTGTTGAATAGATTTGCGTGTGTGTGCGTGTGCGTGTGTGTGCATCATTCCGGTCACAGTATTTTGCTGATTTTCATATGCATGTTTACTTTAATGCCCAAATACAGTTTTGATACCACGAATAAAGCTTCTGTGTGAGCGGGTACAGTGAACAGTAAGAGGCACAACAATTACAGCGACTTCACTAAATCCTCCTAGCCGATGCATGTTTAATGCATTATAATAGTCAGCTGTACAGGGAAGGAGTATATGAGGAACTGAAGTGTAGACTACCGTATTTTGAAAGAATAACGATGAAAATAAATACTTTGTATAGAGCGTAATTAGTTATCACATGTATAATCTTAAACGAATGCACTCCACTATTTTAAATAATGTATTCATATTTCTTCAATGTACTTCTTACGATACAATATTATTAGTCTGAAAGTATGTTGACCGAAATTGCAAATTAACTTGAACTGCCCCCAAAGGCCAACATTCAAAGCAAGCATGATTTGAACGAGTGTCTGGCAAACGCTGGTCATCAAGTGATACCAAACGAGCATCATCTGTGAACGGATAACACGCTTAATTACGGCTATTAGACATTTTCTCGCGTTGACAAGCATGGATCTGTTAGGAAAGTTTTCTTGAGTTTGTTGGGATGAAAAGAGAGAGGAAGTAATGCCCTCTGATGGAGGAAGAAGTCAAGTTTCGGAGCAGAAGTGAGCAGATGAGAGAGAGAGCTATATATCAGTCTCTCTCTCGACAGCACTATATGTGTGTGCGTGTGCATGTGTGTGTGTGTGTATAGTAATGAGACAACTGGCTGATGTAGTAATAAATTGAAATGAGGATTTTCAAAGACATTTCCTTCCTGTGTACTGCTACTGAGTATGCGCTATTTTTCTGGTGAGGATTAAAACATTGAAATAACAAAAATCAGAGGCCCTATGAATTAGGTCAGACGCTCAGCCATTTCTCTCAACAAAGCAAATAGTAAAGCAGGAGGCTCATTCATCTCCCCATAGTTTTACAGCTGGATGGAGAAAACACTTTTTAATTTCAACTCTGAGAACTGGGGAAGCACCCCGGCGTCCACGCCTCCCCCCACTTTTAATGAATCCTACATTCCCAGCTCTCACGTGGCATTTTCCATGTGCTCAGTTGAGCAACTGTGACCAAGAATGGGGAAGTAGCCTAATGCTTGTTTGCACGAGAGCACCACTGTCTGTCTGTACAGGCGTGAAATGGAAAGAGAGGGGAAATGGCATTTGACTAGATATCTGCAATCACATTTTTGGCGTGACGTGAGAAGAAATGGGTCAAGTTCATTTGAAAATGTTTCAACCACAGCACCGGTGACAACAACAGGATAATGGGCAAAGACAGGTCAGTCATGAAAAAATAATGCAACAGTAGCATAATTGCATGGTATTATAATAACAGCAAAAGAAAACACCAAAAGAAAAACATTTTTACCAGATGCCTATCTGAAATAGAATGTAATTATTAATTTGTTAATGGCCGTTTCAATAGTTGCATGATTGCTGAGACATGAACAGTCACACAATGCCCCTTTGATCCCAGTGAAAAGAAAAACAAGATGCCATTACATCACAATAAGTCTCCAAACCTTTGGAGCATTTTGGCACCATTAAGGATTAGGATACACTGCGATGTATTAACCATGGTTGTACTCCACGTCTCACTTCATTTTTTGTACTTTTGGCTCAGCAAAACATATGAAACGCAATTAGTAGGTAATTTTCCGTCCATTTTCTTGTCCTCTGAGAGGTCGCTGGTGAACTAAAGCCTAATCCAGTTGACTAGTCGCCAGCTAATCGTTAGCCGCAGATGGAAAAATAAGAATAGCTCGCCCAACCCAAAACACTAGCACATGATTTCTATGACTGAGGTTGAATACGTAGCGATATTGTAAAGTTAGACCTGTGTGTTTACAACAAGCAAAGGAATCAATACATTAATTTCAATGCACTGTATTTGTATAATACAAGATTATTAGGACATGTTGTGGTGTCTCGCAAAGCAGTATATTACTCCGTTAATATTGATTATTGGCGTTTCTGCTCTGCAACATTTTGAAGCATTCATGCTCAATTTCTGAAGGAATTGTAATTTTCAGTTTACGCCGCTCATTCAAAGTTTGGTCTTTGCTGAGGTTTGTGTTATAAAATCCCTGCTGTCTGAATTCTTGTTAGAATGTTGTGATAGCTGCACACAGCTAATTGGAATGTAAGTCAGGTAGGTACCAATAAGGAGTTTGCATGGTCTGCCCTTGCTCCTGTGGGTTTACTGGAGAGACACCGGCTTGCACCCACCTTCCAAAAACATACATGTAAGGCTCATTTTGGACTCGGATGTGAATATGAAAGGTTGTTCATCTACAAGTGCATTACTGGCAGTCAGCTGGGACACGCTTCAGGTCACCTGAGAC
The DNA here is from genome assembly GCF_059441095.1 of Idiotropiscis lumnitzeri. Taxonomy (NCBI): domain Eukaryota; kingdom Metazoa; phylum Chordata; class Actinopteri; order Syngnathiformes; family Syngnathidae; genus Idiotropiscis; species Idiotropiscis lumnitzeri. The sequence goes on along the minus strand of NC_142399.1, from coordinate 16,927,760 downwards.
CCTGACGGTAAGTAGTTGGGAAAAACAGGGCTTTAACATTGCGCCAAAATAAATGAAAAGGAAGACTGAAAAAGTGGGAACAAAAGCAAACAAACTAATATCCCACCGCCCCCCTTTTTATAATCCCTTTGGTTAATTCACATGACTCTGTTATTCAAGATTTCCTCAAATAACAATGACAATATTGAGACGCCAGAGGACTCACCATTGAAGGGGTTGATCCCTCTGTTCACCCTTTGTAAAATGGCATCTTTGACCTCTCGCTTCTTCACACACCTGATACCCAGATTCTGAAAACTAAGGGAAAACAACAGGCGACATGAGTGCAACAACAAAAGAGGAACACCGTGGCACAAAGCTCCAAACAATATGCCAAACCATTAGTTAGCAGGTTGCTTCCTAATTCGTAGAGCCAAAATGTTTTTTTGCAATTAGGGATGTCCCGATCCGATATTTGTGCCAGATTGCGGTCCGATATCAGCCAAAAAAAAAGTATCGGACTGCATCCAAACTGGCTGATATTAGCACTCATAGACAAGCAGTTCATTTGAAAATCTGCTCCGGGTCTTGTATCCAGAGCGAGCGTGCATTGCCCACGTGATCAAAACAACCACCCCTGTAAATGAGCGAGAGAAGACGGTGTAGGAGTCACCATATTTATTAAAACACTAAATATAGGTTTACTAAATATATTTATTTGGTTTAAATAGTATAATTTGATCAAACCTATTCTAACAATTTCCACTAAAAAACAGTTACAGCATGTATCATTCCTGTTGATATCATATCGGATGACATCGGTTTCAAACATTACCCTAGCCAGCAATATCGGTTTGGGACCGGAAGTGAAAAATGTTGTATCGGTACAGCCTTAGTTGCAATCATGAATCTGTCTGTTCTGTTCATGTAAAGTGACTGAAAGCATGGAAATAAATATCCATAACACCCTCTAATACTTTCTGCCACTCCTTGTGTAATGCTGCTAACAGTATCTGCCCCCTTAATTGATTATATTACAGTATGTCAAAATGACTTGTTTAAACAACAAAACAGATTCTGTGTGTTTACTACGGCGAGGTCCAGGAGAGAATTGCAAATTTGGCACAGCGAAATATTCTGACTCATTCACACACGCTCGACTACACACACAACCTCAGTTTTCCTTTTCTACCACGCATTCAGGCTGTATCAGTGATGTCACTCGGGGAATTCCCATGATGCCATGCTTCATTTTTGTGTGTGTGTTTGCGAGCATGCACGTTGTTTTATTTATGATGCTTGACAATACTTAATTAAAAAAGAGACTGAGGTGATAATGACACAGCTAGCATGTTAGTAGAAGTCTCATGGAACTCACGCAATGACTTTGCGATCCGGCCCAAACTCGGCCTCGTAGTAGCCATCTTTGCAGTCTTTGCCTACCAGATCATGAGGATGTGGCCTGTAAGGCTCATTCTTTGTCACCAAATAAACGCACACTTTGCCCTTGCCACTGTAATTCAGAATCTGTGGAGGGAGAAGAGTGAGTGGTTGGAAAATTTATTCCAGGCATGCGCAAAGAAAGTCAGTAAGTGGACATAAACACAGTCGTCACCTGCAGACTGGGGTAAGTCCTGTTGTTGTCCGTGCTTTTCTCGCCAGGTATGCTGCCAGCCGAACGACCCTCACACTTGTACCGGAAGCGCATTCCTCGCATCCTGGGTTGCTCAAATATGCGGATCGCTGGCTCGCTCACTAGGGGGGGGGAAAATGGTCCAAATAATCAGCCAACAGCCAGAGAAACAGAGAGACACATCATGAAAAGATGGCGATGCAAGCAGTACGCTTATGACGGGCTTATAAACCGGTAACCAATGAGGAATTTGTTTGTTAATGCAGTACTGACCCATGACTTGTTATTATTCTTTTCTAAACAGTGTAACAAACCGAACCAACTTACAATGTATCGTAGTGTTTGTTCTAGATACACACACAATAGTGGAAAATGTGTATATAGAGAGACCTCATACTTTTTATACTCTTTTATCCCTCAACATGTTTTAAACGCGTGTTACGCAATGTATAACATTGTATATCCCAATACGTGAGTATTATTAGGTCTGTATGTATTTTCCAGTGGAAAAATACCACTCAAAATATCTGGCATTATTAAGAATGCAATAAAGTGCAAATATTTGAAATAAATACACTAATAATAAAAGTGTGTCATGCAACATTCAAGTATGCCTTCCATTGAACCAATATTATAAAGACTTTCAGAAGTTGAGATTTAGGAACACAAATTTGTCAGCTTGTTGTGACATGAAAAGAAACCTTTTAAACTAGTTTGTTGCTTTTTTGTTATATAAGTTTTGTCTTATTGTAGGAAAAGTTGGTCAACACTGTCACGCTAACTAACATGTAAATAGTGTACGCACTGTTCCATGAACTGCTTTTCTCTTCATCACTTTGTGGTTTTGGTGTAACACTCGTGCTTTGTTGCAACTTCACACTGCCTCTGTATAGTTCTTCATTTGATGTCTTGAAATGGTAGAAAAATGTGTTGGAGCTGCTCGTAACAACTTGTTGGCAACATGTTTGAAAGATTAATCTTTTCTGGTTAGTGTCTGACTTTTTAAAAACAAACTGTGGAGTTACAGTTCCCTATTTTCAGCATCAACTCTTGGGGCTCTGCTTCCACTTTGTTATTTGCGAAGCGCTCGGCGCCTGCCATGTTGTGTATAGTCATTTGCGGTTTTGCGGCGATGTAAAAATGCCAAATAGTTTTTAGTTTTTTTTTTACATAAACCTTCATTCATTTTTCATACAATGTTAGCGTGGCGTCTAAAATCGCTCTTGTCACACAAAAACCCACAATTCATAATCAGTGGGAGCAAATGCACCAGAGATGGCGATACACTGAGGCTAGGGGGGCACCAGCCCCCTCAGACATCTGTGTAGCCCCAGTTAAGCCCCTCTTATAGAACAACGCTCCCCCCATTGTGCCTGTGTCAGAGGAACTACAAGTGAACCAGGAAGTTTCATGTGATGTGGACGGAACTGACAGGTGCCCCAACCAGACTGAGACACTCTCACACTCATGCACTCTCTCTCTCGCTGTCATACACCACACACACAAACACACGCACGCACACACAAAGGTGTCTGTATAAAACAAGCCCTGTCGCATTTCTGTCCTAACTGTGGGGTGTACCATTTGCCAAATTGGAAAATGTAATGCTCACATCACAGACTGATAATGTCAGCCTCAATAACATAGTTTGAGTCCCACAAGCTCACAAACGCATCTATGAAACAAAACAAACGTCACTTGATTCTTTCCCTCAAAACAAAATGGGGAACTGAAAGTACACTGCTATGCATTTTGTGATGGAGCTTGCTTTTTTTCGCGGTTCTGGGACTCTTGAATTGTACTTACTCAGGTGTGAGTCGTCCTCAAGCATGGAAGGCAAAAGAGCTGGGAGAAAAGAATCACACGGGAAAGAAAGATGTGATGTCAAACTATTGTGATGAATGGGACCGCGTAAGGGTTGGCTGTATGTTGCAAAATAAGACACTTCAGCAATTTCCTGACACAGTGCAAAGACGAGGTGATTGTTTCATAAAACACAAAAATTACAACAAAATTATCATTTGAGAGAGACATTGTATGCTCTGTAGTGTTGCCATTCTGGAGCCAGCCATATTCACCATACACATACAACATTTTACTAATGTCATCTTTCATTCATCACATCTTACAGTGTTCTAATGCTATGGTTTCTGTACAATAAAATAAAGAGGATTGCTACTCACCATCCATGATGCACATGCAAACACACTGTTGACTTGTCACAGGGTTCTGACTTGCTCAGAGTGCTTGACGGAAGACTAGAATAGTGGGAGTCAGGGAAGGAAGTGCCCGGACGGAAATCCCCAGCTAGAAAGGGCCAATCAGGAGCTTGTGAGTCACTCCAGAGATCTTACACACTACGAAGAAAGTTCATGTTCAAAACTGCTGCTTCACCGACAGAGACGGAGAGAAAAAAATTTAATCATGAATATTGAGAACAGCTTGACTGATATACAGTGAGCTTTGCATTATTTTTAATATCATTATTATCTATGTTATTATATAATATTGGTGCGCATATTAAATGTCAAATGTCCATAATTGAGGGACATCTAAAAAGAATCCCTATGAAAGCCACATAAAGAAAGGGGGAAGGATAGGGGCTTAAGTTTCATGTTCATAAAGTCAGTATGATGTAGGATGAAATGTTAAGCAGTTAATTGTATTTAAAGAAAGAAAATAAACATCTTAAACCTTATATTTCGTAAGTTAAAATTTAAAAAGTAGCAGATTAGCGCTTACATTTTGTACTGTTCTAGTTGAGTTACAATGTTTTAAAAACAAAATCCTGTAAAAAAAAAAAAAAAAGAAAGAAAGAAAAAAAAACTTATAATTATTTTTTAATAAAAGCAACAGCAAACCAAATGACATTATCTAGTAAATAAAGATCAGCGAAACTTAGGTTTTTACTTAGACTTGATACTGCTTGCATTGTGAGCATGTTAAGCAAGGTTCTCGACGTGTACATTTTGTAGTATGAAACCTTGTCAGTCTGATAAACAATGACCTTCCAGTTACAAAGGGGTTTAGGAACTTGCAAATGGACACACGGATATTTACACTTAAGGCCACAATTAAGAAAGATGCTGTCTCACCCCATTGAAAAATGTCTGGTCATGAAGTCATGAAATGAAAAGCAATTATTTGCTCAACCTCCAATGTACTGGTCAAGCATCTCTTTAGCACCGGGACAGAAAAATCCCTGGAGCCGTGATTGAACCTATAAAGACAACCTAAAAAGAAAATAAATTTCTGCCGTGGTTTACATGTAGAACTCAGTTTAATGTGCATTAGATGCATGTGGACACACAAGGCAATCGCAGGCAGTGTCTTGAAAAATCATTCCATTTACAGTAGAGAGGTTAAGACCCAAAAATACACCTTAGACTTCGGTCTAAGGTCCCTTTTGGAATAGGAGTACCTTAGGGTAGGCCTGGACGATTATGGAAAAAATCATAATCCTGATCACAAATCACCTTTTACTTACCATGTGAAATTCAAGATTTTTTCATTCCACCACATCTACACCTTTGATGCCTTGCATCTTCGCACGCATTGAGGCATTGCCCTTATTGCTTTATCATATTTATTTTATCTTGTGTTGCTTTCAATTGTTTTAGGATTTACTGGGCTAACATGGGACCTCAGGAATAGAATTCATTGTCATTTCAAGTGAAAATGTCTGTTGGTTTGACCCATCCCCCCCCAAAAAAAAGTAATTGGATGATTGTATAATTTAATTTTAAGGAGGGGTAAATTCCTTGAATCTTTGAAACCCGAACTTTTACTAAACTATAAATATAAATAACTATAATATAATCACTATCAACAAAATAAATAGATAAAAACGTAAAATAAGAATATACTAAAATCCATTAAAATCCATCCATTATACCAATTGAAAAACAATACGAATACCGGCTGTTCCTGCGCGTTTTGGCCTCTTAGAGGCAGTGTGCAACAGAAGTTGCGTGTGAACTCTATTAATGTCGTGTTACGTAGATCGGGAAGAATTTGTACCTTTGAGTAGTGTTATCTTACCTGTGTATTTGATTCCACCGCGTTTGAGTGCGAATATTCGTTTTTGAATAAATAACACTCCCAAAGTCTATGCTAATTGCCATTAGCATTTGAATAGGATCCCCCATTGACTTTAGCATTGGCGCTTGCAACGTTTGATGATGAAAACAGATGTTAGTATTTTTCTTAACGTTTTTATTTTTTTAGGGGCGGGGTTGAACATCCCTTGAACGATTCTTTTTGACCAACTCATTCTAAGATACTGAGACGGGGCAAACTTGGGCAAACAGACAGAAGGAGCCAATCAGCAAGAGCGTAAGTGACGTAAAAACAAGTTTTCTTTTTAAATAAATGCCTGCAGAGCCGTCAACTGCTGATGTTTTAATGACTCCATCTGTTTCAGTTAATTTAAAACTGAGTTTAAACCTGAATGAAACAAATTATCGTCTCTCCCACCCGCCATTTTGAATGTTATGAGGGTGGTCTTCCGCCGCCGAACTGACGTTGATCACGAAACATACGTCACAGAAAGTAAACGAATTTGATTGGACGGTTCGTTTTCAACCGGAGCCCCTTTTTTGGGGTATTAATAAACTAATTAATTATTTATTATTATTGCATTTTTTTAGGACTGGTAGTCATAAAAATATGGCCACCTTATTGACTTTATTTTTTGTTAATTATTAATTTTCAGTGCTGAAAAGTTTAAGTATGACCTACTCGCAACATATTATTTTCAAAAACATTCTTAGCAAAAGCATTCTGCCATCTTGAAAATGGCCTCCATCAGGATTTCTTTCAGCGCAATAGCACTTTTGACCAGCCAATTTTCATATTTATATTACAATAAGGAGAAGTGGCTCAGCCAATGGAGGGATGGAAACTGTTTTTAATTTTTAAAACCTTGCAGCACAGGCCAAATTGGGAAAAAGGTCCCCTTTAACACTCATACCAAATGACATACTTGTATCACAATTTGTTTGAGATTTTATTCAATCGGTTATTTTATTCAATCAGCTCCAGTAAAATAAAAGGGAACAGTCAATAAGTTTTTTTCAAGAAAACAAGCCAATCGAAAAGGCATAGAATAAAGCTTCAGCTGACAAAACTGAAAACCCATTTCTGAAAATCATTGATCACAACACTACACAAATGTCATCAGCCAAGAAAATCTTTGGTCACAACACGCCAACATAAAATACCTAATCACGCCAAGTAGAATTAAGTTTTATTTTTTTTAAGACAAAAAAAGTTAGGTTTTTTTTTTTACTCAAATCAACATTTTCAATTGTAATACACACTTTTACAATTCATTCATATATTTCATCAGTCCTTTGAATTCGAACTTTCTTTTTAAATCAATAGAACCACACGTTATCAAGTCATTTTGATCTGCCTTCTGTTTTAAGAGGACACCAGTTCTCTTCAGATCATAACTAGACCATTTGCAAAGAATTTATCAATCCTGTGACACAGTAAATTATTTACTTAGTACGTTATTGGTGTGGATGGAGTTCAACTAAGTCATTGAATTACAAAGTACTTAGGTTAAAAAGAAAAAAAAAACAAGGCCATTGAGAAACAAGACCCAAGTACAGTGCAGCAGTGTCCTACTTGTATATTGACAACTCTACTTGGAAAACAAATCATTCTTGTGCAAAACTATCACCTGGTAAAAGGTAGTACTGATCATAGGATGCAAATTGTAAAATTACCTGCACTACGGGGACCAGTTGTCACAGATATCCATGTGTAAACAACATTCAAAACAAACTTCACAAAACGTAAGCTTGGAGTCCAAATAAAAATAAAACACTGAGACGCTTGCATCATTTTAGGGGTTTAATGGTTGTACAGATTCATTTAAATGACGAGATAACACATACAAAAATACCCTTTCAATACATTTTAGAAACAAACATCTAAATGACCTTTTTTGTTAAATGTTTCTGAACAGCAAAAAGTTGTCTGAAACAGAGTGGTGCAGTTTTTTGTTCAAAAATACCTAATATGAATGCTATTTAAAAAAAAGATCAAATGGTACAAATATGCAAATATAAATTAATTCATAAGAAAACCCCCATTAATGAAGCATGTGATATTTTGTTGAAAAACAGAAAAAGAAAAAAAAACTGTACATTTTGGGGAATGGGAATCTGAAGCTGGAAAAAGCAGTGTCAAAAAAAGCCTGCGTCAAAGCAAAGCAAAGTACCTGCTCTGAGGAAGAAGGCTCCTTGTTGGTTACAAATGCAGCAGCACAAGTTGTTTCACATTACTTTTTGTGCTGTAAGCCACCCAGCGTCAGAATGTGATGGCGGGATGGGGTGTTGGACAGGGGGTTGGGGGAGGGGGGTCTTCTGATGCCTTTTAAGAACCTCCACAGGAGGCGCAGAGGGTTATTACCCAAAACAAAGGGAATTTTGACTCTCTCCAAAACAACCACATATGCATGCATGCACGCACTTGCGCGCACACGCATGCACATACACACACACACAACCACTCACAAGCGTGCAGAACAACTAGCAAAACAAATCACAAAGCTTTGAACCAGTTTTCACCAAGCACCACAAACTTTTGCTTCACTGGGAGGGAAGTCAAAAGGTAGCTCCATATTGGGGCGCTATGAAGCAGTTGAGTGTGTAGCCCTCCTCAAGCCCAAAGCGCCGGCCGGGATGGTGACTGAGTGCAGTGCAGCTTTAGGAGCAACACAGTCGCTTTGTTTTGTTCAGCACACTATCAACCCACAGGTTGAAGCAAAACAGGGGAGGAGGGGAAAAAAAGATTCATTTGTGACATTTGACAAACCCGCTACTCCCAGAGCTTAACAACCTCATCACTTCGGAAAGCCTGATTTTAGCCAACTGTTACTTATCTGTAATAAGCACTTTAAAAGCACTGCTGGGCCCGTTTTTGGAAAACAACAACTGCACACATAAACTGATACAAACCTGGAATCCTTTTGAGTGGTCCTTGTGATCCAAAGAACTATGGTTGGCATATCTGTCAAATCCAAGCAAACCTTCGATAAATCATTGCTGCTTTATCTAAACTAGTGTTTCAAAAAAAAAATTATTAGGGCCAAAAACAACTTTCGAAGAAGCCACAAAAAAAAAAGATTTTTTTTTTTTTTTTTAAACTTTTTTCCTTATTAGATAAAACTATGATAGAAGCATCAAAAGACTTGACAGTGAGCTTAGCTTTTCTTTTTTTCTTAAGACAAAGACGTTATGTACATCAACATTTACTGTACACATTTCTGTTTGGGACGAAGGAAATCAACTTACATCAGCTGTGTGGCGAAGGTCAGACAAATGATTGGGGTATTTTTGCTTTAAAACATAACTCAAAAAATGTTAGAGAAGGAAAATGGGAGGTGTTCGTTAAAAAAAGAAAGGAAAAAAAAGCTGCTGTCTGAGATCTCAGTTGAGTGTTGCGTAAAAAGCACCCTGGTTGCTGAGTGCTGACAACCTCATGTTTGACCAAATCACCTATTTACTGGTTTTGCTGTAACCGCTGGAGATCTGGAGGTGAGGTGTCTGTCCTTCAACGTGACAGCCAAAACTGGCCCATCAGAACGTGTGAAGTCAACCTGTGTGTTGGACTTGACTGACTACAAAGCCCCCACCTGTGCGCATTTATGAATACAGACGCTATTGCGACGTTCATGCTATGTGGATTCTGGCCTTGTCCGTTTCTTTCAGCCTCTTGGCCTGCTCCTCCAGGGAGGGCGAATGGGCTCGCTTGGAGGCTGCTCCATTCAGAGGGTCTGCTCCTCGGCTCACTAACGTTGGGATGGAGCTGCCAACGGAGTGGGACGAGTGTTTGGGTGAGACATGTTCTACAGAAGAAAATAAGCACACAATTGTCGTCTAGTTAATTCATGAGCTATCAGACATAACTTGACTCTCCTCAGCCTTGATTGCCATTAGTCTGCTGAATTAAGTAAAGAATACCTCAGTTCCATTTGTACAGCGGCATCCTATGCTAAATCAGAAGTCACAAATGCATAAAATAACATTTCTAGTCTGCAAATATGAATGGAATGGAGAAGAGTAAGTCGAGTGTCATCTAATACTGCGCCATGTTTTCTTGCGCTGCTGCACAAACTAGTTCAATCGATGTGTCATTTAGTCTACATTTTCAATTGGCAACCCAAAAAAAAAAACGGTGAGTTAAGATTACAATGTTTGAGTTTTTGTCTAGCATTTTTTATTTTCTAAACATAACCAACCATCTGCATACAAATAGCAGCTTATACTAATGATTGAACGGTTGTATAAACACACTCTTCAATTAATACCAAACACAATTCATGTTTGCACGTTGGCAAGGCCATCAAAAACTGTTCCAATTTCTCACTTGGCTCATCTGGAAAATTAATAGTCCACCTATGCTCAAAAAGTATGTAATGGTCAATGTTATAATAGGGCTGATGGATCATTTGATGGATTGTGATCATGGTCCTGACTGATCGTGGCGGCTAATGTATCGCAACTGATGCTCGCGACCAAAACTAAGGGCATGAAAACTCAACTAATTATTCATTACAATCCAAATCTGTCAGGTGACCTGTTCAATTTAGCATTTTTGAACTGAAAACTAACTTTTTTGTGAGAGTTAAAAAAAAAAAAAAAAAAAAAAAGTAAATAAACAACTATTTCTCATTTTTGGATTGCCAATTGAAAGTGGAAAGAACAAACAAAAACATTTAGTTTATGGCATTCACAAACTTAAAATCTCAGATGTTGGCGCCGCCGTAACCGAGTAACCTGGAATCAATGTTGGCAAGACCTCCACAACAGACAGAATCAGAGTCAAGTCATTAAAATAAAATGAGACATTCTGATAGAGACATTTGTGAATATTCACATCTTCAGTGTCTAGTAGTGATGAATGCGAGACACTCACTGGAACCAATAACAGGAATGAACATGCCCCTTTCTTGACTGGCAGGCGCCACCTCAGGAATTACGCTGGCCTCAAATACTGGAGCCTTTGGAGGTGTGACGCTGCAAATCATCCAAACAGACCAGACGTAAGTGGGGGTCAGGTACCAAACATTACCATCCGTTTCATTTTATGTATTTTTGCAGCGAGGGCCGGCTGGTTGCCTAAAACTTACTTGTGGCGGTTGAGGGCAAGTTTGATGGAATTTTTTACGACACGACAGCTGTTGCTGGCTGGAAGCGGCGAGGATGCGTCGGGCAATTCCATACTGGGAAGCCTCTGATGGCAAAGACAATAACATTTAGTCCTTATGCCGCTGCTTTTTATGAATTAAACTACCCAGAAAGCAGGCATCACCTGTGTTCTTGGAGTATCTATGGTTGGAATGGGCTTAGCCTTTGATTCTGAAAGAAGAGTCTAATTGACGAGAGGCAAAACCATGTTAAAGCTGATGGGTGGAAGGGGGAAAAAAAGGCAAAAAAGATGTAAAGATCTACCATATTAGGTTTTTCTCGAGGAGTGTCTGATGATGGTGGAAATGGTTCCTTGAATGTAGATTCATCAGCGGGTCCAACCTGCTAGTAAAGGTAAGATCATAACATTAAAAATCTTGAAGAAGCACACATGCTCAGGTGGTCTTACCTCCGTGTCTTTGTGCCTCTTGGCCACGTCTTCCTGAATAGGCGAGTGGGGTCTCTTGACTGCTCCATTGACAGAGTCCTCCAGATTGTCTGGTTCCTCTTTGGGGCTGCTTGCAGCATTGGGTATCACATTCCCACTTAGTGTTGGGGAGGCAGAGCTACCGGCTGGAAGAACAGGAGCATTTGCTTTATCTTCTGGATCTGAATGAGCAACAAACACAAACGGATTTATTTAGATAAATCTGTGGACTATTTAATTATAGTTTGATCAATTTTATTCGCTAGAAAATAAAAACACAGTACCAGGCAAATGTTTAGAAACATTTAAATTAAAATGTTTCAAACACATTAAGAGGCCAAGAAATTCACACTATTACCCTTTTTTTTTATCCATTGGTGCAGTATCTATGACTGGTTCTATTTTAAAACATTTTCATATTTAAGGGATATAAAGGGCACAATATCTTTGTGATGGATTTTATGGTATATAGTTTTTTTTCATTATAAATTGTACTCTACGTATATTTGATAGATTTAGTGCTTTTCTGCTAGGTTCAGACGGGACACGAAATATGAGATAGTGCCGCGTGTCAAGCTTGCTTTTGTTCGCCATGCAACTAAACAGTGGTTGCTTAAGAGGAGAAGGAGGGGACCCTCCCACAGACGAATTTAAAAAAGTTTGACTTTCGCTAGACAATATGGTGGATGATCATTATATTTGTTTGGATAAATTCTATCTTGGTTGACAGTTCAATGCACTCATCATTAACTATTGGAAGGTGGTTTAGCTCGCAGTTCCACATTTGAAACGCAATGGCAGAAACGCGCAGCTTGCGTTCGGTCTGAAAGCAGAATTAAGCTAGTACGACTGTCAACCATGATTGTTACAGTAGGAAGTATTCTAGTTAAAGTATGACAAATACACCGACACCTGCTACTAGCAATAGTATCAGATTACAAGTCACACCGTCGATATTTGGTGAAAATTAAAGGATTTAAAGTTAGGATCTGAAACATACGGTAATTTCTGATAACACACAGCAGGGACTTGAAAGTCATTCCAGCTCATAATGCATCATCCACGTCAAATAAATTACTGAGAAAATACCAAGAGGTGCCTACTTAAGAACTAAAGAATCTTAACTAACAGAAGAATCAGTTATAAAACATTCTGGTTTGATTAACATTGTTTTTTCCCCCCAAAATAATGTCATCAATATCTCTTCATGTCGATGTCTAAAGTATTAACCTACAATTTGGGATATTTTCTAATAAAACAAAAACTCAATTAGGTATTTCCAAACATTTGACTGGTACTGTATCCTACATTTATAAATATTAAGACTCACTGGAACAGGGGATGGATATGGCCTGGTCTTTAGCAGTTGGTGCAGAGCTTGCTGCAGGGGACACCTCAAGAAAAAGTTTCTGGGGAGGGCTGACACTACAGAGGCAAAAGATGCAAACCAATTAAGTTTGAAGGACAAATTGTGTTGCAAGCAAGAAACAAAGAAGCGTTTTAAACAAATACCAATGTTAAATTTAGGAGATAATTGTTTTATACCCGTCATCTGTGTCAGATGTAGGCTTGGAGGGTTTGCTGGTTGGGGAGTTAAAGGGAGTCCCCAAGTCCGTGTCCCTTGAGCTGTCCAGGTGACTGCTGTCCAGAGAGATCCTCTTTGAGCTCCCTCCATTCGAGCTGCGATTCAATTCCGCTATGCTCTGGAGAAGGCGATGAAGTGAGCAACCAAGACTGGAAAATTACACCCCATCTAAAAAAAAAAAAAAAATGTCTCACCCTCTTCTTCTTCTGCACTAATTCAGCAGGAAGGTACTGATGGAGCTGCTTCTTCTTCACATGAGTCGCTTCAATCTTCATCCCATCTTTCAGCATGTTGATGTTGTTGGCTTGTCTGTACACTGGAGACAACAAGGGCAGCATTTAAGTCATGTGAAGGCTAATTCATGACGGCTTGCTTGAATGTTTGCACAACAATCAGGACAGCAAAAATGAAATGTTTGCGTTTACAACAAATATTTTGGGAAATTATAATTGGGCTATGGTGTTCTATACGGTGCAGGGAAGTATTTGCTATTTCAGTGAGATTTGATCCCCCCCCCCCTCCTATTTATCACACTAATGTCAGGCCTGATGGCCACCAGATTAGTTCAATCAATCATTCAAAAAAAAAATATCACTTTAGTAATACCAGTCAAATTAAATGAAGGCTAGCCAAAGAAGTTCAAGAGCGGAAAAAGTGGTTCAAATCAATTGGGAAGACAGCTTCCAAGGCTTTGGAACTTGAGCCAATCACAATCTGAGTAATCATTCACAAATAAAGACAGACAACTGCCAACCGCAGTAAACCTTCAATAAACCAAAAGAAATGAGCATATTGTCTCTGGGATGGAACGGTCTGTCTGTCTGGCCCATTTTTGGGGCGGCGGAAGAAAGACATGAACTTTTCTTTTTTTTTTTTTTTTTTTTAAGGACGGATTACACAAGGCCAAAAGTGTTTTTTTTTTGGTAAGACCTCTTAAGTATGTGCATAGAATTCAAATATTTGCACTCAGAGCAGAATGAAATCTTGTAATGTACTCAGAGAGAAAGACAGAGTTAGTGGGATACATGCAAGGACGCAAGCGCAGAAGACAGACAGTGAAAGAGAGCGATTATTTTAATGAATAAGGACGAAAGTGTAAGGACGGAAGGGTTCCCAAGTCGTTGACAGAGGACGCGGAACAAACCGGCAAATTAGGGTAAATTGCCCATCGAGGGAAACCAATGAAAACTCATTCAGGAGGTCAAAAAAGAATCTACAACAACTGCACGACTCAGTTCATGACTCAACCATAAGAACCCATGGGTGTTCCCAGAACAAAACCACTGCTGACAAAAATAAATAAATAAAAGACAACAACATTCATTGTGAACTGAACTTAGGATTTGAAATATTTTAGTGCACAATTAGAGTGACCACAAATGGATTGCATGGACAAGTGCAGAGGCCAAGTGGAAGCAAACAAGTACATATGTGAGACTACCAACCAGTGTCTGTGAATGATTGGATATCATATGTAAGATCAATGTTCACACTCTCCGCATTCTCCACCTTCTTGAAAATGATCCCAATGAACCACATGGACACGAAGTCATTTCTGCAAGACATTTCAAGAAAAAATAGACTTAATTTGACATGTTATATTTCATCATTAGTGGTTGACCCTAGCCATGTTAAAATGTGTTGTCAAACAAACTTAATGAAAAAATCAAAAACAAAAAAAAAAACTGAACTCACTCATTGCGGTTCTCTTTGGATCCAGGGAAGGACTGGGGATTAACATGTGCCAATGTAATATACTCATTCCTCTCCAGGTTTCCCACCAAAACTCGAATCTTTGACTCAACAAGTCCAATCCTGTAGGGAAATGTATAGTGTTTTGAATTAATCAAATTCTGGACTGAGATATCCTGATTATCTAACTCACAGGAACGTTTGTTTCTCGACACACTTTTATAGTTTTGACATATTTTTCTCCATTTCAGGTGAGTTGTAAAAATTGTGTGTAAAGCAAACCTAAAAACCAGGCATCACCAAATGGCGGACCACGGTCCGGATCCGGACCGACAAATGGTTTGGGCCGGACCCATGACCAATCTATGATGAATTCTTTTCAGGGCGCATTCGCAACGTTGACGCAGCAATTCTAGTTAATACGGAAAAGGCGTCAGCAGACCGGAAGAGAGTGCAGCTGACAGTATGCCTTGCTAAAAAGTTAGCAAGGTCGATGCGTGTTGTTTGAAATGAATGGACGGAGAAATTTAGTTTTGTTCTGGCTGCAGCCGATTCAAAACCAGTGTGCATCATATGCTCTGAAACCGTCGCAACATTACGAAGCGCCACTACGAAAAAAAGCACCGCCCTTTTGTGCAGTTATCCGCTGAAGTTTGAGGTGAGCGCACGCAAAAACATCGAACTTCGAGTGCAGTATAACAGATTTTTACATTTTCGTTTACAGCCCAGCGGCATGCAAACGAATGTTCACTACAAGTATCATGGATTTCAGGGAAACATAAAAAAAAAAAAACATTCAGTGATGGGGAAGTTGTGAAGGAGTTCTTAAATGTGGTTGCACAAACATTATTTAAAGGAAAACACAAAGCCCAGATGTGTGAAATAATTTACCAAATCCCAATGTCCCTGACTTCGTTCCAATCCAGATTTAAGTCACTGGCTGGGCAGTCACAAACTCATTTTTCTCATTAAGAGAAGTTAAAAAACATTCAAAAGAAATGGTGGTGTCAAAGCTCATTTTGAATTAGTTTTTCATGAGGAAAGCCATTTTTATTGATTGTGTACTCAACATGTTGACCTGGTTTACTTGGATAATAAGGCTTTTCGTTTTTTTTAGGCTGAAAACTCTTTCATTTATGAAAAAAAGATAAAAGATGTTAACGAAATGCTTAGCACTTGATATATTTCTGCAGGAGATATTTTACAGTTTTTTTCTGAAAGTGGCACCCTTAAGTTCCTGGAGCCACATTTTCTTGAATGTGAAATAAACGCCTTATATTTGTTTGACTGGCAAAGGTGTTTAATGGGAACATTACCAAATATTTAGTATATGAGTGCGCTCTGTTGCAAATGACTAAATATTGAAACTATATAAAAATGTGAACATAGGCTAGACATTAAGGGAAGTTGGACTTTGGTTCAGAACGTTTAATTGGAAGAAATTTTAGTCGCGGACCTCTGTGACTTAATGGAATACCTCTGCTATAAACAGTACCATGTTTTTAGGATAATATGTCAGACTTATCATAGTGTGGCTGATTATGTGACTTGCACTCCTTTGTAACTTGTATAACTTAAAGGAGGTTGAGAGCCAAGATGGCCCATTTTTCACTAACAGGCTCAGTTTATAAATTTTTTGATCAGGCAACTGAAATTAGTTATCCAAAGATCTATGCCCGCCTGCTGGCCACGCCACTGTCAGCCGTTGTAGTACTGATATAATTTTTACATGCAAACCTATTATATAAGTGCCAAAGTTAAGCTCACCTGAGTGTCCCTTGAACGTTGGAGCTCAGACTGGCACCTAAAATCTCTGTTCCCAAATTGTGCTGACTTTCATTTAGCGGATGACAAATACTTAGGGCCAACAGGTTGTGGTCATGCACCAGGTAGTGGTGATGATACACTAAATATTTTGCCAACTGCCAAAAGAAATGGAAGTAGCAGTGGTTCGAAAATATTGTCGGTGGCCACTTTCTTTTGCATACTTAAAAAAATATGGTGGTGATGCAAATATTGCTGGTGCATTACCAATGGTGGCCAGAAAGGGGTGGGAATGCACCAAAAGTATAGCACACAGCCAAAAGCAAGCAGTAATACTTGGGTCTAACCCATCACTGGTAGAAGCATGTGACCTCCTTAGCCACAACAAGGATTTACAGCACCAAAAGGAGCAATAAGCGACCAGGATTCTAACTTTTCCGAAAACCTTGGAGTGGCGATACTCGAACCTGACTTTCAGCAATCATATCAAATCAAGCATCAAAACAGCCTTCTACCATCTGAAAAACATCTCCAGACTGAAAGGTTGCATAATCCAGACCAGGAGAAATTCATCCACGCTTTTATCTCTAGGAGACGTCCTGGAGATCTGCATACAGGACTCCCTCAAAAGAAAATTAAACAGCTGGCGCTCATTTGGATTGCTGCTGTTCTGACCAGAACAAAGACATCAGGCCATATTACTGCAGTGCTAAAGGCTTTGCACTGGCTCTCTATCAGCAGTAAAATGGATTTTAAAGTGCACTGTAACTGCAATACAGATTCACGGACGAGTCGCAGTAGTCTTTGTTCCAAGTACTTCTTCCCCACACGCGAGGAGCGCATATTGGGATTTTGATGGCATTAAGTCGGATGTGCGTTCATATTGCAGATGCATTGCTCACATATCCGACTTAGATTTATATAAAAAAAAGAAAAATCTGAATTGAGTTGCAGTGAGACATAGGCTTCAACCCCGAGCGACTTTAGGCTAAAAAACAAGATATTTCCTTAAACAGTGGCCACCCCTTTAATCGACAGAGTACCTCAATTTACTTTCTCAAACCCCTTCCTTAACACTGCCTTTGACAGGTATAGAAGCCACAAAGTACATTATTTTTACCTGGACTGACCGTGAATGAGTTCAATGGAAGCCTCCTTCTACCACACAGGAAAATTGAACAACTGTAATTATCTCAATTAATAGAAATTGTTCGATTAAACACAGAATTGACTGCTAAGTGTCATTTGGACTCTAATTAGTAAACTAATTGATCAAATCATGGAACCGTATCAGATATTGCAGAATTACGGATGACCTTGATTTTTTCCCATGATTGTGGAGTTCCAGTCACTCAGTCTGCAATGTTGTGTTTTTTGCCTACTTTCTTGTGCCCAGTGTGCCTACATTTTTAACATATCTCTACATTTCAGGGGCTGCAGCTCTGTTTACAACTGTCACGACCGAAAGTGTTCGGAATGGTGCTTAATGAAATCCATTTAGCAGTGGCGTAAGAACATGTTGACCCCCAAGACAAGAAGACATACTCATGTACTGCCAGACTAATTGTCTTTTCATAACTTTTACAGATGAAAAATCTACATACAATTGATATTATTCTAAAAATGTATTATATGAATGAAGTCATTCCGCAATCCGCAATTGAGTAAACAAATACTGACACACCTGGAAACTATGTGAAGAAATATCAGCCTTTCAATTTGAGACTTCAGCCATCAGATTTGAATATAATATGGCATAACATAGAATTTGTAAATCTTTGCTATTTTGAGGTGAACACAAAGTTTTCTTTAAAGATCCTTATTTTCACAACCAGAAGGCACACCTAAAAAAAAAGTTTAAGAAGTAATGATTCACCGGTGGACAAATGTCACTCACCATTCTAAATGATTTTCTTCTGTGGATGCACTGGCTGTCAACACGATGTAATGTCTGTCGAGGAAAAACAAGACGTAAAGCTCAGATAAAAACACCCAAGCTGCCTCATTGCTATGTTTAAAAGGCTTACACATTACATACAATATAACTGATGTTCACATTTCCCTCACTTGAACAGCTTGAAACGCAAAAACATTGTTCTCATTTATCCAGCATTTTTTGTTCACATTTTTTTGAATGTATAAAATCAAATTATTCCAAACTGAAAACATATTTCTGTCTTGCACACTAATGAATAAACATATTTAAAAACATATAAATTTTACGTGCTTTGAAATTGAACAGAATAATCCATGAAGTTGAGTTGGTGTAAGTAATCCGCAGTTCAAACATTTATTTTGACAGTCACAAATACAACAGAACTGGATGTCGACCAGTATCCAGTTATGAATGTCTGGCCATTGCACGGTGGGCACGGCAGTTAAATTGTCCATCCACTGAGTGAGGGCGTAGGGATCAGAAAATTTCATCCTGTCAGTTAGAGGTTACGTTAGTAGCGTTAACTGTCGTGGACGGTGAGTTTACTTACATACTCACACAAATGACATCCAATCCAACGTAAACAATGCAGTTGAAATATGCTAATCATGTTTCCAAACAAGTGCGCCTGTTGTTTTTGTCTCTAGCTAAGCCGTGCCCCATAAACGACATCGTTTACAAACTGTGAAGTCAAACTGTTTTATATAGTGCAGATTAATAGTGCAAATTAACTAGAGGCTTGCCATCGGGAGGCTTGACGACGCAACTTCAAAGGCTGGACATCCGTGTGAAATGGTCATTCAAAGTGACGTTGCGATTTGTGTGTGAGAAACGGATGACAGATGGCGAACACAGCTTTACTAAGACTGGGTGGCAACCCCGGTGGATTATGCCACAATATCTCAACTTCTATTTTTTGTGACGCTTGTAACAGATAAATAAATACCTTGAATAATATCTTGGAATCAATGCAAAATCACCAAATGTGAAGTATATTTAATTCAAAGACTGTTCTAATCGCTTTCTTTGATTCTTGAATACAATCTGAATAGAGATGTCTCAAAACCACAAGCACCACACTCCAGCAGTGTTGCTTCACAAGGCCCAGTGGTAACTTGAGTTACCACTAGAAAATATTTTGCTCTGAGATGATGTGCTAAAGGCAGCTAATGTGACACAATATTTGCAAAGTATGAAAATTATTTTTGAAGTAAATAAAACTGAGGTTAACAGCATTAAAATATCTGCGTTTAGCATTTAACCCCAGGAATTTTAGGATCACTTCTTCCAACTCCCATATTCCTATTTAAAAATGTAAGAAGTATCTTATTAGCTCAGTTCCAATTGCATAAAATGACATTTCATTGAGAAATAAGTTAGTGACTAAATCACGAGGGAATGCAAAAATTATGATGTTTAGGACATTTGCTTTTAACATTTCAATGAGGACCGTACCATAGGGCGAACTCAAGACTTACTTGTATTTCTGAAAGAAATTGGGCGGCTCAAAGAGCTTCGGCCATTCAGCTTTTCCCTGAAGGATCTCATCTGTGACGCTGAGACCTGGCCATAGCAGAAAAATTGCAAACTAGGATTAAATTATTTATTAAAAGGAATGATAGGTGAGCTTGTTATGTATTCATTGCGAGAGCAGTTACCATATTTGAACTCCTCGCTCATAATAGTGCGCGTTGACGTGGAGACGTTGTATGTGGAGTTTTGCTGGGGGTAGGCTGGGGTGATGATGGGCATCAGGTGATATCTGTCAGATGGGTTCACCTAAACAAGAAAAAAAGGAAAGCAAAAGCTTAAGTAATCAACAAGTGAATTAAAGAGGGTGTGGAAAGTGGTATTGTGTGTTTGTGAGTGGTGCAACGCAGGCTTTTTTGGTTTGTTTTTAGAGTCTCAATTTTAAAGATATCACGTAATTTCTGGCGCCACCTAGCCTGGAATTCAGAAGTACAACAACAGAACAGAGCTATTTCTTTCATGACTCCAGCCAATACATGTTATACCCCATTGCATGTGATTCTACAACATTTATTGTTTGATTATTAATCTAAAGAGTTAATTGCCTCGGTGCCCTAACATGCCTGCGTTTTGAGGCGCCATGGTTCAGTTCTGAATTTCGTGTATTTTACTTCAGGCACCTTAGTGGGCTGTCACAGTTGCTCAGGAAAATGTACCTAAGTGTGGATTTGGCAACAGAGATTGTTCTCTTTTCACATGAAAGTCTGTCTGAGTTTGTTTTGAAGATATCAGACAAACATCTCAGGTAGTATAATGCAGCATTCCATGTTATGCGCTAGCGCTTCGTGTATTTTGTCAGAGATATAGCACATCAAAGACGGAGTACTCTCTTACTTTTAAACCACATATCCATCTAGAAGGGTGTAATATGTTTAGCATACACAATATCATCTTATTGCAAGAGTTGTACTGATTTGGTCATTTATTTGAATGAAGTTACGCCACATGCTCATAAGCACACTTCTTGTTCAGCAGTTTCTTCTTTATGACCGGACTCGGCTGCACTCAAAACACACTTTTGTACTCAAAATCTCCTCATACGTGCTTGTAATTGTGGCATAGACCGAACACCAAACAGCAGTCTCTGCCTATAATACGAACACTGGCAAGTCGGGGTTTGCTTCTATCTAAAAATTAATCAAAAGCCTTTTACATTGCTATTGATCACATCTATCGTGACACATGTCGAAATTGAAGAGAGGAGCTGAGAGGCTTAATTTATTCGGCATTGTCTCGTTCCTCGAGTAGTGGCTTTGGATTGAATTCCCCCCGCACCCCAAAACAGAAAAAGTTACATATTCCAGGTTTAAACCTGACAATACAGATCATATTTCATCCAAATATGATATGCTACACAAGTGTCAACACCATTCAAGGATTATACTCACTCTAGGATCCCATACAGGTAGATTCAGATTGCTGTCCTCAGGTTGTTTCAAAAGTACAGGGTTTGGCCACTCCCTGAATGAGGGAAAGAAAAACTAATATTTTGAAGCATCATATCTGTCAAGTTGTATGTATGTGTCAATGTAAAATCAGTACAATTACTGCATAACAAGCCATGAAATGCTGCCATCAAATGAAGAAAAAGAAGTTCACATATATTTATGTCACATATTTTGACAGACAAAAAGAGAGATTTAAACATACCGTATTATCACGACAATAAGGCACACTGCAAAGTCTTAAATTTTCTCCAAAGTGGACTAGGTGCCTAATAATGTGGCGTGCCTCGTGCGTGCAGCGAGTTGCAAAATCTGTAACTGTAGCGCTCAGCTTGACGGACTGGGAACATTGCCTGCGACATGCCTGCTTGTAAAGAGGAAAGGCGGACGCGATTGAGGACATCATGTGCACATGAAAGAGGACGCGAAAGGACCACCTCTAGTAGGTACTGTAGTGCGGCAAATGAACTTGGGGCTTGCAATCACTCAGGCAGCTTGGGATACCTTTTATGCACGTTAGTCGCTAAGTCAAGAGTTTAAGCAATAGGCAGCATAATTTCTGAGGAGCCGCATGGCGACAAGACTGACTGACACTGACGAGATAGAACAGGTCATGTTAAATACTTAAAAAAAAAAAAATGTAGAACCAAACTCAGTTTTGCCCAGTTGTCATACACTAGCAGGCATGCCAGGGTCAGTTTTAGCGTGCAAGCATGCATGCCACCCTATGTTTTAAGGTGGTGTATGTATTACCAAACCTGCGCCCAATAATATGTATGTGTTAAATAGAGAATGAGGACCCATAGCTGAGACAGCGCCTTTTAATACAGTGCGCCTTATGACCGTGAAAATACGGCGATCCAATTGCATTAAAGCAATCAGCAGACCCTCTCTAGAAGGGAGGCACAATATATACAAACACCGGTACATATGATTTAGCAGTGTCTCTTGGAACAACTCCATGCAAGCAGAAACAACAATCTGACCATTTGGAGAAGACTAAGAAGAACTTGTGGACGAGGGTAGCAGCAACAGCATTAGGGTAGAGTTGGCAAGTCCTTGCTACAAGCATGGCCCATGACACTCCACCCAGAAAGCCCAGCATGTTGGAATAGATTCCACGACCTGTTGTACAAATGGTCAATTAAAACTACTCATGATAAGATATTCAAGTAGTCAGCTCTATAATAGACAGACAATTTATGCCAACGTGTTCGTGTTTAAATGGAATGCACATGGCAAAAAAGTTGACATGCAAAGAATGATTCCACATTCAACCTGACAAACAAATCTTACGTTTTGCCCAAAGTTTGATAGCTCTCAAGGTCAGCCTGAAGTTTTCTTTATTTGGCACCAAGTATAATATCTCATCAGTCACTCGACAACCTGTAATCAGATATCAGGAAAAAAGCTTTTTGTTTTTTTTTTAAATAAAACTATCACTGTTTAGTAGTGTACAAAAACTATACAATGATGTAAAGAACCTCGAGAAACTCACTCATTAGTTTAAGAACCACAACACACTGATAAAGACGTATGTAATTCCCACAACTACATCAGAATTCAGCCAATAACTAAGGTTATTGTCAGGATGGGTATGCATATCAATGAGGTTTACCATTAAGACTTCGAATGCAACGGATGTCTAGATTTCTTAGGATGGAATCCCCCCGGAGGTCTAGGTTGTCTGGAATGGATTGTAACGCCAGTCTGGCAAAAAGCAGGTCAATCTGTTAAGAAACAGAGAATAGGGGAAAAAATAAAACTAAGGTGTTTTTAAATGACCCCAATTCAACCCTTCTAAAACGCCAGGTTTTTGTGACTTGGAAAAAAAAGTGGATAACTGTTCTAAAAAAAAAGTCTCCCTTGCTACACAAACATCATTAAAAACTAAACTTAATCTCAACTGTTATTTCCCAAGAGAGGTCGGTCAGTATACAGCAAACGACAGTTAAAAAAAATGGAAATCTGCAAGTGGTCTATGCCACATGCATCAGTTCTCATCATTGGTCAGTTTAGTCACATGTGATGATGAAACTTAGCTTCAACCTACGCCACCGCATTCATGACGCATTACGCAACAAACACATCACCCAGTCATCTTGGACCATTTGTTCTAGCAGGCATTGTTCCACAGACTCCATTGATGTTGCTTTGTTCATTTTTCAACAAAGTAAAAACAGAACCGGGACTTGCCATGAAATGCAGAGGAAACTCGACCCAGTGATGTCCTAGCCAATACCAGACATAGCGACACCACATACTTGGAGTGGAACTACAGCACATTTTCAAAACAACCCTTGTGAGTTGCTTGCGAAAGTTCACTCCAAAAGCATTAGCCAAACACCAAAACAAAGGCTATTAGCTATTAGGGAACAGGTATTTTATGTACCAGTAAGAGCTGTCATTTCAATTTACACAGTACCTGTCAAAAGTTTGAAAACACCTTCAAATTCAAAAGGTTGCAAACATCTAAAGAGGTCAATAAATTCAAGCTATTAAATCTTGATAATGAACAGCTGTGAAGTGAAAGTAATTTCAGGTCACAAAGCACCATTTACATCAAAAAGATGACTGAGAAAATACCGAGATTTTGCAAAGCTGTTATCTGGCAAAATGTGCCGACAGTGAAAAGTGAAAATTATAAAGTTTTGTTTTTTGTTTACCAAATAATTCCATCAATATTTTGACATACTGTCAACCAACAATTCTGGATATTTTTAAATTATGAAAAAAAATAATAGAATAAGAGAGTGTTTACAAACCTTTGACTGGTAATGTGTATACAAACTATGTAAAAAAAAAAAAAAAAAAAAGAAAAGACATACTCCGTAAAACTACAGTATCTACCAGATTTTCCATTTGTTTTTTTGGGAGAAGATAGGTGAGGCGGATACCATGCAAAGGGACGCAGACAGGTTTATATAAGATGAAGGATATGGCCAGGTTCTACATTTGCTTTAAGCTAAATAAGACTGTGTCCAACCTCTTAACAAAACACACCCAACCTAATTACTGGGTAGGTGCCGATACGACTCAAAGCTTTTGAGATTGCTCATTGTCTGAAGCGACAGTTCAGACAGCAGCTCAACATGTGACTTTATGTCGTCTCTAGCCACATTGTGTCACTCTTCAACCTTGCGATATAAATAGGAAATGGGATTGTAATGTTCTAAGATGCGACATGTGGTGTTCATAAATTGTTTAGGTCTGTGACTATGATAGATCGTGGACTTGCACGAAGAGTTGCAATGTAAACAAAACTCCCGCCGGTGCCGTCAGTTCATACCGGAGGTCACACCCATAATTCAAACAAAGGCTCATCGGGACTAGGAATAAGGTGGATACTGAACAAATTGTGAGCAATATTGTACCCATTATACCCAATTGTAAATAAGCAATTTTTTTCTCAAATGCACTTTTACTTTAGTCTTGCAGTAACTTACCTCTATTCCATCAAATTTGAATTTTATAACAGGAACAAACGCATCCTCAACAGCCTTAAAAAAAACAAAAAAAAACAAGAAAGCTATGATCACAAACTGATTCAAACAAAGTAAATAAATTTCACATTAAGACACGTATCACATTTTTGCAGCAAAGTTGCTCTTTTTAATCCTGTTATGCCAGGTTCACACCAAATCCGTTGCAAGCCTTTCCAGCGGAGCGACATAAATGATGCGCTTGAAAGGATGGGACGCAGAGCGAAGAACCGAAAATAAGCCCTTTCTGTGTGTTAAAAAAAAAAAAAAAAACCTTTCTTCGTGTGCCGCGGCAGCCAATCAGCTCAAGGACATACTACCTCACACCCAGTGTCTAGTACACTTGGCGGGTTGTGTGAAAAATAAAAATGGAGAAGAAAATCATCATTACCGTCTGTGGGATCCAGAGAATTACAACACGGCCAGTTACCACTACAGGGGCCCAAAAAAAAAACAAAAAAAAGAACACCTGTGACCAGGCATGGCGACAAGTGAGTAAGAAGGTTGGCGTACCTGATATGTTTTACGTTTTTTTTTAAACAGCTGTCGAACTTTACAAAGACGTCATTATTGTTTACATTAACTTTAGCGCAGTGTGGGCCACTTGAATGCGATGTCAAAACCTTTTTTCCTTTGTTTGCTATAGAAAACGCTGTCATCGTTACAAAGCAAAGCCCCTCCCTGTCAGCGCAAATGAGCAGCTGCATTGTAAATTAAGCAAAGCAGAACATTCAAACAGATTTGGTGTGAACGTACCATTAGAATATTACAAACTAAAGGGATCTACTTTTGTCCCGTGATTTTGAAAAATTAACAGCAGCCCAAGTAGCCTTTTGTCAGTTTAATATAATTGCAAAGGCTTTTTTTAACTTACAGTCACAAGATGCGATTAAAAAAATAAGTATACTAGTGTGCTTACTAACAATTGAGTTTGTCTGGAGAAATTCTATCATTTGAGGTCAGGATAATCACAAAAGTCTGAATCATGGCAAATGACCAACTTTTTTTTCCTGAAAACAATCAAAAAGGACTTCGGGCAATTGGGCAAATGGATACAAGTATGTACTATAAAAGTAACAAACTTGGGTTTAAGCTTGAAAGGATTTATACATTTGCCAAAATTGGGCTTTCTGACACGACTTTTGAGATAAATACACATTGACAGTAATGACAAAATACAGCATGACTTACCCTCAGGTCCTTGATCTCTTCATGCTGTTTAAACTTCTCAAAGAATGACTGAAAAAAGTCACTCCTTTCTACATGACGAGGAGCCACACACAGGGCATCGATATCAGCTCCTGCAATGAGCACCATCTGATCAGTGCCATTCGCTACAAGTAATTCATGAATAGTCAGGAATCATGATACATAAATTAATTTCAAGAGAATCCGTCAGTAAAACAATGACATGGAAGTTATGTTGTCATTCAAATTTGCTTCAACTTTGGAAAATTATAGTGCAGGGCTGAACGAGTTCAGGAAAAAAACTGATATTATTGACATTTTTTTTTAGGTAAAAATGTGTAAAATTGTGGATAGATTTTTGTCCCCCCAAAAACAAAAGATGTTTTAACTATATCTATCTATATCTATATATATAGATAGATAGAGATATATATATATATATCTATATATATATATATATATATAGATATATATATATATATATATCTATATATAGATATATATAGATATATATAAATATAAATTGTTTTTCACATTTTTGCCTCTAAGTTTTCTTCCATAAATTAAATAATTCATGAAATTAATTGAATAGTCATTTGTATAGCTAAGTCAATTACAAAAAATAAATACATCTGAGACCCATCATTGTGTGGACCTCAAAATTCAGCGCTTTACATTCCAAAATAAATTAACGCAAATACACAGCTGATATTGCAAAAATAAATGATTAAATTTAGTTTTTCTTCTCTGAGGTGCTTACAAAATACTAAAT
Organism: Idiotropiscis lumnitzeri; assembly: GCF_059441095.1. Taxonomy (NCBI): domain Eukaryota; kingdom Metazoa; phylum Chordata; class Actinopteri; order Syngnathiformes; family Syngnathidae; genus Idiotropiscis; species Idiotropiscis lumnitzeri. Next base: position 16,901,124 of record NC_142399.1, on the reverse strand, counting down.
ATTTTGCACAACCTTTTGAGGAAAACACAGCAATAAAATTATTTCAGTAACTGAAACTCCTCCTAAGCACACTGGTCCAGTAATATGTGGTTTGAAGGGTACCTTCTCCGGAATGCAAGTTTCAGCTCTTTTCACAAATGTTCAATAGGATTTAGACTAGAGCTCTAAGAAGACGACTTCAAAAATTGTCCGTTTTGCTCTTAGCCATTCCTGGGTGTATTCAGTTGAGCATTTTGAGTCATTAGCCTTGTGGAAGAGACTTCATCTGTTATTGAAACCAAGGTTTCTGATACCAGGCAGCATATTTGATTCTAGAACACCTTGCTTTTAAGAGATCAAGGTTCTACATTTGTCTGTTCATAAGTCAATAAAGACCACTTTCACGCTTATTCCCCAAAGCATAAAGTTTAATAAAAAGTGAAAACTGAACATGACATACCTTTTGTGTGCACTCCAAGACGATACGAACCAAATGTAAATATCTTGCCCCCAACACTGCTTATAGCGGAGGGAGGAAGGTTCTGTTGAAACGACAAATCGATTTAATTTCTCTCTAATAGCAAAAAAGTTTCCTGGAGTAGCTTATGCCCACCATATACCTAATGACGACACTGTAGACTTAACTGGACAATATAAAAAAAATTACAGCAGAAACTGATCCTAATTTAGTTGAAGATAATCCCAAACTTCATAAAAAGATGCGACGCTTGACATTCTTTTCTGGAAAGTTTTTATGCGGCAACTATATTCTTTTACTGGACCAAAAACATGGCACAATGGTCAAGGAATAATCTGATTGCCCGAGCCCCGCTAGTCAAATTTCTCTATTGGTGGAGGATACAAAGAGAGAACCCTGCAAAGGAGCAGCACTGGTCACGCCAAAGCTCCTGTTTCTTACATTTGCTTGCCATTTTCATTGTAAAGGATCATGTGCTGACATTTTCATTGGCTGTAAACATCTGTGCCGTTGCATCGTGCAATTGAAACCCCACACACACAACGCAAAATCATTTACTTGCGATTCAACATGTTTTATGGCACCAAACTATTTGCAAAAGGTGGAAACTAAAAAATGTAGTTGCAGAAACACACACACACGCTGCAAAAACTAATTGACCATTTACAACTGGTAACATTGCTCTATGTACAATGGTCTCGGGTCATGCAACCTACCTTTAATTCACTGATCTCTGCGATCCATTCTTTGACAAAGTTATTCAATTTTCCCAGAACAGCAAGTCTAAAAAGAGAATAAGACGGTGAGTCATTACATTGAATGCCTTGGATCCAAATTTTCCCCATTTCTTGAATAGCAGCATTACAAAAACAAGATGAATTCATCAACAGACCCACTCGTATAAATAATATTCAAGAGATGTAAATAGAATGCATACACTTACCTGTGATTCAATTCCTCTTCATCTTCAAACACTCCAAATGGCTTCATAGCATCGCAGAGCTTCTTGGTGTACTGGTGGTCTATGTCTCTTGGGGGCGCAAGGCTAATCGCAGATGTAATGCCGTAATGTTTCTGAGGCTGCTGCCCTCCAGGCATGTTGCTGTAAAGTATCAGAAAACGGAAATATACTGAAAAATAAAATAAAAAAGTTAAACAGACAGCCAAATATAATGAGAATGTCGTTGTAAATCTAAGTCTCTGTATTTTTCACATGAGTACATACTTGAAAAATAATATGAGTTCCAATTCTAAATTGGAACTCAGATGCAGGACGCAGACACTACTACCTGCAGATACGAGTTCGTCGTTTAGTAGGGTTAATGAGGATTGCTATGCACCTATGTCGTAAAACTTTAACACGAGACGAACCATCAACTACGATTCCCGCAAAACAACCAAAATTTAATGAACTCGCAGGTTACTTTGAAAGCATTTTTGGGTGTCATTTACAACTTCTCCAAGTAGCAGCACACTTTACAGGGAAGGATCTACCCTTGGCATTTAAAAATGTTCTATGCTTAACGAGACATGCAAATATCACGCATTCCAAGGATGTTGAAGACTTATTTGAATCCAGGATTCACTTATAGGGCGCGAGCGAGCGAGCAAGTGAGTGTTAGCAAAGAGCTAGCTTAACAGGTTGGAAACGAGAGCGGGCTAATTTAGCATGAGCGTAAACGTTAGCTTCCTGTTACGGTGGAAATGATTTGTTAACCGTATTTCAGACAGACTGTAACAGTTAACATTTTGTCCGAGAATATTTCCACGTGAAATAGTTTCACCGCGTGGCTTCACTTAAACAATAGTTAGAGAAGCCACAATGTAACGGCCTAGCCAACAATCGATGGCTTCAGGCCTTGTTATGACAGTTAGCTATGCTAACGCTAGCTTTTAGCCTATTCTTTATGACTGTTAAACGCGAATAAAATGCCCACTGCTGGGAGATAGACTTCATAATTTGACTTACCTTGACATTTCTTTCATGATACTCTAAATAGATACACCCTATTCCTGCTGCGAAGCTGTAAGAAACTAAGAAGGTCAGCAAGAAGAAATAATAACAGCCCCGACCTGATTACAACAATGGTCACTTTCCAGAGAACAGTTCAAAACCTTCCCATTGAACCGGAATCACTCCTTATAAGTTACCATTTCCGTTTGAAATCATGAAAGCTATCCCAGTCTGACAAAATAAATCTTCCAAAAGTAATAGCAATTCCTCAAGGCTATTAGTTTAACACGCGCCCGAGCGCTGTTAGGACCCTTTTATTGGAAACTACAACTCTGCAGGCGTTTGTGGGTATTACGTCGGCGTGCAATGCAGCGCGCTACAACGTCTGTGCGGCCAGAGGATCACGTGACCACGAGGCCCGCTGCTCTGCACCGTGTGGTTGTTTGCTGGATCACCGCGCTGTGTATCTGACACACTCAACACAAACTGATGTAAATGCAAATGTAATCATTGCAACAGTGTTACGTGTTGTAAGACTTTTAAACGTCACTATTTAATTGGGATGGATAACAAATGATTATGTAGTGTATTTTCACAAGGTCTAACATATACAACTCATTTTATGGCCATGACGAGATTGTTGCTTTTAGGAATACATAGTCTTGTGTTGGACCTCCCTAGTACATAAGTTACTTACCTGAGAGGCAACAGGCCTCAACATTGTTTACAATGCGTCAGGGATTCCGACAGGGGTCCTGACTTCCCAAGGTACTTGCATGCAGTAAGGGGATCTGGCGCATAGGAGTTGCATATGGGAGGGGGTCCGTACGTGGTACCCATAGGAGGCTGTGGAAAAGGCCAGTTTAAGAGCTAGCAGGATAAGAATGCATATGCAATAAGGGAGAGTTGGATATTCATGTCTTTTGTTTGCCTTTCCTTATAAGAAGGGAAGGTTCTAGAGGGGGCGGACCTTTTCCTTTTTCTATTTGAGGAGACTTCTTTGGACGTCAGCATGTGATGAGAATAAAATCCCTTTCTAACCAAAATGGCTGTGTCAGAGAAGTTTTTTCCATCACCAATTCTGCCATAGTCGGCGAACCGAAGCTGAGCCAGACCCACACATCAACAACAAAATATACCACAATAACAAATGACCGAGAGCCTGAAACCTCATTTTATCACAAATTACTTGAGGCAGTCTACACTCTGGATTGGTTGGCAACCAGTCTCTGGGGACATGTAGAGACAAACCAGAATTCATATAGTCATTGGGAGGGGTTCTGCACCAAAATCAGTCAAATATTGTGTTGAATTTTAACTACAATTGTATTGCGACCCAACTAGGCAAACGTCCTTAATTAACAATTAGTCGATTGCAAATGTTCATTGTGTGTTTGTTTGTCTTTGTGTTGTATATTTTCATACACTCTAACATATGGAAGCTAATAATTCTTCTCTTTTACTTTTACCATGTCGCATATGTTAGTCCCAACTGTGGGTGGGGTAAATGGATAGTCTTATGTTGAGCCCCAAATACAGTGAGTTACGGCCCTGATATGCGCTGGGCCTCAACATAGTTTATGTCAGGTCAGGGATTTTGATATTTATATCTTTTGTTGGCCTTCTCTATAAGAAGGGAAGGCTCGAGAGGGGGCCACCTTTCTTTTGGAGAACTTCTGGCATCAGCTGATTTGTCACCAATAAAATCTTTTTCCAGCTACCGGTGTGTCCCAGACGTTTTTTCCATCACCAATCTAGCCTTGCTTGGCGACCCGTCCGGAGAGAAGCTTAGCCAGACCCGCACATCAGCCGCAAATTATACCACATCTTCTAGAAGAAAAACACTCAAATAAAGAAATAAAAACTCAACAATGATTGAAATTCGTTCGTCAGGTTTCTTGCAAATCTCTGGAGTTCAGGAAATGTACAAAATTAGATCCGGGCTGCTTTTCTTATCCTCACCAACACACGTTGTTGCAAGCAGATGAAGTCATAAAAAAAGAGCGTTCCTAAAATGCAGTCCGCTCATTTTATAGGGTACCTCGCATCAAGTTTATTGTAATATAGGATGAGGTCATATTCTGTTCTTCACGAGGCGTCCCGCCGGGGTCCCCGTGTCACTCGCATGACCTTGGCCAGGTTCCGATATCCTGTAAAACAACCTTACTATTGTGTCTCTAAGAATACTGCTGTGTCTCTCGGCATTAATAACTCCCAAATGTATGAGACAAACTGTGTTCCTAGTCTGAGATTGTAAACATTTGTTTAGACTCTTGTTGCTCTGTGCTTTGAGAAATAAATGTGGATTCAACCTATGTATGGATTTGCTGTGTCTTGGTTCATGTGTGTGTTGCACAATATGAAGTGAAATACAGGTCACATACAATATGCAATGTAACTCCAACAAATGGGAATAATATATACACCGTATTTTCCGGACTGTAAGCCGCTACTTTTTCCCTAGATTTCGAACCATGCAGCTAATACAGCGGTGCAGCTTTTCTGTGGATTTTTCTTTCACCGGTAGGGACGCTCTATAGTTCAGAAAATACGCTAAATAAATCTAAAATTTTTTTCTCTTTGGTATGATCTGTTTTAATTAGCAAAGTTCTCGCCGTGTTGAAAGGCACTGTTTTAACAATCTGTTTATGTAACTTTATGTGCATTCACATAAGAAAATTGTTCTGTACACGCAGTAAACAACACATTTTTTGTCAACATAGAAAACTGCTGCGGCATATATATCCCTTTGTTTTTCCCAAAAAGAGTTCCTGCAGCTTATCTGGAAGAGGTGTGTCTTATAGTCCAGATATTGTCACATATTGTAAGGTAAGGTCTGGAAGCGGAATCTCAGGAAGCGCAGAGGTTTTTTTTTTTTTTCTCCAGGCCGCGGAACAGTGGATAAACTATCAAAATAGAAATGCAACTGTGAGATAGAAAGTGGAAAACAATGTCAAATGATGCATAGTGGAAAAGGAATTAAGTGATTATACACATTGTCAATCCATCCCATTACAGTAATCCCCATTAAATCCCAAAGCAGCGAACCTTCCGATAATCAATGAAAGCAGATCTATGTTGCCATGAGCACTCGCTGTCAGGTAAATAAATCTCACTGAGGAGTAGACTGACCTTCCTTGTTTGTTACTGTTCTCATGGCAATGACGGCCTTTCTGGCACCCCCAAACACATGCTCATGCAGATAACCTTGGAGGCGCAAGTGCATAAAGATAAAAGGCGGCATTTGCAACAAGAGTGGATTCACTCATATTGTACAGAAACGTACTTCACAATAGAACTCGTAACAAAATTCCACCAGTGTTTCTGCTTGGCCTGTTGCTGGCTTATTGCACGGAAATGATGTTAACAGAGGAACATTTTGAGCACTAAAGCTTGTGGGCACAAAATTGGTTTAACATGCATGAAATTCAAATTTGTGGGCATGACACAGCTGCGGCTCTGTATCCAACAGTTGGTTAGGCGCATGTTATTTATTTTCTTTCCTAAATGTTTTTTTTCATACGTTCTATAAGTCAAATTTGTTGCATGCTCATGTGTGAAATGAAAACCCATCAGTCAATAAATCAATCAATTAAGCCCATCGTCTCTAAAAATGGTACTGGAGCTCAGGGGAAATGCTAGGATTTATTTGTGCTGCAGAGACCAACAGGCTGTTTGTGGGGGATGTAATTGTGAGGCGGCTGTCAAGGGAGGCCAAGGGAGCTGCGCATCGACCGACGTGTGGTGGGGATGGAACACTTTCTGTGCAAACAAAATCCCCACAAAGTTATTTAAATAATGAGCCACAGCATAGAATAAAATGATTTGAAGCATATCTATAAACATACAGTATTGTAACCTTAATTCCTGGGAGAGGACAACTGACTTTGATATAGCATCTCCTCAACATACATATATGCATGTTTCTAAAGTGCTCTACAGTGAATCTGTTCCCAAATTTCTAGAAAGGCAGTCTCTCCCTTTTCTTCTCCCTTTACAGTCAAATTAAGCCCACATCCAATATCATGTACCGTATTTTACGGACTATAAGCTGCTACTTTTTCCCCTAGATTTTGAACCATGCGGCTAATATAACGGTGCAGCTTTTCTGATGATATTTCTCTCACCGGTAGGGACACTCTACAGTTCAGAAAATACACAAAATAAAAGTCAATTTTTTTCTCTGGGGTCTGTTCGGTTTTAATAAGCGAAGTTGTTGCTGTGTTAAAAAGCACTGTTTTAGCAATCTGTTTATGTACCTTTATGTGCATTCACAGTACAAAATTGTTCTGTACATGCTGTAAACTAATTTTTCGACATAGAAAATTGTGGTTTATTGCATGGTGCAGCTTGTATATCTTTTTTTTTTTTAAGACTTGCTGCGGCTTATATACTGGTGTTAATTAATAGCAATGAAGATGTCCTACCTTTTATGAAGTCTACTTCAATATGCTCAGTCTGTGTGGTTTGGGATGTGAGGATATCCATACAAATTATGAATGGAACCAAAGGCAGATAAGCAAGCAAAGTATTTTAGATCTAAGACATATAAACTGACGCACATACACACACACACGCACACACCCACACACACACGCACAAACAGGCCCACACACCATGGACAACAGGGCATCAAGCCAAAGCAAAAAGGCAGGTGCTCGACCCCCCCCATAGAGTTTAAAAACGTGTAAGTCAGCACCAAACGCAAGGACACACACAGGTAAGCCATGCTTGTTTCATACTTTGTGCATATATGCATTTCTACACGGTCATAATGATTTGAAAATATGTTCCTTGTTCTTCACATAGCATTCGCCAGCACTGTGTTTCAACTGAATCCCTGAGTAACCATATTTTTCCAGGTTAAATGTGATTTTTAAATATTACTAGCCCTCAATCAGTCAAAGTCGTCTGTAGTAGGCTTCAGATCAACTGTGATCCTGGGCAGGATGAACTGCACAAAAGTGGATGGATTATTTTTTTTTTTGTAGATTGTGTCATGATTATATTGATGACATTTGTTACCACAATGATCATGTGATCTCACTTGCGGTGTAGGTCTGTCAAGTTATGGCTCTTCCCATGCTGACCTTGCTTTTGGCTGCCTACGGTTGGTGGATGCACACTTCAGGTGTTGTCTCGTTTTGTGTTCTGTGGATTTATGTATTGTATTTTATTGTATAGTGTCTTGTTGTGTTGTGTCATTGTGTGACGTAGTGTAGAGTGGGAATGAGTACTGAGCCATTTTCCAACTTTTCCTGTATGAAGTGGCCCCCAGGCAGGGGCCTGTTCAAATATAATAATAATATTCCCTTTATTAGTCCCACAATGGGGAAATTCGAGATTTGAACCCAAGCCTCCTGGGAAGACTGGGTCCTGAACGCGGCGCCTTAGACCACTCGGCCATCCTGGCAGCCAAAATACTGCTCCAGGTGAGGCTTGAACTCACAACCTCGGCATTGCTCTACAATGTACTGTCATATAAGTACCGCGCGCTAACCGATTGCGCCACTGGAGCTCAATAATATATAAATATTAACAAAACACAATATTGGTTTAGCTGAACTCACTGGTTTGATTTTTATTCAGTCACTTAGTTATCAAATTCACTTCCAGTTTCATAAGCAAGAAAGTTGTCAAATGAATGGCATATGTAACACAGCGTAAAAATTGGAATGACTTTTATCATGCGTTTATTGCTGGTATCAGGCCGAAATCTTATAAGATAGACGATTGGTAAATTTTGATATTTGTCAAAAATCTATTCTATTCTTCAATCCACACGTGTGGATTATTTTATGTACTGTTGTATGTATGCATGTGTGTATTTACATATTTATTCATTATTTTGTACAGTATTTATTTGGTGAATGAGCAGACTGTTAAAGACATTTTGATAGTGAGAACAAGACAATTCACCATTTTCTCATATTTAATTTTGAGTAATATTTGTCAATTGATAATGGTATTAGTATGCAGTAAATTTCATACAGTACATTTTCCTCTAAAAAGAGACTGTATTTGCTACCAGTAGAGCGAGGGAAATAATAATCTGTGTGAAATTCAGTGTAAAATTTACTCTTAAAGTTTTTACGCTGAATATTTTACCTTCAAATTGTATTGTTTGTTGGGAACTTTTTAGAGTAAAATGCGGAATTTACTGTGTACTAAAAATCATGATGTACACCACAATTTTTATGGGTGATTTAGTTGCGGGATGTCATAAAGGTGAGGTAAACTTTATACAATTTATGCGAGTGATTCATAGCTTTGAATGAAGGCACTCTTCCTTACCCTACATTTATTTTAAATTTACCCAATTAAAGTGACTGCCAATTATTAGCCTACATGTATTGGGTTGTTTTATATAACGTTATTTTTATACAAGCGTTTGAGACTTTTGTTTAAAAAATTGAAGCATTACTGAAAGTGGAGAGTAACAAAATAAAATGGACATATATTTGAGGCCCTACTGATGTCACTCGAAGCGTACCTTGTGGTTAATAACCACGGCCACGCTGCGCAGTATTGCTGCATTATTGTGTAATTGTGGTGGCATCATGTTCAGCATCCGATAAGCTGCCAGGGTGTCACCTGACCTACCAAAACATGAGCCTGGAGAAAGAGGGATGCCTGTCATGTCACCTCGTGGAGACGACCATCTGTTCTGGGTACTGCGCCACAGAGGTAACATTCTCTAAACGTTTCACTCCTAAGACAACTGCATCCCGTAACAATGTTGTATTGATCCTCTTCCACGCAGTACCCAATCTTCTACGGCTTCCCCAGCGAAGAGCCTCAAGTGTGCATGTACGATCGTATGCGCCACCAACAGTTTGAGCTTTCTGACTGTCTTCCAGGCGTGGACCCAGTGGTCAAGTACCCCGTGGCATTAAGTTGCACTTGTGCTGCCTGCTCCATACTCACCTCCAACTGTAACGAGGAGCCCAAGGAACCCACCAAACCAGACTTCTGTTCTCAGATCCCCGCCGAGTAATTTGTGACCTTTGTGTCACCTTTATGTGTGACATTGTATCGATCATAATAAAGATAGAAGCCTTAGCAGAAACCATGCAGGCTTGTTACTTTGCATGTTAACAATTATTTAGAAACAGTATAATAACACTCAACTTATCCTGTCAATGTGGAAGACCCTATACAGCATATAAAAAATGACACCATTAAATAATCAATTGAATGTGTCCTTGATTCGTTAAAAATATTCATGAAATATCTATTTAACAAGTATAATAACTTCACCATTTGTTAAATTGTTTCATGTTACTTGTTGCAGTGTTTCATGAATGTATTTATCTGTGAACCTAACCCACACTAACACCTGATTGGTAGTTGATTTAACTGATGGGTCAGTTTGACAGATAAAACAGCCAATCAGTCAGTGTAGGAAACAGTATCCAAAATGTGAGGCAAAAGGAAAGGTCAAAAATCAAACTGAATCCGAGCGCGCTCTTGAGTCAGAGACAGTGGCATGAACAAGGGACGCTGGAACGTGACAATGAGGTACAATGACCAGGTGACATGTCAGAATAAGACACAAGGTTAAAATAAACAACATACAGCAGGAGCATCCGGCACATAAATCCAGGACACAGTCAAGCTCCTTTTCTCAGTCCACAAAGCATCATATAGATTTGTTAACCCCCATGCGGCCTCTGAGACCCTGCTGAGAGTGTGTTGAGTGTGATCTGCAGAGATTGGTCCACTGTTGCAAGGCTCGGACAAAAAAAAACAACACACTGGTCCCCCTGAATGTGAGGTTGGAGCCTATCCCAGCTATCTTCGGGCAGTAGGCGGGGGACACCCTGAACTGGTTGACAGCCAATTGCAGGGCACACATAGAGGAACACGCATCCGCACTCACACTCATACCTAGGGTCAATTTAGAGTGTTCAATCGATGTGCTATATAAATGAAACTGGTTTGCCTTGAACTGTTTTACAATTATGCTGATTTAGAAAAACAGTGTAGTGCAGTTATTATAGTGTATAAAAATAATGCGTGTGTGCATTTTAATAGCATTGGAATTATACATACTGTGCAGCTGTTTGATCAGTTATGAAGGAAATTAAATAAAAACACGACATCTTGAATGACATTTCACTCATCCACCCTTAAACCTTAGTTTAAAATTTAAGAGCATTTATCATATTCGTGGCAGGATCACACATCATATGAACATAAAAAACAGACTGAAACACCGACTAAATTCTCTTCTCTGAATATGACTAATTGTTTTTGGCGGACGTGTCACATCGACGCAGTTAGTTATCAGAGAGAAAATAAGTCGCCTTTTTTGAATTTACAAATTGCATTCTACAATTTTTAACAGCACTATGTCTAAGGACAAAGAGAGAAAAATCATGTCAAAACTACGTCATAGCAAGTCTCCACTTCCGGTTCGACCCAAGACGTCGACGAACGCGTAAAGACCTGTATTTTTAAACACTGTTGATCCTATTAAGTGGGTATGTTGTCTCTCTTATCGTGTTCCTACCATGGTAATTATGTGATAACACATTTTGTATACGTCGTCCTGTCTATAGGTTATAAACGTTTCTGCCTGCAGAATGAGCCGAGCTCCAGTGGCGCAATCGGTTAGCGCGCGGTACTTATATGACAGTACATTGTAGAGCAATGCCGAGGTTGTGAGTTCGAGCCTCACCTGGAGCAGTATTTTGCATAGTACGAAATTCTTTTCTTATAAATTAACCCATAATTATGATATTCGTCGTTATCTGTAAGTTTTGTATGATTGGGATTGATTCGGTCGTGACAATAATGTAGGCATTTAAGTAATGGAGAATCTTTAAAAGGAGTGTTTTTGTTTTGCTGCCAGTAGGGGACAGCATTTGTCTATTTATACAAAAATATTTCAACAGTAAATTTAATTCATCCAATGTCATCAAATCCGTGACATGTTGTTGAAATAATGAGCTATAGTTTAAATGTGACTCATTTAATTTTGCAGGCGATAAACGTTTTGCCTTTGTAGAGGTTATCACAATGAGTGGTCTTATTCTATTAGAACCTTTGATTGCCTAAAGCTTGTATGATGAGAGGTGAATTAATCATTCATTCAACAACAATGTGTATATTATTATATTAGATTCAAAAGTGTGGCAAATTCTAACCCTTATCTTGCTATATAATTTGAAAAGAGAGTCAGTTCTCGATATGTACCATGCAGTGTGTCGCATCCTGTCCAGGCGATATTGTCAATAAGAGAATGTGGTAAAAAAAAAAAAAAGGTCCTGCCAATAATAATATCATCAATATAATGTGTCTTGATTGGTTACTTTAATCGGTTGTCAAGGATTGCATATTTGAAAAGCATTATAGTAAAGTATTTATTTGATATGTTACTTTTTCTTTAAGTGAGTGAGTGAGTAGATCAGTTTCACGTGAGCGTTCTTACTTAAAAAAAAACCAATGTGTTCCTTCTGTGCACTGTGTGATACTTAGCAGTTTCACCAGCAGGAGTTGCTGTTGTCCACAGTTTACCTCACTCCTATTAACCGTTGTGAAGCGAACGAAAGTGACTGCATGGATATGATTGGCTGTGTGCGCCGTTTGAACAATAACAGTTGGCCAGCAAGTGTACCTCAAATATCTATCCATGTTTCCTCTTATTTTTTTGTCCATGTAGCTCACAGACTGTTATCCAGAGGGGCTTATAATGAAAAAAAAAACTATTTGCTTCTCACTATATACTAAATATAAATGAAACACGTTGTACCTTGCATAGTCTTTGTAGTATTACATAATTTGTATATATTAGACTGAAGTACTGTTAGATCACAGTTCCATCAAAATGTTGCAATGCAAAACCCCTTTTCTTGGTGATAACTACTACACGTTTCGAGTTGAGTATACAATGCAATAAAAAGATAAGAAAGTATTGCAAACTCCTTTGCTGCAATAACCACAAATGTGATGAGTTTACAAGAAAATAAAAAGACTATTAAAAACAAGAGAACTTATACGGCAACTTGAAAGAGATCAAAGTCCATCCATTACCTGTACCGCTTCTCCTCACAAGTGTCACGGGGTGTGCTGGAGCCTATCCCAGCTAACAGTAGGTGGGGTACACCCAGGATTGGTTGCCAGCCAATCGCAGGGGACAGAAAGACGGAGATCAAAGTCATAGTTATGTATATTTCAACTGCATCAGTCGTGGTTCTTGTCCTTTCAAGAATTGAACTGCTTTTTAAATGCTGAATCAAAAGGCAATGTGCAGAGTAAACAAATGCACAGCTTGTCATCATCCTCATTCTCAACCATTCTGTACTGCTTATCCAGGGTTGGTTTGCAGGGAAAGCCGCTTAGCAGGGAAACCCAGACTTCCCTCTCCCCAGCCACTTCTTCCGACTCTTCCGGGGGCATCCGATGGCATTCCCAGACCAACAAGGAAATATAGTATCTCAGTGTGTGCTGGTGAGACATGCTCCAACTCTCACTGGAGCGGTACGAATGAGAATCAGCACCTCCAAAACTGAGACCATGGTCCTCACTCAGAAAAGCTTGTGGTTGCCCTTTACGGGACTGGGATAATGTATATTTTTCACCGAATTTGAAAGGACCACATGGTCAACAGGTTATTTTAACATCCCTGCATCCATTTTGTACTATACTTATGTTGTTCAGGCCCCCAGGTAAGATGGAACCTATCCAAGCTGACGTTGGCTGAGAGGTGGCATACGCCCTGGACTGGTTGCCAGCCAACTGTCAGTGCAAATAACGATGAACAACACATTACATGATCCTGCACACCTATGGACAATTTAGGGCAGGGGTCACCAACATGATGCCCATGGGCACCAGAGACCCCATTAACTAGACTGAGGGCCTTATAGAGATTTATAGAAGTATAGTGTTGTATATTGATGTTTACAGTTTCTGTTTCCGAAATCATTGGTGATAACACCGGTCGACCGCAAATTTTAATGAGAGATGGCTTTATATATCCGTAAACAGCTCTACTTTTTTTCTAGCATGTCAAGTTTTTGAGATATATTCATTTTTTTGTTTTTAAATTTGATCTATAAAAGCTTGCGCAATATGAACTTTGCCATTCGTTGTATATAAAATGTATGGTGTTTCAGAAGAAAAGTCCATCTGTTGGTAAAATTAACCCTGAATTCATAAATATGAGTAACTATTTTTGACGGATGGCTGGATATTATTGTTATTATTATCCATCCATTCGTCTTACCAATTGGTAAAAAATGGTTGACCAGTGTAATTATTGGGAAAAATCATGAACACGATCACAGTCTTCAAATATATAAATATATATAATTAATTATAGAGCGGCAAGGTGGACGACTGGTTAACACGATGGCCTCACAGTGCAGAGGTCGCGGGGTTGATTCCGGCTCCGGGCTTCCTGTGTGGAGTTTGCATGTTCTCCCCGTGCCTGCGTGGGTTTCCTCCAGGTAATCCGGTTTTCTCCCACATTCCAAAAACATGCATGGCCGGTTGATTGGGCACTCTAAATTGCCTCTACGTATGTGTGTGAGCCCAAATGGTTGTTCGTCTATGTGTGCCCAGTGATTGGCTGACAACCAGTTCAGGGTGTACTGCCTGAAGATAGCTGGGATAGGTTCCAGCACCTAGTGATAGGAAAAGGAAGCTTCAAATTTGCTTTATGAACCAGTTTTTGTATTTTTGAGTCCTGTAGATAGCATTTGTTGTTTTAATTAAAGGGTTTAAAAAATAGCGAGTCAGTGTGCTTTCAGCCCAATGTTGAACAGAGACTGCCATCTACTGGAGTTCAAAACAACTACAACTGGTTGATGAAGCTGATTTGAAGCTTCATTTACCCATCACTACCAACACCCCCCACAACCTTTGTGAGGAGAAGCGGTACAGATAATGGATGGATACAAGTAGCTTTCACTTTCAAAAGGCTTCGTGACTCCTTGATTTCAACATTTCAGTAAGCCAAACATGCAAGTATTTGCATAGCAAGAGGGAGAATATCATCTCACCATATTATTCACCAAACTCGATTCTCTCATTATGCAGTAAACCTCCATGTACATTACTGTAAATAAACTGTAAATGCAGCATATCAGAATTCCCAATATAATTGATGTGTCCTATTAGGGTTAATGAACAAAAATGTCCACATCTTGTTTTGCAAGAAGTTGGCTATTTAATGACGCTTATATAAAACAAAACCAAAAAAATCCCGATTTGGTAAGCGCTGTTGGTCATGAGCGGAATACATTGTAATTGATGTGAATGTCTAAGTGCCCGTGAGTCATTCTGTTCTCATCAAAAGGGAAATGGGAGTGGAATGCTGGGATTTAACAAGACATTTTTAATGACACATGGTCCAATCTGGCCTGTAACACAATGATTGGGTCTCAATACTTACAAAAGTTTGTATCAATTCCATTTTCTTGATCTAAAAATGCAAATCTCACCAAAACAATCAGTGACAAGTTGACCAATATTTAAATTTCTAATACACTTGGTGCTTTATGGTATATTTTAGCGCTCCAACATGCCACAAACCACAGAGCATGTGTCCCAAGTTTTATTAAACATCTGTTTGTGATTACCAATGAATTTGCTCACAGTGTAGCTATATGACAGCTCCCAAGTCCCAGCTGCAAAGGTATAATCATCATTATTATTTTTTTTGTCATCCCCCCCCCACCCTTCCATTGCACTCTCAAGCCAAGAGAAACTTCAGTGTTGCAGCATTTATCAAGTAGCCAAAAGGAAATGATGACATTCTGCTCGGCTGAACACCAACAATGTACGTACTATACATGTGTGTGCACGTGTCTATTTGCTGTGTTGGGGTTGACATTAAGATGTTGACAGCAAATATACAACAGTTTTGACATTAGAAGGGGTACCTGAACATCCGTCGTGGTGGCTCAGATGGCTGCTTATTCTCCCTTTCTAGGCTTCCATTACATCAGTTTTCTGTTTATTTAGGCTGGTCCATTTTTTTGATTCATATTACATTTTTAATGATGGAACATTCAGATTATATTCGTACAAGGACAGTATTGCACTGGACTTGACTTCGCGGTTTAATAATCTATTAAAACCAGCAGGTATGAATCAACAGACATGCTCAAAATTGAAATTATTTTATGTTTACTCCGACCACAGTTGTGTTGGTAGACGTCAGGCAAAAAGAAGTGTAATGGATCAACGAAACGGTTTAATTTTGTAATTTTTGAACCCACTGCATCCAGGTAGACCCTAAAAAATAGTGTGAAACTGTTATCCACTATAGGTACATAACAACAAATATACAGGAAACAGGTGTTATGTCTCCTGTCTTCTGTTTGCACACTGTAATAGAAAGTAAGAACTATATGGTGCAAGGCTCGAAACGTTTTTTCTTTGTTTTTTTTTTGCAGAGCAGTTTTGCAAATCAACAACTTTGTTTGAGGAGCAACTTTCAACTTTTTGCAGTATTTCTTGCATGGAACTGAAGGAAGACTTTTTTAAACAATAAAAATACTTTACGACAATATGATAAATGAACGATTGTTTTTTTTTTAGCGCTATTTAAATAAAGCTGTATTTTAGTATTTTGCAATATTGAATTATCAGATTTGATTTATTAAATACACCTTGTGTATAAAAGTAAATGTTTATTTCCTTGTCTAGAAGCAAAGCTCTGCTGTAATGCAATTAAAAGCTATCTTAAAATGTATTTAAAAATTATTTATTTATTTACACTAAATATAGCTACAAAGTACAAAAAAATTACAGCATCCAGTTAACTTTTATATAGTTAAGATTGGCCCGTGACCCTTGTGAGGGTCAGATAATGGATGGATGGATTGTTAAGATTTGCAATGAGAAACGAAATGAAAAAAGAGCTTCTGCTTTGAAAATATAACTCAATTATAACTAATTTTCCCTCATTTTCTTCACTAATTCTGGTTTGGTTGTCTCTCCTCTGTGAGTTCATTGTGTTTGACTTCGGCTTGTGCAGTCAGTGACTAATTGAGAATTTGTAATTGACTATCATGTGCGGGCTCTTTCAGGTGAACGTCAGTACACATTATTACTTTACACGGTCAGCGTTTGAGTCTCAGTTTTGCTAGCCAAGATGTGCCACTAAAGTGCAAAACATGAATTTTGACGCAAAAACAGCAATGCTAAACTGCTTATTTCGAGCCTTGTAGTGGAACTCTTTAAAGCCTCTATCGGGTGTGCAATTTAGGATACAATAACGGAAATCCCACCTGTAATTTATTTGCCTGAAACACTTTTATATAGCACTTGACTCCAGACACGACACCAAAGGCAAAACTTTAATTCAGCTAGTTCTAGAAGATTAACTCATTTTTGGGGGCTACTTGAAGCAACAAAGTCGAACTACCTGCAGTCACTGAACCGTTACAGGATAGTCATTCTCCTTTGAAGGAAACTGCAGATTAATATTGTGGTTATTTTTAATTTCTTGGAAGCAATTACAAATGCAAGTGTGTGTAAGACTCAATCGATTGTTGACTGTTTTCTGTTGTGTGCCACGTCAACTTGATTCTCTTTCATCCAGACTCGCAAAGTCTCTCCTGTTTCGTCCAGTGGATTGAAAAGATTGAAGCACTTCACCTTTATGGTCTCTCTGGTTAAATATCATATATTTTATATGAATTAGTTAATGAGCTGTACACTTGTATCCGCGCCGTCCAACGTTTCTATTCCAAATACAGCACAATTGTATATTTTTTTTAATAGAAGAAAATTTCGTCTTATCCTCTCAAAATTGTGGGCCTTACATACAGCTATGGTGTATGGATATTGACATCAAATAAGGTGGAAACTATATTTTCAGAAATGATTGATATAATTTTATTTGGTTTACGCAGCAAGTTTTATTTGACCCTGCGTTATTATCACAGCTGTTTCTTTCAAGCAAGGACCGAAAGCAGCAGTAACAGCAATAAATAAAACTCATGTTGGATAAATAATGACGCGGCAACCATACTCCGTACAATTTTATAGTATGAACCTGAAATGTGACCAATCCGACGAGTAACGGCATGTCTAGTTGCATCATTATGTCATCATGGCCTGTTGAAGTGCTGTCAGGCAAAGGATGTGGGATCTGTAGATAATTGGTGGAGCTTGTGGAAAACCTGGTCTGATAAGGACAAGCATCCATCTAATGTTGAAAGAGATGGATTTCATATGTTGAAATGAGGAAAATGGGCTGAAATTCTAGCAACGTTCTTTTCTTTACCATGACGGAAGTACACGAAAAATTTGTGGCAGCAAACATTGGTGTAAAAAAAGTGGGATTGAATGGAACGTACTGTTATCCCGGCTAATTCTCACAGCATCCCGCATTTGCATCGAAATCAGGGCGGTACGGAGTGCACGCCGGAGTACGGTGTTCCTAACATGCGGAAACTGAAATTAGATTCGCTTTCGGATGATGCAGGCCACTCGTCCATCGAGAGCCTGCTGACGTACTGTGTCTCCACCTGGTACAGCGGCTGCACTGAGGCGGACAGAGTGAGGCTCCAGAGGACAGTCAAAACAGCGCAAAGGATTATTGGCTGCCCTCTCCCCTCGCTGTCGGACATCTACACCGCCCGGTGCCTCAGAAGGGCTCTCAACATCGTCAAAGACAATACCCACCCAAACTCACACCTGTTCGACCTGTTGCCCTCTGGCAGGCGCTACAGATGCATCAAATCGAGGACCAATAGACTGAGAAACAGTTTCTTTCCGAGAGCCATCTCCATTCTGAACTCTCACACACACACACGAGAACACCCTTACCTTGCAGAACAGCATCGTGATGTGTTTTTAGGGGAGCCCTCTAATCTCGTTGCACACTTGAGTACAATGACAATAAAGGGATTTCTAATTCTAATTCTAATTGTCCTCACAAGGGTCGCGGGCGTGCTGGAGCCTATCCCAGCAATCTCTGGGCAGTAGCCGGGGTGCATAACAGATTGGTTGCCAGCCAATCGCAGGGGACGCGACAGACAACCAGTCACACTCGTAACCACATCTAGGGTCAGTTTAGAGCGTTCGATAAACCTACAATGCATGTTTTTCGAATGTGGGATGAAACTGGAGTACCCGGAGAAAACTCACGCAGGCAAAGGGAGAACGCAGTCGCGCCAGGGCAAGTACAACACAGCCCAAACACGCTAGAAAAGACTTGCACTCGCAATAAAATGAAGTTACACCCGTTTTTAGGGTGCCAGTCATCCAAAATGATGTTAAAACCCAAGTATTCATCATTTTAATCATGCACCAACCAAGGATAAGGTGCTGAGTTGTGAACGGTTCAATGCCTTAAGAAAAAAAATGCGACAAGAGCAAAATTTTGAATTTAATTCTCAAATTCTTTATTACCTAAATATTTCATGTCCTCTTCCAAAAATCTTCCAACTTGTGTATCACAAACTGATGGAAAGACATGATCTCTTTTTACATATTCATCTTTTGACATTGAATCCAAATTTGTTCAATATTTTTAATGGGAGTTCATATGCTGACAAAAGGAAGACATACAGTTGATGTTCTAAATACTACCAACTATTGGTCTGACATGCATGCGTTTTTGGGATGTGTGAATTTCAATACATGTATAGGAACAATCGTTTAAGAGACGAAAAAAATGTGATTCCTTCTCGGTTGTTGATGTGTATTAGTTTAAATCTTGTCCACCAGCTCCACCCTCCAGCCCGGAATTGAGCCTCGCAGGACCAGGTTAACAACCACATCCTCTTCAATGTGCCTGCTCAACCAAATTGATGTCCCAAATAATAGAGGGAATTCTTCAGAAATGGTTTGATTTATGCATCTGCATGGCTTTCTGGAAGAGGAAAAGTGCGGATATTGATGGCAGGCAAGAATTCTTCCACTGAGTTGAAGCCAAAGGACATTCTTGGCGGTACTGACCTCAGCTCATCAGAGAGGCAGACAGAATGGAAGACAGAAGACTTTTCATATGTTAATATCAAATGTGTGTTTGTCTTGGAATCACAGTCTCTTGCAGAGCTGTTCTTTTTCAGTTAAGCATCAATAGGTTGTGCAAATATATTCACACGCTCAGGATCCCGAATGTTGATCCTTGTTGCTGACAATGCAACAATAAAATAAACACACATACTGTAGGCCAAAATTCATTAAAATGGATTTATTACCACATACTTATGTTGTAAATATATTACATCACATAATAAGGAGCACAATCTGACACTAGTGTGGATTGAACGCACTTAATGATGACAAACGACCTCCTAGTTCATCCATCCAACTATTATCTGAGCCGCTTTTCTTCAAAAGGTGTCGCGGGCATTCTGGAACCTATCCCAGCTGTCATCGGGCACTAGTCGAGGAACACCTTGAACTGGGTTGCAGGGCACACTCATACCCAGGGCCAAAGTGACACAAAGAATATCTTTTACGTATATGATAATATTTTTTGATAGTCACTGATGGTGTAGTGGTACGTTTGCCTGATTTGTGTGCGCCTGATTGGTGATGATGTCTATGTCTGCCCTGTGGCTGGCTGGCGACCTGTTCAGGGTGTGGAGCGCCCTTTACCTGTAGTCAGCTGGGATAGCCTCCAGCACCTTCCCTCGCGAAGGATAAGCGGTGTGGATAATGACATATTTTTTGACCATCAAAAAGAACTTTCCTACCTTATGTGACCTCATTGGAATTGTGGTTTGTCTTTGGTTCATCATTCTGGCATGATTGACAGCTGAGGGGAAATTTTGTTTTTAAAGAAAAGTTTGCTTCAGTCCATATTTTACTGTGGAAACATGCATAACTATAGGGACAATCTTCCCTCTTTTCCACATCCATGTGCATGTTCAGAAACATTTTTGTACAAGCCATCCAACATGTGTGTCTGCTTGCTCATTAGTTGTGTATTATGTGGATCTGTTGGCGCCCAGCCTATCGTTCCCCGTAGGCACATGAAGGGCGTTGTGGTAGTGGGGGACAGGGAGCTGCTGACATGGCTGCTGAGTTCAAAGAGATGGTGCAGTAGATGTAGGCACACACAGCGAACAGACCGGCCTTTATATTCACCCACCCTGAGCCTGGGAAAACTCTGCAGTTTCCCTGTCCTCGCCTGCGGTTACAGATGGGGAGGCAAGTGGACTTACAGGTGCTGCTCAGGCTCTGCGACATGCCAGAATTTGATCTGTCGAAAAAAATTAATTATTAAATACAAGTATTCCACGTATTTCAGTGAGTATAATGCATTGATGAATGACAAACGCTCCGGTGTTGCATGTGTAAATTAACCACAACTTTTCTTATTTATCTTCACTTTTTGTGTGTAAATGTGAATTGAAAGTGAGAACATTACAGTTTTTTAGTTGAATACACGGTACTGTGCAAAAGCCATAGGCCACAATTGAATTTGCGATTAGTCATACTAAAATTAATTTATAGTTCAGACATTTGCCAAAGGCCATTTTTTAGAGAGAAAATGGCATGATTGTTGTGTCATTGTCATTATCCACACCGCTTATCCTGAACAGGGTCGCGGGAGGGTGCTGGAGCCTATCCCTACTGACTACGGGCGAAAGGCGCACTACACCCTGAACTGGTCGCCAGCCAGTCACAGGGTTGACATAGACACCATCACTGAGTGGGAACTGAACCCACGCTGCCCGCACACAACTCGGGCGAGTGTACCACTACACCATCAGTGACCTCCATGATTGTTGTTTGTTGGTCTATTTCTTCAATTATTAGCCGTTTACTTCTTGGTTCATGGAGGATGAAGAAGGACAATTGTGCCTACATGATTCCGCGCATAGAAGGTTTGGACTGCAACTGCTGTTACATATGGTCAAAGCTGGGCACTTGACCCTTTTTTGACGGTCCGTCCCCCGCCCTCCAGCCACAATCATGGTACCGTTCTGGTCTCGACCCTGAGGCCTTATTCATAAAATTTGTTGGCTCTCCACCCCGTTCAGCCAATCCCCACCCCCCAAAAAAAAGGGTCAGTGCATGATGCCGCCGCGGGAGAGATGCTAATCGCAGAGGTTTATTTTAACATAATTTGCTGGCTAATTCAAATCTGATTATCTTATAATGGTTTTATTCATCTACTACTTATTCGTCTCCTTCTTCTTCTTCTTCACGAATGTACCCAATGCAAGTAAGTATGGGCAATTAGTGTTATAGGGATTGTGGTTCACATCTGAGCACTAACAATCGGGTGGAAGGCAGTCTTCAAGAGCCCCACTTCAGTGTGGTAATCTGTAATCATCTTCACCCACTTTACATAATGTGGACATCTGCTTCAATTCTTTATAAGCATACTTTGCGTGTTTTGACCTGTTGGAATCAGTCAGCATTTAAAGGGAATGATAAGAATCACTTTGATGGCGCAAGTCAGCTGTGTTCATGCTCACTGTGGCCTTTCTAAATGTGCTGGCTTACGCAAGTCTGAAGACCAACACCCAGTTTAACCTGCCTCTGTGCAGATTTAGGCCATTCCTTACACCAGACATGCAACGGTCACGAAAATAAAGCTCCTTGCAAAACAGGGAATTTGATAGCCATAATAACCATGTGGTGCTCTATGTTAACCTATCCTTTCAATCTTTGCTGTTAGTATAAAGTGGTTTGCAGAGCAAGCGTTCTGTAAAATGGTATGCAATCTGTGCATTATTAACTTCCATTGCCAGTTGATAACATTGGAAAAGTTCCAATTTGGCAGGTCCAATTTTATTTCGGAGCATATGGTTGGGGTTCTCTTTCTTTTGGTATTTTGCTAGAATTTGCACCGGTAGAATTGGGCAGTCATTTGTGTTGTGCTTTTCTACCTTTGATACTCAAAACACTTCACCTCATTACCTCATCTTCCTTCTGATGCCATATCATCAGGAGCAGGGGGGGGGTTCAGTATCTTGCTCAAAGATGGCCAGGGATCGAACCCACAACCACCACTCTACCGCTGAGCCACGCTGAAATGGGGGTAACAAAGAATAATGGGGTCTTGTGGGATGTAAATAGTCTTTTCCAGCCAATCCTCGCTGAATCCCTCATTTGCATCAGAATGAAGGCAGTCAGAGGCGCAGTAACCACTTCTTGCTTTAAATTGCGGAAACAGAAATTGGACTTGCTGAGGTTCGTGGCAGGTATATTGCAACAGCTCCCTTTCGGATGATGTAGCCGTGCATGTGACGTGGGTAATTGGAGAATGCATTGCATCATGTTATTTGTGACCAAATTTGCAGAAGCGCTGGGGCAGAGGCAGAAACATCCACTGAGGCGTAGTGCATCTAGCAAATTCAAAACACGCTGAATTAGTCCATTGCCCCCGCACGGAAATGACGAAATGACCGTTTTTATGCAGAATGCAGACTAGACAGTCTTACCAAATTTTCGGATGATTCATGGGCGAGGCAAATCCCAAGTGCATGGGTGCCCGTCTACCAAAATAGAAAATTGTTCTGCATACACTACATGTAGAGGATCTTACAATGCTGATTTTATGAAAGTTAATTGAAATCCTTAAGACCGCCAACTTTACCACTTATTCCAAAGAACTCCAGAGAATGGACTACCATTAGCTTTAAAACTTAAGCTTCTCTCCCACTGCTACTTTTCTCTTACTGTTAAGTACAAGATGACCAATATTAGAGTCCACTCAGGCATGTGACTAACTGTAAATGCTGTTATACTTGTGGTTTTCTCATCCAACCCTCGCTCAAAACAGGACAGGAACCCTCCCCAAGACCAACATAAAGTACCCCTTCAAAACTGTTTTCCCTCTCTATATGTTAATACTAAAATGTTTTTATGACCTGTTCCAGTAAGTTGATTATGATAACACTTGTTGGATTGGAATTAAGCGTAAATTGGCAAGTTGTCACTCAGCAGGTCCTTGTGGTTTTATTAATAGACTTTGCCTCCATGGGCTATGAATGTGACTATTGAGCCCTGGGTTGGAGGAAAGCTTAGTAATCAAAGCGTAGGAATCTGCAAGTGTGTGTCTGGATAAGTTAGACTGGTGCAATATGCTTCGCCAGTGTCCGATGTGAGCAACCCAGGGGATGTCAGTACAGCTTGTGCGTAGAAGAAGGGGAGAGGCTGACATCATTCCTTCCAGTGGAGAGGGCTGTTATTGTTGCCATTCAATTTTTTTGTCTAGAAAAGCTCAAGTTGTTGAACTCCAACAAACATTTCTATGAAACTTCATAACACAGCAGCCGGTCATTTCCTATGGAACACACACGCACATGCGTGTGCACACACAATTCTTGTAAGACTCAGCGTATGTGTGTACACACGCAAGTGAGCATTTTGACATGTGGCTCAAGCTATACCTTAAACACTTTTTGGATTTTGTAAAGTGCTCACTTTCAGGGTAAATCTATGCACCGTGCAAGGGTATACTATTTCCTAAATGGGATCCAAAAGTGCAATTTGGTATTTATTTGTACTTCCCACTAGCCGGCCTTAAGCGTTAATTATAGTTTTTAATGTAAAGTTGTTGAAACCTATACAAGCAACCTTCGTTCTTATTGGGAGTCATACTCAACCATCTAAAGTTCTAGGTGGCAAAAGTTTTCAATACCTCTATGTTGACTTGAATTGCTGTTTGTTGTGACCTTTTAAATGAAAAAATGTTGGGTCCCAACCAGTTAGGCAGATTACGTAACAGTAAAATATCATTTTCTCTTTGGTCTGCTGCCTATTATGGAAATCTTTCTTAAATGGAATCCTGTTCCGAATACTTTTGTTTTCCACATCTGGATAAGACAAACTCGAATACTAAACTACTGAAAAGTCCCAATCGGAGAATCGTGTCAAGACTGAACTGTGAGCACTAAATACTCTATGACTACTTTCTGCTTGTATATGTGTGTCTGCCCTCCGTGCCTTTGCTAGAGATTAGGTCTGGTATTAGAGGGATGTCACTTGCCGCATGCCCACTCTTCCCTGCCTCACATTCCGCTGTCCCAAACATACACGATCACATCACAGCCTTATGTGACCCCCTTCTTTACTCTGCCCTACTTCAACACAACACTCATCCCCCTTTGGCATCGCATCCCTCCTTGCCTCAGCCCCCTTACATTTGGACATCAGAGCAAGCAACACCAATCCCCCTTTACCAGGCACCCAGACCTGTTAAATCAACACACAGAGATGTCTATTGTCCCCTTGCTTGATCTGGAGTGTGTGTGTTGGTTTGGCCTGGCTTGTAGGTCAGGATAAGGTTTGGACAGAACTGGATCCCTACTAATCCCACAAAAGCAGAGATAAAGCCGAGTGCAGGACCTCCGGCGCTTTGAGTACACCCTCCTCCACCTGCATACACACACTTACACGGTGTTGTGCTGATCATATAAGCCCAAATGCATATTCCAAAGTTAAACTGTTAGTTTTAATTAAACTGACGATCCGTAGAGGGTTTTATTTTGTCAAGTGGTTGCACGAAATATAATCATCGAGATCCAGATAATTTTCCTTCTTAATGAACTTGTATAGTCTTCATCTACAACGGAAGGAAATTCAGTACACTAGAAGAACGTCTGCGTCTTACCAGTGAAGTGTTATCCACTACAGCCTTCCACTACGCTATGACATTACTGCATTTAGGACAACTTCGGCATACACAATGTGTTGGATTTACTAAATTTTATTTTGTCAAGTGGTACACACAACAAAATCCTCTGGATTTAAATAAATGTTGTCAGTACATTAATAGTCTCCTTAAAAGCGTCATCTGGATCCAGATGATTTTATTTCATGCAACCACTTTACATAATAAAATTGATTACATTCAACGCACCATTTTTTTGTAATGTATGTAAAAAAAAGCCGGCGATTCACATCACTCTCACTGGGCCACTAACAAACAATTATCAGCCACAGCTTAAGTGTCACAACTTCTCTGATCTATTATCACTGTTTAAAAAAAAAAAAAAAAAGAAAGTTCCTTCTTAAACTCTCTGCCAGCATTCATAATTCCTGAAACACTGTGAAATGTCTGTACATTCAACATAAGCTTTGATGAAGCTCTGTGTCTTCTTGACCTTCAACTCCTTTAAAGTCCTCTGTGACTATTTCAGAGGAAAGAATTAAGCCGTTGGGCGTGAGTGTAATGCACACCGCCCATGTGAATTGACTTTAAACGGGGGGGAGGAAATCAGAACATGGCGAAAGGTTTTGATTTATGGGGGTAGAACTACATTTGATATTCATTTCCGCAGCTGCGGCCAGCTAAAAAAACAGCCTGTAAATAGACCAGTCCTGACAATGGTGCAGTGTGGCCTTCCAGTGTATGTGCCTGTGAGAGATGGAGAGAGATGGAGAGAGAGAGAGAGAGAGAGAGCCTGCGTGCATCACTCCTATTTTAGGAATGTTTTGGGGCTCTTTCAGTCAAATTCGGCACAGATGTTTCTGATTCGCTAAACACATATAATAAGTAATTATTGAAAACACCTTTCACTTGCCCATGGTTGTGTGGTGCTTCATTTTGTGTAATCGAAGCTGCGGTTTCTCATACAGGCAAAGGATCCAAGACTTTATTGAAAGCCAGCTAAACTGCCCTGCAGTCAGAGTTTCCTGATACAAGATGAGAGAAAAGGGATCTTACCAAAATATTCCCCATCCCGCCTTGGTGAGAAGATGAAGCAAGAGAAGGGAGGTCTGGAGTTGGAGGGATGAAGAAGAAAAAGATCAGCAGATTTCATAGTCAGCCAGGTGGAACGAGATGAAGAGATCGGTGGTTGGAGATATACTGTAGGAATGATGAGGTTGCTCATTCTTGGGAGACATGCATAATTGGTACTGAAAATGCATCTTTTACTGTATTATTAAAATATATTAATAAGAAGTCACTGATTGTGGAGTGCCTGATTTACCTGATTTGCCCAACTGTATTTATAAAACACTTTAAGACCGCTGTATATAACGTGCTATACGTGATTCAACAGTACATCATACAACCACAAACAATAAAACAAATAATGTAATTTTGTGGGAAAAATGCCTTGTTTTATTTCAGTTTTTATTAGCTTGAGTATTAGTTTCTTTGTCTTTTTAAATATGTAGAATATTTGCCAAGTGTAAGATAAAGAAAGGTTACTAAGTACTGTGTAATAATGTTAAATAAATTACAACTATCAAACAAATGTTTGACCTTCCTTCTTCTGTACGGATAAATATATCATCTCAAAACAAAACACCCCGCTTAAGTTACCACTGGGCCTTACAAACCAACACTGCTGCAGTGTGGTGCATGTGGGCAGTTTTGACAAATGTTTCTGGGGGAAAAAAATGCCTTTATAGATGACTCCATTTAGATCGTATTCAAGGATCAAAGAAAGCTATTAGAACAGTCGTTGAATTAAAATATACTTCATATTTGGTGATTTTACATTAATTACAAGATATTATTCAAGTACGTACACACCTGTTAAAAGCTTCACAAATAATAGTGGTCGAAAAAATGTGATTAATCGAGATTAATTATGCATTTTTTTGCGATTAATTAGTTAAAAAAACATAATTGCTTGATAGCCCTATTAAATACATTAAAAAAGTTTATTAAATTAAATGCCCAAAAATGTAAACGAAGGGCATTTTCATTGTAATTGTCATTAGTTTTAATTTTTTTTTAACGCATTCACATTTTTACATTATGTCGGGAGCAAAAATACGTTTTCAGCTTTGGTTATTTTGTTAGCTTTCATCAATGATAATAAACTTTGAATGGATTTTTTGGTTTATTTAAATAAGGCAAAGTAACATGTCACCACTACCATTGAGTAAGAGGATAAAATCAATGTTGAGTATCCATTAATCTATACACAACTTGTTTCTGTCATTAAAAGTAATTAGTCACTGTAGTTACTGTATGTACTATCTGAATTTTAACGTCTAATGCTCGCTGCTCCATGTCGTGAACATGTACACACACTGGGTGAATTTATGACCAACCTGCTGTAATGATCTATTTGGTCACGCTGAATGAAAAGCCAGCCAATGACAGTACACTCAGTATGACAGTCAGGATGACAGAACTGCACCGAAAGGTCATAGAAAATAAAATGTGAAGATTTGGTTCATGGATTCGGTTTGGTTTACATATCCCAGAAAAAAATATCAATATCCAAAAGACCTCAATAAATAGAACTAAGCCAATCTCTGGCACATTGGCAACTGTTCACCATGGTGGTCATCACTTGAATTCTTTGTTGTGGTACAGCATCAAATGTTTCGGATTGTTTTGCTGTTTAAAAATATAAATGTGAATGACAACTCCCACGAGTCAGATGTCTTGAAAAAACATTCATCACTTGAAAGTGACGGTTTGTGATGTGGCAATATGGGGCAAGAAATGTGCGATAAAAGTGATGGGAAAAAAAAGACTTGAAAATGTTCTCCCACAACATTTCGACACAGCTAATTGCCTCCGGGGGACAACTTTCGAAAGTGTAACAAAAGGAATTTTCAAACAACATTTTTGTTGCACAAATACAACATGCTCACTTGCTCATTATTCCTTATTGCTGTGTTCATGGTACAATACTGAGATCATAGTACAGATTAGTCCATAGATGAAGCCGGTGGGATGAATTCTTCTTGTCTCTCTTTGCACTGTACTTTTGGATTACCCCAGTACACTTTTACGTGTCACTACCGAGCTATGTTTGCCCAAGCTTACATTTCTACAAATTGGTGTCTGATTCTGAGGGGGTGTGTGGGTTCCTGTTCTCGATGTGGGTGTTGGTGTGCTGTGTGTGCTTGTTGATTTTCTTTCCAAGATGGGGAGTGAAGAGGAAAGAAAGAACGAGATGGGATGGGGGGATGACAAGCTGGATCTGATTAGGGGTTGGAATGACTGGGAGGCTTTGCGGTGCGGTGCTTTCTCAACAGCACATTCCTGTGAGCAAGCCAAGGCAGGATCCAAAGCTCCAGACTAACCCCTGCCAGAGGGATTGAGGAAAACGAAACGGTCAGAACTTACATTTCATAGGGCCTAGATAAATGGAAGCATGGGAGCCTAAATAATGATTAATGAGTGTGCACTCATGCTTCCAAGGAGATATTTTCTGTTTCAGTGGTCTAAGGTTTGGAACAGGGGAGTGTTTGCAGATTATAGGTACATGTCTAGTTTACATGGCCACTGAAATTGTCAACAGGGAGTGGAGCGACATTTGCTAAGGGAAGTCGACAAGCTCACATATGCCAATGGTGATTTTTGTACGTCTGTGTGTTTGCCAGTGAGCTAGTGGGACATGTCTGTTCAAATAAGTCAACGGCTGTTGGTTCGTGTGACCTCTCGGTGCTGGAATGAAAAACAGCGCTGAAATAAGTGCTGAATGTTGTTCAGGATTGTTTTTGTTTTTTGCATTTTTGCCATATTTTTAAACTTGAAACTGCTGATATGTAGACAAAATACAGTTAACAATCCTGCCATACAATGCATGAGAGAAAATGGTCAACCCCATTTTTTTCAGGTTTAGAAAACCAAATCTCAACATTATTGGCAAGGAGGTGAAACTCTCGCTATCAAAATAAGTTTATTGTCTATAACAGATTATTTTTTTGTAAAATTGACTGCAAAAAATACACATGGCAGGCACTAAATTGTGTGCTCACTTATGATAATAGATTATGGGCACTATTTGCAACAGGTGATGAAGTTTTGTACGCTTTAGGTAGTGCTGATGGTTTTCACCATGGAATATTTGGGAGAGCGCCACAGACACCAAATGAAGTTTGAAATGAAGTTGGAAGTGCTAGTGGAAGATAAACAAACATATTATCCAATTACAGAAAATAAATCTATTGCTCCGATAATTTGGGGAAGCCCGCAAACACAAAAAAGCCATGTTTTGTTTTGTTTGATTTAACTTGTCCCGGGTGTCTGCCAATTGAAAGTCTGTGCACAAATTACGTAACATTGCACCCAAATATTGGGACAGCACGCTCAAAAAACTGCTTTAGGAGGCGGCACTATCAATTGTCACCGTGCAATGAAATTAACATCGATCTGAAAGGAGGTATGCACAAAGTGAAATCATGTGGATCCAGGCACATTATTATGTACATCTACTTAAAAAATTGATCTGAATCCACTCAATTTTACTTCTGTACAACCACTTGATGAAATAAAACAGAGTAAACTCAACACAATTGTTTAAGTGTATTCAATAGGTCGTGAAGATTTGTGTTTCTGGCATTTCACAAATGTTTACACAAATAGAAAATATCAGTTCTCCTGCAGGGTTAGTGTTTCAGACAGTCTTTAAAGATCACAAAATCACACGGTGCATACACAAACAAAATGGCGTGTTGAATTTCCTCAATTTTATTTCACGAAATAAAAATCCCCTGGATCCAGACACATTTTTTAAGAAGACATATATAATCTACTTAAAAAAATATATCTAGAGCCAGATGATTTTATTTTGTGGATGCACTTGACAAAATAAAATAGAGTCAATTCAACAGAACCACTTTTTTTTAGTGTACCCTGTAAATCAGTTCAGGCATTTGACACAATACTGACATACCGACACGAGTCAGTGAAAACCAGACGTCCCCATAGGAAAGGCAGATAAGGAGGCCTTCCTCCCTCTGCTTATTGATCTCAGTGCCAGGAAATGCGTGTGTGTGTAGGGAGCTGAGGGAAGACGAAAAGGGTTTTCCAGGTCTTTGCACAGCGCTTTGTTCCTTCAATTACTCCCGCCACCATCGCTGCTGACTGTAAACACCTCAACTGGCTGACAAAAGAACCCACCACCTCCCCAATTTACCAGGAAGTCAGTGTGAAAGCGGCTTTTGATTTACTACAAGAAGGAAATAACATTGACTTGTCCATGCACTGCTTCACCCTCCCCTCCACACTTACTCTTTGTTTAAAGGTTTGTTTACTATTCTCTGTATGGAAAATCCTCCAGGAATGTGGAGGAAGTGGGAGTTTCCTCCCGAAGCAAGTTTTAATAGGTTTGGGTGGAGGGGGAACAAGAGAAGAGGGAGGATGGGGCAGCTATTCCAATATTCCAAAATGCTTCAGGTGGCCACTGCTTGTGCATGTGTGTGTGTTTGTCTAAATGGCTTCAGGTTACTCAAGGCAGCCACAATCATTCCTAGGGTTTCTTAATTAAAAGAGAGAGGAATCCTGAGTGCACACCTGCAGATACACCATCTACAAGCGGTGCTATTGAGATTCAAAAGAAATGATGTGATAATTACCATATAAATGCAGATATTAGATTCAGAATAGTAACGAAAATACAACAGGATTGATAATTTCTTAGAATATATATATATATATATATATATATTATATACCATTTGGATGACACTGTTGACCACGGGACATGTACAGGTTGCAAAAGTACATGCTCTGAAATTAAGTGGAAGTACAGATACATGTGGAGAAATACTCTGATGAAAGTTATGGTTCTACTCATTTCCTTAAGTAAAAGTAAAAAAACAAAGCTAAGAATGTACTTAAATACAAAAGTAAAGGGCAAAGATTAAATTTGATCAAAAATGATATGCGATACCCATTTTAATAACATCATAAAATTATGTTTTTTTTTTCTCTGCACACAAAATAACTTCCCCGATTCTTATCTTAAAAATGTTCACACTGAGAAGAAAAGCAAATCACCAGATAGTTTTGCTTCAAGCACATTTTTGACAGGATAATTTGGACTGAATTTACACAGCCTGCATCTTCTCCCAGGATGACACCATCATCGTCAAGTCTGCTGGTGACGAGAAAGTCATTGGCCTGATCACTGTTGGAGAAGAGACGGCCCACATCAATGAGGTGACTCAGATGGTTGTAGAAAGAATCTTTCTACAGATGCCGTTAAGACAAATTGAAGATTATCGACGCACGGTAGAAGACAGAGCAGCTTGCACCACTTTTACAGCAAGTGAAACCTTTCAACTTCTCTGTACTCGCATTAGATATGAGTTCAAATAGGCCCAAAATGCAAAGTACATACTCAGGAAAGCTCCGCCACCGAGACTGCTCTACTCGAGGAAGCTGGAAGATGTGGAATTCCCCTGCTCCTCAGCAGGTTCTGCAGATGCACAACAGAATATCCTGATCAACTCCATCATTGTCTAAAAAGGGAGCTGTACTGTACAAGACAGGGAGGTTCTCCAGCGTGTCATTAAAACCCTCACAAGACTTCTGTTGAGTAGCCTTGACACTTATTTATTTATAAACTACACATACAAATTAGGTCATTCTGTAAAATGTGAATAAAAACAGAATGGACGCCGTCTGGCGTAGATAAAGCTTACATAAGTGCACTCCAGTTATCAGTTTGATCAAATAGGATTTTTTGACATGTTTTTCGGGAAAAGTACAGTAAGTAACCAATTTGAGTTGATTCGATACTCACTTGTTAACGTGAACATGAATAGTGAATGCAGATTTGGGATTTTAGATTTTTAAGCTGTAGTGTTTTGTCTATATTATGACATTACCTACCCACATTTCACATTTTTTTTCTCTTAATACTTTATGTTCTTTGTAGTGATGAAATGTAAAGATTTAATTCAGTTCGCTCAGTGCTACCGTTCTGGTTTTAATGCACATACAACAAATAAAAATCTTGAACATTGGAGGAGGTCCTGCAGGAGCAAAACGAAATTTAAATAATGTGAAATTAGTCAATAAAAGGAAGAAATATAATAAAAAATATAAGAACGTCGGAAGCTGGTGGTTTTTTTGCTTATAGCAGTATTCACCCATTATTCTTGTTGCTGACATCAAGGTTCTCCTCTGAGATTCATTGTATGACCTTCACTTCAGCCACATTCTGGCTGCTTGATTTTTGGTCTTGGAGCGTACACTTTTTCGAACCTACAAGAAGGCAGCAATTGAAGGCAGATGGAATGAATTTCTGGAAAAGATCTCCTTGATGTTCAATTGATGACCATGGGCTGCAGACTTTAAGTAGTGTAATCATTGCAAGAGAATGTCATCTGTCAAATTTATGGCCTAGGAACTTTACTAAACATGATTTGATAACATTTCAATCCCTCAATGGGAAGTCCAATGTACTCTGTGTTTTATATTTTTGTTGCAAACCGCTCACAAAAGTAGACCACACATATGCTGACAGGGAAGGAAAAATGTCAGCCTGATGGGATTCGCCCCAAAGCTGAGTTTTTGGGGGGATTGTGAAGAGCACCATGATGCTAAACAGAATACAGACTAACAAATCTCCAGGAACTAGTGGTACTTTTTTTTTTTAAACCAAATGTCCAATGTGCTGCCCTCTTCAACGAGGCCAATGGGCTTTCAGAATCATGATGTTCAGAGTTGACAGACAGGAAGTTGCGACAAGATTTACGGTTGCACATTATAAAAGGTGAGCAGAGAAATCAATGTCAATGTGATACACTTTCAGAACTTCGTTGTATAATGTCACCTTTGATGGGCTGCAAAGTGAAAAAAAAATAGATTTTCCATGTTTTCCCTTTGTACACCAAAACAGAGCTAAACGTGATCACTTGGGGGATGAAGAACCGCACTAGATTAGACTAATTTTGTCCATTCTTCCAGAAGAACATTAAGGGTTTGATTTACCAAAGATCTGCGCTTGTACAAAGAGGTGGAAACCTGATTGCACATGAAAACAGATGTGAAAGTTGATCTACTGACCAGGTGCAACAAGGATTATGTCTGTCAAACGCACTAATTTGTGTGGCCTTGACAATACAAACGGCTCGGTCATCCCAAGAGAACTCACTGCTAGTTTGAAGCCGGACTTGAATTCCCCATAAAAGGAGGAAAATAGAAACAGAGAATGTTATGTTAATGTAGTTTGCTTTTGACTATTAGGACTTGTCTATTTTGTAGTTTAAGTGAATATTTAGAAGTAAACTTTCACATGCAACACGAACACCAACATACACAATCAGTTGGTGTGAACGCAATTTAGCACCCCCTATTTTGGATCTGAGGAAATCAGAAGTATCAGAGGTTAATGATATGGGTCAACAGTCCTTGGCTCACCAGCTCTTAAAAGTTTTTGATTGCATTGAAGGCAGGGCTCTCAAGTTCATCCATGTAAAACTCATCCAAGCATATCTTTTTGGACATTGCTTTGTGCACTGGGTAACATTGGTAACAAACTTCCCATAGTGCTGTCAGAAAAAAAAAGAGCAAAATATACACTCTACTATCTGATCTCTCTTTGAGCCTTTTGCTAATTGTCATAGTGGAGAGGTCAATGACCCGATGGCAGAGGTGGGGAACTCAAGTCACAAGATTTGGATTAGAGTTGACTTAATACGCAAATTTTGCTACTTGCTTGGCAAAAACTTATGAAAGACACAACTTGAATTTGATCTGACATTAATGATCTCACTTGAAGTCCATGAGGCGAAACGTCATTCTGTTTACATTTGAAAATCTATCACACGCATTCCTTTTCGGTGACCTCTGACGTAAACCTCAGAAGCTGTCTTCACATGTAAACCAGATTACATTCGCACACACTAATTGAGGAAAATATAATGACAGTTTTGGTAAATGCAACAATATTATTAGTCTCTGGCACCGTTAAAGGGGCATAATTTTACTTTTAAAACTGCATCCAAATATTGGAGGTTACGACCTTTCCGTTTGTAAGTGATATTTTGCGGCTGATGCAGTCATGCTTGTCCACAAACATACATGCACGCACGCATACATACACAGCATGACCCTGCGAAAAGAGGCTGAATCATCTGAGTTAATAAGGGGCCTGATTTCCATGCCGCTACAATTCTGACTGTCTGCGTTGACCACCAAAGCACCCAGGCTGTCCACAGAAATGCCGACAGACGGATGGATGCTTGCCTACTGAATCAAGGCAGTGATCTGTGCTTATGGGTGTGCTTGTACAGCACGAAAAGAACATTTGGGATCTTTTGTTACTTATTATAATGTGGAGGACGGCTGAATACAGTTTAAATGCACAGATGCTTTCATAGATCCTGGTGCCTGGGCCTTCAGTGGGGGCAGGTTTCATTGAAAAGTTGTCTTTGATGGGCCGCCAGGCACTGAAACGTAATCGATGTGGGGGCGAGGGGCTTGAAGGCCAGGACTGGCTCGGGAATACAATGGGAGCTTGGGAAAATTCAAAGTGTTTCTAGAAAAGTCCACCTTGATGATTTTTAAGTGCAGTCAATTTCTCCCCCCTCTGTCAGCCATTGCGGGTATGAAAAATTAAAATGTGGTATCTTATGCTGATCACTAAAGACATGCTAGTAGTAGCTGACGTTATTTTGGGTGAATAAGAAATCTGAATGGTCAGACAAACAGACCCATTTCCAATGTATTTAAATGTAAAATTTCAAGAAATGTCATAAATTTGGGACGCAAATGGAGTTTGCTGTGTAAACATTCAGCTATATAATACATTTTTCATAAATTATGAAAAAAAGTGTTATTGGCCTACATAACATGTTAAAACAAAACAAAACAAAAACAAAAAAGAAAAAATAACAATGGGAAGCTACCTCGTTTGTGTTTTGCACACCAATTTTGCACAAAATATGAGTTCCTCTCTGACAGTGCAACATCTGAGCATTGCTTGTCTTATTTTATAAATGTGAAAACTGATACATTTACTCACACACCAGGCTAATTAAAATTTTTGATCACTGTTGTCTCACGTAATTTCATCATCATTATAATAGCAGGTCTCACGTTTAGTGTGTTTGTACTCGCCAAGGGTGTGTGTGGGAAAGTCTAATAAAAGTGTCTGATTGACATGTGTGCAGGTCTGTCTATCTTTGCAGGTGATGATCTGATCTTTGGTGTGTTTATGTGTGAATGGGCTTGAGGAATTCCAACTCCCCCCATCCTCCAATCTGTTCATCTCTCCGCACTCTTGTAGCAGGAGCTGAAAGTCTCGAGCGGGTGATCACAGGACTGTTTTTCTTTCCAGTTTTTTTGGAAACAGGCCTATCATGCTGGTATGCAGCTTGTCTATCAACACTCAGTGGACACGGATTGCTTTTGAATATTGTTTAGATTGCTGCAGGCCTCACCAATGCTTGGAGGCTTTGTAATTAGTAGAATTGTGCAAAATGTGGTAAACTGATGTAACTTAAACACTTTGGGATTATGAGTAACCTATTGAATTGAGTAACATATTGAAATTAAATTTTGATTTTTTAAATATTTTTCATTAATTTCCACGTTTTGTGTTTTTTTAAATATATAACAGCTGACTAAAGTGCAGCCATATTGGGAACGAGCCATGCACTGTATTTGTGAATGGTTGTCTGTCTCAATGTGTCCTGCGATTGACTGGTGACCAATTGGGGTGGATTCAACCTTTCATCCAAAATCAGCGATGGGATAGGTGCAGCTCACCTCTAACCCTATTTTGACCTTGCTCATGGATGGTAGCTTGTCATGGTGTAACAGCTGACTTAACTCATCTTCCAGACCTTTTAGGACATTCATATTGCCATCACATCGCTGTTGCTACTACCGTCAACATCGTCTTGAAATAAAGTTCAATTGCTAATTAAGGATGCTATAAATGACTTATTTATGCTGGCACTCTATTGTTGCCAGCGTTTAATCGTGGCGGCGCTAGCGCCCATATTGCCTGATAGGAGCCATTGGATAACTTTTCAAAGGCAGTTTAAAAGACGTGAATGACTGCTCACTTTGATGTGGACAGCCTGACACAGTCAGCATTCCTACTGACCAGATTTATCAAGTGTTTTGTTTTAGCTGGAAAAATCGCTACGGCAATTTGTAATGTACTTCGTCTGAAAGACTGAATTCTATGGAAAGATTTGTCTAAAATCTCATTAATGTTTCTAGAGAGGAAAATTGTGTGTCTAAATGTTAAGAGATATTCTGTTATATTGTATTGTACAATTTTTGTACAATTTCAATTCAGGTAAAAACTTAATTTGTCTATTTGATAACTTCATGATTTTTCATGTACAATCAAACCTTAAAAATGCATTTTGCCCCTTGCTGTCGACTGAAAATGACATCAAGTTGAGGGCTTAGGTGACAACCAATCACGGCTCACCTAATGTCACCAACCTTAGCAGTAATTGGTTGTTACCTGAGCCTGTCACACATGATGTTATTTTCAGTAAAGAAGTAAACGACTGCCAGCTTCCAAAAGCTGCCGGGACCTAGAAGTTGGAATAAACTATTTAACATACTGTACAATGCGTCTCAAAGATAATGCGCCTTCTAACCCCGTGCGCCTTATGTATGAAAATGTATTAAAATAGCTTTTTTAACAGCCAGAAATGTGCTGCATATAACAACTAATGACATGGTTAGGTGTGTTTTCCATCAACAAGTTTACTCTAATTGAATATAGACTATACATGACCAAAGGCTGATGGAATGATAAACATAGCACATTGGGAGATACAAATTGATTTTAAGAGACGAGGAATACAAAATTACCTATAATCTATTTTACAACACACTCGTATTCATGAGTGTATGAGAAAAAAATCTTTTGCCTGCTTCCTCCTTGCCACTTAAATGTTCACCCCCTCAAAAAATGCTGCAGTGTTTAGCTTCATCAGATGAGTTTGCAATCTGATCTGTCTTGGAGTAGAGGAGACTCAAGAGATATGGGATGAGTGGTAGGGTATCCAAGTACGCAATTTACCATATAATCAGATGGAGTATGACGGCTCTGTTATTCGCCAACATCTCGGACTATGGGTCTATCTATGCACATGTCTGATTGCGTCCATGCAACTTGAACTCGTACAAGAACTTCACAACAAGTTGAACAATGACATATGGCTTTATTTCCACATGAGTGGCTTCTGTGGGATTTCAAAGTAAGAATGTTTCTGTAATTACAATGACATCCAAAAGTGTGCCGGTAACATATTATGCAAAACGTCAACATACTGTTCACTTTATCACACCTTCCTTTGTCTTTGCTTTCTCAACTGTAAACTGTTGTGTGTGAGTGTGAAGGCTGCCATTCAAGTTTTCTCTAACACGGCATCTGCTTCCACTCTGTCCCAAAATACAGTGCTCAGGAGAGGTTTAATTTGGATTTGTATGCTTGCTTGATTGTTTTTCAACTGTGCCATGTCTACAATGGCATAAAAGCCAGGTTGCAGAGGTAGACTGGTGAGGAGGAAATTAAAGAATGGGGCACTCTGAGCCAGGTTATTGTTGATCACAATGGGTTTTTTTTTGACTGAGCTATTCTGATGTCTATTCGCTTTCATCTTTGTCTTTATTCTTATGTCACTTGTGTCAGGAAATTGCTTCTTTCTGCAGGTTAAACAACAGCGTAGTAACGATCACATGTACACAAAACAGTACAATGCAGATTCATAGCCTCAACACGTTTGTCGTTCAATTTGCAATAACAATGAGAGCAAATCACTCAACACAAAGGAATAGGCATTTTCTAATTATAACAAGTCACACATAGATCTTACATAATAAAACTTGAAACCAAGCTTTTTATTGCATGCTGTTCTCACTGACCAGAAAATGCTG
The DNA here is from genome assembly GCF_059441095.1 of Idiotropiscis lumnitzeri. Taxonomy (NCBI): domain Eukaryota; kingdom Metazoa; phylum Chordata; class Actinopteri; order Syngnathiformes; family Syngnathidae; genus Idiotropiscis; species Idiotropiscis lumnitzeri. The sequence continues at coordinate 16,863,213 of NC_142399.1, read as the reverse complement.
TATACGTACTACTTTCTCTCAACCCTTTGCAATTCCAGGCGGCACCTTGTGGGCGTTTTGCCATTATGTGAGCGGAGTCTGCACTCGTGAGTTAAGCTGCCAAAACACCGAACCAAGGCAGCATTCTGACCTTCATGCGGACAATGTAGAGGGAAATATTAATTACAGCATTGTCCGCAGTCAACGACATGGCAGACATGGTGCTGTCTGATATACTTTGCGGCCTATTTCATCTCTAAAGTGTATTTTGTGCCATCAAAAGACCAAGCTGCCTCTTTTGCATCAAAAGTGGAATCTCACTCGATATACCAAAGCAAAACAAAAAATAACAAAAAAATAAATATAAAAGTCGCTTCGGGCTATAAGCCGCAGTTTTCTATGTTGGAAAAAAATTTGTTGTTTACTGCATGTACAGAACGATTTTGTTCTGGGAATGCACGTAAAGGTACATAAACAGATTGTTAAAAGAGTGCCTTTTAACACAACAACAACTTTGCGAATTAAAACAGAACAGACCCCAGAGAAAATTTTTTTTATTTATTTCGCGTATTTTCTGAACTATAGAGTGCCCCTATGAGTGAAAGAAAAATCCGCAGAAAAGCTGCATTGCTATATAAGCCGCATGGTTAAAAATCTAGGAAAAAAGTACCATCTTATACGCCGGAAAATACAGTCCTTAATTTATTTGGCTTCATGCATTCAGGATTAAGTATTCATTTGGCGAAACTGTTCATTGTATTGTAAATGAGAGACAAAATAATAACTTTTTACTACTCCGAGTGAAGTACAGTAATACCCCGCTACCTCGAGGTTCCCCTTTCGCGGGTTCAGTGCTTCGCGGGTCTAAAAAAATATTCAGGGGCATTGTAGTTTCGCCGAGTGGCACGAGGGGACGCTGGAACGGTTAGACGGCCGGCGTGCGCCGAAGAAGAGCGTGGGCGAAGAGGAGAGTGGACGAAGAAGAGCAAGTTCCCCCGGCACGATCCGGGGCGACGTTTCGCGCGGTTCGGACCGTATGAGAGCTCCGGAGGAGGCCGGCCGGCGTGCGTGACAGTTACGCCGAATAGGAGCACCTTCCCCGGGCACGGGCGGTTCCAAGCGGCCCCTAAGTTTAACCGAATGGAAGCTCCGGCGGAGGAGGGCGGGCGTGTGTCACAGTTAAGCCGAATAGGAGCACCTTCCCCGGGCACGGGCGGGGCGAAATGAAACCGAGTTCAACCGAAAGGAGACACGCTTCGGGGGAGCAGGTCCGGCGTGCGTGACAATTAAGCCGGAGAGGAGCACCTCTTCCGCCCGGGCACGAGCGCAGCGCGAGGCTGTCAGTTATGAATGAATAAATGAAGAATGCCACCTTTCATTTCACAGGGCACACCGGACGGCGTACCAGCAGGTAAAAGTCGAAGTAATTAAATAAATACAAAAATAATGGCTGGGGAATAAAAAAATAATAAGTTTAAATAATATATATTTTTTTTGTTATAACATGAATTTCATTCTCTCTCTCTCTACCCGTATATATATATATATATATATATATATATATATATATATTTTATTTTTTTTTAAGCATTTTTGAAGGTGCTTCGCGGATTTTCAGTTTTCGCGGGTGGTCTCGGTCCCCATTAACCGCGATAACCGGGGTATTACTGTATATCTATGTTTGTATGTATTTATGTGACGTATCCCTTTAAGAATTAGCTACAAATTGTAGCTCCAAATTCTCCCCATCTATTTTCGATATTGCTTGTCGTAATTAGATTGACGAGTAAACTGGAGCCAATCCAATCTGATACTGGGCCGGAGGCAGCTTACACATTGGATGTCAGCCAATTTCAGGTCGACAAACAACCGTTCAACTTGCACCAACACCTATGGGCAATTAAGATTCTTCAATTAACTTATCATGCATGTTTTTGGAATGTGAGAGGAAGCCAAACCCACGTATACACGTTGAGAACGTGCAAAGTCAAGTGGTGCAGAGAATTGAACAGAAACATTTTCGACTGTGAGTGAGACTTGCGAATCACTCTTCATTGTGTTGTCCTCATAATAAATTACACGATTAAAAAAAACAAACGTTGACATATTTGTAAATGACGGCAGAGCAGACAATTATAGGTCTGTTTGTCGTTCTCTTTCTGCCAATCTCATGCCTGATTGTGCTTGCAAATGTCTGTTGATACTCAGTAGCCTTTCTTGAGAAGGCGTGACATACTAACGAATGTGCAATCAATCTGTTTACGAGCTGACACAAATGTCCTACCTCAACGAGACAAAATACAAAAGATGTATTTCATGTCCTTTTGTGGGCTTGGGCCCACTTTACACATGCTTTTTGTCTCTTGAAGTAACATTCAGCTTCACAGCTCCAAATAATATACGACTTTTATTTTGTCAGTGTATGATGTTGATGTTGGCATTTCTCAACATGTTTACTGACACACGCCTTTTGCCTTTTCTCTGTTTGAGATGGCAATTTTAGGATGGAAATTTGGCGCAGGTTTCATGGACGGATGCCCTTCCCTGACTCCATAACTATCGTATTTAGCCAGGTTTGGGAAGGGCACTGGATTTGTGCTGGCTAGAATCCCCAAAGGCTAGGTCAGCGTAATGACACAATCTGTGCATGAAATCATCTTGACACATCCGACACTGAATTGGTTACCTTATTGAAGTAATAAGAGGTCTGTTCCTAGACTACGGTGGAAACACAATAGTGTGAATTAAGCCTAGAGGAGATTCATTTATTCAAGATTAATTTACCAGTGCCAGTGTATTTTTATATTTAAAAACATTTTCAGTTTACGCTATATCTGTTTCTAATGTTTACATTATATTTGCAACTGTATGTTTGTTTGATCATGTGTGTAGGTATGGTTGCCGTTGTATAACGAGAGACCCAGACAGAAAAAAAGTAATCAGGATGACATCAGAGGGCAAAGTGGTCAACGGTTTACTGCTTTGACCCTCTCCCGAGAGAAGACCTTTCACCCCCAACTTGGTCCCACCATCATCATCGAGACTGCATCAAAAGGGAAGTTGATTTCATTTTGTTTGCCGTGACCTCCATATTGACTGGAAACAATGATTTCATATTGCTTTCCTTATCTTTGTTTTCTTTGTCCTTAGACTTCTTTCTATTAGTCATCCATTTGACTGTTCAGTTCTTTCTGTTTCTCTTTTGCTCCCTACTTTGATGACTGCTTTTCTTGGCGCACTGGTGGTTTAGTTCCAGTGACAAAGCAAATTTCCCCCTTTTTTCCTTCCTTTTCACAAGTTATTCCTGGCCAACGGCTCTGTGTCCACAGGTGTTTCTTTCTGAAAAAGTTGCTCAGATTTGTTTTTCAATTTCAACCTCACTACATCACATCTTCCCAACGTAATGTATGAATGAGCTGGATGATGTGCATTTGCCCTTTTCTTCCTCCAATCTGCGTAAAAGCGGTTTCTTAGACACATCCTTTTGATTACATCTGTGTGAGTGTGCATTAAGTCAGGACGTGTGTGCTTGTGTGCGTGTCACTCCAGAATCTCTTGATTTAGGAAAGCCGGGCATGGTTTCTAGTGTTCCATGGTGAGCGAGGCAAGTGTTATGTAATTAGACCTAGTTCTATCGATGCTGCAGATGTGTGTTTTCGCCGTGCGTACGTGTATGTGTGGGTGGGTGTTATGGTAAGCTAAGCATCTCCAGGGCATCTGCTCTCCATTATGGTTTAATGGATGTCAGATAAGAACATGACAAACACATTTGGAGAGCCTGGGAGTGACCTTATCACGTCCACTGGGGGAGCTAGAGACTTACTGCGGAATGGAAAATTCTTCCAATTATTCCTCGCTTCCCATTCAAGGCCACAAAACCACATAGTCAATTACTTTTTGTTGGTAATTTTTGGCATTTTAATTTGTATGCTTGATAACTTCTGAACAATACAATGTGTTCCAGATGATAAGAAAAAACTTGACTCACTTTTTGGAGTAGTCTGAACTCCACCTAACCTTTGTATATGTAGCCTTTTCTTTTTTTGTTTATTTTATTTATTTATTATTTTAAATCTTCCTTTGTGCATTAGTCAAATTATCTGCCAGTACTCATAAACACTTTATTTGTACTGTAAATTGAAACTGGTTTTATACCTTGGAGAAATGATCCTGTCTTCTTTTTTCTTGCACCTTTCCAGGACCACCTTGCATTTTTCTCAACATTTTTAAAAAAAATCTCGTTTATTGTACTTGGACAGATGAAAACCACGAATGCATTAGTTGCTCAGTCCGTTTATTTTCCCTTGTTATACCTTTGATTAAGCTTCTCTAAATGAGTTTAAGTATGTTTTGTTCCAATATATATTTTAGAATCCCTGTTTTATTTCTTTACTTTTACATGTTTTAAAGGTTTTCTGTTAATGTATGTAAATGTTGTCAGAATACAGAGTTCTAGTAATTTTTGTAGGCTACCTTTGTTTTCTGTGCTTTGCTGGAGGCTTCACCAACTATCGGCAAGTACGTTCAAGTCATTCTTTTTGTGACCCTTTCAACCGGAATGGCGAAGGCAGACAGCCTGCTGTCCTTCAATGGCCTCAGCCACGGCAAAACCTTTGAGTTGAAGGAAAGGATGTTGGCTGTGCTGGACTCAGCCGTTCCTTCATTCCGGTTCACATATACCTTCGGCAGATTTCAGTGTCGGTACGCATAGCACTAGCGATTTCACCACTCTGCTCTTTCAAGAACTACAGTGTGTATGCTGAGGCGATAAAATGGGTTTTCCCAGGCAAGCTGCAACAGTTTGCCCACGCATTGATTCCTAACGAGGACACACGGGCCCTGGAGGACACTACAGACACCACATCCACAGTGACGGCCCGGAGATTATGATAGATCGACTCAAGCTGGCTCATGTGGCTGTAGATGTGCAGTTGCAGTTGGTCCTGCAACCGTGGCACTGTCTCCGGGCTGGCCCAACTATGGAACCAGCCCCTGGACCCTCCTTCTGCAAAGCGCAGTTGTTTTAGCTGCTGGTGCCGACTGTTTTTCTCGACATTGTTAATAATTGTTTGTTTGATTGCGCACTCTTGTTGTGTTGAATTCTAGGGGCTTGTGTGGGGCATTTCAGGAAATAGAGTTAATTTGATTTCCAGTGGAACCTGGCAACAGGCCTGCCTTTGATTTGTTTGGCTTGACAATTTGCTCATGCAAAGTAGAAGAATTAGAAATGGTCTGCAGGGTCTGCTACCATTATGATACCTGCTCAAGCCTCCATCGACTGTGGAACAGAATAAAATAGAAACCTTAACATCGCAACCGGACGGCGTGGTGGTCGACTTGTTTAGACATCCACCTCACAGTGTAGCAGTCCAGAGTATGATTTTTGGGCTCCGGCCCTCTTGTGTGGAGTTTGCATGTTCTGCACATGCCTGCGGGGGTTTTCTCCGGGAACTCCGGTTTCTTCCCACATGCATGGTAGGTTAATGGAACACTCAAAACTGTCAATAGTTGTGTTTGTCAGTGGCGGCACGGTGGGCGACTGGATAGCCCGATGGCCTCACAATGCGGAGGTCCTGGGTTCGATTCTGGCTCCGGCCTTCCTGTGTGGAGTTTGCATGGTTCTCCCCGTGCCTGCGTGGGTTTCCTCCGGGTACTCCGGTTTCCTCCCACATTCCAAAAACATGCATCGTTGGTTGATTGAACAATCTATAATCGTCCCTAGTTATGAGTTGGAACATGGATGGTTGTTTGTCTTTGTGTGTCCTGCGATTGGCTTGCAACCAGTTCAGGGTGTAACCCGCCTACTGCCCGAGGTTGCTGGGATAGGCTCCAGCATGCCCGCGACCCTCGTGAGGCGAAGCGCTTCGGATAATAGATAGACATCACAAGCTGCTTACCAGCCTCATGGTGGAATAGACAGCTTGATTTCCACACCACCACATCTGAACCACCCTCTACAAGTCTACTCATTTTTCATGCATTTCTTCATGAATCCTGAATATGTTGCCTCATCTCGTGAAGCATATGCAGCATGAATTTCATCAGTATTATGTGCATCCATCCTATATCTGTTCCTTTTATTTTGTTTGCATATTTGGCTTCACATTTATTTTATATTTATTTACATTGGGATAATAGTTGATGTATCAGTGTGAATTTGTGCACATCCATGCATCTAGACTTAAATGTTTTCTACATGTGCAGAAAAGTTAGGCTACTTGTACTATTTACCCCTCTGAGTCCAGTTACTGTGTAAGGGCGATAATAGTGATTGCAACACTTGTAACAGGCCTGGATGTGTAGATGTCATGGCGGTTTTATCTGTGTGCATCCATTACTCAGAGGTTGGAGAGAGGCTTATTGTGGAGAGACATCTATTTGTCAAGTACAGACAACTACCTGTTTGGAGGACCGCCAGAGACACACGTAATAATCCGTCACTTTATTGCCAAAACACACAATCTTGATTTTACTGCTACTAGTTCCTTCTATTTAATGTACTAATTACAGGCATAGCGCTATACCTCAACATATTAGTTACATCTTTACTAAAATCTGCATGAATGAAAAATGTATCCTTTCATCTGATATAGAGATTTTTGCAGAGGGAGAGCGAAATGAAAGTAATTAATGGAGTCTTTTAGTTGGATGAGCAACCAATTCCCATTTAGACATAAAAGGATGAGGTTTTGTTAAGTTCTATTCTTTTGGGTTTTTTCCAAGATATACTTCTACCTATCATTAAAGTTCAGTCTAGTTAGCCATGATACCGATTGCCTAGGTAAACTCTGACTTTTGACTTGTGAGGTGGAATCATAAAAAAGTGTCTTGACATTATCTATAAGCATTACACAAAAAATGGCTTTCAATCCGATCGATCACAATTCACAGTGGTATTGAAAGTGTGTTTTTTTGTTGTTGTTGTTTCTTTCCAAATTTGCATTCGGTAAAGCAATTAATGAACCGGGTTGTGTGCAGCTCACTCTACCCTTGTTTCTAGCGTACCCGTACTGCTGCAACTAGACCACTGATGAAAGCTTCGATGATACCAGTTGCATATATTGCACATATATAAATAACTGAAAGAAATTATAATGTTTAGGCAAAATGTTGCTTTGTTTAATAACACAGTCACTCAAACGACAAGAGCTGGCTGCCTTTGAGTCTGCTTGTCAGCCTTATTCTTTAGTGGCCGGTGTTCTATACATCTGGTTGATGGTGGTTGGAGAGTCAGAACTCTGTGGATCTGAGGTAACACATGAGGTAAACATTTTGGAGTGTTTGGATAGGGCTAGAGTCATTTATGGAAGCCTTTATGGGATTGCCAAAAGACTGGCTTGGTTAATAAATGAAGGCTTGTTGTGGCCTGTTTTTAAGCAAATGAGGGGAACTCTGCTTTTTAAGGAGAGCCGCACACAAATGCACACATGTATGTTCAAATCATTGCACATTTATACTTATGCTTTGTAGTTGCTATGGTGATGGGTGATATGAAACCTGTTTCAACATTTCAGCTGTCTTCCTTTGATAGGCGCTTTGGTGCTTCCAACAACCGATTAGTGGAAAGTCCATTGGCAACCTCAAGAGCACACACATGCATTTACATCTGTTAGATATCATACCATTCTACTGGGAACTATTGCTTGGTGCTTGGAAAACAGACAGCAATCACCATCTGAGAGGATGAAAAGCATCAGAGCATGTAAAGATAGGGAAAGTATGGGAATGGTAAAAACACAACCGCTTCAACTCAACTTTAAGTGTTTGATACTAGCCTATTCCACAATTAAAACCTTAATAATCAAGATGAATATATTAGTTGTTGACTATAATCTGCCCAACATTAAACTTTATAGCCTGAGTAATTGAGCAAATTTCTTGAAGTGTACCACTTCCACTGCAGACCAGGCTTCAGCAGGGATAAATAACTCATACACACGCTAAGTGCAATCAGGAAAATTCACCAGGCCTTCTATGATAATTGACATGTGATCCATGCAATGATTGCATGAAATAGCCACCCAAAGATGATAGTCTCAATTACTCTAAATGTCTCTCAAGTACTCAGAGTCCATCAGAAGAAAACATTCTGAGAAAAATCACAGATTGGTGTTTTTTGTCCATAAATAAACAGTAGATGTGTCAGAGGGTAAGAGGACGTCTGGTCACCCAAATGAACACATGCAAGCTCACACGCTGTCATGTACTGATAACTGTCAGCTGGTCTGGATTACAACTAGCACCGTCTACTCTTAATGCAAACAAACGTCAAAACTTGTTCAGTCTTATCAAGACTCTCTTAGAGTCCCACCCAAACACACACTAGCATGTATACACATGCATGCACACCCCCGCACACACGCATACACACACACACCCACAGCTCTTGCTGATACCTTGGAGCAGTTTACAGTTTGGGTTTGGTTCTTTTGTGACCGTGTGATTAATAACCTTAGGGTGTGAATGGTAACAGCAAGCATGACACTTTATTTTTGCTCAGAATAAAACCCTTAAGAGGGTGTAAACTGATCTGAAAGAAATACAATACTTTAAACAAAGAATAAATGAAGCCCACTATTGGACATTTTAAGGAAATACTGCACATTATTTACCCCCATTCCGTCCAATCTTGTTCCAACGTAAATGATCAAAAAATGTCCTCCTTTGGGATCATAGTACAGATCTGTTCTAAAAAACAAATTCATTTTAAACAAAAATGTTAAAAGCAATCTAAATAATAATTGAAGAAGATCTCTCTTTATTTGTAAATGAGTACTGTTTGATTTTAAACTCTAATTTAAAATCTCGCATACCCCCTGAAGTTCCTTCACGTACCCCCCCATTTTATAATCCCTGCTCTAAAAGTATGGGATAAAAGCATAGCTTTCAATCTGGATTTATTTATATTTATTTACTCGTGGGGCTAACTTCAGTTCTGTTGGCATTATATTACATTTGAATGCAGCATAACAGCTGAATTCATCTTCACCATGTTTAATTGGAACTCTGGGCTCCATTAACTGACCTGAGTCTGCTGACCTCTGAACCCTACTGGGTTTATATTCCATGAATAATATATTCTTTAATCTATTAATTACCTTTGACATTAAATGATTTATAGGCCAGTAACGGGATTTTAAAACCAATTCTACAGCAGCCTGGGAGCCAGTTTAACGTCAAAACCTGAGCTGCAGCTGTTTGATGCTCTTATGAGGGAGTCCAATAATCAATAGTCTACTGGAGATATTGGTCATCACTTATCAATTAAAACTAAGGAATTCTGGTTGCAAAAGTATATGTAGATCTGTTGCCTGGTTAATAACCTCTCAATTTGGATGATAATCCAGAATGTTGCAAAACCTTAGCGCTTGGGCAAACTTTTTGATACTCGGACTCATTTGCAAGCTGATGTCTTTGATAGATAACTAAGAGTGTTATTTTCTTAAAATGGCCATTTTCAAACGACCAGAAAGTGTGCAATACTGGTTAAATGCCATGTTAGAAATGTAGAAATGAAACAGTAATTTGTCCAACTGTGGATTTTAAGGGTTGACGATATGAGGCACTGTCTCATTAATCATCAATAAAAACTAAGGAATTCCAATACGCACAGTGGTGGTGGTAAGCACATCTGCCTCACTATTGAATCTGGTTGTGACTTTTGGCTCTCGCCTTGTAAGGATTTTTTTCTGCTCTCCTCCAGCTTCCTCCTAAATTTAAAAAAAAACATGCATGCATGTAGTTTAGATAACAATAAGATTGAATGTGAGTATGTATGATTGCTGGTCTATATGCCCTGTGATTGGCTGGCGACCAAAGTGTATCTAGAAGTCCACTTTGATATACTCAATTCACCTCTGACCCTTATGAAGACAAAAAAATGGATTGATGGTCAAATTCTAATTGCAAATTACAGTATGACGCTGTTTTTAGGGTTAACACGTAGTCAGAAATGAGACAGGACAATTAAAAAAACAAAAAAACAATTTAACTAGTTTTCTGTCATATCTGGGTTTGCGATGTCATGTTCTTTGATTCTCTTTTCTCCCGATTAATAAATTTCATCATGACTGTGCTATAATGGGTTCTCTCTACAGTTCACAATTAGAGTAAGATCTTATCATTACCCTGCCCCCCTTTTTCTCCTCCCAGCTTTTTCACTCCAACTCTCTCTTTCATCTGCCCTAAAAGAATGCTTGTTTATCTTTCTCCAGATAAGTCAAGAACAAAGATGCTTTATGTGGTTTTGTTTGTGCATGTGACACTAGGAGTGTTTAAGCATGAGTGATCATGGAGCAGAAAGTGGGTGAAACATCATTGATGGAGGAACTGGTTTGGAACAGATGCAAACTCTCAGTGGCTTGGAACCTACACTCGCGCAGTGTGACTTTTACAAGAATACAGTCTTTCATGTTTGAACATGATCTTGCTTGCTTGCCCCAATCTCTTTAAAAGCTGTAACCCTGCACTTCGACTTGATCCTGTCGGAATTCTTTCCCATGCATTTGCCTGGATTTTTTCACCAGACATGTTACATGCAACCACTCACATTTCAATATGCACACAAATTGAAAGCAGAGAACACACAAATGCTCATTAAATTCACAGCAATTAAAACACAAATTTTTGCACAAATATTTCAGTTCATTCAAATAAAGGAGACATCGTGGAAAAAATTCTGTACACACAGACATGCAAAATCGACGGAATCCACTAAAATAATATGCATGTAACTCCATTGACATGTCCGTCTTTACCAATGTGCCTACGGAAGTCGAGGGTCTCTCAGAATTTAAAAGTTGTTGATTTTTCTGACCGTCACTTTATATTATTGTCATGTGTTGATCAACCCGCAGGCAATTCTGTGCAGCGCCATCGGCCGTAGTAGAGAGGGCCTATCAGGAGCCAGATAGTTGAATAGTTTCCTAATATTCTTCTTATGTCATTCACTTGCTGCTGCAGTACACGAAGCCTACTCGGGAGGGCCTATCGGAAGGCATTAAATTTCACATAATTCTATCATTTGTTCATTTGTCAGTCAATCATGTCATTGTGGTATCCGCGGACCAAATATACACCTGTACGATATACAGCGACAATTTTCAGCCTTGTGCATTTGCTTATGCAGTCAGACCGACATGACTGAAGTGGCGGCAGTTTATCAGTCAATATCCTGTCCATTTGTAAAAATTACGTCAGCACTAAAATTCATCCCCTAGAAGAATCTGTAGTGATTTAACGGCTGTGAAATGTAACAGCAATGCTCAAGGCAGCAACTACCTATCGGCCGCCAAACAGATGAGGTTAGCAGAACAAAATCATCTTCTTATTGTCCAGACATGGAGCTTCGTGTCGTGGACACCTGTCACTGTTCATGTAGCCGAGTATGTTCGCATCCACCACAACTTGCAGCCAATACATGAGTGGGCGGCAATTTCGGATAAACACCTCATCCACAAGCTCTGGAGGTAGGCTTGTTGAACGTTCCGTATTGCGGTGTGGCATGTGCTTTAGGGGCAGCTTCACAACAACTTAGTTTGCTGTGTCTAGGTGAAATTTCAAAGTTGGACTTTGAAAAATCCACGCCCACACACGAGCCTTGTGACCCTTTTTGAGTGTATTGGGTTTGTCTATCTTGGTGACATATTCAAGAAAACAGACAAGACATGACAGAAACTTCTCATGTCTTTATTCTCTATTAAGTCAACCATGGAAAGTCAAATCATTGTGATGTATTTTCAGAGGTTGATGTGGGCCAAAGTAGAGATGTCCACATAGATTTTCGGGAAAGGTTGGTCCCCGTTATTTTTGGAATTATGTACGTATTTACAATGATTTTGAATGGACAAATTGTGCTTGTGGTCCCTGGCGAAGCTTCCACCCATATTTTTCAAATTGTTATTTATTTACTGACTTCTCCAAAACAAATTGAAAAAAGGCAGTTTCAAAAAGATTCAAAAGCATTCATACTCAAGGCAGACTTCACTCTTTGGCAGCATGCTGGAAGCTATCACACGCTAACTGGTTGCCAGCCAATCACAGTCATTCACAATCACAACTATTGACAATTTTGAGTGTTCCATTAACCTACTATGCATGCTATTGGAATGTGGGAGGAAACCGGAATACCCAGAGAAAACCCACACAGGCAGGCAACTTCAATTTTGTTTAAGTTTAGTCATAAGGGGACTTTGATAAATAGTAACAGCTAACATTGGTGTTCTGAGAGATTTGACCCAACGGTAACATCGACAGTACAGACTGATCAAAAAGTGTTCAAGGATTGACCCCAGAGGAACCCTGCATATCATGGTCATTCGATCAGATTAAAAACTTCCAATGGTCACAAAGTAACACTTTTCCGCCAATTCAAATTCCACCCATATTTCCAACCTGTTCAACAATATATTATCATCAATTGTATCAAATGCTGCACTGAGGTCCAATTAAAGTAGCACCAACACCTGCCCTGCATGTCATTATTCAAACACTACCTTGTTGTCCACAAATGAAGAATACGAGGGCAAACCAGTCTAGCCAAACGATACTGTAATGCAGTTGATCCATTTCACTTAATACTCCTCCTCTTTGCCAAAACACCACAAACAAGCTCAAATTTAACACATAGATTGTGGTCTATTCCCAAATATTGGAGTAGAATATTTGGTGTGTTCGAATTTTAGATACCAATGTGTTTCACGTAAAAGTAGCACAAACTGTATAAACAGTACCATCCACCCATGGATCCATTCTCTACAATATATATTGCTTAAGCTACGCTTGGCAAGCTTGATCTTACTGTGGATCAGATTTGACTTCACTCCAGAGAAACTCATTGTGACAGGGCCTCAACGCAACACACAATATTGAATGGTGAACCAAAACGGCTCAACAAATCCAAAAGGGCCCATGAAGGATCTTAAAAAGGTTTTCTGTTGAGAAGCAGTGATGTCATTCACACAAAAGATGGCTTAAACTTCAAGAGACTTTTTAATGGACCACCAAAAAACATTTTTAGAGAAATCACCAAATTCATATTTAGTTGTTTTTAAATACATGCGTGATAGGCTGTGCAGTTCCCATATGAATGGAAGGGGAGGGGGGAACAGAATTGAGGCGGGGGGAGGTGGTGATGGTGAGGGGTGTGGGGTGATAAGTTGAAATAAGAAACAGCTGCTTGCTCTGAGTTCCTGGCCTCTTGTCAAACTTAATGATGAGAGGAGTTGGAATTACCAAAGTGAAATGCTGTCCCATGAATGGATTGCTGTGTGCTAGCATGATGCTGCAATATTACCTGAATTATACATCCAAGCTCAAGCACCCTTAAATTGAATCACAGCACCTCTGAAATTGGGGAGATTTTTTTCCCACTGTACATCCTTTTAAATCAAGCTAGAAAAGTGTATAATCATGTAGTACTTAGCTTAAATGTAATATTGTAAAAACAAAAACACAGCACCAGCCCCCTTCCCTCAAAAATGGTTTATTCCAACAAACCCCTCGCCCCCAACTCCGTACCCCCTTTCCCTGACACAGAGCAATATACTCTCTTCCAGTAATATACACTTATGGCCCAAGTGCCTGTCTTAAAACAGGGAAGGGGTTCTACCACTTAATAGAAACTATTATTTAAAGTATTATTTTCATTAATAATAACTATTGTTAGTCATTTTTCCACGTGTGTTAGTAAATTTAATGTTTATTTAAAGTCAAGGTTTGATTGTCAAGCTTGACATAACTCCCATTAAGTCATTGGGATGGATGGGCTATGTTTGCCTTAAAATGTACAAAACAGTGAAATTTATCCTGCCTGGTCGGGAGCTCGGCACCTTTAGCACTCTGATCATGGAGTCACCCTTGTTCCCCAGAAGTACACTGGATCCTCCAAAGTCAAATTCTGTGAGTTGGGGGGAGTGTGAAATGCTTGCTTCATCCTGGGGGTGGGTCGGGGTTCATACAAGAAAATAATTGAGAAGTATTGCGTTATCATCATGCGTGACATCATGTGAGATTTAAGAAAATCTTGTGATATTGAAGTGTGTTTTGCTTTATATTTGACTCTTTCATGATGCCACCCAGTGTCGGCATCAGAGTACATCTGGGAAGGGGGCATGTCTTGGGGTATTAAAAGTTTAAGCCATTTTTCATGCGAGCGGGTGTATGGTTGACAGGTGTGTTTTGTTGCTCAGGGGAATGCCTGTGAAAAATACTTGTGAACTAGTTATTGGAATAACCAACATGAAAACCAGGGAGCTGGCTATGGGTAAAAAAAAAATAGCAACAGTGAAGCTGAGAGAAGAAAATTGTGCAAACATTGGTCATAGCCAACACAAGCATTTGTAATTCCCTGAAGAAGAAATAAATCATGGCGCACTAAGAAACAGCCGTTGATGACGGAGATGTTTAGAAAGCTGCAAAAAAAAAAACGCTAACACAACTGTTCGTGACATCGGCAATAACCTCCAGAAAGCAAGAATCCAGGTCATGAACAAGATCACCGAGGGAGTAACACCCCAAAACAAACAACTGAAAGAGGCTGTGAAAAGGATCACAAAAGACGAATGTAAACATGAGCTGATGGCCAATGAATCACAGCCTTGATGCAGTAATTCAAATTTAGGATTTTCAACAGAATGTTGCATTTTATTCACTGCACTGTCTAACCACTGTTATCCGAATGCAACTATACAAAGTACCAAAGTTCACATTTACAAGCTGGTTGGCTTCACACCACAGCCACAGATTGCGCAATAATTTCCAGAGCAATGTTTGCTTTTATATGAAACAGATTAAGCAACAATCTGATATCAATTAAAGTGACAATGGGCGGTAATATTCGACTAAAATTACTGCTATATCCATGGGAAACTACAACACCAATCTTTAGAAATCATTTTTCCTTTGAGTATTACCCAAAAATAAAATGTTAGCTTGTTTCCATCAAATGTAACTATGCTAATCTCAGCAATGATTTTCCTACTGCTAATTATTGCGGTGCTCACATTTTGGTAATGAAGTCATATTTGATTCCTTTGTGGTGGATGCAGGCTGCAGACGGAAAAATCACAAATGCCGGTACTGTATGTGAATGTAAGGTTCAGTTAAAAAAAATAAACATGAGTCTCCTTCCTTATGAATCTCCATGTGAGAAACATCCTATGGAATTAAACAAATGATGCACTGCAAGATTCTTGGATTTTGAGCACAATTGTGGGGTTGACCCGTAATGCCTCACAAATCATACACGCATATTAGTTTAGTCCATTAGTGGTCACTTTATGGTCAAAACAAGAGACTCAGCCTTTACATCCCCCATTTATTTGCAATACCCACACACTTTACAATCCTTCATTCCTTCTAAATCTACCCACACTCAACCCTATAATTGTAGTGAGAAAAAAAACTGTGGCTGTTATTTTTATTGAATTCCCAATAACTTGACCAAGATTACAGTTAAGTGGAGCAGGCTGGGATTCATGCCTCCAGTATAGGGGCCAATCTGAGGCCAGTGGGAATCTGGTGCCAAGCACGGAGGTGGAAAGGTCATTGGATGTGTGTGTCTGTGTGTGTGTGTGTGTCTTTTTTTACATGGCGAAGGGGAAAACAAGGCAGCGCTGCCAGGTTTAAAGCCACCCAGTGGACAACTGGCCACCAATAAACAGACTTCATCCGCTGGGGGTTGTAACAGAACTTCACGCTGTTTCATGAATTTGCGTCAGACAGAATGCTTGAGAACTGGTGGCATTAAGATTCCCAGTTTTGCCCAATGTTTGTTTTCCCCAACGTTTCAATTCCAAAAATTCTCCATGGATGTGACATGATTGACAAAGAGGCAGCACAATTGGCGAAGCCTAAATTAGCTTCAATTCAACAGGGTGATGTGTGCGGTGACAATAAAAAATACAAAAAAACAAAAATGCAACAATTGCATTCTCTGTAAAGCTTGTCTTACAGAGCCACTGAGCCTGACACCTATTTATGTGCACTTTTTCAAGGACTACTGAACTGGAGAGTTTGTCATTTGTTAGCATAGCCACAATGCTTACCTATGCTAATGCTAACATATGTTCCTTGGTTATTGTTACTCGATTTAATTATTCTATTTATGATGATAATATTTTAGAATTAGCATTCTTATGTTAACATGCCAAGAACCTACACTCAGGAAGGAGAACCCTGATGTTTTTTTGTTTTTTTGAATGTTAATTATGTAATTGCTAATGCTTGGTTCATGAAGCCCAGGTGCCCGTTTGTGAGACTTCAACTCCAGGAGCCTAAGGATGCCTGTTTTTAGTAAATCTTACCCTGAGCCATTGTCTGGTTGGAGGCTTTGTAGCCTGTTCCTCCTCCTCCCGCCGCTGCTACCGACTCAACCTTCTCTCCGGACATTTGCACATTTGGACATCATTCAAATGAATCCATAAATCAAGGACATGTGTGCGTGTAAGAGCCATTGGTCATGAACTCTTGGTTTGGAAGCGCGCCCATTTTGTTTGCTGTATTTTTGGGTTATTGTTGGCTGCGAACCGGTGTCAACTGCAGTCAGTTTGTAAATACTTCAATTTAGTTTCTGTCTGTTGTATTTCCCACTTTCAATATATTTTCATTTGAAAATCTAAATACCTGGTTTTGTCCTTATTTACTGTGTCAGCCCCCTGGTAGCCGGTCCTAGTCCTTCTGAGCCCACTCACATTACTTCTTAGTTGTCATGATAACAAATATAGTGTTGGCTAAATAATTGCTTTAATAGCATGTGCGTGTGGATGCCTCCTTAAGTTTTAGAGTGCGACGCACTCTGAAAAACATGAGCACTGTCATGACTCAGAAGTGAATGCAGCATTCAAAGCTACATATCCTCTCCCATGAATTTTCACAGTACCTCACTGATTTGTTCTGCAGCTGTTGTTTTCGCGGTGTCCCAGTTGCTTAGTGATGGCTCAGTCATTATCGATTAGGAATGGAGAGCATGCTGCTCTTTTCAGGTCTTTAATTCTTTCTGCCCATCAATCATTTAAATAAATGCCATACAATATGTGTGTGTGTGTGTATGTGTGTGTGGTTGATTGAGTTGCTTTGATGGGACTGTTGGAGTAAAAATGTTCTGTTACTTATATACCAGCCCGTCATTTTGGAATTTTCATCTCAAAGCGGCTTGGATAATGGATAGCTGAATTTTTATGTCAACAATTGAAACAATGTCAGTACGGTGGACTAGTAGTGGTGACACTCGAGAGGTTGTGGGTTTTAATCCCAGCGGCTGAACGGAGTTTGCATATTCTCCCCATTCTTCCATGAATTTTCTACATGCGCTCCATTCCGAAAACATATGTTAGATTAATTGAAAACTCTAAATTTCTCACAGGTGTGAATGTGAGGGGAAATAGTATAAATGCTCTTAAATCTACTGCGGTCAATCCACGATGTACCCAACCGCTTACCCGTTGGGAAAGGTTCCAGGTCATGCGTGTCCCTAATAAGGAGGACAAGTGTTAAAGATTGATGCATGGATTTTCTGCTTCATGATTTAAAACAGATGTTCTTCATTCTTTCAAGGATTTATTGTTTTACCAATGTCCATTTTGAATTGTCTCTGTGACAGGATAACAAGGTATCTTTGTACTTGAGTCGTGAGTGAGTATCTTTAGATTTTTAATCTGTTTAAAGGGGAACAAGATAGTAGAAAAGGCCGTACTTGGTATTTTCTTGTGGCAGTGCTCACAATTTTTGGCTCATTTTCCCCACTAATAATGAATTTATCACTTTGTTGTCTGCACCATCATCTGCATATGTTTTAAAGGTTTCAAAGTGATTTAATGGTTTAAATTAATTTCAACATGTTCTGATTGTGTCCTTTTTTTTCTTCACTGAGGTTAAATGTGATATTCAGGCAAGGGAAGGAAAGGGGAAAAAACAACTCTGCCAGTCCTTCTGCAGCATTGGCTTGTATATATTATGTCTTCTGACTTCAAGTGTGTGCATATGTGTGTGAGTCTGTGTTTGTGTGTGAATCTGTGGTAAATGTGTTCTGGTCAGTGTAACTCAATTTAAGCGTCAAACTGTGTCGTGAAATCAGGCCTGCTGTGTATTTTACCCCTCTGCTCTCCAACGTTAGGGATACCACAGCACTTTTTCATTTTTATGCACACACGCACACCCATACACGCACATGCCAATGCAGCGGTTTCCCAGCGTTCCCCAGACAGCAGATTTGGTTACAGAGTTAAGTGAATCGCAGCGGTGACACGACTGACACTCGACTCTACCGCTGTGGGCAGTTTGGAGTTATGAGGGCCTCCACTGACTGCCCACCACATGCATTCCCAGATAAAGCATCATGTCTGAGCTGCTAGTGGGTATGGATATGATGTGTGTGTTTGTGTGTGTCCTTGAGCAAAAGCTTCAGTAGGCAAGCTCGCAAGCTCACCCATGTGTACCCCACAGCTGTCCTCGGTGGTCCTTTGACAAGTCCTATTTGCAGTTGTTCTGACTTCTGGAGATTCATTCCCACGGTCATCAAGCCTGACACATCTTACTTGGGACACATTTTCCCAGGCCTCTTCATATGTTATTGGATCATTCAGGATCAATCAGTAACCTTGAAAATCTTTACATTACTGATTACTTTATCTTAAAAGTAATTTTAATCTAATTAAATTATTTACATTCAGTAGCAGGTGTGCATTGTATATAGTTCAATAATTAAAGTTTTCTCAAAGATAAGACTTTTTTTACTTAAATACACGATTTTTTTTTTCTTTAATGAAAAAATAAATAATGCAAGTGTTGTGACTGAGTTTGGGTCCTTTATGAGGTCAGTTGTTTTATCAGTAACCTGTTTATTCATACAATTGTGCCAATTTGGTTAATAAAGATAAAGATAAAGATGTCCTTTATTAGTCCCACAATGGGGAAATTTGAGGTGTTACAGCAGCAAAGATATAGATCACACAGAGTCGGCGGCGTAATGTAGCCGTTAATGTATAACATTAACAGCAGACATTCATAAAAAGCATGCAAATATACACAGTATAAACGTATCTAAGTGTAAGGAAACACTCCTAATGCCTGTCCATTCTACAGAGGGGGAAACGCTGTAATGATAAAAACTACTGAATGATTGAAAATACTGCAATGACAAAAATATTGCAATGATAAAAGTACTGTAATGGTAAGAGTACTGAAATGATAGAAAAGTACTGCATGATAGAAAACACTGCAATGATAAAAGTACTGTAATGCTAAAAAGTACTGCAATGATAAAATATACTGCAATGGTAAAAGTACTGTAATAGTAAAAGTACTGCAACGATAGAAAAATACTGAAATGATAAAAGTACTCTAATAGTGAACGTCCTGCAATGGTAGAAATGCTGCAGTGATAAAAGTACTGTTATAAGAATACTGTAATGGTAAACAAAAGACATCATTGGTCAATATTTAAGTACACCATTGGCTGAAAGTACAGTAGTAGTGTATATTGCATCCTAGGACTGCACAATTGCACTAATGCCCTCCCGTTTGTAGGCCTGATCCAATGTTCTTGTTAAAAAGTCTGACAGCAGTCGGCAGGAAGGAGCGGCGGAATCTCTCTTTGGTACAGCGAGGGTGTAACAGTCTATCACTGAAGGAGCTGTGGAGTGTTCTCAGAATGTCATTGAGTGGGTGGGCTGGGTTGTCCAGCATTGATGACAGTTTTGCCGTCATCCTCCTGCCCCCCTCTGAGTCCACAGAGTCCAGGGAGCAGCCCAGGACAGAGCTGGCCCTCCACACTAGTTTGTCCAGTCTCTTTTTGTCCCGGCCCGAGATGCCTCCTGCCCAGGAGACCACTCCATAGAAGATGACTGATGAAACCACCGAGTCATAGAAGTTCCTGAGGAGTGTTCCCCGAACGCCAAAGGACCTCAGCCTCCTGAGTAGGAAGAGTCTGCTCTGACCCTTCCTATAGAGAGCGTCTGTGTTGTCGCTCCAGTCCATAATGTTAACTTGCTTTGGCAGGAGGAGCAGTGCAGTGGGAATCAAAGTCAGAGACATTAGAATTGTTTGACTGCTTTTCTTTGGTGTCTTTGAATGACCCTTGATTAATCAATCCTCTGACCAATATTATTCTGTCAGGGCTCTCAGTCAGCTGCAGACTATGGCACCGAGTTTTGGATTTTAGCCTCTGAGGCTGGAACAATAACAGCTTTTGTTTGTGGACTTTTGGAAGAGCTTCAAGATCAGCTGTCCATTTTTGATGAGCCCGAGCCTCCCGAACTGTTGTGATTGATTTGGATTAACAATCGCACATGAGAATGACTTTGGAGTAGACATGAGCTGAATCTCCTTCACTTGTATCGCGACTCCGCGACTGATCATCAATCCATCTACAAGCCCCAAGATGCCAGTTCCTGCCATGGAAGAACGCGTGCAATTTGGCAGAACTTAACTCTCCCAGGAGGAACACATCAAGCGTGTCTAACCGGTTCTTTGCAATTATTGTGGAAGGCCCAGGTAGTGTCCACTCCGACCTAAGAGTTCCCGTATGAACCCAGTAGCCACCCTTGTGGTGTGAGACTCGAAAACCTCGACACTGTTTCCCTTTCCATCACCATTTCAGGTAACCACCAGGAGAACATCAGGTTTTTGGTCATCTCATCCTTTTTCTTGGGCTACCTGCATTAAAACTTTGTAACCCGCACATAGACTGGCTGTCCTCACTCATAGTTATTTGGAGCACTTTCTGTCACGCTCAATGTCTGTGTCACCAATGTCCCATTCTTCTCCTCCAGTTTGTGCTCTTGATCTCTCCTTTTATCCCAATGAATATCACGACTCGGCGGAAATATTTATGAAGGCTCGGGCACTCTGCCGGAGTCATCGGTCCCACTTCGTCTCCTCTTGGCACTTAATTCTTCTTGGTTTCTAAAAAAGACAAGACCCTACGACCAGGTTTGGACTTCAAAGGACCTAATGACATCACCATTTAGAATAGGAACCTACTCCCCCCTCGTCGACTTATCCTTTGAGCCCCTCAACCACGCCGCCATGTTCAACAAACTACATGTTTACAATGATTATCTTTTGGTCGTACTAAACCTTCAGCCATCTTTCAAGCACTAATTAACAATGTTCTTTGAGATATCCTCAACCATTTTATGTATGTATATCTCGATGACCTTTTCATTCTCCCTCGAACTACTGAAGAACAAGTCCAGCGTGTCCAATTAGTTCTACAACATCCTAGAGAACAAGGTCTTTGTCAGAACAAATAAAGGTGTGTTCAGTGTTCTTCTGGAATCATTCACATTTTAAATTTCTGATTCCTTGTGACAGTCCCTCATCCGCCGACCAGAAGTAGAATTTGCTGAGACCAACCGAGTGGGTCATATGTGTGCAGCCAGCGCCAATCACAAGTGTGGCCTAACTTTGTTTAACTAAATGAGGATTCACCTCAGTGCAAAAATTACAATAAGACAATAGCGGGTGGCATGACGCATAAAAGTTTACGCAGTGCCGTGTCTGATGAGCTTGATGCTATCTCCCGCTCAGAGCCAAAACCTATAGCGTGCTGAACTTTAGTGCCATAATTGGGTGAGTTAAAACAATGAAAACATCTTTTGCCAACATTGACATATCTAACAACTTAATGGTGGATCAGCTAACCAGCCAACATGAGCATAAGCATAGTATTTTCTATACCAAGTGAGCGCGTGTCCACAATAGGAACATTGTCAACACACCCTTTATCTTATAAATTCAAGTTCATAAATTTGATATCAATAACCCTGCGAGAAATTCATAGTAAAGTCAATCATAAAGCGAAACGTTAATAGAAATAAATTTGTAGACAAATCACCAGTGTAGGGAAAGATTGTCATGTCCTGTGTTCTTTTTTTTTTTTCCGTGTTCTCTCGAACCACTGTCTATCCTGGTTGAATGGTGGGTGGAGTCACAAAGCTGCAAACACTGGCAATCAGTGAGATCCACCTGTCTCTAATCAGCAGTGGATAATATTTAGCTTCTGTTCCCAACGAAGGAAGGTGTCGGAGTATTTATTTATTTATTTTTTTGCATGCTGTCTTGCTGCTTGCCATTCCCGCATTGTCCCTGTCGCAACAATAGTCGCCGTTCAAGTAGAACCGGAGGTTTTTTTTTTTTATAGTTAAGTTCTTCAGTGATTTTGTGTTTCTGTGTAATCTTTCATCCGCGTACAAGGAGTGCTTCAGATTTATGTTTCACTTAAGTACTTTTGTGGTTTTTCTGTTTTGTTTTGGTGAATAGCTTTTCAGTCCGCTCTGCTGTTACCTTCCTTCCTTTGTGGCTCTGTCCACCATCTATTGTTTGTGAGTAATACCAATTGTGTTCTCGCAATGACGTTTTGTCCCCGAAGTTTTGTGTTACTGTTCTCTTTGTGCTTGTATTAACATGTTGGAAAAAGCCTCTCAAACACTTGTCTGTGTAGTGATCCATTCCCTGGCTGTAAAGCCAACCTTAACAAAGATATGCGAGTCTATAATATATTTATTTGTATAAACTGTATAGTTGAAAAGAAATTAGGGAATAAAGTAAAATAATGAGCTTTTTTTCCATGATTTTGGTCTTGCCCTATAATTGAAGACTGCTTGGTTGGAAAAAATGATGTGAGAGTTGAGAATAAACTTTCTGCTCTCTTGCCTTGCCATTCAGTGCAGAAGATAAGCACTAGGGGTGGGGAAAAAAATCGATATTGCAATAAATTGTTGCTAACTCTGTTGCAATAAATAATCGATAGCCAGGCAGCAATATCGATATTTCAAAACAACGCACATAATGGATTTACCTTTCATCAGCGTCCGTATTTAATCTCTCCTGTCCTGTCTGTGGGGGCGCTAATGCCGCAAACGGTTCTAAAATTGCCGGGATCAGAGTGTGAAGAATTTACAATAGAAAAACAAGTAGTGCAAGAATGGCGGAAAACCCAGAAAAACAAATCAAGTTTCAAGAGTTTCCACTCGAAAGTGTGGAGATACTTCGCTTTTTACGGGACCGGTGACGGGAGAACACTGGATAAAGAGTATGCAATCTGCAAGAACTGCTTTGCAAAGGTAAAATATAACATCAACACTACGAATCTGCAAAGCCACCTCGTTCGCTATCACGGTTACTACTCGCAGGTGATAAAAAAAAGGCGAACCAAGACAGCTGACAATCACGACTGCTTTTAAATCAAAGTTTCCCTTTGGTGTGCTCTTATGTCGAAGCATGTTGTACTCCTCAAGAAGAATATGCCTTGATGTTTCCACTGGGCGTTAAACGTAAAGCATTTTAATGACAGTTGATACTGACATTTGAGGTTCAGAAAGCAGTGCAGTTTCTTGGTTTACATAAAACATGTTATTAATGTTTGTGCACTTTAATTCGTCCAGCCGTAGCTACAGTGTTAAGACTCAGCGGCAGTGAGATACTTTACTTTCTTTGTACTTTGTACACGTATTGGCACTGAAAATCTTTTTTTTGATGTTTTCATTTTTATGGCCATTTTTTTCTTTTTTAGTCACATATCTCGTGATATATTGTTGAAGAGATTTCTAATGATATATTGAATATCGTAGACATTGTGTATTGTGATATTATCGTTATGGTGGGCCACATATCGTCACAGTATCGAATCGGGAGATACCCGTATCGTCCCACCCCTAGTAAGCGCTGTAGTTCAAAGTGGCCAAATGACACGGTCCCTGTCAAATGTTAGTTTAGTCTGTGCTGTGAGCCACTAAAAATGGATGGCTGAAGTGTAGACACCCCAAAAAGAATCTAAATCAAGAATCATTTGGAACTGGGATCAGAACGGGACTCTTTCAAATTCAAACTATACCTAATGTTTTGTTTTCAGTTATTTATACCCCTGGCATTGACTCCTACATGTCCAATAAATACGGTCCCTTAATGCTACATAATGATGTTTAATACGCCCATTGGCAGCATCAATGCCTGTTAAATCACTTTTTTTTTTTTCAAAAGTGGGCTTTTAATTTGATCAATGATCTTCATCCAAGGCTTGACGTCATAACATGATTGTCTTTAACTTTTGCCAGCACCGTCCGGTCACCTGTCAATCAACCGGTGTCACGTGATGTTAACTAATGTACAAAAATTATTTGATCATATATATATATATATATTTATATATATATAAATTGTCTTTTTTTTTTTTTTCACTCTTTTTTCTTTTTAAATTTTTTTCACATAACCAAGTCAATTACGTGCAGACATGGGTCGTTATGTGTGTGTGTCAGTAATGTGTGTTGTGTGGCCTGGCATCAGTCTATTCCTCGGTCCCCCTTGCCTCTTCAGACACGCACAACCCATACGACTCTCTGCAGCAAGTTGACGTGACGATGCCGATAACTTGACATGGAAAAGAGTGGTAATCTAGAAAACTGGCAGTTTTTTGTTTTTTTCCTTTTTGTTTGTTTGTTTTTGCGTGTGCGCCCTCACATAAATTGCACCCTGGGCGGGCGCCCACATTGGCCATTGCTCCCCCCCCCCAAAAAAAAAATCCTCGCTTGTTGCTGTTGATGTAGTCAGTGAGGTTGGGCTTCAGTCGGTGGTCGCGTCTAAATCATTGCCAATAATCTAATACTGTGGTTTACTGGGTCCACAAAAACAAGTTGCGTGAAAAGTAATGATCTTTGGCCATGCAAGATATTTGATTCCTGATTGTACTCTGGCAAGAATATTATGCCTTGTGTGCACAAACAAGGGCCTGTTCATTGTGTGCTTGGATTTGTACTTGTATAAGTTTTCTCTCAGATTCAACATGTGTTGTGGCTCATCAAGCCAGAACA
This sequence comes from Idiotropiscis lumnitzeri, assembly GCF_059441095.1. Classification (NCBI taxonomy): domain Eukaryota; kingdom Metazoa; phylum Chordata; class Actinopteri; order Syngnathiformes; family Syngnathidae; genus Idiotropiscis; species Idiotropiscis lumnitzeri. The sequence goes on along the minus strand of NC_142399.1, from coordinate 16,838,428 downwards.
TGGAAACTGTGAGTGTCTGCAGATGTTGAGAAAGAGAAGATGAGGGGTTTTTTTCATGCTGGAATTTGGTTTGAGCATGTTTCCTCACACGCCACTAAAACTCCCCAGTAGACCTTCTTCACCGAAATCACAGACGCTTTAGGACAATCTCATAGTCCACATGCTTCTCACCGCTCATCACCTCCCATCTCCAAAGAGTGATTGTCTTGGGAACCAGGGCTCCGAACAACATCTGTGCAGGATCCAAGAACAGACAACGACCTCAAACAAAAAAAAAACTCAGTTTTTTACATTAAAGTATCAGAACGTAACGAAAGGATAGAGACAGTTGGACAAGCAGGCTTTAAAAGGGAGTACGCGACCAGACCAGATTGTACCATCCATCTTTTACAATGAAATTAACACACTATCACCGATAATGACTAATCCTGAAATATGACAGTGGCCACTCCGGAATCTACCCGCAATATCCCTATGTAATCGCATCGGCATCCGGATGTGCCAACAGATTGGCCGCCACACCACACAGACGGACGGCTATTCACCAGACAAAATGTGTGGGAGAAAAACTTTGACCTTGAAAAGTATACATTAAGCCTGTGGTGTTAGCCATCTCTCACCATTGTCGTCACACTAACGGGCATTCGCACACTGCCCCCCCACTCAGGCACCTGTTTGTTTGTGTTAAGAGTGCGGGCAAGTCAGACTTAGTAATGCTGCTTCAGGGATCAAGAGGCCAATCTGTGTGGAAATGTTGATGCACCTCTTTTAATGGCCTGACAGTTGCTGTGTCTGCATTGTGTGTGATTTCTCCAGCATCTTTTTAAAAATCCTTCTGAATAACTCATCAGACTGCTTCTTGGGTTTTGGTCTCATAGAAATGGAATTGCAAATTTATTTTGGATGTACTGACCACAAGCTTTGCGCAGCCAAATATCTGCAAAAGTGTTCTGTGATACATGCAGGCGTGGGAAGGTCGAAGGAACACTAAGTCCTTAGTTTCTTGTCAGCAAAAATAAAAAATCTCATTTATCATCCTGATATTTACACAATAGTTTACTCTTAAACACTGTAAATTTGAATGTGACAGAAATTAAAAGCAAACGTAAAACACTTGACAAGCTGATCACAAAAATCACAATTTAAGTTTGTCAACTCGAGTCCATGTGTTGGCAATTTCTCTATATTGAAAGAAAAACATGATCTGATCCAAGATGGCCATGGTAGGACGTATCCTTGTGTTGCACAATTTGTAAGCCATCTTCTTTCCATCATTCCCCGTTTTTGGTCCATTGAGAACTTATGCAATGTAAAACTGCTCCTATTTAAGGAAATCAAGTTAAATAAACTGTGACAAAAGCAGAATCCAATGAGGGGCTGTTATGTAAGGAGAACGTCACATCATACTCAAGATGAATGTTTCTTGGAACTGCCACTGTCGATTCACAAGACCTGTATTTAATTTCTTCAGCGCTGAAATTGTTTTGCTTTTGAAATGTATGGATGATGACAGAAAATAAATTCAATCACAGTTCATTTAATCTTAAGAAGGCCAATCATCTGCAGTTTAGCAGATCCCAGCTACCAACCCCTGAGTACAATTTGCATGTGTTCACTGTGCTGGTGTATTTTTCTCTATATCTCACATTTCAAAAACAGGTTAACTGAAGACTCAAAATTGTACATACCTGTGAATGTTTTTTTTTAAATATTTTCTACGTGTATTGAGATTGTTTTGGTGATGAATCCAGCCTTGCTTCTTTGCCCAACCAGTGCTGAGGAAATATGTGGTATTTGTAAAATCAACTAAATGATTCACAGGCAATAAAATGTGATTATCCATATTCAGCAGTGATTAACTGATACACATTTCAATTATTGTGTTGATATATGCATGTCGCAAATCTTAAAGGGCTGTTTTGTCGTAATTTCGGTCACACGTTATAGTAAGTACACATTAATAAGCATTAGTTTGTCATTCTGGCTTCTTGATGCTGCTGGCGCGTTGTCCATTGTTATTTGCCTTTGCGGTATGATTGTAATGGCTCAGTAGTCGTTGGACATAGTGATGGGGAAATGAAGCTTCAAATCAGCTTCATGAACCAGTTGTAGTTGTTTTGTCCTCCAGTAGAGGGCAGTCTCTGTTCAACATTGGGCTGAAAGCACACTGACTTGCTATTTTTTAAACCATTTATTTAAAACAATAGTGCCATCTACAGGACTCAAAAATACAACAACTGGTTCATAAAGCAAATTTGAAGCTTCATTTTCCCATCACGAGTTGGATGTACTCAAAGGTGGGTAGTCTGTCTCGGGGAGTGGGTGGGTTTTGACAATTTTTAAAAAAGGGCTCGACTAAGCAAGGCCGGAGGTAAATTTTAGTCCGGCCCACTGATTGGCCCTTGTGCGTGTGATGTGGTCGCGAAGCGGTCAAAAGTTAATCTCAACCTACTGGGCAATAATCAAACCGCGAGGTAGTGAGGCAACGCTGTATTTGTAGTAAGGCTGAATGATTTATCGTTATTATAGCTATATCTTAAAATCAAGTTTTCCTCCTTGAAACTGCTACTTATTTTTACTCTTGTAGTTTAATGCAAGGCTGAGGACAGCCAATCACTAGCCTGATTTAATGCTAGTTAATTACAAACATCCTCCTCTTCTTAAAGAAACTTTTTTTTTTTAATTTGCTGGCAGCTGAAAAAATGTGATGACACTTGATGCCTGTGGCTTTCCATTCAGTTTCAGCGTGAGAAAAAAAGTGGCGCAGTCAACCACCTTATGGCCACAGTCATCTAATTTTCTTCCCCAAACTTGTGACCATTGCTGAATGCTGTGATCGAAAATGGACTCATAAACTTAGATTTCCACAGGAGCAAAAGTTTGTGTTTTAATTTTTTCCTCCAATCAAGTGGTGATCCCGAGAATCAAACTACCCACTGTGTTTATTGGTTATGCAAGTATGACAATACCACAGACGTCGCTTTCCATTTGGAGCAATCATTCCTTCCTCTCTCTGTTTCCATCCATCACTCAGTGCCAGGACACTTCCTGCAGCTGAGCTCAGCACTGATAGTTGCTCAGTGCATCCCACTGGCCTGACCTTTGCCCTCATGTTGCGGATAAGGAAGTGTCACTGGGAACAGGCCATGACACGTTGGGTCTCAGCCTGGTTCCTGGCTGCTCCGTTGCATTTCTATTCCTCCCTGTATGGAGCCCTCCACATGTGTTTCCTGTTGTTTTTCCTACTCACAGCACTGTGCCGGCACAGCACACCAAATCAGGGGCCTTTTTCCTGTATCTTTGTTGGGCTTGGCCTCTGGGTAAGGCTTAAATTTAGGTGTGTATAATAGAGAGATACTCAATCCTTGAACTTTTTTGTAACATGACCAATACAACAGAGACTCATTATGATCATCCTATCCTTTTACTGACCAAAGTTATAATTTGAGATTATAATGTCATATAACTTGGAAAAGTTGTAGTGAAAGTACCTGGAGCATGCTGTGTACGGTACTAGCCCATAGAAGACAAATTGTATTGAAGGTAATAATTTTATCATTTTGCGCTACAGTGTGTGAAACAACTGTTTGAGGGTTCTTGAATTTTGTTACCTGAAAGGTCAGGCATTTTATTAACAACTTTACCTGCCATTGGATATCAATTAGTTTTATATTGTGGCTTTGACTGAGGTGTTTCATTAAAGCACAAACCTCCAGTGAAGTGCAAACTGTTTGCAAAAGTGAAAAATAGCATCAAATGTGTTTTTCCATCTGTCGTGAATTAGCGGGATACTTCCTGGAGCATGCAAGGATGACGTAAGACATCAAAAGAGACAGGCGGTCCAATTGTTTATGCTTCCATTCTATTGACAACTTGGTGACTCATTATCTGAACTTCATCATCATCCTCCAGAACTGAATGTGTTTTTTCCATGGTCTATGCCACCTCTTCATAAAGTTTTGCATTGATGTGTTTTAAGCTAATGCAAAATGTCCACCACTTTTTTTGATACTTTGATTACCCTGCTGTTGAAAAATACACTTATGTTTTATGAAGATTGAACCATGTCCCACTTCAAGAAACAGTCAACATTCGACAGTGGAAATTGGACTATTCTGACCTAATTATCTCCAGCAGAGTGCAAAGCCAGGCTGTTTATACCGCCTCTGATTTTTCCATAAAATATGGAGCTTGTAGAGACTTTATTAGAAGCAGCCGGGCTCATCTGCTCTCTCTCAGGCTCTGGTTCGTCTACTGGGACCTCAGCCCTTTCAACTGAAAGAAAACCAAAACCAGAACCTCCCCCACCTTGACAGAGCACGGCTCTCGCATTTCCAGGGTCTCGGAGGCCCCCTCTGTGCTGCCCCCCAAATGTTTTCCATCAAGGGACCGGCATACTAATTTACAGTGCGGTGGGAAGAAAAAAAAAAACTGACGTTTCAGCAATTCACTCTCTTCCCGCCCCGCTCGGCAGCCCCTCCTTTCTACTTGCCCCCTCTTTCCTGACACAGCATTAGTGAGCCAGCGTGTGACATCACTGCGCTCATCTCCACAAGACATGCAAACATTCCAAAGAGAGATGGAAAATAGCTTCCAAAGGGGATGTGCAACTCCCCCGCCAGTTTACCTCGACCTCTTCTAGCATAGCGATGGGGGTTAATCTGCCTGATGAGAGGACAATAATAATTAGAAGAAACAGGAGAGTTGCACATAGAGCTTTTTTTTTTTTTTTCAAGCGTGGTTTTTTTTTCTACTGACAGTGGACAATTTATAGACAATTTTAGATAGGAAAGTCTTCTCATCAGGTTTCCTTCTCTCCTGCCCCGGTGATTTGTATAATGGGATCGGAGATCTCAATGCTGGGCTTCTCTCTTTCTATTGGCCACAGGTTTGGCTTGGCCACAAGCCAGCCAGCTGCCTGACACATAGCATGGGAACATCCTGCCACACATGCAAACCACTCACTTTTCCTTTTCCATATTATTGCAATAGATATATGAAACAGTACATAAAACGTTTCTTTTATGAATCTTTAGTTCCACATGGATCGTGTTTTACTCACAAATGCAATAAAGGGGCAGGTTGTTACCTGGTAGTGCAGCATGACGTGTATTTGTGTGTGCACATGCTCGGGCTTATTTGACTGCGTTTTAGCAGAATGGCTCCAATAGAGGCCTACAAAAAGAGATTGAATGTCTGCCCTTGGTTTCTTCCAAAAGGCTCTCCAGTTCACTTTAAATCACTCACAAACACATAGACTCACATCTGCACACACTGCCACTTTATACCACGCTTAAAGACAAGCCCAGGGTCCCTCTTTCTTCCAACTGTTGATTTATAGGTCCTCAGTCAGCGTGAAAGGCAGTCCACAGATGGAAAAGTGTATTTTGTGCGGGGAACTAATGTTTGCATGTCTGTGGTGCTGTGCATGTTGTGTTGTGTGAGTGTGTTCTCTGCTTCGTGTGTGTCTGCTTGCACAGTGCCCACAAGAAGAACAAGAAAGTGGAGCTCTCTTCAAAGCAGCACCGAGATGCCAAGTGAATGCTTTGTTTGGCTGCCTTTTTTATTTGACTCATTAATCATAGTTCTTGTCCAACTAAGCCTTCCTTCTCTCCTCTGATTGCAGGATTTGTGTGTGAGTGTGTGTGTGTGTGCGGGTCTGTGTATGCGTGTTCATGGAGGGTGGGGGTGATTGCAGCTTGCAAAAATACGTTGCCACCCTGCCAAAAATAAAATAGGATATTAAATTGGACATTACTTTCTCTTTGGATCCAGCTCTAAAGCTATTAGTCAACGCATTTTTCATTAAAACAGTTTAGATTCTGAGTCTCAATTAATTGAGCAGCATGCTCATAGAATTGACACATTCACAACCTTTAGGAAAAATATACTGCAAAGTAGGAAGGAACAGATGACCCATTGGGGCAGAGACACGACAGCTCCAACAATAAAGAGGGATTGGTCACATTTTCTTCTCAATGAATTCCTTAAAAAAAAAAAATCAAACATCCACTTTGTGACAGCTTAAAAAAAAATCATGAAATTGACGTCAGATGCATGATTATTCCCCGCTGGAAGCAGAACAAAGCCTAAGGCAGGTTTGCCCAGTCCAAAGGAGTTAGACACTAAAATGACTAATATGATTGAAAAGAGCCCATAATATGTGCACATCTGCTTATTGATTATTCCTCTGAGTTTATTAGAGGTGTATAACATCATCATTGAGGCTGACACACTGCTACCTACACTAGTTATAAATTAAATTATCTGACCACATATCTTAGTAAGCCCAAGCTTCATTTTAAGCGTCAGTGCCTGAGTTGCTGATGCTTTTACTTTCATTGATAGGTTGCTGGAATCAAAGCCACGAGTCCACATGAAGTCAAAGACAAACGACAAAAGAAAATAAGAAGCTGCAACAATAAATAAATAAAACATAGTTACCAAGCAGAGCGTGTGTGACTTCAAAGGTCAGCCTTCCAGAGCTCAGAGAGGCAGAGAAGATGTGGACGTGAAGCATGAAATTGTCCTTGAGTTAACAATCGTCCAACGCTTGCAATGCCAAAATCCACAAACTATGAGTACAAACATATGGAAAAGTGACAGCACGTATGTACTGAATCTAAATGCTGCATTTTTAACTTGATAATTACTCTTATGGGATCGATAGAATATCTTGCCAGCTCCTCCATCCGTATCACTTCATCATTCAAATAGGGTGAAGAAGAGGAACAGCAGGATGAGATCTTATACGGTAGCTTCATTTTGACCATTGCCTGGCAAAAGTTAGACCAATAAAAAAAAAGCTCATTAATGTACGCAAAATCACATACACAACTCAGAAATGTATTAATTCTAATAAGGCCTGGGCTCAATTAAAAGCAGATATGAATCGTGGAAGTGTCGCATTAAATCTGCTTTATACAACCCGATCGGTTAAAGAATGAAAAGCATGATAATTTGCGTAATAATTCCCCCAAGTGCGAATAGGAAGAAGGGGTCAGATGAAGACGATTTGGCTGCACAAACATACGCAATGCTGCTGTCCAAACCACCCCTATCACCACATATACTGTATCTCTCCAATCTCTGCTTTCAATTTATTCTCAGAAGCGCACACGCGCATGTACACTTTATGCACTCATTCAGTGGAAATTCCCTCATCGTGACTCCCGTTATGATAATAACTGTTATGTCCAACATTTCCATAGCAATGTTAACAAACATAAGAGCCAGACGGCACAACTGCCAAACTTAGACAGATAAAGCATCCAAATGTTTGATTCTATCACACTGCTGCTCGGCTCGTGAGCTTTGAGCGCCCGCACTTGCTGCAGTGAAGCTTAAATGAATCCTCAAGGCAGCGGTGATTGTTATGGTGGCTCTGGTGTTGATGATGAAGTGTTGAAAGAGCACCGCTGGATGGGCCAGGGTGTTTTTCTGGAAGTTTCTTTAACATTAAAAAACAATACTTCAGCCACATGTGCTTTGCCGTTAACTTCCCACAAGGGAAGATTGGGTCCATTTAAATGGGTGTGCATGTGTTTAAGCAGAACGTGAGAGCCGAGGGAGCGATGGTGGTTCTGATCGACGTACAGTATGACCCAGAAATCATTTGTTCCATAACTTTTCCTGGGAGGCCAAGCTCAATCTACACTTGTATGTTTACAAGTACCCAGACTATAATTCAAGAGATTTAATGGTGATCTTTGGACATTTCTGTGAGATTAGGCGCATAATCACAGTCACATGCTCGCTTGTTACAGTATGTCTAGACTGCATGTCCAGGTTTTGCACAATGTTTCAACTGTCAAGCTAATTTTAACGGTTGAGACAACCTATTGTAATTCAACTGATCCTTAACTGTGTATTTAGGATGCAGATCCCGTCAATAAAAATAAATGATTGTTTGGCGCCTTTAAAAGGGCAGGCGAGCCACTCTGTTAATATTCTGTGTGTTTGAAAAAGAAATAAGCATGAAATGATCTGGATTACACAGATTGGTGGGGAAATGCAGGTTTTACATTTCTGGTGGAGATTGACCGACAGGAGGTCAAAAAGAACTTTTTCCATTTCAAGTACCTCGGTTTAGCACGGGTTTGCAATTGCTTTAAAGATGCAAACAGCTTGTTCTGTGATCTCAAGGTTTCAATTTATTATTGAATAGAACAGCCCTGTCCCAATCAGGCAGGGATTCAAGTATATGTTTTAAATGTCCCATGCCACAATTTATTATTATTATTACAGTATTATTATTATTATTATCGTTTTAAATAATGTTTGAAGTCCTTTTTGCTCATGATGCCATTTTTCAAGTTATTTTAGTTTGTTTCTTAAGACAGTTGATTTTGTCATGAGAATTGATTAATTAATTATATGAATATATTACATTCCATGCATCCTTTTTCTGATCTGCTGCTCCTCACGAGGATGGTTTCTCAATTGTAGTCAGATTATTTATTTATTCATTCATTAATTTTTGGTAACGCGCAAAAAGTCCTTTGATAGCATGGGTGCTAGAGCAGCAACAATATCACATTTACGAGAACGTCACCCATCATTCTTTGACAAATTCATGGTTGAGTTCCAATATTAATTTAATGTTGCCTTGAAAATTTGCAACCAGCTGAGAGAGTTAGCTTATAAATAACTGGTGAAATGAATAATACAGAATTGTTACCAAGGCGAGTAACATGGCTAACTTTTTACTGAACAAAAGACCTTGACTAGTTCTCACCACAATAACTTTAAAAGCCATAATTTTGAATAAATCAGAGGCTGGCATCAGCTAAAGTTTCAAAATGACATCTTGCATCATCCGCTAAGACTACAAGAGCTGTAATATATGCAGTGTATTTCATTTTTTTCCCCTCAAGTTTTTCCTACAAAGAGAAAGTTGGAATTGCTCTCCGAATATGATGCAGTGATATAACTGATTTGTCAAGGTTGTGCAATAGTGCTAACATGTGCATGGGTGAGGCAAAACAGACACTGTGTTCTTAAGACAGTCATATACAAACTCACACACGTAGACGCAGAAATATACACGTCGCCGCATTCCAACAGCATGAAAGTACTTTCATGTTTAGAGCAGAACAAACTGAGGACGGCTTCACGTCCTGTGTTTATCTGCAATATATTCGTTTCCATGACGGCATCTCCATCCTGCAATAAGAAACTAAACATTTGTTTGACAATTAGTGAGAGTGATGGCCCAACATTTATGTTTATTTGAATTTGCAACAGTCATTGGCATTCCTACTCATTAGTGCAAAAATCACCAAAAGTGTGTCCAAATTAGATTTACTGTAAGGTTACTGTATATCAAACCCAAGTTGGGAGTGAGAGATGATGCTGCGTTGAGCCCGGATTTGCCCAACGGTAACCCATAGGGATGAAGGAGATTTGTGGAGACTGGGAAGCTGAAGGGCATGTGAAAGTTATCTTAAATCTTAACAAGTGTGTCTGTTCATGTCATATTACACATATTGATGTTAAAATGAGACTTGAGACACAATTGGCATGCAACTTTTTTGTTAACAAAATACAACTCGGTTAAAGTATACAGAAAAACCTGTATAAAGTTGTGCTAAAAGCTCTTAAGTTTTGTAATGATGACAATTTCACCAGAACTTGTTAAATTTAGTGAGTTCTTATCAGAAAATGCAATCTGAACAAAACACCATCATTGAATGGGTTGTTTGGGTGTAATAGGCAACTGCAAAAAAAAAAAAAACAACCTTAAAATAACTCACAAAAAAACCCAAACCAAAAAAAAAAAAAAACCCCCGCCAAAAAACAAGCGGTTGATGTTTTGCGATACACTAAGCCATAGTCTGCACGCTCAAATAACATCAACAATTTACCTTGACCCAGTGTGGTTGTAAATTTCTAAGACCAATAGCAATGACAAATGATAAAGAAATGAGTTATTGCCTCTTCTACATTACCATCTATCACAACAATGCACTGCAAAGAAGAAAGTCCAATGACTTCCTTGGCCTGACTGCAACTACAAAAATCTTCTCAGTTCTACTTATTTCACCGTGCATGTAACGGAATCCATATAGCAATATTCATCTATTCATTTTTTTTTTAATTTGAGACCACATTTTGTGGCCGTAAAAACAAATGTAGAATTTGCAATGTCCAAACTGGCAGAGGGTCAAAAGTAAAGTTGTCTGCACCGTCTTGTTTTGTAGCTCATAAAATGTTGACAGACAAGGATATGAGTTGTTAATATCGAGTAGAGTACAGAATGTGTGTTAGTGTATTTGTCAGAACTCGTGTTAGATGGAAGGTTGAGCCAATGCTCGCCTCGCTCCATTTGAATCGAACCCCAACTGAAATAGAAAACATGTGGGAGCTTTTTTTTTTTACCCCCCCAACACTGGTTAAAATCGAAATTCCCCTGTGACTTCTCTCTGTCTCTCTACAAGCCTCTGCCCATCCCTCATCTTACCCTTTGTATGCACAACTGTTCGCTCGGAACAGGCAACACCAGTCAACCTCAAAATTTCCATTCGGAAAAGAGACGAAGAAGCTAAATAAACAGATGATGGAAAAAAACAAGAAAAAAGAAGAGAAACAACACTAGCGTGCACGGCACTGATCAGGGGGCAGATGCTGTGCCAACCGTGTTATGGTTGGCAGACCTTGAAGTGCCTGATCGAGAGTTGCGGGAGGTGGGGAGAGAAAAAAAAACACAACTGGATCGACAGGCTGCCATACAGTGCGGTTGCCAGCTGCTGTATGTTTCAACCATGGGAGAAATTTCACGTGGTTGTAATTTTCATATTAAAGTAATGGGGGTCTATCAGCGTTTGAGGTGTACAGCTTTCCACCAGCTGCTGTGTTTGTGTGTGTGTGAATGAGCGTATGTGTGTGTGTGCGCAGTTACTGAAGCTTGCACATGTTTTCAGAGCTATACTGTAATTCACTTGAGTATTATTCTCTATTCCAGAATTAGGGCAACTCATTTCAACATTTTACTGTAAATTACATGAATTTCTTTTTTTTCTTTTACAAGAGGCCCACTTAGGAACAATGTGAGAAGCAGTCTAATTTGCAAGCCACACATTAAGTCTAAGTTGAAATTCAACTTCTCATTTTCTGAGATTTACTCAAGCGGATATTCATCTGAGAAGTTCGGCAAAATTGTTGCAAGCATTCCTTAAAATGTCATTGCCTTGTGTGGAGGGATACGCACATAAAAGAAAATCTTGCCAAGTTTGAACTTTTTTGCCATCCAGCCAAAGTCAACCAGATGGGACCATTCTGCTTCTGATACTAAACATCAAAAGGCAGAAAATTTGCAGAGCGACTTCAATTGCACCATGCCGGATCGCTACTTTACACAAAACAGAGCGAGCTGGGGAAGAATAGGATGAGCAGCAAGGACCGAATACATCCTCGAAGTCAGAGTAATAATGACATGGAAAAGAGTTGCCACTGCTCACCTCAAACTCAACTCACTTGATCGACTATGAGCTAACTTCACTTCATTTTATTTGAATGCGAGACACATTGCTACTTCCCAAAAGCCCGTCAGTGTACAACCTCAGGACTTCTCGTTTATTGGTCATGATTGGTTGATGGGCAGATTGATTTTTTTTTTTATTGTCTTACGGAGGGTGTCACATTTTCAAAAAAATAACCAATATTTTAAAAATCTTCATGTTTGCACCTCACTGAATCATCGTGGCACCACCAATCATTGCTGCTATTTCTAATAATGTTAAGATATAATAATTAGCCAATGATGGGATGACCAAGTGATTTTGAGCTTGTTGCCACTGTGCCATTTTCTGTCAGGGTTTCGGCCCTCACTCAGCTGTTTTATCCCAAAATGCCTTTCGAGTGCAGATCATTGTCTGGCTTCCTGTTTGCTGTTGCAACGAAGGAATTAAGGACAAGTCCTCTATATCAGTGACCCCCTCGAAGCCTGTTGACACAGTGAGTCTCATGTTCAAACCTCACATTTATCTCTCACCAGTGCTTTAAATCCAGCCTCATTTGTTTGACTGCTTTTGCTTCTAGTTTGGTGGGTGGTCTAACAATAGTGAAACTTTAATGTATCTTTAAGTAACCATAAGAGAATTTTTATCAATGTTCTATAAGTCAACATAAATAGTAAATGTCCTTTCACTTTCCTACATGGACTGACTTGGACTCACCTTCAAACCAATATAATATGAGAATCATATTCTTTTAAAGCATAGGTGAATGTTTCAATTTCTTTTCCTTGTCCTGACAGGTATGTGTGTGTTTTATTTTGGCTGTAGCTGTTTCCTCCCAAAAGGTTTCGATGTGGCCATCATACTGTGTTAAGCTTTTGACAATAAGTGAGTTTCACAGTTTGTTTATTTAGCTTTTGGATTTGTTACCAAAACCAGACTGTATAGTGTACCAAATGACGACTTCACACTCAAAACCAAGGTTATACCTTAGTAATATGTATATTGTGGCATGTACTGTATACAGCGACTCGAGTCAGGAGCTCTAGCCATCCTTCACACCACCATTATCCACCACATTAGCTCTGCCCCTGAGCTTGGGACCTACTCAACGTTATTTCTATATTACGTGAAAATGACTTTTGGGAATCTCATTTGTAATAACACGGAAAAAATAGAGCTGTAAGACTGCCCAAATCAATTTTTGACATGCTAACAGCACTGTAGGTGTTTACAGTACTATATTTGGGGAGGTCTTTAACATGATATATTTCAAGAGGGTTGCATGGATCAGTGGTAGAGTTGTCATTTCCCAACCCAGAAGCTGAAGGTTCGATCCCCGAGTCAAAGTCTCCTTGAGCTCGATACTAGTTCACGACGAAGTTAGTATGAAGCGCTTCGAGTGCCTTACGAGGTGGAAACGCACCATACAAGTAAAAGACCATTTACCGAAGACCAAGCGAGTACCAACAGATGCAGACATTCTTTGGCAAACCAAAAATGATGGGATGTATGCGGTGGGAGGACGAAAGATCAAATTGTCTCCAAAACAATATTTGGTCGGCTGCATCAGCGTCATTCCTTATGTGCTTGATGAAAGTGCCTTACGCAACGGACCCTAAGCCTGTTTGGTTTCACTTGTCTTTAGCAAATCCTCTTGTTTGTCTCAGTGTGACGCACACGTTTGACGTTTTTTTCTCCGATGGAGCCGCCTCCCTCTCCATCTGTGGTAGGTTTGAGTATGTGTGTGACAAGAGGTTCCCCTCATGAAAGACAGTGACTAGATCGCTTTAATTACTGCACAAGTTATGCGAGAGCCGCATTTGAGTATGTGGCTCGTGTGGTTAATGAGCACCGTGTTGTTTGAACCCGAAACTTGGAAGATTCACGTAGTACAGAGTTACATTGTGGTTACATTTCATTTTCCGAGCTGTATGTCCCATTTCACTGGAGGTGTTTTGCTATTTTACACCTCAAATTCATTTTCTTTCACATACAAAACTGCTGTTGAGTTCATTTACATTCACGAGCACCAAGTGTTTGTCGCTCGCCCTTCCCCGTTCCCCATCAGTAAAGGTTTCCCGTGTAACTTGACTATGGGGGGTGATCATCATTCCTCAGCTATTACCAACAAATCTCTGGCCAGTTGTGTATACGGGGAGATGCTGCGTTGTCAGCTGGAGAGTTCTGGTTTCAGATGAGTGCAGAGGGGAATCGGTGACGCCTGTCAACGACCCCCAATGGCCTCTGGTTTCCTGTCCAGGCGTCGCTCAATGGCCTCCATTACGTCCCATTGGCGAACCAAAATGGCCTCTGCGCTAGATTTCCACCTTGAAGTCTTTATCGTAATAGTTGCTGTACTGAAATTCAAGAGTTTTCATAATGAATGCCCAGTGATGGCAAAAGCTAGCGGCGCAGGATGGAGCGAAGATATATATACACTGATATAGGTCATTTACTTTGAGAGGCAGTGGGGTTCTTTGTCCAATCTGAAAGATTTTCAGAGTTCTAATTTTCCTTGCAGATGTTAAAGATAGCCAACTGTAACTTAAGAAGAAGCAGGCAGGCTTGGCCAGCAGAAGGAAGGACACCAAGGGAGTTTTGGAAGACAATCACTTGGTCTGTTCATCAAAATGTCCCTTTTAAAAAGAAGCACATGCAAGATCAGCGCAAGCAGCTGCATGCGCAAGCTACAAACTGTTGAACACAAAGCAACCACATTTCCTTTAGTGAATCGGTCGCTGCTGATGCCAAAATGTTTTTCATCTGAGCCGAAATGGAAAAAAAAAAGTAACATGAACTTGTAATGGTTCTCTTATGGCAAGGCAGCTTAAAACTGGAAAACGATTGAACCAAAGAGAAGCGGACCATTGTCGTGTCTTTCTTTACTTGTCATCTTTGTCCAACTTCTTCAACCATTCAGTGAGCTAGCAAAATAAATTATTGAGTCATGTCTGTCTGTCACAGCATCTCTGTCGGGAAGCCGAGCCTATTGCTGTGTCAGGGGGTCGAGGTTTGTCTTTAACCTTTGACCTTTGTATTTACTCAGGTTTTTACCCAATTACTGCCATCATCATAGTCGCCGAGGATGATGAGCGGTAGGAACCCAAAAGTTTTACAGGACATTTTGGAGAGCAAAGTGTGTGGAACAATGTGAATGTGATTTGTTGGTGGAAAGGTTTTGCGGTGGAGTAATACATTCATCATTCATTTTCCTCTGCTTATCCGGATCTCAGTTGTAGGGCGGAGCAAATTTATAATCCTGTTAACCCACCAAATGCAAAGTTATTTTATATCCGGCATTGGCAGCACTTGCTTCTTTTTAAAAAATAACTTGTTTTTCAACTGGTTCCTGATCTTGTAAAGTATTGTAAATCGTAGGCGATGTCATGATCTGTTGTATTTTTTTTTTAATTATATTTGATTTTGTTGTGGTTCATGTGTTGTCCTACTCATTAGATTTTTTTTTTGTGTCTACCTGTGCTTGTCTACCGATCTTTTGTGTCTTTCTCCCTCAGCCACTCGTGTCTTGTCACAGGTGCTACTTGTCTCGTCAGTTGGCTTGTAATTAGTTCCCTGGTTTCTTTCTTTCTTTGTGTTTGCTGCTTATGTTTCTGTCATTGTCATTCACGTAATTTTTACTGTAACGGCTCATTAAGGTTCTCCTGAAGTAGCCGTGGTTTAAAAGTTAAGCACATATAAACAAGGGGCCACACACTGGACCGTTTTCATTACTACCTAGCTTCGATGCGGCGACTCCTCCTTTCTGTCTCCCGCTGGCTTGCACTGATTTGTGCTTCAACACCGTCAACATTGTGGCTTACTCCAAGCCATTCTAATTTTTATTATGATAAGTACGCATTTCCCTCATCACTTCGCGCTTCACGCTTTGCATCTGCAGTGCTTCGCAGGTTTTTCCAAATTATTCATCTAAAAAAAAAAAAAAAGAAAGACTGTATTACGGAAAGACTCGGTCGTTCAAAGAGAAGAATTGACTCGAAGGCTTTGTACAAACGGGCACGAAAACAAGGTGTGTCATTTGTTCCCGGTATGAGATTGACCAATGAGCGCACAAGTAGATTTATCCCATGAGCTGATTGGGTGCATTGACCCCATGTTCTATCTCGCCATTATCGTCCACGTTAATACACAAACAACAACCTCAGTTTGCATTTTTAAATTTGAATTTGTTTTATAACTACTATTTAGCAGATTGGGAACCATGTCGGGGCAGGGGGTTGCAATGGCCTAATAGAGGCGTAAATCCCCCCCAAAATAAAAATGACAAATAATAATTAAAAATAAAAAAAATAATCATAAAAAAGTCAACCTCTGCTTGGTGGTTTTACACTTTTCACAGGGGGTTCCGGTTCCCATTAACCGCGAAAAACGAGGAATTACTGTATTTATTTTTACCACGTATAATCAACGTACAGGCAGTGGTTAGCACATCTGCCTCACAGAGCTGATTTCATGAATTCAAATCTCACTTTAGGCCCTCAAGAGTTCATGTGGGTGTTTGACGGGCAATATGACCTCCACCCACATTCCAAAAACATTTAGTTTAATTGAAAACGCTAAACTGTCCTGAGTTGTGGTCACCTGTGATGCACTGATGATCAAACCATGGCGTTCCCAGCCTCTCAAGCCTCTCTCACAAGCTCACCCGTGACACTAATGAGGACAGATGCTATTGAAAATGGAGGAATAACCAGGTGACTATTTCCATTAATAACATCAAAAGAAACATCGACATGGATTATACTCCATTTCTTCTGCATGTCTCAGGCATGAGCAAGTATACAACGACACTAGTTGAACAAATCTTAAGGTATCAAGTGTGCTCAACCACAACATGGATTGCCAAGTGTAAGCGCACCCTTAAGGACAACAAAACACCGCCATTTATATTCGGTGTGTAGAAGCAAGGATGCAACTTAACTCAGCAAGATCCCTCTTGTCTGCATTCGTTACATGCAGGTATGAATGCAAGATAAAAGAAGACAAACATGTGCTCACACACGCACAGCCCCATGTTACCTACTTTAAGGCCCCCACAGCCCGAAAGGCACTCATATCTATCGCAAAGACTGAAGCGTTAAGTGAAACCACATCCTCTCTGATTGAATCTGTAGTCCTGCTGGGTCTGCAGGGTGGCTGTGCAAACAAACTGAACTGGCCCATTACAGCCTGGCCTCTGTGGCGTCTCGCTCTTTCTCGGGCTCTCTGAAACTGGAGTGCGCACACACGCACGCACGTCCCGAAAAACAAACGCTTAAGGTCATTTGGGAAGTTGCATTTAGTGGGGTGTAATCCTAGACCTTCACATGTTATCCAATCTTCTTTATCTATGTCAAGAGCTAACTACTTCACAAAAACCCACACGCACACAACCTAACAATTTCGCAATATTTATTCACGTGCGCATACATGCCTTTTTGGCATAATCTGCAATGTGTTAGTTGGCTTGTTACCACCACAATGCCGTTGAATCACATTTGATTGTTACATGAATTTATTTGACAGACATTGAATGTGACATAACTTACCAGTAAAATAATAGCATGGTAAAAAAAAAAAAGCAAGGACCTGTTAGATTCAAATTCTAATTTAATTAATGAACATTGCCGAGCTGTAACGTGAATGGACATGAGGAACCAGTGACGACTGTTATTGTTTCCACAATCTTCACTTGGCTGTGTCTTTGAGCTTCAGCAATGTGATTTAGGTACCTTATGTAACTCTCTGATGAAGACAACCCTACAGCTTTGTTTTCATTATCTCTACCCCCTCTTCCTTTTTATTCACTGGCTGACCTTTCTCTCCTCCAAAGCTTTGGATTGCACTGCCTCTTCACGTACGTGCTCCTTAATTTTGCTGTCTGGATTTTTTTTTTTTTTTATTGTTTCAAGTAATTGAACGCTGTGGGGAAACAAAAAGAAATGGAGCAGATTTCAAAACTAGCAAAACAGATGGTTTGATTAAGAACTTTTTTTTTTTAACAAAATCTGTCCAAATCAGATTGAAACTGTTTGGAAAATGGTACTAGAGAGAACAATGGAAAAAATGCTTTTAGAGCACTTGGTAGACATTCGTTCTCTGCACAAAACCTCCGCAGTGAACAGACTTTCCACCTTTGTGTCACAATGGAAATATAAATACTCGAATTATATGACTGGCAGGTCAACAGTGGCTAAAGTTATGTGATTCTAAGAGGTCGTCAAATCTGTCGCCTCATCTGCTTTATTTTGTAGTCTGTTTGGTTTTTGAAGGTAGATTTCACTTTGTTTGAATTGTGTGCCTCAACCTGCACTGCTTTGTGAAATCAACCTGCCAAGGGATTAGAGAACTATAAAGTAAATGAATCTGGTTATTGTTGCATTACCCAATCCTCAAATATTGCCCTTGACTAAAGCTACCCTGTGACCTCTTTTTTTGGAATCTGCTTATAGTGCTCATGGCTTCGATTCAACACAGCCATGGGAAAGTGTTGTCGGTGATAAAAGCGAGCAAGATGAGTCAGATGGGTAAAAGCAGCAAGGCATCATATCTTGTTTGTACAGAGGCTTCCTCATTTGTAGAACAAGTGACATGCAGGGCAACTATTTTCACTTGCAGAGATCAGTAAATAATGTTTTCGCTTCACAAAATTATCTTCATGCCTGTCTCTGATTTTCTTTCTTTGGTCTTTTTGCTTAAAGTCTTTTCCATCCATCATAGTAAAGGAATAGATTCCTGAAGTTCAAAAATAATGAAATAAAGACATTGATCCCTTTAGTTTTTCTGCTGACTGAGACATTTGGGGCTGACATCAAAAGATGAATATGAGACAGAAGATGACAATTTCATATTTTATTTACAAGTACTTTCATCTGCATCTAAGACAACTTCGGAGAGAATATTTTGTTTGAATCCAACAATTTTATATGGAATATTGGAACAATGATGGGCGTGTTTTGTTGCCCTGGTGTCATATTATAGAGGTCATTCAAACGAAAAAATCGAGACTGCACCAAATGTATTTACATTTTGTCCATGAGGGCTAAAGAACATTTATTCTAGTCAGAGGTGTAACACACATGAAACTCAGAGAAAAGCCTACAAACAGAAAAACATTGACGAGAGGATTCTGAAAATGGAACAAATTACACCCAGAAAATAGCCTTACACAATACAATCACTTGTAATGTCTTTGAAAAGGAAGAATGGGGTACATTATTGTCCTATGAGCGCTGCAATAAATTTCACTTTTTCCTCTTTGATTTTTACAGACATTATTATTTTCCCCAAATAATATATCGTAGTAGCTATGCCTGTGACAGGGTGACAGGCTGAACATTTCAATACTCCTCCACTAAATGGCTGAAAGTGCAAATAAATCCTTTGTTATGTGAAACAAAACACTTTACTTAAAACCAAAAACTATACATTTGTCAAAAACTTTTTGAATAATAGTACAAAGGCTACGCTAGAAGAAGATGAAACCCACACACGAGCAAGAACAATAAGAAGGCCAGGCGTGAATTTTTCAAAATGCACAGCCAAAGATGAGAGTCCCGGGCTTGATGCAATTATTGCAAGCATGTCATTCCCTTTCATCCACACATGTTAAATCTTTCTGTTCTTGTCGCTTTTGCTCACCTATGACTCTTGTCTTTAGGTACAAATAATGCTAGCTTCTAAGTTGTCTGCTGTAGATGTGATGTGACCTTTGATTCAAGATGAACTACTCATCTCTTGTTTCATAATCATCTGGAGAACTCATTATGTTTTGGTCCAAATGCAAATAACAGAATGTCAGAGGAATTCATTTTGTTGAAACGGTTGACTAACCTACCAGTTGATTTCAGCCAGACCGTCATCATCAGTCCGTCGCTCCATCATCAGACGGTTGCTCTGTCATAGTACCGGATGATATTTAGAAAAAAAGATATTTTGAAAACAACGCCAGCACATCAGTTTGCATTTCCACCCTGGTTTGTTGCGCATGTTGTATTTGAATTGAACGTGCCGCCCAGTCATCAAGTGGTGGAGTCACGACAAGCTTACTGGTGTCACTTTTCGTTCAATTATGATCCGGTGAGTATATGATAATCTTATTTTGATTTATTACGATACTTTTCTAATGGGCAGTGTTTTCCTCAGTTGTCAGCGAAATCATCATCATCATCATCATCATAGACTGATAAAGTCCGTCAGTACTCACCCAGTTAGTGAGGATTCCGGTGAAGGACAAAACCCTGCTTCCATCTGTCAGTTTTTGGAATTTTGGCAGTAAAATGATCAACTTTCAGTGACGGACCTCCCGTCCATCTGTGTAACTGATGCCACGTTGAATTCTGCCACTATTCAATTTTTATTATATACTGAGAGCTATTTCCATTTGAGTTAATTAAAGTACTTATACAGGTTTATCTTGACACAAAACAACTGCAACTGGAATTCTGTATCTGTACACATTTCTAGACAAAGCCCACAGTCCATTTTACTCTACTTTAATAAACTTATTTCAACAACACCATTTTCTGCTAAATTCTCCAAAACTCTTATCAGCTCATAATGGCGACCTTATTTCCATTTACTCTCAAATGTACTTCAAATGAGTACTCAGTGTAAAATCTGTGACTAATTACAGCGTTTCAACACAAAGCTCATATACGTGCAACAAGCCATGACTTATTCTGTGGTACGAGTGGCAACAGGCAGACATACATCTTAAACTCGCTTCTCGTGAAAAAGCATTTAATTGCCTGTCACTATGCATTGCTGTCGTAAATATTTAATAAATTTAGGATCAATCAAGTGAATATGCATTATTTTCCCAACACACCAAATCTCTCATGTAACACAAATCATTGAGCCAGGGAATCAACATCTGACTCAACGTACTGTACTTTAGTTAAATAAATAGCCACAAAATGGTGATAATCCTCTGTCACTTTATCACTATGAGTAAATGCGGTAACTAAGCGTCTCAGCATTCTTCAGGCATTTTTACATTACAAATGAATCATGGACTTACAAAATGACAGAATGACAGTTCACTGTTTTCTCAGCCCAACTGCCTGTTCTTTTTTTCTGTTCACAAACCTATGCAACTGCCTCAGGTAATCTGCAAAGAGAGCTCCATGTCATGGAAAAAAGACTCGTCATGACACTACACCTGCGGTTCGCAACATTCCCTTGCTTAGCTTCTGGAATCGTGCCAGCCATGGTCAGTGCAAGCAAACAGTGGATGAAACTGAGTTTGTGCGAAGAGGAAGAGCGATGGCTATTCTTGGTGCGAAGTAATCCATTTGCAAACAGACGATCTATATGTCCATGCGGTGCTCTCTCATGTATGCGAGCAAAATCATAACCTCATGTTAATATGACTGTACACGATAGGGCCACCCAAATGTTCGGTGTGTTCATTTCGTTTCTGACTGAATTGTTTTGTGGTTTCACAGAACATCTCCTTTCCTCCAAGATCGTATTCCTAAAATAGTGGAAAATAGAAACGCTCCACTACACATAAAAACACACAGGCCCACCCAAAGTCTAATGTTAGCAGATTAATAAAACATGCAAATACCCGGCACTCCAACTGTGTCGCTTTCGCATACACGTGGTCCATTGATGTGGAGATTAGGGGGTTTCTTGAAGACAAAATGGATTTCCCGATGACCAAACACACACAAGCATGTGACATCCTGCATTCAGGACCTCCATGAAGATGTCTTGACCTCCTTCTGTCCAGAAGGACGCTTTGGGGGTTGGTTGTGGTGTCCAATCCAACTCCTTGACCAGCTCAACACAACAACAAGACAAATAGGTTGCAGATGTGGTTCCACTTCACGACCAAATTAGTTGTAAACTCAGAAGATGTGGGGGTATGATCTGGACCTTGGGGGGTAGTTTGGATGTGCACATGTGTATGTAAAAATGTGTATATGTATTTATGAGCAAGCTTGTGTCAATATATTGAATCTACTCTTAGGAACAAAGTGTAAATACATATACAATCTGTAAAATCACAAGTTACAACATATGGTACACATTTAAACATTTACGCTGAACGTTTATTCCCAACACTGAGTAATCGTCTTCTTTTATTACTTAAGTCTGATAGTATATTTCATCAAGTGTATGTGCACGCCTTGCACTGTGTAAAAATCGATTTTGCCGCAGGGGGTTTTAACTGTCAGCAGTGTGCTGACACTTGGTTCACTTTCAACATTTGCTTTCACAAATCACACAAATCATGCACCTTAACCTGACTGCACACAAACCTACTGTTCAAACAGGTTTTGCGCGCACACAAACAAACACACTCCAGCTTTCAATAGAGGCAATGCTGTTTCCTGCACAAAACAAGAATACCAATACTGTGTGCATGTGCCAAGTTGTTGGTGCGCCTGGTTTCACTCAGCATATAAGCCCCGTATCCCTCCTCAATGCGCACACACACACAATCACGCGCACACACACATTGACACTTAAATATTGCTGGCCTGACAAATTTAATCCATAGAATTTATAGATAAACTGTATCTAGGGACATGCCTCTACATACTATATTACCCTTAACCCTATCTATCCTTTATCACTCTCAGGAGCCCAATGACACCTTAAATAAAAGTGTTTGAGTGCGTGTGCGTGTGTGTGTGCGTGTACGCGTGCGTGCGTACGTACGTGTCGGTATGGAGAGAAAAGCCACGGTGACATTAAACACGGTTGATGGGGAGAGGGCAGAATAAACAAGGTCCTGAGTAGAAAGGCCGCCCTTCAAACACTTCATTCAGAGAGCATGGTACCAGGATCAACAGTGTTTATCAGAGTCCTGAGGCTACAGAGACAAAGACACAGGGCTAGGGAGATAAGGGGGGGGAAAGGGATTTACGGAATGAGTTTATGAACATGTAGGGAGGAATAAGGCAAGATTTGCACATGTAGAGAACATTTTGTTAGCCTTTGACCTTCATATGGAGACAATTTCGGGATAATACACTTTATTGAACCATTGTGGTAATTACGCTAAATGAGTCAATTAATAAAGCTTGGTCAATAAAAGGACTCATTTATTTAAGCTCAATTCATATACTACACCAGTGCTTCTCAATTATTTTCTGTTCCGGCCCCCCAGCAAGAAGAAAACAATTTGCGCCCCCACCCGACCACCCACTCTACCCCGCAACTAAAAATAATAGCATTTTTGCTGTGCACAATGGGCAAGGAGAGCATCACTGCCAACTAGTGGAGTGGATGTGCAATTCCACTATATTGTAGTACGGCGGGAAAAAAAGCATGTTCTCCAGGGTCACACGCGCTCCCCTCAGCATTGCACCACGCCCACTATTTGAGAAGCACTGTACTACACTAAGCTAAGAGTTATTCTTAATACAATTCTTGTGTGTGATTTCACAACTTTCATGATGTAAGAGAAATCTGTATGCGCCCTGTTGCTGGCTGATGATCAGTCCAAAGTGTAGTTTTTCCTTTGGTCTGAAGTCAGCTGGGATCGGCTCCTCCGACCTTGCGAAGGATAAGATGTAGGATATGAATAGACGACTAATAATGTTTTGGGAATGACAGTTATACATTGTAACATACTGTGTTTCTATTTCCGTTATTTCCGAGGGCAAAATTGATTCCTAATTTGAATACATGAGAAATCGGTATTTTGAAAGAAAACTGTTAGACCGTAAAAGGTAGTTTGAACTTTTACATTTGTACTTGAATTGCAAAGCATCACGATACTTTTTCTCCTCACTCTGTATTGAGTTTGTCGTTTTACATTCAGTCGGTTTGAGACTGCTTGTTGTTTGCATTTTTTATAACTTTCTTATTATAGCTTTTGATCCAGTGACCTAACAGCTTTGTTGGTTTTCTTTTTGTTTTGTTTTGCATTGTTGTTAATAAACACTTTTTTTTTCAAATCTACCCTGAACTCCAGTTGTACCTCCCCTGCTTCCCAGCAGTTGCATCAACATTGCACACCATCATGACATGCAACCCCCGCAAAATGCAACAGTGAAATAGTTTCAGGCCAATATAAACACACTAAGCTCTCTCAAACTTTTCACTCAGTCTTTAGAGCAAAGCTGGCTGGTTAGATGTGGGTGAACACTCATCCCCGACGTATGTATGAGATCAATTGTATCCCTACTGCAGCTTTATTGTGTGCATTTCACTCTGGTCTTGTGTACCAATCATAACGTGTCTCTCCACAGCACAGGAAATTGTTTTGGAGTTCAGAGCATATTACATATAATGCAGTTCAAAGGCAAGGGCCCAGAAAAGCATCAAGAAAATCTGAACATATATGAGACTGGAATCCATCTCACAGAATGCATCATTCCTACTCTAAGTTTTCGAATACAACCATGCAACAAGTTCAACATGAGCTCATAAATCAAAGAAGGAAAATATCCCTCCATTTCTAGTCAAACCAAGATTACGTTTCTGAGGAGTATCAATTGAAAGGTCTTCTGAGCATTATCCTAAAAACAGAGCATTGGTTTTTTTTTGTGTTTGTTCTATGACGTCCCCACACTCAAATTAAATATTACTGCATGTTCAGCTGTTGGGAACCGGGAGCCAGTTAAGTTAATCTTGTACCAGCATGCAGAGGTTCTTCAAAACACTCATAGAAAACCACACCGTGGTGCCAGTTTGTACAAGGGATATTAAAACTTGGCGTGACACAACCGCACATGAATGGACATGCTCGGCCTTCATCTTGTACGAGCTCACTCGTCATGCTAGCTAAACCATCCTTTGCTCCGGGTCGGGTCATGCTTTCACCTTCCCCCACCTTTCCTCTGTCATTCTCACCACTTTGTCCTGCTCTAATGCAGCCTTAGTAATCAAAGAGTACTATAATCCTGCTGACTGCAGACACACAAACCTCCTTTGTTCCAGTCGGGAGAAACACAGCTCAGTGCAGACATCGAGAAAAATCTCAAGTCAGGTTTGTAAATTAAGCTTCGAAAATATTTTTCAATGTTTTGCACTGAGGCCAGTCCTTTGCACTTCAAATGAAATTCATCAGAAGGCTTACCTCCTGAGTAATCTGCAAGGGTTTGACTTGGGGTTGCACATTAATGACTTGTGCATGTGTGCGTGTGTGTCTGTGAACATGCATAGCTTATCCGTGGTTCAAATCTTGAACTAGCGACACTTTATAAAGTCAGACATGCCGGCTGTGAAAATATTTGGTCCGGCTCCAGAATAAATATAGGAAATGCACTGTTAATTTATTTCAGGTTAAGTACAGCCAAGGCCATGTGCCTAATGTACTGTTTTCATCTTCCCCTGCGCGTGTGTGTGCGCGTGCATGTACATGTAGGGGTGTGTGTCTGTGTGTGTGTGCGCGCAGAATGGGCTCTTTCAAGCCGCAGAATGATAACATTGTTCGTATTCATCCAATTATTTCAGTGTGGCCTGCGTATGCAGACACGTTTGCATGTTCAGCCTTATACTGTCATGTCTTGCATGTCATCAAATGTCAAACTACGTACGTGGTTAACTTTTACAGTAATCTGTCTGCAATATTGCTCAACGTATTTGTGGAAATGCATCCTCATTTTCCATTTTGAAGGAGACATTTATCATCCTCACATTGTCATGAACCATTGCTGGGAGGAACCGGTGCTCTGGGACATTTTCAAGTTGTTGCTCAATCTCTTGTCTGCTTACATTTGTAATGATTGCTTAAATTATGAATGGTCTCCAGATCAAGAGAAATGCAAATATAATGAGCCATTTGAGAGATGGGTTAAAAACATCTCATTATGTGACCCAAATTATTATTAGGGAGGGTTTTCATCCCAAACTCAATTACAAATGGGTTTCGGGATGTCAGTGGTAATTGTTGATTGTCAATCTGGTGTCTGTGGGAACAGAGAACACAACAACATTATTTTATACTCACTGGTTTCCTTATCCATGAATTCAACATTGGTTTCACAGCCCCGAGATGATAAAGCAAAGCTCAATTCACATTTGTCTCAACTTGTCCAGAGTTTTATCCGGCTGTGTATACCTGGAAATTGCCCCTTTTTACCGCACAGACCACAAGTTTGTTGGTACGGTTGCTTCCTTACCAACACAACTTACCGTACACGCTCGCACGTGGACTCACTCACAACACACCCACACAAGATATACGAGCATACAAACATGCTTGCACAGACATGCACGGATACCCGCATGCATTCTCTCCAACATGGTAGGAACTATATGCAGAGATGTTCTGTGCTGAAAGGCCGGTAGGCTGTAGATGTGGGGGGATTGTGATTGAGCAAGCAAGAATGTGTATTTTTAGGATCCTGTCTGTATTGTTCTCCAGTCTAGCAAAGGTTTGGGAAGTCTGATGACGAACCGCAATGTCTTACGACATGTTTCCTGTTAATGCTGCTCCATACAATAACTACCCGGCTGGGACATTGTGTGTGTACTTACAAAACAAGTTTGTACATCTTGGCCTGTAAGTTCTTGCCGCCCTGCCTGTTTTTGTGTGAATGTACGTCACCCTTCAATGTATTGTTGTGTTGAAATTCAGAGCTTTGGTCTGCAAATGCTAATGGGGAGACAAACTATTTTTCTAATGGTAGGTTGTACTTTCAAATTATGTAGTTAGCAATTGAACATGGCTTGCAGGGGGAAAGATAAACCGACTTTTATCAAGCCACAGATCATCAGAAACTATTATGACAATGTCAGGACTGTTATCACCTCTGCAGGGTTATTTGGAGGTCTCTCTCTAAAACAAAGGAACACTAACAAAAAAAAAAAGAATTTGATTGGGAGATGCTCAGCCTTTTAATGACAAAGTGTTACATGCATTGAATACAGTGCAACAAATGGAAGGATTTTATTTTTTACCCTTACAAATAGGACTAGGGCAGAAGTGTGGACCCGTTTTGTTTTTCATAGGACTGTAGATGGAAAAAAATCCAGTACACTCAGGGTGGGAATCAAATATATACTTTATCCATCCATTATCTAACTGCTTCTTCTCACGAGGTTTGCGGGCATGCTGGAGCATTTCCCAGTTTGTCTTCCAGCAGTCGGCGGGATTCGCTCTGAATTGGTTGCAAGCCCATCGCAGGGCCCACTAAGACAAATAACCATTCACACTCACAATACAATACAATACAAAACAATTTGATTTATATTGGCACATTTCACAACAGCTGGAGCTGTAACACACGGGTGGATGGGACTGTTTATAGACAGTTTGTGCTACTTTTACTTGAAACACATAGGTATCATAAAGTTCGGACACTCTAGATATTCGACTATATATCACATCTATAGAGACAATTTAGAGTTCAATTAACCTAGCAAGCATGTCTTTGGAATGTGGGAGGAAACTGATATATATATATATTTCTTTAAAAAAATTTGCAACAACTGCTACTTAAATGTCACTGTTTTAGGATCTTTAATACATTTTGTGGGTTCTTGCATACGTAAAAGAACCCAATGAAAAGGTGTTTTGGTAGTTGCTGCTAACTGGACTGAGCTGCGTCCGCCTGCCAAAACACCAACACTTGTTGTAGCCCACCCATTTGCACTTTGCATTTGTGAGACCACGCTGTGCGCCAGAATTGCACTAGGCACCAATATAGAGGAGTCAGTCTCTCCAGAATGTCTAGGATCTTTTCCAGAGTCTACTTCTGGCAAGACTTGTCTAGAACACCTCACCAAAGAAGCATCCAGATGGCTGATTGACTTGGCCCTCCTCAATGCGGCGGAGCAGTGGCTCTACCAAGATAAGTGAACTCCTCCACTTGGAGCAACATATCATCCCCAATCTGGAGAGGGCACGCAATCCTCTTTTCGCAGACCAAATTCTCTTCTTGAACAGCTCTCGCGTGAGCTGAAGATTACAAAAGCCAGAAATACAATACCAAGGTCAAGGAACTGAAGCCCACCAATGCCCAGGCTTCGCCTAGAAATTCTATCCAAGAAGATTATCAATACTAATGTTGTTTTATTTTATTATTTTTCTTTATCTGGCTGCGTGACTGCTTTTGGGGTGACTGCATGTGACATGGAAATTATGTTCTCGCCGCTGATTGGTTGTTGCCGACGAGGGACGGACGGGATCCACGTTTGACGGACTGACGATGCAGACGTCTTTTAAATAGCACGTCAAATATTACATTGAATTGTCCACCTTTGTGTTTAACCGTTAAGAGACAATTCAGAGATCTAATACAGAAATGTTGAGGACCTGACGGAGGTTACCTGGCGCAGATATGCAAATGCTCTTTTCATCCTACCTTTACCTTTATTTCCATCACTAATATTAGCTCTTTATGCGCTTGACTCCATCCCGTGATTTCATAAAACAAGGACATCTTTCATGGGACCCATCAACAGTTGATTTGGAAGAATTTTAATCGCTCCAATTTTCAACAGTCAAGCAAAATGTAAAAAGCTAAACATACAACAAATATAAATATAAAAATATAATATATATATAATATAAATATAAAAACACAAATATATGCAGAAAGAAATGGAATGTTTTCTGTGGCTATTTGAGTCTGCTATGATTTAGCATTTAATGGACAAAATTCATTCTGCTTAGGACACTTTTTGAATTTGTCTTAATTTAATTGGTAAGCAATATTATAAATACACACATAAAAACAAATTTCTTCTGAAATTGGCGACTCTAAAAGCCTGAGATGCATTTATGAGTCACTCTTCTCTACACTGTGAGACTCAGTGAAAAAAAAAAAATGTCCGTTAATCTGAGTGACATATTTCTCCCTTGCTGATGCACTCTAGACCTATGAGAAGATTTTGTCAGAGGTACAGATGTTTCACCTAGTTCAAGTGTGTAGTCATGAGGCACACTCGGTCCAAGCTAAACAGCCAGGCAGGTTTTGATTTCAGACCTGCTCCAGCCTTTAATGGCTAAGTCAACATGAAGTCAACAGCCGAGTATTACAGCTGCTCAGCGTTTGGGCTATAGAAAGGTGAACATTTTATACACTAAACCTCTTGTGTGTGCTGAAGGATGTGGTGATGGAATTTAAAACATAGTGATAAAGCATTGTTTGGCTTTTAGCTACGTTAGACGGGACTCGAGAAGGTACATTCTAGTGTTCGAGTAATTACCAGGGAGATGAATGGAAGGATTATGGTGTTTCCAGTTTGCTTTTTTTTTTTGCTCAGGAAAGAAGAGGTTTTATACTTGTCTGAGGTTTGTTTACACCTCTCTTGAACTCAAGACTCAACTTCAAGTGCCAACACGCAACTTTTTGCCTTACAGCACAAAGCATATTGCTCGCGCTTTTCTCTGTCAGTCGGTCAAATTTCCAACCCTGCTGCTGTCAGACATTTTGCTCAACCGTCTATCTGGGAAATGTCACCTGAGGCATGAGGCTGACAGAGAAGCAAAGCACATACAGTACCAATCAAAAGTTTGGAAATACCCTCCTATTCAGTATTTTTTCATCATTTAAAAATTTGTTTAAAGACTTATACAGACGTCATTGTATTTTTGTATTGAATGTAGGTATTATTCTAGTAAACTCATGAAGGAATGTTGATGGAATTATTTTGTGAAAAAAAAAAAGATTAAAACAGAATATGTTTTGTAATTTAGATTGTTCAAATTAGGCACTTTTTGCCCAGATAACACCTTTGCACTTCTTGGTATTATCTCAGTCAGGTAAACGATTTGAATGATGCTTTATGACCTGGCATGACATTTTGTTTTTCAACTGTATATCGTCAAAAGTAAATAGCTTGAATTAAAATTTTTGAAATTTATGAGATTGTTTGAATTTGAAGGTGTTTCCAAACTTTTGACTGGTACTGTAAAGTGTACAAATGTATTTCTTTTTTCCAATGTCGTCATTTGTTGTATTAAAGATGCATCTAAACATGTTTGTTTGTTTTTTTGCCCAGTTCAGTGACATTGTCAATAAACTAAAACCAGTGAGAATCATACACGCAGAGCTCCAAATAATACATGGATAAAGCCAAGATGGGAATGAGAGATTGTTACTGCAGTGTGTGCGGACAGATGAAAAATAAGGTTTTGATGACAGCACAATGTTGAGTCACTGTAGGCCTTGACGTAGCAGGTAAAATGACCAACTAAAAACTTGGTGTAAGTTATTGGGCCGAGTGGTTCAAGGTCATCCAAATGTCCATGTTTGGACCACAAAAAGTTTTTTTGTTTTTTTAATGAGCTAATTTTGCGATAAAGAAGACTAACTACTCACTACTGTTTATACCTACACAAAAGCTGAACCCCCCAAGTACCCGGAGAAGCTTTTGGCATTTTATTGATTTCTGGTCTCTTATACTTTCCTTTCTTGTCATTACTCTTTTTTACTTTTTCAACAAAAAAAAAATCAATAAATAAATTAAAAAAAAATTAAAAAAATTACACCTTTTAATGTCAGATAAGGATTTCTCGATCATAAAATACCCATATGGGTATAAAGGAGAAAGTCTAGCTCACCAGCAGGATATGCATTTTGCCGTTCACAGAAGATGATACTCTAGTTAAGTGGATGATCTCTTTAAAAGTGATGCGTGTCCTATTTGTGTTCATACTGCAGACAGATATCGGTGTTCGGTGGCCATGACCACCTTGAATTGCTGAGTCATTTAATTTGCTGTAATTATGTACTTACGGCATTCGCTGAAAGCCCCCTTTACGAGTGGACTACTCTGGACACATTTTAACAACAGCGCAACTACCTTTTTTTTTTTTAAACACCGTTTCTATGAGAAGCATGGCGCAAGCCAAAATTAATTTTCCCCAATACAGTATGTATTGCAAAAATTCCAATGATTCAACTGAGTTTCAAAATGTGGTCAGAATATGATGCACTGTATGCTGTTTTCATTCAACTCGTAACCCACCCTGAAACGAACCCTTTTTTTTCTTGCAAATCTGCTTTCCTAACTACCACACCTATCAGCTCATTAAAATTGACATATTCTCGCAACATTTTCCTTTTATTATAAGGTATGTTTGACATGACCCATTTGTCAAATGAAAAGGCGAACTTCAGACCCTCCCCTGCTACAGATTGTGATGTCAGTCAACTTTTCTCCAATCACAGCTGAATTATTGCTTTCTTAAATTGCCTGTGGCTGTGACTCACTTGATAATGCTTGTGGATTCACATTGAGCTCATATTCTGTTTATAGCTCTCGGCTGTACGGCAGATATTCCTCTGTCATCATGGCTTTTCCACACACTCTCAGTAATAGCTTAAAGAGGCTCTTACTGAAATGTGCCAGTCTAGGCAGCACTGAAAATGCACCTTTTACAATCATATCGGAGTGCATGCTGTTTAATAGATACTTTTTATGGTACTGCAACACCCACATCAGGGTCTATTACTTCATAAATTTAATAAAGAGTCTTTGTTAGGACACAAGACTAAGTGAACAATGAGGAGAATGAAATCTACTACATGTTGTAAAATTGATACAGTCGCACAAACCTAGTGTGCGTGTGCATTACATATTGGTCTATGTTTTCGTATCTAGTTACTTGTGACATTGACGATATTAGTGTTATTTATATTTTCAAATAGGTTTCATGATACCAGTAGTACGCACTATTCGTCAAAGGCCTTCAGATACAATTGTGTGGGCGGGATCGAAAACGTGTGGCTTTTATTGCAGATGCACTTGCAAGCCCATTTTCAAGACGAACCTTTCAAGAGAATTTAGGTCATCTGACACTCAGTAGTGTGTAAGTGTCTTTTTGTATATCATTTCTCCTGTTTTAGTGTCATAAATGATGGCAATAAGAGGGCGATTTATTCTAGTCGGACGAAGTACGACTTCACTCAAGGCCTACATGTGAAATGCAAAGCCCGCTACTGTCTAATGCAGAGGTTCCCAAACTTTTTTTTTTGTGACCCACAGAGGTTGTATTAGCTGCGAAATGCTATCTTGGTTGAAAATTACAAACAATTTAGTCCACTCTCAAGATACTCCCACATTACTTGCTGTTCTCCAAGTCTGCTGCTCCCTTTTTTGTCTCAGTCTCGGTTGGTAAAGGAAGATGGCTGTCTTGTATGCCTCTCAGTCCCAAAGATGGCAATG
Organism: Idiotropiscis lumnitzeri; assembly: GCF_059441095.1. Classification (NCBI taxonomy): domain Eukaryota; kingdom Metazoa; phylum Chordata; class Actinopteri; order Syngnathiformes; family Syngnathidae; genus Idiotropiscis; species Idiotropiscis lumnitzeri. Next base: position 16,806,887 of record NC_142399.1, on the reverse strand, counting down.
ATATTGTTGTCCCACAGTGTTTTTGTTTCAACACACGCACCGTGTGTGTACGTGTGCTAAAAAGAAATATATTATTTGATTTATCTGTGTGGTGGCTTCTTCATATCCATATATGTGGCATAGTGAGTACGCTCTCAACCCCAATTATCTGTCGCTGACACGACCCAATGTTGATAAAGTTATCTTTATCCTCTGCGGGGAGGAATGGGCGAACGCGCCACGGGTCACAAAATCGAGCCTGACCATGCATACTGCATTGACGATACGCTATATAGAAATGCAGCGCCAAGAATTTTGAACACAACTTCAACTTCACAACATAATAATGAAAAGTTTTAATGGAAGCCCGACGCCCACCAGGTTGAAAACCACTGGTCCAATGCAGGTCTCTTTTTTTTTTTTAGGGGTACAAATCCCCATCCCCATCTTATGTAGAAATGCTTGCGTTGGCAAAAAAAAAAAATGTCTGATGCTGTATGCGATGGCCGATGACCAAACAGCGTGTTGGGTGTTACAGATACAGGTAATACATGACCAGATATGCTGTAGGATGCATTCTATTCACTCCTCAAATGAAGTAGAACAGAATGTTCTTGGCTGATGGCCAGGTGGTGAATGAAGCACATATCTCTTTCCTTCGCTCACGTTCTATTTACTTCTCTCACTCCTCATGACGAACAGTTGACGGGAGAATGAAGAACATATCCATTAGTCGGATTCCAAAGCTCTTGTAAAGTCATTCACGACACTGCTTTGTGTCAGGGTGGAACTGCAAATGTAGAAATGTCTTGTTCTTCTCGTTATGTCCGCATGTGCACTTTTCTGGGATCACATTCGTTTTACTGCGTGTGTGTGTTTTGCTGATGACAGGACACACTGACACATACACCTGTTTCTGCAGACGCAGTGTATGTACAGTGTGTAGTGATTACACACCGCTAAAGAGTCTGCCAAGTCTTATATAACTCACTCAAGCTGTTGGAGGGGACTGGGCCATGATGTTGTAGACTCTACAACATCACTGCACTGCTGGATAGAAACACAACTTAACTTTCAGCTGAGAATGGACTGTCTTGGCAATATTATGCATGTGTGGTTGTGTGCATTTGCGTGTGTATGTTTGTGTGCGTGTGAGAGAGAGAGATAAATGCATGAATAATAAATTTAGTGACGTGCCCCAGTGTTTTATCACCTTTAGTATGCAGTGTTACGTTCACAAGTCCTCTGAAATAAACTCACAGGGGCAGCATGCGGTTAAAGGGGAAGTCAACCCAAAAATATTCTTTACAATAATATTTTCTATGCGCTGCCACTAGTCTAAACACGGCATTCTGATTAGTATTGTTTTTGGAATATGAGTTCAGCAGCAAAATCCAACAGTTTTTTTTAGCCATATCAGGGGGCTGACATTTTGTCACTTTAAGTCCACTGAAAATGACATCTCAGTTGCTAACAAACAATCAGGGGTCACCTATTTTCTGAAGCTGAGCCATGATTGGTCGTTTCCTGAGCCCTGAGCAACCTTGATGTCATTTTCAGTCGACAGACGTCACAAAATGGCCGCCCCCTTGAGATAATGGTTGGACTTTACAGTTGAAATCTTATTCCCAAAACACCATGTTAATCAGAATGCCGTGTTTAGACTAGTGGATGCACATTGAACATATTATTGAAAAGACATATTTTGGTTTGACTTCCCCTTTCATTTGCAAGCGAGTGTAATTCCTCTCACCCTAGGGCTACATGATCTCATGTCCAATCTTTCTGCCTCTCACTATCCCCCTTTCACTCAGAGCCTTTTTGTAGTTTATTTGTGAAGGTCTTTCGCTAATCAGTTGCATGTTTTGTCTCATGATTGGCTGTAGCAATGAGGTCTTAGAGGTCAATGGCTGAGATCTCGATTCCCTTTCTATTTGTGTTTCTGTGTACATACAGACGGCTACTTGTAATTAACAATTGTACACACACTGGCTGATGGTTCAGTTAATGTTGACAGGAGAAATAGACGAGAATAACAACAGATGCATTTTATAACAAGAACGCTTATAAAGAAACCCACAGTGCAGGTCCTCTAAACAATGTGCATCCCCTGTATATATTCGTTTATTAATGAAAGTTAAGTTTTTGTTCATTCTAACATTCTGTTTGTACAAACTGTATCTTGTACAAAGTACAATTGATAACTTAAAAGTACTGTACAGACAATGACATTTCCTTCAAAGATTTGATCCCTCTTGTGTGTGTCGCATTGGCAGAGGACACACTAAACAAATCCAACGGTGATATGTTGGAGCATTTTAATGCAAGTCTTAAATCAGGTGCGTTAAAACTTGTTTTTTATCACGAGCCATTGTCATAATTATGATTGCCCTCAGGGAGCCAGTCATAACGATGAAACCACACAGATAGGATAGTCAAATCACAGCTCGGTACCCAGCTGTTTTTGTTTTTGATTTTGGTACAGTTAAGAAACAAAAGTCAAAACAAGCCTTTTGTGTAAGTAGAGACATTTTTGTAGAAGCAGATCTAGTATGAATTATTGTGCTACATGCACATGGCTGTCCAGTATGCCCGCTACCCAGTGGCTGTTTGTTTACGAAATCGACATGCGACTGACTAAAAGCGAGACAGTTAGACTTCTTGTCCTGCTCCTTGTATGAACCCTAATACCCCCCCCATCGTATTAGAATTAATTCCTGCATTTGATTCTAACTATTTTAATGGCTAGTTTTGAACAGAAGTCCAGGAAAATTGTGGCAAGGTTTTGCAGACCACAGAAAATGACATGGTGGGAGCGCCGGAGCTGGCCCACAGGCGTCAGAGGTTGACTCTCTGTTTTATATGAATATGAAGCAGTGCTAAAGCGCTAGCTAATACATTTACAATCAGTTGTGTTCACAATATGAAATACAATTCAAATGAAGGAAATTGTAACAGATGGAATATTAAAAATGCTTTTAAGCAAACATCGTAGATAACCACAGGTTTTAACCACCGGTAAAAGGGCTGAGTTTCTAATCACATACATAATTTAAATCACGAATAGCAATCTTTGGACTTTCTGGTGGAAGCCAAAGCAATCAGATAACACTGTTGCGTTAGAAAATGTCTTGCTAGTGTAGAAGATTCAAATATGAAAGATATGAAAAATAAGTTAGTTTGCTAAAGAAGATAAAAAATACGAATGCAACCTGTGCGTCTACAGTATATATGATGTCGTTGTTAGACGGGTTATACTGTTTAATAATCATCCACGGACTCATGTGGAATTGTGACACATTTGCTTTCCATTTTTCACCAGCCATAGACACTCATCTCTAAACAGTGCATACATGCTCTCATGCACGTTTTGCTTCCTCAATTGAGTTGATCAAGAGCTCAAACACTAAAGTCTGCTGGTGAAACTCCCAGAGCCAAAGACTTTTGAGAGTCGTTATTGCGTGCACCTCTGCTGGTTTCACTCAAGCCAGGATTCCCCTGGTGCTAATACCTGTTAGATAACTTCGAGCACTGAGGTGACGTGAGCTTGAAACCAAAGAAGCAGGAGATGAGGAAACACTAGGGGGCAGTCTAATACAGAGCATGAAAGATGGAGATACTTTACAAAGCAAATGTTGAGTGACATAAAAGCAGCATGGCTCAAATCAGGCACAAGTACACACTCTTCTTGTTTTTGCACATGGCCATTACTCTGCAATAAACCTATGCCGGAACCAGCAATAAGAATCTTAAATGATTCAGTATACCTCGAGTAAGCCGTCCGACAGTATTCAATGGGGAGGCCAAAGTCAGAATAACCTACCCTCTCCTCACTTTTTGCCTGTTCAATATTCATTTGCCCCCTTTCGGTTACATAAACAACACCAGCAATTTCTAGCCACATCCTCTAACTTAGATTCCATTGGATCTGCATATAAAGGCTGCGGTGGCTGTACTGTGGCATGGAGGGATATCCCCCCCCCCCCCCCCACATTGCAAAACCTTGATGTGGCCACAGAGGAATGAGGGCCGCAGCCACAGATGGAGCTGCTACAGCATGCTGCAATATGATTCACAAAACAACACCATGCGCCTGCAGCTATCCTCAATCACAGCACGCTCTTCGTGTGTAAAAAGTTGTGTGTCTGTGTGTTTTTTTTTTTTTTTTTTACATGAACACTGATTGCAGGAACGCGACTGTTGTTGTGCTGATGTTTCTACATTTAGAATTGGAATCAGCGGGACCTTGTAATTGTTGGCCTAGATTTATTTGTTCGTATACCACCTGTTCTCAGAATGTTTTAGTTCTGAGTTCATACCCCAACAATGGAGGTGTCTGTTTTAGTTTGTTTCTCTCGGCTTTTAACAAAAAAAAAAATAAAATAAAAATTGACATGATATAGTCAAGAATAGTTTTATTCAGTAGAATTGAAAGTTTAATGTTGCACAACCCATTTTACCTTGATGCAGTGAAAGCATTCTTTTATTGCCAATCACACCATGTAATCCAAGTTGGTTGGAAATGTATTTTTAAAACAATAGGAAGCAATGATAGTCAGATAATTAGTTGTTGCACATCGTAATGTAATATATATATATATATATTCAGAAAAATGGATGGACAACAGCATTATTCCTCAATAAACTGCACTGCACGAATCAAGTGAAAGTTCTGGGGCAGTTACTGCTGATCTGTGCAAGTGATTGAAGTAGCTGGTACAGGCAGGTGCCTGAGGAAAATTAGGGTAGGACAAGGGGGAATCAAAGCAACAGATTGATCAAGTGTTTAAGGCTGGATAACGAAGCTCAAAGACTCCAAAGAAGGCTGAATGAAGCACACTGGTCCCATGAATATACCGTGGATTGCCATTTTTGAGCCCCAAGGGATTGGTCAGAGCTGACAGGAAGCAATCACCGCTTATGTCTCTTGCGTATATGTTTGCCTCTGTATTCTGTTCTCACGCATGCAGAGAAGCTTTCAGCAACTGGTGTGAAGGAATTCTACTCCAGTAGCAGTGAACACCAAAGATTTACTTCGCTCTGCCCCCGTCCTCGATTTCCCTTCTTCCTCCCTCCGCTTCTCTTTCACCTCTTTATCATATCACCCTTGCACCAACTGCCCTGGAAAGACAGCTGCAGAAGACATTATGCGCTGTGTGACTGAGTGAGAGATAAAAAGAAAGAAAAAAGTGAAAGACTGGACTCGAACATGGAAGAAATGTAGAAAGTGAATTTGATACAGTGGCAGTGACATGCAGTATTTCTAAAGCTTCCTCTTATAACTATTTACATGTGGTCTCAAAAGTAAACCTATGTTGTACTGGTGACATCTGGATCGCAGGTCTATGTCATAGTTGAAAGGAGAATACTGATTCAAAAGGACAGTCCCTCTAACACATCTGAATATCTCAGCATAAGAATGTTGCGCTTCCTCTATGTTACGCATTTGGTTGGCTTATGGTGGAAAATCCAACCTGATCTGAGTATATGTTACTTCTGTGCCAATTGTGGGGTCATTTCACAGTTTGTCAATTTCAAAATTGCCTGCTCATCATGGAAAAGCACATTTCTTGGAAGAGAAGAAAATATATAGAAAAGGCCACTGGGGCCATGTTCCAATTTTAGATTAAAATCACTCTCTTGCAATCTTCTATATTATTTTGGGCATGTACGCAAAACATTTGGCTTTTGATTTATGAGCGAGTTTGTGTGGTTCATCGTGAATGTGTGTGTTCACATGTACGTCTGTGTTCATATTCTCATTCATGCCTGTTACGCTCGGTCTGCAGTGTACACATAACCTTCACGGTGCAGCTGCTGCCACAACGTGACTCGAGCCACCAGCATAACTGACTTCCTAAGCATAATAAACACTCAATCATGAGCCCAAGTCATCATGTCATTATAATTACACAATGTCCACAATTCTGGAAAAAAAAATGTAGTTAGTGTCAACCAAATGACTCAAACAAAAAAACTGGTTTGAAAAAAAATAATTGGCATTAATCTCTTAGTAGTTTTCCTTTTGTGTGTTTTGTGCTCGGAATTTGAGTGGACCGCTGGCGCCATGGGAATGTTGAGAGACGTAGCAATGTGAATGTGAAAGCCACTCTGGAGTTGCCTGAATGTGGCACCCAGAATTGTTGACGTGCAACGGAATACAAATCTGGATGTTTTGGTGGTCTGCATTGTATGTGTTTGTTTTATTTTTGCATTGTTGACAGTACTTTACTATCTTTTATGACATCCAAGAAAAGGTCCTTGAACAGACTTTTAAAATAATACAAACACCTTTAAACACGCAATAAGTTGGGAGGAGGAGCAAGCTCAATGCATAAAGAATGAAAAAAAATAAATGAACAAATCAGTGCTAACAAACTTAAATAAAGTTCATCAATACTTTATAGATTGAATCTACTCCTACAACTTTATGTAGACATAAGAAGCAGGATTACAGTGATTAAAATGTTCAATCATTTTCAGAAAAAAATATGTTGCGCTGACATTTGTGATGCTAATTATGGACTATTTCCCGAAAAAGAGTGGGCATGCCAAATAAAGCCGCAATTTGGAGCCTGCGTTGTTTCCCCAAAAAAATCACATGACTGATGACAAACGAGGCATCGTTGGTGCCGATGACGTCATTGGTTCATTCAACCATATCATACACACCTAGCGCTGCTTTGCGGTCGTTGTCGGCATTTAGTTTAGTTTAGTTAGTGGGCGAGTTAGTGTGTAGTCATTGCATCTTTATGTTTGCTTGTGGAAAACTTGCATACTCGGATGTTTAGCTGGTGCAGTTGATCGAGCATTGCACTTCCACTCACAGTGTCCTGGTTTGGATCACCTTGACTAACTTGGACAGCTTCAAACGCAATTATATTCATCAACATTATACAATACTGAAGGTTTGAATGTGCAAACCAACTGGCTGCAAAGCTTCAGTGCATCATGAAGCTTCATTTGGCCGTCACTATCTGAAATACAGTACCTTACTGGTGGAATTCTGCTTTTCTTCTTGTATATAAAACTCAGGAAAAAAAAGTCAGGCAACGCTATCTTCTAAATAACATATTTTTGTTGTCATTTGCCTGCACAATTTCGATATTTGTTTGTGTCATTGAGTTTGCCAATAGCTGTGGTATTGTCTGAGCATATTTGCAGAGTGTTAATCATTGTGGAAGTGTATACTTTGTGGGAGCATAGTGGTTCCTTCATTAAAATGGTAACCAGGCCACTCTGACAATGAATGCTCTGTTCGCGGCCCTGTCCTCTTCATGCTGAACTTTATTTCTTTCGCTGCTTTTCCCTCTGTCGCAATCGCTTTTCATCTCCCTCTTCCAGTTGCACTGACTGAAACCACAACCCTGCAAACAGAGGTACATTTAGTTTTACCTTAAATCCGTTTTTCAAACTCTCTTTAATGTCAACTTTTATTTGGTTTCTGTAACTGTGTCAGGCCTCTTTAGTTTCACCTTTAACACATTTCAACTCTGTATGAACCATGCAGTCATAAATCACATTATGCACAGGCACACTCATGTTACTATAAGCATGTGCATGCAGTATATATATGGGTGGGTATCCATGTGCCACAAACATGTATGACCTAATAGTCAAAGGAAAATGAAAATGTGTGTACTGCTGCTCTTGAGTAAGTAACATTTCAGAACTACTTTTGTCATAATAAGAAAAACACTTTAACCTAATTTCTTTCAGATAAATGGAAACATTTTTTTTTTTATTAAATGATTAAGTATTTAATGATTTATCACAACACCAAAGCAAATGAGTACCTCTGATTAATGACAAATTACTCATTGTCTTCAATTGTGATGCAATTAAAATAGCCATCACTGTTGGATAATTAGAATTAGAATTAGAAATCCCTTTATTGTCATTGTACTCAAGTGTGCAACGAGATTAGAGGGCTCCCCTCTCCAGTGCAATACAACAATAATTGACTTATGATTAAAATAAAATAGGCACAATTTTTTGTTCAACCAACAAAAATATGCCTTAGAATCCACAAAAAAATGGAAAAATGGGTGCCGAATAAAGCCACTATGTGACATCAGAATAACCTCACAGTTTGTTTTTTTTTACTTGAATATCAGAATTTAAAGGTATTCCTATTAAATGATTTACTGCATTCTCCATAAAGGCTACAGTTTGATGATGGAAAATATTATTTCAATTTCATTCATCTCTACGCTAAAATGTTGCAAATTATAACAAACTGATCCACATCAGGGAATGAAATGAGTTTGATGTGGGAAGTTTCATTCTCTGATTGCCAGAGACTCCTTGTTTGTCTAGGATTCTAAATATAAATGTGATAACAGCAAAATACTTCATCTAAATCTCAAAGGTATAACGTGATTTGCAATCATGCTAGTTTTGGGACTCATATTTAAGCCAATTAAAGCTATCTGCTTTAAATACATACTAAAAAAAACGTCTGTGTTTGCACATATGTGGCGTTGGTGTATTTTGGCATGAAGCACCAGTAAGAGTTCCAAATGTGAAACAATCAGCGCTGTTGGACCGTGAGAGCGTCTGCACTTGTTTTCTGGTTCACCTGTCCCCGAGGATCAGCACTGGAGCTGAGACTGAGGCCATGGATAAAGGGGAGTTACGGGGGTGGGATCCGGGGTAACATCATCGAAGGAGGGGTTGCGGTACCCCTCCAGAGACCGGTAATCTACATGTAGTGCCGAAACAAGGATCAAAGCCCTTGACACCCGTGGCTCCCTCGGGTCATGTAGCCCTGTATCCGAATGCCCCTGTCCACCGCCATCACCCAAGCGTTCCCAAGCATCAAAGCTATGGATTGTGAAGGAGAAACAGGTGGACAACTGGGTTGTGCATGTGTGTGCGCTTTGAGCCCACAGACTCTCAGCACTGCAGCTGGGCAGCTTATCTGGCTGCCACCACAATAAAAATGATAATGACGCTTCCGATTTTCTAACTGCCGTTTCCTCTTAAACAAAAGTGCCACTCTTCTTCATGGCTTAACCATGTGAGCCTCAGACACACACACACACACACACACACCCCCACACACACACACTACATATCCGCGACTTGAATTCTTAACTGTCATTGTACCGCCAAACGCAGCGTGAATCGCACATGCTCACGAAACAGACACTCCACTCCCAGTCAATCAATTGGGGAAAAAAAAGTGAAAATGGAAATGATGTAATGACTTGTGTCATACATACAGACTCATAATACATTCTGCTTGAGCCATGAGGAAGAGAAGATGAAAAACAGAATCCTGCAGACTGAATGTGCTGTGCTCCCACATGGCTGTCAACCCCATCGCTCTTCCACTCACACACATACACAAACATGGAAAACCCTTAGTCACCTACATTTCCACTTTGCAAATTACAGCCTGAATTACGGCCCCCACCAATCATCGCATGCATCTGTCACCAGCTTGGCGATCATTGGTCTTCGAGGATCCTTGCCGCCATGCAAGGCTGTTAAGGCAGACTTAAGGTGGTCATTTGCAGCTCAAGCCTATAGTTAAGACCTTGGGAACAGAAGGTTGGCCATCTTTGGCGCCTTGCGGACCCTCAAAGAGCTCCTGGGGATTGCAGGGTTTCAAAAATCTAAATACAAAATACGGTTTGTTTCGCTATGCCATACTAGGTTAGTGTTTGGTGAGTGAACTCAAAGGATACATTTATCATGGACAAGTTGTATAGCATAATACGTCCCAAGCGGCAGATGCCATATTTGATCGCGTATGCATCTCTGAAAATAAGAGGCTTTGAAAAATTTGTATGCATAGGATTTACCCACAAACTACAAGCTAGCAGTTCCAAATACTGGGGACTATATACTGTAGGGTTGGGAAGAATACGTTTCTGGAACCACAACAAAACTGGCAAGGAGAAGCCAAACAATTTACATAATGTTATTTTTATATGTTACACTTGCACAATATGCGATACACACAAGACTGGAGTGAACTGAGTAATGAGCTTGATCACATTTCTCCAACACATTTGGATAAGACCATGAGACCAATATTTACTGTGCATCACTTGATATGTGCATGGTCTGAAAATAAAGCCATATTCATATGTGTGCACGTACTTTTTTAAAGAACACCTTTTTTTCTCTGTTTTGGGACTAGCAAATCCACAAGCAAATCAGCAGTGTATGAACACAACTTGTAGTTTTGAGGATAAAATAGTCAAATAAGTTGGAGCAACTAACATTAATTGTTGATTAGATATTTATGGCAACAATGTCAGTTAGCACAACAAAACATGCATGTTTTTATTTTTCTCCGAAACTATTTGTTGAACAATTACTTATGTAGGGGGCAGCCTCACAGGGCAGAAGTCGTGGGTTCAATTTCGGCTCCGGGCTTCCTGTGTGGAGTCTGCATGTTCTCCCCGTGCCTGCGTGGGTTTCCTCCGGGTACTCTAGTTTCCTCCCACATTCCAAAAAACATGCATGGCAGTTGATTGGACACTCTAAATTGTCCCTAGATATGAATGTGAGTGAGGATGGTTGTTTGTGTATGTGTGCCCTGCGATTGGGTGGCAACCTGTTTAGGGTGAACCCCGCCTACTGCCCCAAGATAGATGGGATAGGCTCCAGCGCGCCCCGCGACCCTAGTGAGAAGAAACGGTACAGACAATAGATGGATGGATCTTTTTTATTTTTACTGTATATTTTTTTAGCTGAGCTCTTGGGAAAATATGGCATAGAGCAGGGATGGGAAACTTAAGTCATGTTCAATGTTACGATTGACGGTGCCAAAGGCAGCGCAAAGATTGTGTAATAAAAGTATTAAATGTTAGTGGGGTCCACATGAGGCACACTTCCTAACCAGACGTATGACAAAAATTCTCTTTTAAATATGGACGAAATATATGCCTTTATTTTATTAAATTTTTTGTAACACATTTCTCCATGCATGTATAAAGTGTTGTAGTACGGTAATTTGTCAATGGGTGGTGCTGTTGCTTAATGCTGTGGCTTTGTGTATCGCGAAGAAGACTCTGTTTACTTCCGTTTTTTTGCGCTGCTGTATGTTGCTGATTGTTGCGCACTTCAATAAAGAACGGCTCACGCCACAAATTTCAACATAAAGTATCCATTGTTTTTACCCAACAACAAAGTGTTTGAAGCAAACAACAAAATAACAACATACTGTCTGTATTTCCCCCCCAGTGCAAAGGGCTCTTAATTCATTTCCTATTGCATCACTGTTGTTTGTCCTGTTTATCTTAGCCTTTCCCCCCGGGCCCGGGCATCCTAGAACACCCCAGCAACATTAAAGTGGCTAGCAGGTGATGGTGATTGGCTTATGTATAGGTCAATGACAAGTGACTCAATTCTGACATTTTTCGTGAGGCCACGTCTGTTTTGTGGTCTACTCTCAAAAATGTGCTCTGACTTGTTAAAAATGTATTTTCCACCTCTATTTTAAAAGATGATGTAAAAATATTCTCGGTGGCCTAATTTCCAATTTGATGATTTTCATGCAGTATTTCTTTGTTTATTGCACTATGGCAGGATAGCTCATCTTTCACGGGCCAAGAAGTATTAAATTCTAGGTGTTGTTGTTGTTGTTTTTTTTTTTATCTCGACCTATCACTCCTAATTTTGAGGTATTTGGGGACATATAGAAGATGTTTCTTCAAATTTGTTTGACGCAGAATACATTGATCCAGTTCCAAACTTTGTGTCACTTAACCGTGAATGGAGGTGAGATGCAAGGGGAACCGTCCACCGCAATAAGCCAACCATCCATTGCCAGTTTTGGTGTGAGAATCCGGGTGCCAAACAAAACAAAACTGCAACTTGAAATTGGGATTTTTTTATGGTCAGTACATGGCCACACATTATATATTTGTAAGCATCCAAAGATTTACAGGCTTCCGGTCTCTCTTTCATGTAAACACTGGGTGCCTCAACTAAGTACAGATGAATATCTAGCCATTGGACACTTTGAAACGTCTTCCTCCCACTTCATTCCCATAAGGATCAGAAAGTAGCTTTCTATCTAATAATGTTAGCTTTATAAAGTTGTGTTCGCATTAGCCCGCTTGTGTATGTGTTCTCAAACCCCGCCATTCTGCACCAACAATGCGTGCGCATTCCGATGACGTCACTTTGTTTACAAACTTGGCAAGGGGTCTATTGGTCACATAAGGGTCTCCTTTCTCAAGAAACTTCTGTTTATTCATTCTTTTGATCATCTGTTGCTGAAACCAGTAGGGAGAGAGAAAAACCTCCATCTAAAGTATTCAGATTTGTAATTCTAAAGGAGAAAAGTTGACTGGTCCAGACAAAACAACATATTATCATTTACAAGCTTGTAATGGCTTTGTTCCGCCATCCTTGTTAAACTTGAAGCTTGGCAAAACGGATTTACAAGATTGTTGTATGTGCATTTATTCTTGCATATCCAGTTGTCTTGTGCCGTCAATGAAGCGTTTAATATGTCACGCGTTCTAGCCCAATAACATCAAAATGCTAATCAGCATCCAGCAAACATCCAGCGTTTGTGCTGTAAGTCTTCCTGGTCTTTGGTGTGACAATGTAAACATTTAGTCACCAACTCCACCAATGATTACAGGCGCTACAGTCTCTAATTGGTGAAAGCTGTCTGTGACTGAACTTGAGGTGGTAAAGAAACAGCAATAAGAAGAACCCACAGGGAGTGAAGTGTTGCAGCACATTCACCCGGTGAAATGACAGTCGAATGTCTTGCCTGTGTTTTGCAGAGTGCTTGGTGTTGGTGTGAGGTCATGGGTGAGACCCTGAAGTGTTTGTGTTCAGGGATGGTCTGGACAGGGTCAGAGGATAAACCATGGAGTAAGGGGGGGCGAGGTCAGACAGTATAGCGTTGTTTGATGTTCGAAGACTTTGTGTGCTTGGTGGGATGAGTGTTCCAACCGTGGCTCACTGGGAAAATGTATAAAGAAGAAGCTGCACTCACATGTACGTTTGTTTATTGAAATACATAACAAAAGAAGAACCATGTGGTGTGGAGGTGACTGCTGGATCTGCCATTTTTAACGTGACATTGTTACAGTGACTCTTGCTAATAATCTGCCGTGCTGCGTCACTTCGTGGAAAATTGAATCAAAGAACTAATAGACACAGAAAGAGGACAACAGACACATGACTGGGTTGTGTGTGTTTGCGTGTTGCTGTCAGCAGGTCAGTCCGATAACCACCGGCCTCCTGTCAGATCCCACCGAGAGGCTCACTTGTCACTCCAACCTGCCGACGCCGCCCAGCACATCAACGCCACGAGCATTGAGTGTTGAGTCGTCAGGCCTCTGGATAATATCACACGCGCACACACACGCACCCACAGTCACACATTGACTCCATTCCGGAGGGATTCTCCACCTGAGTGCAAATAATCTGGAACGTTTCCTTCTTCTGATGCTGAATCCAAATCTGAAATAGATCACCTCCTGTTGTGATTCTTTATCATTGCACAGTTGTTGTTTGATTCCTGTTCAGATCCTGTTTTCAGCAGGTCTGAATCGCTTGTTCATTCAAATTCATGCCCTCAGCAATATGGAAGCAGGAAGTTGGTCCAGACCACTGAATACAAAAAGAGCTGCAGTCAAAAATGGCAAACATTGTGACTTATTAGGAGTATATGTAATATATAGCGGTGCACAGTAAATTTTGTAGGGTACATTTTACTCTAAAAAGGCTCGACTTCCAAATAAACGGTGTAAAATGTATTCAGCAAAAATTCAGCGAAAGATTTACTCTGAGAATTTTCTGTTTACCCGGACCATTGAAAGTTTTTTTAGAGTAAAATATACTCCACAAAATTTACTGTGTATATAAAATATGTAGTGGTATGGCACAGAAACTGCTCATGGTAATGTGTACTTATTTCTGTCAATTGTAGCTTTATGTCCTCATAGTTACGATGTGCACCAATGAGCAAGCATTTACAATTGTCTGAGTAAGAAGTATCTTTTACTGGACTGCTTGGTAGTCCATGTTTTTTCCAATCAAAAACATCAATATCATTGAGGGATAGAGAAGTACTCGGACTAAAATTGATCTCAGGAATATTCGGGTCATGGCAGGTGGTGGCGGGTGGCGGCCGACGTGTGCAACTTCAGATTCATCAACGGCCCAGAAAAGGACTGGCCATGTAGGAAACGCCAGAAATTCCAAGCCGTTGCGTAGAGACTCATTGCATCTAGTAGTTACCATACAATGTAAAATGGAATTTGATTGCATTTCAGCATTCAGTGGTCTGAGGTTTAATCAGAGTGGTTGAAAGGGGAACTTTTTAGGTTTTAATATAATTGGATAGTCAGCTTAAAGGGGATGCATTATGGGAAATAAAAAAATATTTTCATTTGATCCAAATAGGTCTCTGGTGTGCATGGCCATGCATCAAGTGGGTTATAACAAGTGAGAAATTTTTTGTTAGCTGCCCATCTCCTAGAAATATCAGTAAAGAGCGATTCTGACTTCCGCTGGATTGTGATGTAATAGTAATTAAATAAAAACTGGCCCCAAACTAAATTTCTCCGCCCATGACTAGGAAAGGGCTAGGCTGAGTGATGATCTGCCGACACTTACCAAAGTTTAAACAGAGCTGCATTACATTTAGTTGGATTCACAGATTATCTGCACATATTTATGTGCTCGATGTTTCGCCACAGTGGGGTTGGTGGTGTAGTCTTCTTCCTCTGGTTATCATTTGTTGATTTGGGAATGAACTTTGGGGCACATTTCTGCTAGAAAAAAAATGTCTTCGTCTCCATTTTAGTCAGACAGTGACTTTGCAAGTAAAATTACAATGTAATGAAAATAATCTTAGTCAAGTAATAAAATCAGCATTTTGGCTATTTCGGGTTGATCAGAGTTAGCATTTATCACAAGATTTTTACTGTATTTGTGATGTAAATATAAGATTGAGTATAATTGGCTGACTGACTAAACACACATCCCTAAGAATGTAAGTTTGCAAACACTTTTAGTAATTAACAGAACTTGTCTAAGCATGTCAACCTTTTCTGTTCACAGTGTGACTCATCAACAAAAACTCAACAGTAAAATCTAGATTTTCTAATGACTGCAAAAAACAAAAACAAAAAACCCCACATAGTATCAGTTATCATCAGATGAATTAGTAAATCGCTGCTATCTCCAAAAGGAGAGCCAAATACTTGGCTCTCCTTTTGGCGATACAAATATTACACCTGACACCACCTATTATCTAACTCAAAGTTGGACTGGATGGCTCAGGGGGTAGCACGGCCCTATCTCAAGGTTGTGTTTTTTTTCTTGTTGGAGTTTCATTTTCAAATAAACTAATTATACAAAATATACGGGTGGCACGGTGGCAAACTGGTGAGGATGATGGCCTCACAGTGCAGAGGTGCATGGTTCAGTTCCGGCTCCAGCCTTTCTGTGTGGAGTTTGCATGGGTTTTCGTCGGGTACTCTGGTTTCCTCCCACATTCCAAAGATCTGCAAGGCAGTTTGATTGAACACCCGAATATCTATCTATCAATCATGTCGGTCTACCTGTGTCTGTCTCCAGTATCTATTTCTTATGGCCAGTCAATGATGTCAGCAGTTATATAAACTGTGACTGATCCGATTACTGGTGCACAAATGAGGATGACAACCTATAAGTCGCCTCTGTAACACACACACACCTGCACACACAGGCTAAATGAATTGCTTGCTTGTCTGTCTCTTTCTCTTGCTGAAACACACATACACAGTCCTCCAGCTCTCTGGTTGCAGTGATTGATGACTTCAGGCAGGGCCTGGCTGCAACCACAGACAAACAGAAACACACATTACTCACCCCAAAGATAAGCAAATGGACCACAAGCCGCCAGCAGACCTAAGTGTTCTGCAAACACAGGTAAACTGGCCTCAAATGAAAAGATTTCATTGCATTCCTTGAAGCTGAAGCTGCCAGCTCCAGAGGACAAAAAGGTGAAACTTTGTCAATTTCTTGGTCTGAGTTCAATATAGCAAATTATAGACTTTGTTTTTATCTGTGCCCTAATTAGAAAAGTACATTTAGGAATGTAATTAAAGTTATGCAGAGGGGGTGGGTAATTTTTTTTTTTTCAGTCTACAATTTCTCATTGGCCAGCTGCCTGGCCATACGTCCGTTATCATCAGTCCGTCATTATTTCGATCCAACCAAAGCTGTCATCGTCAGCCCGCCACTCCGTCATTGTTCTCTTGCGCTCTCTCTCTCTCTCTATCCAAATATCTATACTTATATATATTATCTGTTCTTCTCCTCATGATGGTCACAGGCCTGCTGGAGCCTATCCCAGCCGTCTCAGTAGGTGGGGGACACCCTGAACTGGTTGCCAGCCAATTGCAGGGCACACAGAGACGAACGAGTGTTCAATCGACTTGCCATGCATGTTTTTGGAATGTGGGAGGAAACCGGAGTACCCGGAGTAAACCCACGCAAGCACGGGGAGAACATGCAAACTCCACACAGGATGGCCGGAGCCGGGATCGAACCCACGACCGATGATGCCTCACTGTATATACATATAGAGAGAGATAGAGCGAGAGAGAGAGAGATAGCTATAGATATATATATATATAGATATAGATATATAGATATATAAAGTCACACATTATTCAGCGAAGAGAGCGAAGAGAAATGTTTTGTTTGTGCGAAACCTGACACTAAGCCAAAGTAATTAGATGCTCTTAAAATGTAGTAATCCACAATAGTCGGTTGTCTCAGGCACATCTTTGTCTTCTCCAAGGTGTTTATTTATATGCATAAAAGAATTGTATGCTGTTGTTAGCTGGTCAGCCAAAATATTAATTTATAATTGTCATGCCTTTTATGCCTGTTTTTCGACTAAGGTGAGGCCTCGTTACCATCTGTGGCAATGTCAAATTTCAACAGCTAAACTGACTAGATTTAAAGAACTGTATGTTTTGTATGGATTATTTTCAGTTCCGTACTTGTGGACAGAACCTCATCATACTGCAGATGGTTCTGCCTGCTTTCTTGTGAAAAACGTTTTTTTCCTAAAGATGGTTCATATTTCTCCCAGGAGTTTAGACCGTGGGAAGCTTAAAGCGCCATTATTCAGAAGTCTTCAGAAGATTCGCAACATTTTCCAAATGTGTCCTGGAAAAAAGAGAAAGGTACTACTAGCTTTGTCAGTGTTTATCGTAACTATAATGAGGAAGGAGCAATCTTCTTAATTTATCATAGCTAAATGTTGCACCCGTTTAAAAAAAAGTTAAGCATTGTTGTTAACATTAAACAATCCTATTTAGAAAATCATTGTTGGATTTTCACACTTTAACTATAAGTAGAGTAGAATTCTCTCTTTTAACTGTGACTTATTTTTTAGTTTATTTAATACATATTTAAGATGAACAATATAAATAAATTGACACAGTGATATTTCTCTGCTGTGCAGATATTCCTCAGATGCCAATTTTTTGTTTTGTTTTATTATTTGCCCTCATGCAAACATATGTTGCTTTGGAAAATGCGCTGGATTAAGTATAAAACTCAAGCATGTGGTCTGGTACACATTCCCAATGGAGACTTGACCATCCTTCTCTTACAAAACAAGAAAGAGCAAGTCGATGAATAAGCATGTATGGTGGGCCTGGTACCACCCCCTCTCCATCCATCACAATCAACACTCGCAGTCGACCCCAATAGGCCCCAGAACACTCGGGGCCACGACTTGATTGTTAACATTGTGAAAACACAGAGGAAAGAAAGGGTGGTCAGGGTGGATAAGGGGCGAAGATGGGATACTGAGAGCATGGGGGTTGTTGGGGGAGATGCGTAAAAGCAGAGGGGGAGGAACGCCAGAGGCCAGATTTCCTCTCTAATGGCCCCCAAATGAGGGAATATGACGGAATGTTGCTCTGTGAAGCAACTGACCCGAGGGAAAGCAAGTTAGCCACACCCATCTCCAGGTTTTTATTTGACCTGGACAATACACAGATAAAGACTGTATAGGGCCCCGCATAAATAGAGGAATGCAGATCCACATATTTTAGCATACATTTAAATATGACTGAACAGAAACGATGACTATAATACAAGTATATGCCCTAGATGAATATGAATGTGGTTAGTTTTTTTTCACTTGGAGTCGGAACAGAGAGTTACAACAGAAATAACAAACTACTACGAGTGTCGGCGCTTTACAATTCAGGAATCAATTCTCAACAGATTATATTTATTTAAGGTTTATTTTAGATTTGAGAAGTTGAATACGTTTTGTGTTAAGGACATTTATTTTTGCCTTATTCTGAACATTTAATGCTCGACTGGTTTTCAGCCTTTTGTCGGTTTGTACTTTTGTACGTTAGAAACCATTTCCTTCCACCAACCAGCGTTTTGTAGTTCTTGACATTATAGTTGATTAATTTCATTGATTGTTCACCAAGTGGAAATTTGTCTTTTTGTCTTCAAAAGACAACAGATACGCAGCAACAGGACAAACACTTAAACTCTTTCCGAAAACATCTAGCTCCTTATTTTTAGTTACATTAATCGCCAAGGAGCTAAAATCACGGCAGTTTTGGGGAGAAGATGCATGTGCTCTATATAATCTATTTACCCCCACTGAGTATTAAGGCAACCAATGGCATATTGTCTGCAAACTTAAACAGACTAAACTTGTCTTGGGACTGCTGAAATTCATTAGCGTATCAGGAGAAAATCGAAGGTGATAATATTGTCCCCTGTGGAGCACCTGTGTTAGGCACGGTGATGTTAAGGAGCTGTACATGTAAAAATCATCAAAGCTTTAGAGGAGTAATTTGTGACAAGTCATCACCCTTTTCTCAATGTTATTTTCTAAATGTATGACAAAATAACCTGTCAGCAACATTCACTGTGACCTCCGGACTCGGAAGTGAATGGGTGTGGGCTTCAATCTGCTTTTGCGTAACTTGAATCCATCTTTGTGTGTTTGCCTCATCCTCCGCACCTTCCCCTACTCTGCAGTCTGCTTTTCATAGGGAAGGAAAGCTGGCCTGCTTGTTGAAAAGAGCAATGTGATGGGTGAGAGAACCTGTTTGGCAAAAAGAGTGAATTGATGTGCAGGTGTAGCCTGTGGGCCCCCTATCTCTTTTTTTTTCAATTTTTTTTTTTAACAATGGAGTGTAACAAGTTCCAAATATATCCTCTGACAGCCATTTCTGACATGCATTACAACTTCAATTATCGTGTGGAATTGAGATTGTATGGGGAGATTTTCCATGGCTACTCACTCTCTCTGCGACATGTGTGTATGTAGATGTGTGTTCAAAAAACCCGCAAATAAACTTGCATGTTTACACACATGTGACTTGAGAAAGTTTTTTTCTGCTGCAAATGAGTGATTGAGCTGCCAATAAGAAGTGACCAAACCAGATGTTTAGACCTGGATGGTGTAGACTGCCACAGAGTGGAAGCAAAATTATTTTCATTCAATATGTGCACTGATGTATGCACGCTGTATGTGCTTGGGAAATCCGACCTACTTAGAGTTAGTGATGGGCTGGCTCTACCTGTTTGTCTTTGTGTGTTTGCATGCATGTCCTTCCTTGTGAATCTCAGCACATTCCTGCAGTGCTTCACTCTCCTGTCAGTTGAATGTTCATTTAATGCGGCTGTCACTCACTGTAGCAGCACATCTTTGCAGTGATGAATGTGGCTGTGGAAATTGCACCGTACCCTTCCTGCATCTGCAGGTGGTTGACATTAACCTCTTGCTCGAGGGAACTTCAGTGTGTGGTTACTGATGTGATTTGAACGTGTCTTTAGGCTGTTTCTGTGTGTGGGCATACATGTGTGTAAATCATGCAGAAAAATGGAGGGGAAACCACAATGGTAAGCTGAAGCAGAGTGCAACAAAAGTGGCTGGGGGGGAGAACACAAACTTGCCATAACACCAAGCAAAGGTGTGACACTGTTTAAACTAATGGCACACTAATTATTGGTTGGCTCAAATAATTGAGGTGCAGCAATTTGAGACTGAATTCCAGCAGTAAAGCCTACACCAGAGGGCCAATTTCCTCTGAATGCTCAGGGGCTCCGAAAGACCTACAATAGAGGATCTAAATCCCATAAAAGAATCTGCAGGTTGCTGCAGGAACTCCATTGAGTAGAGTCCTATCCAGATGTGCAATCATAATTAAATATATCTATATCGTCTTAGAGCACGGAGCGGAGAACAGGCTCAGAGTAATTGGTGAATATTGCACACACACACACACAATTTTTTTTTTAATATATGCATGAGATACTTGACAGTCTTCCTCCACTACATTGCAAAGATACAAACACCTGCTATACATGTATACAGGTAACGTATGTACTTTTTCTTTTTTTTTTTTTTAACAGTAAGTGCGACAGGAACTAAGCGTGCTTTTTTGTGGCTCCTGACCACATATTCCTATGACGCCCAGTGAACTAGGTCATCGTGTGACTTTCGTGATTTCAAAATGGCATATGCCGATACCTTCAATAAAACAAGGATCCCCTGTAATTTGAGAAATGCCTCCTCATAAACTTACTGACATAGAGATGATTACCAAAGGGTGCATGAGATTTATGACATGCAATATAACATAACCAAAGGCAACTTGCAAGTAACTCCCTGGAAGGAGACCTGATGGGGAGGAATGACCAATAGGGCGCAACTATACATCTGGATAAGCAGACAATTTGTGCTTCCTCAGCATTTTTTGCTCATGGTCTCAAGGCAACGTGCTCGTCTGTGCAAGTTTCCCAAACTCCCCCTGACTCGAAAGGCTTTACTAACATACCATTGATGTATAAGATAGACGCGCATTTTTTTTTTTATTCCCAAGACAGACTGACTGAATCACAGAGTACGACGTACCACCAATCCATGATTAAAGAATAGGATCGTGAAAAAAGGAAAGAAGAGTTATTATCCCCGCTTAAACTTTATCGGTAATGCTATTTTGTTATGTTTGATCATTTTGGGATTTAATGAAATTAAGTCATGTGAAGAACTGAATTACAGTAGAAACTCCAAAGCTAAATGCTTCTCAAGTTGTACAATTTGGACTTTGAATCACACCACAAAAATACTACATCATGAGTGATAATGGTGAGTACATAACTTACTGTTATTATTTAGAGGTAATAAGATGCCTAAATTTTATTGTGTGTATGTTTTTTTTTTTATTCTTAGCACAAACATCTTAAAATGGGATAAAAATTAAACTATCATGGATTTTCTTTGTTTCATTCCAGCTTTTACAACTCTGGGAAACGTCAAAATTATTTAAAAAGAAGAAATGAATAAAAACGTCTCATATAATAGTGGAGGTGAAGAAGTTGACCTTTGTCCTTTTGGTTCAACATACAGTCATGTCTCAGCTTCCGAATGGCATAATTGACTTTTTCATTAAATACGGCATTATCTCTGGAAGCCTCTGTGTGTGTATGTGTGCTTGTGTGTCATTATGAGTGTGGTCCCTTCATAATTTGGCTTGGTACAACTTTTGTTCAATTGTATGTACGAGAACAACGTGTCCATGCAGCATCATCTTCACAATCTTCAAACAGATTCAGTAATTTCATTCCAACTGCATGCTTTCATTTTCCAAGGGAAGACAATTTCCAAGAAAAGCACGAGTGTAGGCACAACAACGCATCTCAATTAAATTGTTACAAACAATGTTCTACTTGAATTTAATGGCAAATCACATAATTCAATTGCGTTTGTGGGGAAAATGGAAGGTATTGATGTCAAAATAAATGGCATGGTGTACGATTGAGATGGAGGAGAGAAAAGAGAAAGGAGAAGGCAGTTGAGAGAGGAGTCCAACCAGTGTGGAGGCTCTTTGTCTGGGATGAACTACAGAGGAGCAAGGCTTGGCCTGTTTCTGGAATCTGTGGGTCAGCCAAGACTTGTGGTGGAGCCAAGAGTGCAGAAGCGGCTGGTCAACTGACACAAAGAGGGCTTTCTCTGGACCACTAGTCTGCTGCGACCCGGGACGTGCTATGGGGCTGGCGAACGACAAAAGGGAGGCTGATATGCCGTACATGCAGAGAGAGCACACAAAAACCCGGATGACGAGCATCTTACGCAAACTAAAGCCTAAATATCTGCCTGTTCGTCATCTATAGTGATGTAATTTACAGTTTTGTGTTTATTACGAGGTGTTATTTTGTCATTTGCCAACTCTATTATATAACAGAGAAATTAATCTCGGACAGAAAACCTTATTTGGTGCCCCAATCCCGGACTCCCTTTCTACTTCTGTTTGCAAAAAAAGTCAGGTCTGAGCTGACCTGGGTTAAACACACCCAGTCCCCTTGACCAGTTAATGGCACTTAACTAGACTGATTAAAGTTTAATTGGGAGCTATGGGGCATAGAAAGAGAAGCCCCTGCAAAGATGACCTTTCACCTTTCAGCTTTTCCCCTTAAGATCAGAGCAACCTGGAGAGAGCACTAAAGGATCCAGACGCCTGTGCATGTGCGCACATCTGTGATCCAACGTGTGCAGAGGTGGGCAAGTCATGATTGTGTCCTGTTGACACGGCCCAGCCTTGGCCTCCCTGCTGTTTCAACAGGAAAATAAAATAAAAATAAATAGTCACAACGCACACGATTGTAACGCGAGTTAAGTCAGTAAATGATTCTATAAATAATAGCACAGCCATGCAATGTTTGTGAATCGTTGGTGCTTTGCTTCTGAATGTCATTTTCTGTTGTGTTCGATAAAACTTTTAAGTGTTGTGTCTTTATTTGTGTGAAGCTTGTTTCGAAGTATTGCCCTTATGAAATGTGATATGTAAATAAAGATGTCTTGGCTTGCCTGCCTAATAATTGTATTATATTAACTGGCTTGATGTGATATTTTTTTGATCCTGGCTTTACTCAAGCGAAATCAAAAATCATTTGAGAACCAACACACTACACACTACTCATTTTGCTAACCAATATGGTTATCGGTTAAAAATCGTAGACTGTGCTTAAATGTTTATAATAATTGTGAGTTATGTTTTTATGAATGATATCAGTTGTTTTATTTTGTTTCACTGACTTTATAAAGTTGGCTAAATATTGTTTTTGAATTACGATAAAACTTTAAACACAAAACAATTTACTGTACAGTTGAAAGAAAAAAATACTTTGGAGTCACCTCAATTTCAGCATAAACTGGTCATTAAAGGTCAGCTGATCATCTCAGTCACGTCAATAGAACACAATTTGGTTAAACTAATAAAACACAATCATATTTTCATGTATTTACTGGTCACACGGTAAACATTTACAGTACAGGGTGAAAAATAGAATAACTTCTCGGTAAATGACTTAACTGTTTACTAATCGGAGTCATCTAGCATGGAGCCCAGCCAATTTGTTGAGATTGGATTTGTTGGTTAAAACTGCCCTGTTGTGAAGAACACACACATGCACACACACGCACCTATATTAAAGCATTCCTGATGAGAACCATACCTCACTCAATACACCCATGTTAAAATATTGTTGAAGTAAATGTTTCCCTAAAGCTTTGATGTTCACGAGCCAATGGTACTGTAAAGATGACTGTGAGAACAGTAGAATTAATGAAGTAAACAAAAATCTCAGCATGTCAACTAAAGATTAAAAAAAAAAACACTACATGCTGACTAACATTTTGTTTACAAATCTGTGAAAAGTAAAAGTCTCAATGGAATGAACTTTCATGAACTACTTCTTATCCGGGAATGGACTTCATGGGAGGCTGCAAGTTTGAAATTTGTAGAAGAGCAACTGGATGTGCCACAGTGCCACTTTCAAAGTGTTTTGTCATTATTGACAGAAACAAAACAAAAGTTGAGTTGGAACAGCACCATCAAAACCTCGATTGTGAAATATTTTGGAAGGTGTCATACTGTTGTTTGGATTGCTTATCTACACCAAGGCCTGCATGGAACCTAATAATGAAGGGAAAATCAACTCCTTTAATCCCAGCCACTTTCACTGGGGCAACATCCTCAAAACACAGCATTTTGGGGATTTTGATTGATTTTGCAAGGCCACAGACTGTCGTGTTCTTTTGCAAAATGGACATGGCTCATGCCAAAGGAACGATTAGACTCTCTTCTTTCAGTTCAAAAAAAGTTTGTTTCTCTTTTTCCATTTGTCAGCAATCAGCATTAGAAAATACCTCCATTTTATTTTTAAAAAAATGGAGAAAATGAGCTTTTTGTTAAAGCATGCGTTTCAAGCATAATTTAAAGTTTGAACATTTTTGGATTTTGTGACAGCTCAAACATCTAAATGATGCTTTACTGCTACAAAACAACATAAAACCACAAAAAGGGGCTTTTGAGAGCAAAATAATTGATTTGCGCAACACAAAGCTAACGACTGAACTGAACTATATACGCATACATGTGTGAGAGTCCACATTTTTTTTATCGTTACTACAGTTTGACTTTCTCTTTCTCTTTCTCTCTCAGGCACACGCACACACACTCAGTTTACATTGACATCAGTGTCAATGTCAGGGCTCAGGTCATAGCCTCGCATCCATTTTACTGACTAAATTGAAATGAGAGGCAGTGGTTTTAGTAGTACTCGTCATCGTCAGTGTTTTCGTTGCTCGATGGATTCAGCAAAACGACCCTTGAACCACATGGAGGGTCACGCAACGGCTGCTTCTTTCATTTGTTTGACGAACGAAGCGTCATGGTGGTAGAATTGGGCTGTCACTTGTATAGCGCTTTTCTACCTTTGGTACTCAAAGCTATATTACCTCATCTATCGACTGATGACATACCACCAGGAGCAACTGGGGGTTCAGTATCTTGCTCACAACCTCTTGGTTGGGAAACCACCACTCTACCACTGAGCCAAGCAATCTTCCGGGTTTAAATGTTTCGTTTTGTCCTTTGATGGTGGTACTACTACTACTACTACCCCAATTACTACCATTACTACAACTATTCTCTTGCAGCTCGCTCCACTTTGACCACGCTACTCCACCACACCCACTCCTATGAGTTCTCATTCTCTTCTTCTTCAACATGAGCCTTGCCTGATTACTGGCTGATCTTATTCTTGCTGCCACCAGCAGGAAGTTTTTTTTAATTAATATTTATAAATATATATATTTATTAAAATATTTTGAATTTGTTTTTAAATAACATTGCAGTTAAGTCTTATGCTTCAGTCAGAAGCTGCATGAGACAATCCTGTGTACTCTTGCGTGAAAAAAAAACGTAAGATTTATAAATATATCTTTGGTAGGCAGGGACTAAATTTCTAAAGACAAATGTATACATTTTATGGAAACGTTCGAAAGTTTAGTAACACATTTCCCATCCGATACAAGTGGAACTTGTCACCATCAAAATGTCTTCAACAGAAGAAATCACCCCTTGAATGGTCCAGTCAGAGTTTTGACCTGAGCCTGATTGAGATGCTGCGGCATGACCTCATTAAGAGTAATTGAGAGCAGACATTTCAAGAACTGAACTGAACTGAACTAAAACAGTTGGTGTTAAGACTAATTATACAAAATCCTTTCTGACTGATGTTCGGGTCTTATGCAACTACAAATATTTTAGTTGGTGTTATTGCTGCCAAACAGACTCAATGACTTCTTAAACCAAAAGTTCACATACTTTTCCAAATTGCACTGTCAATATTTATGTGATGTGTTCAATAAATATGTAAACATATTTGTTTGTTTATGTAGTATTTAAGAAATCTGTTTCTTATTGTGACTTAGACCAAGCTCAGAAAACCGTTTATAGCTCGTTTATGCAGAAATCTCAGTATTTCAAAGGAGCTGACTTTTTTTTATTGCAACTGTATCTTGTGAAAGATATTTATGTATGCCTCTGCATGTATTTTTAAGATGTGATTTTCTTAAAGACGAAATATAACCCCCATAAATCTGGTGCACATGAGTGTAAGATGACCAAGGTCACCTAGAGTGTGTCAGTGTGCATGTGCATGTGTGCGTCTAGGTTTGTAATTCTTCGCCAGCAAAATGGAAGTGTAAGGTATAGTGACGCAAAAGGAGACAAGAGGTGAACAATCAACCCTGGGTGAACTTTACCCATTAAACACACACATGCATACACACACATTAACTGTCTCTCTTGGGCTCGAGATAACTGAGTCCAGGTCTCAGAGGTCAAAGTTCAGGGCCCTGGCTCACGGGCAACACATGGAATGGATCAAGAGGTTCTGGATTCCATAAAGCTTGAGCAGGGACGGACTTATTTATTGCCACACGGAAAACATCACAACCCTTCTCCCTGCAGTAAACTGCTTCAGTGATAGAAATACAGTAGCGATAGAAACTCTGTAGAAAACATGCCTGAAATACTTCTTTTCCCTTTAGACTAGCTTTGCAAAAGACTTCATCTCAGTGGTTCTCTGAAATAATTTTTTTTTCTGAAAACCCAAATGAGAAGCACGAAACAGTGAAATATTGTTTGTCGGAATAAGAGTCATGAGGGGGCTTGGAATAAGCAGGATGTTGTGACAGGCAGTGGTTTGAGTTTTGCACCACATACACTTTCAAGAAACTTAGCTAGAGTTGGCGGAAATTGCAGGCTAAAATCTGCAAAGGCAGATGAGACAGTGTTCGATGTACATAAAATATTTCATGGACTGACTCATTCGCACATTGTGACCTTCAAACACACTCTTGACCCTTTTGCATACTCCAGTTGCGCCAAAATACGCTAGACTGTCATTTACTATATATCCTGTTTTACTGCTTGCAGTGAAAGTATGTGTGCCGTTTTGGAATGTGAGCTGTCTTTTTTTAAACGCATATGTCGCTACATACATTGTAAATAGTATTCTTACTTCTTTTTAGGAAATTAAGGAAACAGCTGCTACTGCAACAATTACTATTGTGACGCGAGGAAAAAAATTCAGAACCAGAAGCAGACTTGACACGGAAGAGCCAAAGTAAAAGTCTCTGTATACAATAATACAAACAACACAGCTCCAATAGAAAATGTCTAATAAAGGTGCTCTCAAAGCACATATGGACACAGAATAACAAAAATAAAAAGCTGTATGAGGAGAGTAACTGCAAAGTTGACTGAATTCCTTAATTGTTTGACCTGAGAACACAGAATGAAGAAAACAATTCGGAGGAAGTTGATGAATTAATACCCTTGTGAGTCTACTCTTTTATTATTGACATTTTTCCAATGAAGATATAGTAAGAAAGTTTTTGTTAAAGCTTTATTTTCTAAAGAAGTGGTATTATTTTGGACATTGTTATGTCATTATCCACACCGCTTAACCGGTACAGGGTCGCAGTAGGGTGCTGGAGCCTATCGGAGCTGACTACGGGCAAAAGGCGCACCACACCCTGAACAGGTCGCCAGCCAGTCACAGGGCAGATTTAAGACACAGTCACCAAGTGGGAACTGAACCTACGCGGCACGCACACAAGTCAGGCGGATGTACCACTACACCATCCGCAACTATTTTCTGCGTTGTCATGTTTAAGTAAGACTTGAAAAGAGACCTACTATTATCATTCTACCTTTACAGACAAGGCATATTTTAAATTAGGGCTGTGCAATATGATAAACAATATTGAAAATTATAGTAATTGTGATAATTGCACCAATTGGGCAGAATACAAAAGACGTACAATAAATTATTATGGAATTGACAATTCAGGGTGTTCCCTGCCTGCTGCCCATAGTTGACTGGGATAGACTCCAACACGCCCGCAACCCTCGTGAGGGTAAGCATCTTAGATAAGAAATGGATGGATAATAATTTTTAAAAAAGCAGATCCGTTATAACAACGGAAGTAAGCGGTGGTCTTCCTTTCAGAAACCGAACCCAGCACAATACTTTGCCCAATAAGGTGCAACCTTAAATGCGCATCATCATGCAACAGGCGAGCAAAACAGGATACATTTGTTTCATTTATTCATAATTAGATGTTAAAGATGACATTTCTTTCGGTAAATGTTAAATACTGCAATAATATCAATATTGCAATATGCAACACCCATTTGCATGTTTTTCCAATATCGCGCAGCTCTTTTTTAAATACAGTAGAGTTTTAATGTAGCTTGATGCCGGGCCGAGTTTCCTCTATTTTGCATTTTATAGTGTGGTCACTTTAATAAAGTGTCTAATACCAGACATCTGTGAGAAACTGTTGGTCCAAACAGATGAATCATTGAAGTAGAGGACAAAAAATAGAGGAGTGCTTTTAAAAAGGAAACATATCAGAAGCACAACTGCAGAGGCCATCTGTTGTTTTTCAAATGTTTTACTGTAATTCAACGTAGGGGAGACACAAGTCATTGTAATGTGCATGTGGGTGTTGCGGGGGGGGGCATGCATGATCATGCCTGTATGTATTGTCACGTCAATGGAGCTCACCACTTTAAGCTTCTGAGACAATAGCAGTGAGATAATGAAGACGGGGCCAATAACAGCTGATGGAAAACAATGCAGCGGTAATGGCTCTGGCACAGAATGTGGAGTTTACTGGTCTTCGCGGATGCTTCCTTCCTGTCCGGCTTTATCAACACACAGGAAAGAAAACAACCCCCACCACTCCTGAGTGACTCAAGTGTCTTCACTATTACCCTCTTTTACCCTCCTTGAGATTCTGATTTTCTTTGTCATTTTACAATTGATTAGACCATTTTAATATCACGCACCACCATTTCTGATGCCTTCCTCTTCAAAGTGTGCCAAATGATTGTGTTGTCACCACGCTCGTTCTCAAAACACACAGGAAGAAGACGGCCGATCCCTTCTTTTCCTTACCAGTGTGTTTTCATTCTCCGCAGGGAAGTGGGACACATTTTCAACAAAGGATGCGGCATGCTGCTCGTATCCCTATCCACTTCATGCTCTTCCTCTTTATTCCTTATCTGTGCACACCGTCATGGACCCTGACCCAAGTGCAGACAGGAAGGCCTGCATGAGGTTAACATAATAGTATGACACACAGGCTTAGAGGTCTTTTTTTTTTTTACCCCAGGATGGCATTGTCTGTGCTTCCTGGCTTTTATTTTTCCCATATTAGAGTTTGATACTTTGAAAACGACAAAATGAATTTACTCCCGCAGAGACGGTCAAGAAAAGAGGTTTTGCCTTTGAAGAAGGCCTAAGTAAAATGACAAGGGAGTACCAAAAGATTTTCAAAAGTTTCCTTTCTGTGCGCATCGATGGCGACACTGCAAAGCTATTTAAGGATGTGGAAGTCGTAAATAAAAGTACTTGGCCACAAACAAGACTTTACCCCATTCCTGATTTTTGATTAATTTTCTCATTTATTTTGGTATTCATCATCCTTAAATATTTTAGAACATCAAATTTAATTATCTTATGAAGGCAATCAAAAAGAATATTAAAAGCAGCGTATAAATTATGATTTTATTTATTAAGGATTAAAGAGCCTTTCTTTAAAAAAATTATTGCCCCCTGGGATTTAAAACTGCCATGCCACCCTAGGCAGGCATTAATAAATACTAGGACTAGTGATGAGTCTTTGTGGAGGAATTTGGGCCCACTGCTGAATGAAAATTTGTTTTACCTCCGGGTTTTCCATGTGACCTTCTCATTTTAAGGGACATACCACAACATCTCTAAGGGAATTAAGTCTAGTCTAGTCAGCCCCCCCCCAACGAATATGGTTCAGTTTTCTCCATTTATGTATAAAGACAATCGTTTACTGAAGTCTCAAAGGCTTGGGACTGGTTGTGTAACCTTTTCCAGATCGATTTCAATCACTTTGTTTCTCATTTCTTCTCAATTTTCTTTTCTAGTTTCATGGCATGATGTTTGTCTTTTAAAGATCTTATATGTTACTTTGCCTGACAGTTTTTTTTTTTGATTCAGCAAATGTAGTGATAAACAGGCTGGGTCAGGCCAGCGTAATTGAACTCAAGCTTTACAAAAATTGTGGTTAATCAAAGAACGCAAGATTCAACAAGGCACATGCAGGAGAAATTACTTTTTTTTTTTTAAACAAGTCCAATTCTTTGCCCCTTTGTAAATCATCAATAATTGTAAGACATTGCATTTTGTATGTACTTGGGTTCTCTTTGTGAATTATTAACATTGGCTTAATGAAGAATGAATTAGGACAGTGGCACTTTTTCAGGGCCTTTTATATGAGAGAATATGAGTTGACACAGCAACTCAGAACAAGAGAAACCCTCAATGTCTTATTTGACTTGCCTGTTGCTTGTCAGGACTGGTCGAGCGCATCATTTGTGCCGCATATTTCAATAAAAAAAATATGCCTGTCACCCCGAGGAGACTGTAAATGGCAAATTCGGGTCAGACAATATTGTGCCTCTAGAACAAGAAGTTAGAAGCACTCCAGTCATGGGAAAATATCCATTTCAATCAATGACTTCACTCTCGTCCAAACACACAATTTTTAACATAGAAAGAGAGGGGGTGTGTGGGTGTGTGTGTGTGTTAGACAGAGAATCACCACATTGAGAGTGAGAAAGGCTATGCATAAATAGTGAGAAGTTCAAACAACATTAGTATGCATGACCCTTCATCTCCACAACAGAGCAGCAGCCAGAACAACAGGCCACTGTGACGCCATTGTCTTCCACGCCGACAAAGACAAGGCGGACTGGTGCACCACTACATTTATAAAATAAAATGTGCATAATAACGAAGGTGGGGGTGAAGAGACATAAAAGATAGATGAGTTGTGTCCCACCAGCAGAGGATACATTTCATTGCTCTCACTGATCTAAGCCTGATTCCCAGCTTCGTCCCAATTGGCCCTCCATGGGTCAAATTAGCTCTAATGCCAACAGCTTAGTTGGGCTTAAACAAACAGCTGGCTCCATGTGGGGCCGAACGGGTCCAAAATGGCTGAGTGGTAACAACAGTGAAGCTCAAACTCCACAACATTCCCACAGTCTTGGTCTGAAGCAGTCTCGCCCAAAGAAGGACTTGTGAATGCTAAACATGGAGATGTTATTCTTGTTGATGTTACAAGGAAAGTGTTTCCCATGGTGTGGATGTCTGAGCGTGTTGATGGTCATTTGAAAAACATGGACTATGGCAGATGTGGGAACAGCACCTTTTTCAAATTCAGGCGCAATAACGTAACCTTCATCTATTAAGTAAAAATGTTTCACAAAGCAAGAATTTGGAAATTAGAACAGTTAAGTTCGCGTTAATGATTCTTTACGGAAATTAGGTTTTTTTTTGCACTATATGTGGAAAAGTTAATGTAATTACTTAGAGGCTTTGTAATTCCTTAATCTTGATTAATCACAGTTTATTTACCAAACATTTTATGTCCTAAAATGTAATTTGTCTTATTATTTAAATGAATAAATAAATATTATAGTATATTAGTGGACGACTGTAACAAAGACAAAGATGTTAATATTTTTAGCCCTGAGAAAATGCATTTAATTACATTTAAAAAAAAAAACAAATGATGGAAAAAAAAGGATCTCTGGCTAGAATTGAATATACTGAAAACGCCATTTTAGGATTTCACGTCCATTTCTACCTGTGTAAAGTAGCAAAATATAAGAAAGGAAACTCCGACCGGCATGAAAATAAGGCCCTAAACCCGGAATAAAATATGACTAATTCAAATGTTACAACAATAAAACACACTTCCTTTGAAAACATACTGTAAGTACCTGGACTTACTCAGCTCATTTACTTTGTCACAAACTCAAGTTGAATCATTGCCAGATAGTAGAACACTGAAATACTCAATGCAGGAGACTCTATTGGTACAACCTGGGGTCCGACTAACTTACTTCATCTTTGCCCCCATCTTTTACCTTGTAGAAGCTGCTCCTTCCTTCAACAGTCACATAAAGCCACAGAAAAAGCAACAAAATGCATCTAAAAGTGGCTTGAATGCTGGCTGAATTGAAGTCGAGTCAGCTATTCTTTGTCATGAGTTTTTGACACTCGAAGCATACATTTTGGAATTTGCTTGCACAACCTTCAGAGTATTCCATTTCAGACATCCTACAGTGTGTGTATATGTATTTATATATATATATATATATATATACATATATATCTATACATATATATATATATATATATAAAAATCAGGAATAAAATCTTTTGCAATCATATGGTTTCATACATGAGCGTAATCTTTGTAGTCCTCATGGTGATAAAGAACACAAAGCTCTAAAATCCCAGACAAGCAGACAGAGGTGGCATTTGAACTCAGCAACAGATGGGCAAATGTGAAGCCAAAAGACAAAAACATGCTAAGAGGAAGGAGACAACACAGGAAAATAACAGAACGTGGAAAGAGTCAGGCAACATGTGCTGCTGCCAGTCTCCTGTTTAATCCCTTTAGATTTTTTTTCTGCTTCACTTTCCCACGTTTGCAGTGTTAATTGATAAACACAGCGAGGGAACAGGACTCCATGACTAATCGTTTTGGCTGCTGTTGTGTGCATGTGTGTGTGTGTGTGTGAGTTTCTATGAATCAGTGACGGTGCCAGCGGATCTGTGTGAAGTACAATAACACCTTGGACCTAGACAAAAAAATATAACCATAAAAGTTTGTAATATTTTGGACATCTGTGTTTCTTAATAAAATGTAACTTTCCAAACAAACAACAAATCTTAACTGAACCAAAGCAAAATTAATAAGATATTTAAACCTGAAAATAAAATACTTATTAAATGACACTTCTTTCGCATTACCTAATGTTTGATTTTAAAGTTTTGATTCCGTTTCAATGAGCCCTTCTGTTATGCAATAAATAATGAAAACAAACACCAAAAACAACAAGTAAATCCTCTGATTGATGTGTTACAGCCTGCTTGTTACTGCAGATGGAGCCTTTTGAAAGTAGTTTGAAGTAGTACAACATGTGTGCTCAAAGCCAGCAGCCAACAAATGAAAATTTGTTTCAACACAGAGCCTGGAGTTTGTGCATTAAAATAAATTGAGCAGATATTATTTTCACCTCACATTTATTGCCCACACAGCAATTATTTGATTCCGTTGAGACCAGCATCTGCACTGTTTTGGCTCCTCCATTGGCATCAACCAATCACAAGTTACCATCAAGAGCACACCCCTCTCGCTCACCCTCCTGACACTCACATAAACATCCAGGGACTATTAAATCGCGCCTTAGTCATACTCCCAACCACAGAGTTTACGCCCACATGTTAGTCCCCCACACACTGACTCATTCACGACCTCACTGCTGACTCACAATCGGGAAATAAGCAAGTTGGATCAGATGTGACCACAACTTCATTGCATTACTGAGCAGTGACTTTAAAAAATATATAAAAGTTGTTGTTTTTCTACTCTTTTGCATTACGTGCCATTTTAAATGAATCACAATAAAAACTCATTTGAAAACTTAAACCGCTGAAAACAATAACTAAAACCTCAAAATTAAAGAATTGAAAAAACATCATTATGTTTGAGTTAACTATTCTCTGTTACATGATGTTTTGATGCAACCAAATGTGGTGAAGGGTCTAATTAAGACAAAAACTGCTGATGCAAAACATGGGATGATCTAACATCCCAAAATTCTGACTTTGTTAATAATAGAAGCCTAGGAAATCATTACATTTAAAAAAAAAATAAACAAGGTCTTTCCTGTCTACTGCCCTTTCTGGTTTAGACGGTTGATATATTTTTTTTGTGTGTTTTCATCAAAGTCAATTGGAAAATTCAAGAAAAGGAAGCTGTCTATTGACACGATTACCCAGCATTAAGATAACAGAGCCCTTATAGAGAATCTCTCGCTTTTTCAGAGTGAGTGCCTTTTCTTGACAGTTGAGACTGTCCTTTGTCCTGTCAAGAGTCAGCAAGTCACTGTTGTAGAAAATGTGGAAAACAAAGGAAAAACCAGATGCCTGTCTTTGTACCATGGCTGACCTGTGAGAAGGCAGCACAGTGCCACAGGACATCCAGAATACAGGGAAATAAAGAACAAGATAGAGTATTGGTGCATTAGTATAATTATAACTCTCCTCCATGAGCCATCACCTTATTGTGATGGAGGGGTTTGAGTTGTCTGCTAAATTGTTTTGGACTTTATGCTTCTGGCGGGGCTACCCATGGCAAATAGGTCCTAGGTGAGGGACCAGACCGAGCACGGCTCAAAAGACCCCTTTGATGATAATAAATAAATACTGGACCAAGTTTTTCCTTGCACACTTGCAGGCTACTGGGGCCTCCCTCTGGAGCCCGGCCTGGAGGTTGGGCTTGTCAATCCGGTGTCTGAGCTTGCACCCATGGGGATGGTCGGGCCTCGGACAAAAGGACAACGGGGGTCCCCCATGCTATGGGCACACCAAAGTGCCCAGGTGTGTAGTGAGCTGAGCGGCGGACAAAGGCGGGGACATCACCTGGATCCCCAGCAACATAAGATGGGTCTAGGGACATGGAATGTCACCTCTGTGGCAGGGAAAGAGCCTGAGCTGTTGCCTGGAGCAGAGAAGTTCTGACTAGATTTAGTCGTATTTGCCTCCATGCACAGCTTGGGCTCTGGAACCAGTCCTTTCGAGTGTGGTTGGGCTCTTTTCCAGTTTGGAGATGACGATGGTGGTGTCGCAGAGCAGGTGTCGAGAGTGTAGCCTCCCTCCACCTTCAGGTTGGGGGACGGGTCCTGACTGTTGTTCGTGCTTATGCTGTCGCGGTTCCTTGAACCGTGTGGGAAGGAAGGAGGACCCAAAGGCGACAGGTGAGGGGGAAACAGGGTTTATTGAGGAATGGATTTGGGGAGCGAGCTGGGGAGAATCCACCACCAGGCGAGCGTCGGCGTGGACAGCGTCGAGTGACGCCGACGTGCAGGTGTCGGAGTGGCAGTCACCGGGAACGGCAGATGGTCGTGCGTCGGAGCGGAGGGCGCCGGGTGGCGCGGACGAGAGTGCGGCAGAGCGGGGCGCGCCGGGAGGCGAAGTCGGGCTGGCGAGGTAGCGGGAGGCACGGCGGAGCGGAGAGCGCTGGCGGGATGCGTGCCGGGCTGGATCTCGGAGGCGAGGGCGGGCTGAGCGGGACCGGACGGGTTCAGGTCGGCTAGACGGGGAAACAGAGAGAGCAGGGGTCAAGCAGGCACGAGAGCACGAAGAGTCAGGCGATCGGGGAGCAGGACGAGACATGAGCCAGTACCACGTGAGGTGACGAGATAATCCGGCGTCGGACTCCTGGCGTGGCTGGTCTTTATGCAGGGCGCTGATTGCCGGCAACGAGCTGCAGGTGCGCCGGAGCCGACGCCCACTTTCTCCGGAGGAGGGCCTGGCTGGGTGGATCGCGAACCTGTAAACAATCAGAACTGCCACGCCCTCCTCCCCGACCCGAACCGTCACATATGCACCAAACAGCATTTCAGAGTACCCACCCTTTTTGGAGTCCTTGGAAGGAGTGATGGATAGTGCGCCTTCTGGGAGCTTCATCGTTGTGCAGGGTGACTTCAATGTTGACAATGACAGTGAGACCTGGGAGGAACGGCCCCCCTGATCAGAACCCAAGTGGTGTTCTGTTACTGGACTTCTGTGCTCGTCACGGTTTGTCCATATCAAGCACCATGTGTTTGGACACAAGGGTGTCCATGTGTGCCATTGGGCCACAGTTTGATGATCGACTTTGTAGTCGGATCATTAGATTTGCGGCCACATGTTTGGACCCTCGGGTGAAGAGGGGCGGCGCTAACAACTGTGTTGGCTCCAATGGTGGGGGAGGATGCTGGTCTGGCCTGGTAGTCCCAAACTGTGAGGGTTTACTGGGAACATCTGGCGTAATCCCCTATCAGAAAGAGTTTAGACTCCCACCTCCGACAGAACATTCCATGTCATTCCTGTCCCTCTAATGCTATATTTTTGTAGTTATCTGAATGATAGTTTGTAATCTAAAGTCTCAAATGCTTTTTTTTAAATTCTAAAGTATCTATGCATGATGCATAATTATTATTGCATATTTTCTGTTTACTATTGCAAATGTGATTTCTTCACAAAATCTTAGGAGTGCAAATTGTGTTGTCCTTTTAGTCTTGAAGTTCATCCGGTACTGGGCCACTAATTACAAACTAAAAGGGGCTCTAGTGCCACCTATAGCATGGGAGGTGAATATAATCTTGGCAACGAATTGATCCCCCTTTCTCTTACTTTCTGTTGTAAAATAGGATGTTTAAGATATATTTTTTCTTTCAATTTGTGTGCTTAGTTACCTCAGTTTATGTTTATACAAAACAGTTCTACACGTATCACATCAGAAAATATGCCATGTTGTTACATTGTACTTAATATAATGAAAGGTGAAGTCAGCAGCTGTTGTTTTTTTTCAGCCAAAATTGAAGAGACAGAATTACAAACCATGTTTATGGCTCTCTAAGATGAATCCATGAGACTTTTTTCTCAACCACTACAGCCGTTGACGGTGAGTCACGGGAAAGCTGCAGCTGAAGCAGATGCTTTTACTGGCGGTTATTGAACGTCCAAGTCTCCCCTAAGCAAGTAGAACAAAATGACCTCAACAGCTTATTTGGTTGATGGTTAGATTTGGAATCACTGTCATGAGTATGGATACAAACAAAACAAAAACAAAAATACAATTGAATACGACAACAAAAAAAAATAAACTCTTAAATGCGCAATAATTGTTACCTCTGCAAGTCACAAAGTGCATTGAAGGAGGTTCTGCTTTTTCTTGTTTATCCATCTTCTGTACCACTTATTCTCTATTTTGTGTTTATCACATTTGCTTAGAACAATCAACTACGGTGTCTGCAGAGCTAATTTCCAAATGATTGCAAATTTAACAGCATTTTTTCCATCCTGTGTTATATTATCCGCTTCCTCTTTGGTTTCAGTGTGGAGCAGTTGTCCTCTGGCGGACAAAGAGGTCACTGAGACAGACAGTTAGAGAAGACTGGTGCACATTACGACTAATTGATGCAATCATAATAAAAGGGCAGTAAATCCCCACCATTAGCTTGTTAGGAACGGGAAAGTTCGGCTGGCTTTTGTCACTTGTTGTTCCTGCTGTTGCTGCTCATACCTTTGATTGTGTCTTCACGCACAATAATACACACACGGGTTTCCTTCCCTTGTTGTTCCTGGTAGCTATTACTTCAAGTAATGTTAATTCATATATTTAGATGCCAATTCAGAAGAAAATAACAGTAAACATGCAAAGAGATCGCTATTTATATTCTCTTTTTCTTTCCTCTTCTGTCTTGCATACTCCTGTCACTGTGTCATTTCATTACTTCACGGGGAATTCCCTTATTTTCTGGTCACAGTGGTTGGCTCTGAATAGAACCAGCTCGGATGAGAGCATAGAGTGGAGGTTGTGTGTGGCTGCGTCTTAGCTGGATTGGTGGAAGAGGGGGTGCATTAATGACCAATGAAAGGCTGTTTTGTTGGGCTCCTGCTGTTTGACAGTGGAGTTATCCTCCCAGGACTCATCTTCAGCCAGCCACACCCGCTCTGCCTTTCATATGGTAAGGATTCCCTCATGTCTTTAACACTCACTCAATTTCTTCGGCACTCCCGAGCAACTAACAGGGCAACCCACCCAACCCTGCCTGCCCCCGCTCTGCCATGGCAACCGACCACCTCCACTGCTCCCCCAGCAACTGCTTCTACTCCAATGAACCTGCCCCGGCAACTTCTTTTAGCTCCCAATCAGTTCAGGTTCATTTCGGACTCCCTCGCTGGAAGGGTTAGGAGGTGGGAACAGAATGAGTAGAATAGAGATGGGCCGAGATGTGCGCATAAGGGGTGTGCATGTTATGGTGCAGTTACCACCCCCTATAACTTACACTCAAAAGTTGTTGTTGTTGAGACTTTCGGCTTGCCATCAGGGGTCGCCACAGCCAGTCACTCGCGTGATTATTTGGCACAGTTTATGTCTGATGCCGTTCCAGCCCGCAAACCCACCCATTACTTTTTTTTTTTTTTTTTAGGGTTGTGATCAGCAGTGACTGGGTGACATGTATGCTTCCAGTGCAATTTACACTCAAAGGTATCTGGTGGAAACACAGATGGAAAGTCGCTCGAATGAATGGATTGCTTCTGACTGAGTCGACAAAAGTAAAAAAGGTGACATTTTCAAATTAAAAGTTTGTACACACACTCTTACTTACTTTGAGTGATAAACTGTGTAGTAGAGAATGAGAGGTTGATGTCAGTTGGCGGCAATGCCAGATTGGGCCCTGGTCAAATAAATGTTGGATTTCCACAGGATCTTCACTTCTGGATTTGCATTTGAATCCATTTGTGAATAGCTGGAATTATGCCGCCGTGAGTGGTGTCCAACAGAGCTTTTTTCCAGACTGTCTCTCGACCCATTCTTTTCTCATTATTCTCACTCCCCCCTCTTCAGCTCTTGTTTTCCAAGGGAAAGCCACATTAGATAAAGATCACGCTCACCATGAAGGTCCTTGCAGTCATCATTCAAGCCATATGTTATGGATGTAACTAAAGAACAGAATGTTTTAAGTTTATATTTTTTAGGGCGAATGCATACAATTATGAGTTTGTTCTTAAGTTGTGAGATACTTTGATCAATAATAAGAAAACATCTGAATTAGTAAAGCTCCTGTTGCTAAGCAGAAGGAAAATTCCCTTCTCAGCTCTAATTGACTGATTGACAGGGAGCTCAGTGGCATGAATATTCACAACACCAGCCCCACCAAGTTTTCTCACAGCTAGTAGTAAACTTAGCCAGGGGAGAGAGTATCGCTGTTGGCTGCTTGCTTCATGTGGAAATTCGGTGCTTCTATTCAACTCCCAGCAGGGTTTTTAATAAATGACTGAGGATGGAAGAGTAACGGTTCACGGGTGGTGTTAGATAAATGGCTGTGCTTTAGGAGGTCTTGACTGAAAGGGAACAAGATTTGAAGATTTTGCCCTGCTCAATCTTTTGTCTCATCCTGCCAAAACCAGTAAACACGAATTAAATATCCTAAAAGCGGACGTTGATAAAGTCTGCATCCCACTGAGGGGTAAAAGTGAGGAAAATGGACATCTTACTATGCACAGCACACCCAAAACAAATAAGAAAAAACATGCAAAAATATAAATCGTTTTTCACGTGTAATGTAAAAATACTGAAGAGCAGCAGAATTGTTTTGGGGTTCTGGAAATCCGGCATAGGGGATGTAGTGGAACTGCTGTGACCCTTAATCATTTAATGCTTAGAAAACAAAAAAATAGTATGTTACAGTGATGCAAGCACAATTTGTAACCGAGTATTGTGTCTGCAACCCACACAAAATCAAATTGTCAAATACAGGTTTATTCCGTTTATAATCATTCCAAATCCAAACACACATACCTGTATACACGCTGTGGTTAACTTTCCTTCTTCAGTATTACAGTGACTTCTTGGTTACATAAAAGGGATGTAGTGAAATCCAAGCTTGTCTTCCACCCCCAGACTCTTCCTGTCTCACTTTTCATCTCTTTCATGCGTGGATGCATAATTATTTTAGCTCAACCCTTTCATGCCTGCAAAACTGCAGCCTAGCAATCTTCAATCTGAGAACAATGGAAGTCATGAATATTGATCAAAATCGTAAATACTGTAGAAATGCCAAGTGTTTTCTTTATAAGAAGGTTTGTATGTCGACACACGTTGTTGTCTTCAATTCAAAACTTGTAGACACAGATAAAGGGCCATTCACAACAGCGGTTTGTTAACTGCGACCTCTTTTCTCCTCAAGGTTTCTCTGCTCGACCCAAAAAACAACGGGTACACTTTTTTCATAGACCAAGCAAAGAAGGGAAACTTTGGTTTTGGAAGGATGATGATGGGGTAGGTGGTTGAGAAGGGGTCTGGCATCCTAATCGCCCCCCAAACTCTGTCCATAACCACCTCACCCAACTCTATAATGATCCTTTGCGGCAGGGTGACCTGATTTTCGCTCCCAGAGTCCCAAGACCAACATTGGGCCGTAGCAAGATACTTTCCCATGGACAGCAGTGCTCTAGGCCTTCCATTACCATTTAATATCCTCTTTTACCTCCCCTCCCATACCCAACACACACACACACCGCGGGGATGGAGATGGGGCCTACCTGCACCACAAATCACTTATGATACCCAATATCCCTCCTCTTTTATTTGTTCCTAGCCAGTGCATAGCTGCACAAGGGCCCAGTCATTATAGAGCGGCCACAAAGTATGGGTTACTGTGATTTGGATAAATAAGCA
Organism: Idiotropiscis lumnitzeri; assembly: GCF_059441095.1. Classification (NCBI taxonomy): domain Eukaryota; kingdom Metazoa; phylum Chordata; class Actinopteri; order Syngnathiformes; family Syngnathidae; genus Idiotropiscis; species Idiotropiscis lumnitzeri. The sequence goes on along the minus strand of NC_142399.1, from coordinate 16,766,728 downwards.
TCAATAAAGCCTGTGCGAAAGCATCAGGAAATTTGACACCGTATTGGCTTCATTCACTTTGGGGAAATTCTATTTATGTAGCATTGTGTTTTGAGGGACCATGGACTGGATCAATTACGCATGACTGTGATTATATGATTAAATATCCAAGTGTGGATACATAGGCCATATTATGTTCATACTCTAGATTTATATTGGTATAGAAATTGAAACTATAGTCATGTTAAGCCTCAATCAGAGGCTACGGAATGGGCGAACGCGAAGCATGCTTGACATTGAAGTCTATTTCTTCTGATTGTGCCCGTTATGAAAATCAGCATAATCATAATGACGGTAAATTGATATAGAGTGTCGTAATCCACTATAGCTCCCTGCCTATTTGAGCAAACCTATTTACGCATTATATAAGGCCACAAGATGCTGCCAAAATGCTCTGCTCCTTTTAAGGTACCATGTTAGCGGAGGAATCGCTCGTGTTGGCCACCGGCTGCGAGTCGGGTGGCTTGAGAGCAAACAGCCACATTAAGGAAGATGGCAGTCAAAGTTTAGCAGGCAGCTGAGGCTCCTTGTTGGGTGGCAGGGTGGTAAACTTGTCAAGATGATTCTGAGACTCATTCTCAGTGGGCTTGTGCTGGACCTGCAACATTTGACCAACGTAAGAACCTTTTTGCAGACAGTGAATATTCAATGTTGGGTCATTGCAGCCAATCAGATCATGGATTAAATCCACTTGTGCTCTTATTGGTTGATCTTGCAGCGGGAACCAATGACACGCCTTTTATATGTACAGGGCAAGGCACCAAGTCAGCTCATCTCATTGAAATGGGTTTTTCCGCAACATGGCTGCCATTATGGTTGTATTTTTTCTTTTCTTTTTTGATGACTATTTTGGAAAAACCCGCGAAGCACGGAAGCCGCAAAACGCGAAGCACAAAGTGGTGAGGGAACACTGTCTATTGTGATGGAAATCTGCTATAACCTGTACTAACACGACAGTCATGTCTATGTTAATAAACACTTTTGAACAAAGTTTTGTTTGGAAACACAGGACATTAGTCAAATGTGCCGTTTTTGTTCAGAGTCGAGCCGGATAAGTACAGCTCGCTCAACACGACGACGGAAACATCAGCAAATAAAATGTCAAAAGTTTTTGTTAAAGTTTGTCTTTATCAACCAGCTCACCTTAACTAGAATTCAGTGTTGCGTTTCATCCAAAACGCTTGGTGATGTTATTGTGCCAAGCGAAAGTTAAGCCATGATTACTTCCAGCAACAGTGCTTCTTCTTCGTGGGTTTAAAAATTCATGAATCCACCAGGATTGTACCTTTGGCTAAAATACACCCCTGGAATCCGATTAATTCTGGGGGTGGGTTGACAAAATTGTATTTAAGTTTTATCAATATTAAGAATAAAGTAAATTGCCATTTGCAAGACTTCAAAAAGCAGGCTAAAGACGATCCCATATGGTAAATTTTAAGGAAAGGACTAAAGCCACTCCCACCACACGCATCATTGATAATCAGTGATCACAAATCCACTGACAGAACCATTCTAATGCTTGTAATGTCTTCTAATGTTTTTATATTCATTCTAATGCACTAAAATGTCAAAATGTGTTTTTCTAGAACTGACAAAGTTTGTGGTGATTAAATTCTATTGCAAAATGTGGTCAGGAAATTTTATGCACAATATTTGGTTATATTAATCTCTATGGTAACATTGCATTCATCGTCTCGGCCCATGAGTCATGGAAATAGTCTGACCCAGGTACTGGTGAAGCCATTAAAGAGATGTCTAATGTTTTGCTGATTTTGAGTGCGTGGATTTTTTTGTATGATGGAATCCCCTTTCACCAATGCATCCCAAAACATGATCTTCCTTCACCACCCATAAGGGCAAATGTCTCAATCAGTCAAAGTAAATGCTTAAATGAGGTTTTCGCTCATGTGTGACCTTAGCAGGTCATGTTCCAGAAGGTTGATGGGCGAGTGAGCACACTGCTGCCATTTCAATCTCACCATTACCACCTGAATGATCCAACACACAGGAACTAGTTGTTTGGACCAAAACAAGAACTTACTACATGACCACATTACCTTTCTCCATCATGTGCCGCCTCCTCCACACTTGACCCAAAGAGTGTTTGTTAATACACCAAAATTGTACCAGCAGAAAAAAATGGGATCGATTCATGGCTGGACATTTAAGGAGCTGAAACCCCCAAAGACTCCAAGGATGAGGTCAAGCTTAGTCATATAGAAGGTCACAGCTGCTAAAACACGCGGCAAACAAAATTACTTCTGTTTGTTTTTGAAGGAAGCCTATATAACCCACAGGCAAATAAACTTCTTTCACTCCGCTCAACCCTCTCCCCCCGGATTCCCAATCACCCCATGAGACATGGTCAGCACATTTCTGCCCCATGCTGAGGAAAACTAAGGCCTGGCCTGTGTCAGTATTGCTTGACCTCCCTTCTGCCTTACATAAGCCCAGCGTCCCACCTTCCCCCATTGCTTTAATCAGCACATCCATGTCAGAACTCAGCTATAAGTCTGACAGGTAGGTTGGTTGGTTGTTACTTTGCTTGTTTAGCCACCAAATGTTTGACTGCGAGCACATTTGTTGAGCAGTTGTTAGGCAAAGTTAGCTGACCGAAATACCAGATTTTCCTAGTTTCCTCTGCTCCTTTGCTGATGAGACAGTTTGCGAAACTGGATTGCATGTGCTCCAAAGCAGTATTGTTACCAGCTGCATGGCAGACTGTTGACACGCTCTGACCTCTTCACAGAAAGGCTCGAGCCTCATTTAGTCTCATTAGTACCAATTCTCTGTCTTACAGACATTACAAAATCAGGTCCTTTGAGGAGGTAAGTGTGCATCTGTGACAATATATACATCCAAAATTTGGGTGAAGGTCAAACCTTTCTCAAATATTGGGATAACCCATTTTCACACATGATTGGACAGTGACACCCTAAACTGCGATACACATCATGGCTACTTCTTACTTATACAATATCATATATGCGTGTACAAACGTGTGCCACTGCACTAAAATAATGTGAAAACGCCATGAAGAAATGAGTGAATTCAATTTGCTGAACAATTGAAGATGGCCACCGGTGACTTTACTTCTCGCGTGGGATTCCTTGCAGATAGAGCAGAGCATACGAACCAATTTTCCTTTCAATGGCGTTATTCCAATTTGCATTTATATGGCCAAAAGTTAGAAAAGGGGTAGCCAGGGGTCTTATTTTTTAAAAAAAGATTTGTTCAATCTCATGTCAACGCTAAAGTGTTGAGACACCTCCTCTATTCTCATGTGTGTCTGTGTCTGTAGGGAAATTTGGAGCCGGAACACATTGTGTCTTGTCTGTCATCACAACACAGATGTCTAGTGGTTACATCACACAGACCGCACCCAAATCTTCAGATTTCTGATCCCTTAAAATTTATCCGACCCCAGAAAAAGCTCCACCAGAACCACACCATTGGGATCGCTGACAAACCGTTCCCATGTTCCTTCCCTGTAGAAAATGGATTCTTAATGGGGTTTCCATTGCTTTCTCGTTGTCGAATACTGCCTCGTGATTCATCTCCCACACACTTCATCTCATCTTCCTTTGGCTTTAACACCATTTGGCCCATTATACAATTGGAATGGGGTGTAGTGCTGACAGGGGACGTTTGGGAAGTCTTCAGTCTTTTTTTTTTCTTGACGTAGTTTACACATGTGCACAAAAGTATCAAATTGTCGCCATTCTTAGCTCAAGCATGACTGTTTCTTGCTAGACAATATAAAGATTGTGCCCCTGGACTGGTCAACAGCAGGAAATTTATGCATTAATATGATCCCCTGGGCTCTGATTCAAATACTCTCTATTGCCATTTGTGCTTTCCTTTTGTATGCTCCATTCTTTTATTCATTGAAAAGGTTAATTAATGGCCTGTGTAGCAGTGACCTCAACCAATGAAAACATTCTAACCAGCCTGCAAAGAGCAAAAAACAAAGACGTAACATGAGTGATGATGAAAAGAATGTGCAAGGAACTCCACTCTTCTCGCAATGGCTCACAATGCAATCTTTTAATGTCCCTTACTCAAAAGGTTGAGTAATGGTGTGTGTGGGATTGACAGAGAATTCATTTTTACATTCATCAAGATGAATGTAAAACTGTCTTCCAATATACAGTGAATGATTGATGTTGGTTAAATTAGCATGCAGTCCTTTTAAACGGCACCATCAATGTCCTGGAGGGTCCGAATGTGTCTGCAACGCACAGAGCAGCTAGTTGATCCGGCTGGCCCCATCCTCGCTCATTCACAGTGACCTCAGAAATACTCTCCATTTCTTGACATCACCCAAAAGCACAAGCGGTTTGTCTCTTTTTGTCATCCTCACATTCTAACGCAATACGGTCATGTCCGGCAAATGAATTGACGGCTCTGTTCAGAGCCATGAATGGGTGGGAACAGAGTGTGAATAGATATGAGGAGAAAAGGAGTTTATGTTCAGACATTTTGCAATGAAATTAATGGATGTATTGGGCTTCTTCAAATTGAAGACAGAGCAGGTCAAGAGGAGTTTGGGAAAAAGATGAAGACAATAACTGCTCTGCATGCCTCAGGGCTTCTGGAGAAAGTCATAGGTCACCATGCTTGGGTGAGATTCATATCCAAATCACTGTTGGCCCTGCATCTCTTAATGCTGTTAGCAGCCTTTATTGCTCCAGACATTCTCACTTACAACCCCTTGCACTCTCACTCTTTAATTGTTTCCCTCATCTGTGCACACCAGTCTTTGCTGTTGGCAACTTGGCACATCCAGTAAGCCTGAACTGCACATGCACAAATGCACCTCTAAGGAAAATTTAGCTGATAAAATTTCATTTCCATCTAGTTAGAAGGGATAAACAGACAAAAAATGTTGTGTACTAGAGTTTAAATGCAATTCTGTTCTGACCCTCCAAGAGGTTTGATTTGTCAGTCAGATAGTGAGTCCAAGTCTACAGTGTGCCAGTCAGGCAGAACAGATAAAAAGCATACGAGATGCTTCAAGGGGACAATCATAGTTTTCGGGAAACGATTTAAGTGACACAAAGGGGGGCTTTGAATTTCTGGCCTGGTCTTAGACGGAAATCCTTGTAGGGTTAAGTCTGGTCAGAGAACAATTGTAAAAATGTGAAGTTTCCACATTTCATATTGTTGGAAATGATTATTTTTAATGAACTGAATTTAATGACTCATGGTCAAAAGAACTGTCGTGCCCTTTACTAGTGCCCGGTTCTAGTCCTAAGAAGCCATTTGCCACTATATTTCACTTTTGTATAAATTTCACTTGATTTGAACTCAGACAAAAAAAAAATCCCAATGATTTCCTATGCTCATTTGTGCAATTCAAAACTTTGGAACTTTGGAATGCTGCTGTGCAGGGGACATAACTTACTCTCAAATCTTTTACTCTCAGCAGAGTGAAAAGAACTAAAAATAACCGCATGAGGAGAATATGAATGTGGACATAATGTATATGTACTGTATTTTTTAAATAAATATTTCATAATTGAAGTGAACAGCAGCTGATAAAGACAATAAGCATATTTAAAATGCATACAGCGCCATTTGGGCAAGGCTATTTTAAAACATGTATCCACTTTAAAACCTCTTTGTTGAAATATATTTAGACAACTTTAAAGCCCCTTGGGAACTCTGAAGCTCCCTGACCTAGACATGGGCCTGAGGGTATTGGTGAGCTGTATCAGTAGGTGTGGTGTGTGGTTGTAACCGAACCAGACTGACAGCTGCTGTCTGTCGGCGCACCCTCAGTCATCAGCGCCAGTCGTGTACCAACATGGTCCTCGCACCAAGCACAAACCACCTGGCTCTGCACACAAACACGCAAATATATATGTATATATATATATATATATATATATATATATATATATATATATATATATTTATATATATATATATATATATTTATATATATATATATATATATACACGAATACAAATATAGCTTGAATCATTGGAGGCTGTGTCGTTTGGCTGTGCACATGAATGGAAAAAGTGAATAAAAATAGAGAAATGTTAATGTTCCCAGGGATTTCAGTGCCACACAGATGCCTACTTGATCTCATTGTATTTTTCTAATTAACTTAGAAATGACCTCTTGCATGTATGACTAAATTATTATTCAACCCAGACACAGCTGGCATAGCTAAGAAAACATTGCATGTCATCAAGATGTTCAAAAGTAATCTTAGATGTATTGTTTTTGAGTTTGTTTATGGTGACCACATGTGTACTAGAAGCTGCGGCAAAGACCATGTGTTCTTGGGTCATATTCAGAGCATTAACACTGCTTGTCACTAATCATGTGTCACAATGTCTACAGTATATTTAGGCATGCCATGGGTGTTGTTTTGGCTATTCCAATGTCAGAAAGCTTCCTAGTGTGTAATAGGACAAAAGGAATGTAGCCATGCTTCGGTTTGAGTATTCCTCCATTTGCAAACAAAATATAACCCTGAATGTCTGCATAAACTGGTCATAAAATGTGATCTAATTTTCATCAAAGTCCCAACAATATACACAGTTTGCTCGAACAAATATTAGCCCACACAAACAATTATGTTTTCATGTTTTTCTTTTTTTTGTTTAGTTTTTTTTATTGGACACACCATGTCAACATTCTCATTGCAGAGTAAGAAAAATATGCAAAGCCCTAGCCTAATGACTTCTGGAGATAATTGAGCCCAGTCAATATGACAGAGGTGTTGGTTAAAGCTGTCCTTCCCAATAAAACCACACCAGTTATAAGTTTTCTATTCTCACGAAGCATTGCCTGATGTGAACGAAGCCTCGCACAATCGGGCCCTCAGAATCCCGACAATTAAGAATATACTTGCATGAAGCTGGAAAGGATCACAAAAGTATTGCTAAAAGCCTTTACGTTCATTTTCCATAGAAAAATCAGATTGTTGACATATGAAGACTGTTTGAGCTCTTTAACATTTTCTTTGAAATAAAAACAGCTTTATGTATTACATTTATTGTTCGCATTTTCAACACAGTTACAAATTTCCCTGGGAGTGACTGTCCTGTAATTATGACTGCAAAAGCACGACGCAGAATGCGTAATGCCATTAAAACAAACAAACAAAAACAATTAGAGTGTTGACCAAACGATGCCTGGAACATGCTGACATCTCTTTTTACAAAATTACGGTAAGTAAAACATTAAACGAGAATGGCTGTTCTTGGAGCACACCACAGAAGGTGTCACTGCTGACCAAAATGATTGCTACAGGTGTAGAATTTGCAGAAGAGAGCTCAAAAACTACTGTGTAGAACAGGGGTGTACCACTCCGGTCCTCAAGGGCCTCGATCTAGCATGATTTAGATGTCTCCCTCCTCGAACGCATCTAATTCAAATGATTAGCAAGATCTACGGAAGCACGATAAAGATCTTGATCATTTCAGTCGCAATTTCAGCGCAGGAGAGGTGCCTGAGTCCACACTGAAGATTGTCGCACATATAGTAAGTTTATAAGGAACTGCAGAAAGATCTCCGCTTAGTTAGCCGCTGCAAAATTGGCACTTCGTCGTCTTTAACACTGATCATGCATGTTTGTGGAAGTGTAGTCTTCTTTCTGTCACCAAATTGTCACATGTGCCTAGGACGTGTAAAAGAAACTGGCCCTCAGTCAGCTAGAACGTCCATCGAGGCGGAACACAGTCTGCCAAATTCAGATAAACAGAAAACGGAAACTAGACTTGCCTCAAGCTGCGATAGGATAACCACATAAACGGCTGAAGGAAATGAGCAACTGAATGACAACACAGGACTTATGGAGCGGCCGAGTCAGTGTCCTGACCTCACCCTAACTGAGATGCTGTTGACCTCAAAAGAGTGATTCGTGCCAGACACCCCAAGAATATTACTAAACTGGAAGAGTATTGTCAAGAGAAAACCCTTCTGACCACTGTGCAGGTCTACACTAAGCCCAGGAAACATTTGGTTGAAGTTGCAGCTGCCAAAGAATGCTCAACCAGTTATTAAATCCATAAACGTTCACATTTTTTCCTCCCTGAATTGTGACATTTACGGTACATGTTGTGTTCACTAAAAACATACATTACACAACACAAATGATTGTTTGCGTGCTACTCTTTTTCTGCAAGCTGTTTATCTATTGCTGCGACTTAGATGAAGATCACGTGAAACTTTAGGTCCAAATTATGCAGAACTTCCAAAGGGTTCATTTGCTCTTTCTTACATGTGTAAAGATGTTTAAATGAAGATACCCATAGATCTGATAGAGCTTGTCACTGTCCACTAGAAACCCACACAACCCAGGCAAGATTAGTTTTCCTTTTTTTTAGCCACAGTAAAATTTAAACCCTGATCCTGTATCCCACTTGACATCTTTATTGACTAAGCCTGTGCCAAACAGAAAGATCTGGGCCAGAATTACAAGCTTCAAAGCCGACTTAATGTTGTCTGCTTAATTTATGCAAATAGAGAGAATATATAGTCGCTTGTGTCTAATTTAACAGTTATTTTCTGTCGCAGATGACAACTATACCTTTCTATGAAAAGAAATTCCAGAAAACTCTGGGAACTCCAATGAGTTCGGCGTTCAAACGACACTGCATGTAAAGGACAAAATGGTCCAAAAGACAAATGGCAACGGTTCGAGTGAGACAAGGTGACGGTGCATCATGTGCTTTTGTTTGCCAACCAGCAATCCAAATGTTTTCTTTTGAATATTGAAATGTTGGAAAACCTTCGTCAAATGACTCGCTATTACCCAAATTAAGTATTTCTTTTTTTTTTTTATAGCGGAAATACATTTAAAATCCAAACAAATCCAAGGTCAACACTTTGATTTGCTTTGATTGCCATTTGAGAACTACATTTTTTTATCTGAAGCTATTTTTGTCCCTCATATTTCAGACCACAAAATATTCCTCATCTGTGAAGGTAGAAAAGAAACATTGTCATGTTGCTTTAAGCATGACTTTATGCACTACAGACAAATTGTTCAATCCAAAATAAACTAAATATGGATCATATCAGACAGTGTCAGCAGTGGTTGGTGAACAACTTGAGCATTACCTTTTCTGGACTGTTGGGATGCTTGAATATCACCACTCGAGTCTTGAGGTTAGGAACCCGGGAGTTGTGGGAGTATCTATTTCCCAGCACAAACCACTCAGCCTAGTTTAATCCCCATGTTACCTCTGCTCCCAGCAACAACTCCAACCCTGTCCTCTAGGTAGGGCACAGGGCAACCTTTAGGGGTCAAAGGTCAAAGGTGAGGGCAGTTCTTTCAGCTGGACAATAGCCAAAGCGCCACCTGGAGTAAATCAGCCACTGTCTTAGACGATTGGCCGTGACAAGCCACCATTACCACAGCCAAATAAACGTAGTAGAGGAAAAGGATCGTAGGGAAAACCCACAAGACAATCATGCAGATGTGCACACTCACGTTCATCAAAACTGGCAGTGCTGATCCACAGCTCACCTCCCTCGTGGGTGCCCGTGATTATCTGTTGGATTGCACAAGGTGAAGGGTGTCCCGAGAAGGCACGCATCACAGGTTTTAAAGCGTGTGTGTGCACATGTGTTTGTGTGTGTGGAGAGAGAGATTCACGTTTCATGATCACCTTGTGAACTGTCCATGCTGTGTCTGTTTGTCCCAATAAATAATTTCAATGACAAGTGCTAAAATGCTAGAAACAGCAACCTAAGGGGACGAAGCTTGACAGAAGAGGAACATTTAATAAGAATCACCAGATGTACATTTGCCTTATTTTGGAGCCACTATTTGGAAAGAGAACTGAGAAAATCTTAAAATGCTACGAGATGATATTGTGGCTGACCGATTAATTGCATTCGCAATATAATCAAAATTCGATTAAACATAGTTTATGAATCACAAAATCTGAGATTTAAATGTTCATTGAGGCGCAGAATGTAGGGGAGGAACGAATAGGCAGTGCCGTCATCACTGGAATTAAACCCTGATGCCTCAGGTGTGTAAAATTTCTGTGGGTCTTCTATCTCGTGAGCTCTTGCGGGAAGTACTTAACATTGATATTTGTCACTTCACAAGAATAAAAAACAAAACCTGGATTTTCGGCTGCTGTCCTGATGCACATGTGGGAGTGGGGAACTTGTGTATGTGTGTGTGCGAGTTATGTGGCTGATAAATATGAGTGTCTGTGCTGATAGATGACCTGTCGTGCGTGAGCCACCACAGCAGCTGTGCCGCATGTGTGAAATAAAATAAAAGAGTTGATTTTGATTGACATGTCGCTGATGTTTGGTCTATGGAGCGGTGAGCAACAGTAATGCAGAAAACACCAATAAACAACAATGGAGAATAATGCTAAATATTTGCAAATATTTGGTCTAAATAGAAGTCAGATTTAAAAAAAATGTACAACACTTCCATTTTGTGATATGTATGTATCCCAACAAATTTTCCTCTCACTTTGAAAGTGGTTCCATCATGTAATTCATGATTTCAAGCGAATCAAATGCAAATGAAAGTTAGTAGGTTTTTGGTATCTTTATGTTTTGGTATTTGAACTGATCTGCCTCGGTTATGGGGATGTTGTTGTTGATGGATTGAATAGTTGGCAAAAGTTCTCATAGTCTGGCCCCACATGAAATTCTTTCGTTTGGTTTTACCTCTGCGATGCGTAGTTGAGGTTCACTGCGGGGTTCTCCCGTCCTCGACGGCACAGTGTTCATTGGATGCAGGCCTGAACGGCCAAGGGCAAAGTTGATCGAAAAAAAAGATGGTTGAAACCGAAATGATAGAATTTAGAGGAAAGGGAAATCTAATATGAGCCTTTTATTTTGTACTATTATTTCAAAGCAAAGACTCATGGAAAGATCTGAGGGTGGTACTTCTCGTTGGACTTATCCTCTTCCACTTTAATGGGAAACCTGCAAAAAGGGAAAACATTCCTAAGGCACCGCAGAAATGTTTTTATAAAAGATCAAATTCTGAGATTATAATTTATCATTTGGACTTTATGTTAAAGTCATTGTGTTGATAAAACCAACAGCATGAAACAGAAGCGCACATAACGATATTGTCAGTGGTGTACAGTCAGGACCTTCAAGGCTTTCGCTGCTTGCCTGAACTCAATCAAAAGCACTGACCTACACTTACAACCTACACAAATTTGTAATAATTTATTTCCAGTGGTAAATTATCTTCATTTCATTGCATATGTCTTGGCTGCTCGGCTTCCAGTCTGGATTTTTTTTTGTCCAATCAGATTTCAGTTTCTGTGCTGTTATGTCAATATAATCTGCCTCAGGCCTTCAATGTAGAAATGACCCATGCATGCCACAAACACTCACTCAAGAAATGGCCTTTGTTGTATGTTCTTCTTCACATCTGAACCTAAGGCCCCGAGTCATGTATTATTCTATGAATCCGACCGATAGATGTCGTGGTTTTGATTTTAAAAGAAGTGCCCTGGTTTGTCTTTGCATGTCTGTACGCACACTATATGTGGTTGTAAATGTCATGAAAGGAACAGAGAGAGGTTGGTGATGGATGGATGTTAGTGGTCAGATGTTTGCTGGATGATGGTCAGGGGCTTCTCTCCCGCTGTTCCCAACCCTGAGCTACTCTGTTATTAGGGTGACAGACATGTTCTGTTTAGCGCCAAGTGGCTGTGTTACTAACAGTTTTAATAAACCAGACGCATGCAATATTTCAATGCTGTTTGGACCACCGTGTCACACTATGGAAAAAGAGATTCCCGCAAGGAGGGAATAACTGGATGAACTCGGTCAGGGAGTGTTTGTGTGTGTATGTCTTTGTGTTTTGACAGTTGACCTTTGTATGTATTTTAACATGCATTTCAGGTCACGTCATTTGAATTTGACGTATCCACAGTACATAGGCTTATATCTTCTAGAACAGGCTTGGGCAAACTACGGCCCGGGGGCCACATACAGCCCGTTTAAACGTTTTAATCCGGCCCGCCGAACTAAAAAAAAATTAAATGAATAAACTTAATGTTTTATTTTCTAAATCTGTGGTATGTCAAAGACAGATATTTTGTTGTAATGCTTTTGTTCATTTTCATTTAAATTAAATATTTTCTTCCTCCGATAAGGTGAGGTTACCAAAACACTCCATCCATCTGCTCCTGGTCCGGCACCTCTGTCAAATTTTAGAACCCATTGTGGCCCGCCAATCAAAAAGTTTGCCCACCCATGTTCTAGAAGAATAACTAAGTGTGAACAGAGAAAAATAGATGACTGTATTGATTTATTTTAAAATACAATTCTGTGACTTCTGAGTTTAATTCCCCTACATGACCTCGCTCAGAATCTCAAATCTACTCTCCCCATGTCATGATCTGTTTAGTGATTTATTTTTTTGACTTTGGGTTCATGTTTTGCCTTGTCTTTCTGTGTCTTCTGTCTCGTCATGTTTATTGTGTCCACCTGTGTTTTTTTCCCAAGTGTTAACCAATCAGTGCTTTTTGTGTCTTGCCTAGGTGCTTCTCCTTGTCTTGTTTGTTTTTAGTTCTCTGTTTGCTTTCAGTTCTTGTTGGTTCATTGTCCATGTCGGATGTTGCTCATGTCCATGTATCCTGGCTCCTAATAACTGACTCTCATCTGGTCCTGAGTGTGTTTCAGATTTCTTAGTCATCGTCATAGTAGTTATTCAGTTCATTTCAAGTCCTTGTTTGGTTGATCCCTGTTATTTTCCATTTTGATCTTTTTGTTTTTCCCAGTCCCTTGTTTGCCTTTTTATTATCAATTAAATACCATTCAAGTTACCCCTGCTTTGCTCCCTGCGTTTGGATCCTCCTCTTCCTCAACCATCACGCAAACCGTGACAACCCATTGCAATGATTGAAAATAGAATTAATGTGTTCCAGTTCCACACCATAATATTTCTTACGCTTTTAATCAAGAAAAACAGCACCAATCCAAAAGTCATGCACACACAGAGTAGAACATTCGTGTGTTGTGCCTTTAAGTGGTGTGCCGAGTGGGAAATATTTGGTTTGTAAATCAATTTGTTAGTGAACTGCGATTCCACTGGGATGTTCCACCTAAATTCTTTCCATTTTTTTTGTCTTGTCTGGAGCGATTTAGGTCATAAATTGTGACTCAGTCATTGTTCATAAGTCGAGGAAAAAGATCGCCCAAGTGATGAAGCTGTATCTTGAAAGATTCACAAGGTGAAGAATGGAAAATGGATAACATCCAGCCACCCACCCGTCTTTTTTGTATAATATTTGTGCTCATTAGGGATGAGGGCAGGGCTGTAGCTTATCGCAAAACTACATTTCTTCAATTGACCTATCATGTATGTTTTTTGAAATGTGTAAGGAAGCCAGAGGAAATGGAAAAAAAATCAAGCACTGGCAGAACATGGCTATCCTGTGCATTTGAGCAGATTGAAAACCAGATGTCTCCATTGCGATGCAGATGTGCGAAACCATTAATTGTACTGTACTTGAAATTTTTAATTGCGTAATGTTTGCCATGTACTTTTTGTGGAGAATTTGATGTTTTTTCAATGTGTGTAAGCCTACAGGATGCATACATGTCAACCATGCAAGTACTTTCGCACACACGCACACACAGCTCCACCACAGCCGCTGGCAGTCCTCAGCCAGTAGAGACAAAGACAAAGATGGATACTGGGCCAGGGAATCCAGCTAGTTTTGGCCCTCCCAGGGCAGCCCACATAACAAGAGGACCATGAGCAGGTCTTAGCCCGCCATAGAGGACTGGAGACGATTGCCCGCAGGATAAACGGCAGGACGTGGCTGTGTAACATCAGGGATGATTCAGGGAGTGCTTTCATTCCTTGCCAGTTCAACACAAAGCGTCCAAATAGAAATGCAAATGAAAATACATGTTCACGAAGAAAGCCAGACAAGTCGTAGTTCTTCCTCCTTGTCTAGCTTTTTTTTCCCACTACTTTATGATAATTTAGTATTAAACACATTTCTGTACTGCTTTATTAATGTCCAATTACCAACATTGTGCACATACACACTTAGATTCCAAGTGATGCTAATGCTAAAAAAGTCAACAAACATCCTTAGCAATGCAGGACATTTGGGAATGGTGCAAAGAATAACAAACTTTAAATGTGATGTGAATGAATAATATCATTGGAGCAGCTTTATCGGAATTGGACCCTGATCATTTTAGGAGAAGGCTTTTTACGTTGGAAACTATTTCATTCTCGGCACAATGCCTTGATGATATTAAATCAAAATAAATGTGGATGATGAATATATTTGCACTTTTTTAATGGCTTTTCCTGTTTTTCCAAATAGTTTTTATCAGCGCTTTTCCAGATGAAACAAACTAGCTGGCATGTTGCCATTAACTAGATCGACCAAGAAACTTCAGCAAGCTGCAATTACATTTTATAGAGAAAGTTGAACAACAAATAAATAGTATAGTGTTTGGTGATTAAACAATATTTTTACCCTGCACAATAATGTAGCTAGTCGGCTAGTGTGCGTGAAAGGTTTTCTCAGATGGCCTTACTATTAAGGTAACAGCAATAATATTTTATTATCACCGCCAGCAAATCATACTTATGACTTATCACTGTGTAAATGTCAGCCGTGCGATACAATATATTCAATAAACAGCGCCTAACAACGACTGAAAGCTTAGTGAGCTGCAAGAGGTATCAAGGTAGGGGGAGGTCATGAATTTTGAGCCGCTGAGTCTTTTGCTGGGAACATGAGCAATTTCTAGAGGCTTGCATAACACGGGTCCAAACACTGTTAAGGCAGAGCCTGTGTAAAAGGTGAAGCAGACGCAATTAACACTGCGGTGTGATGTATGGGGGAGCTGAATGAATGGTTCTAGCTTTTCCCTGAAGGCCCACGTACACACACACGGGCACGTATTTTCCACCTGTTACTGGCTGTACTGTGGAAAGTGCCTGTATCCTGAGCGCAGCACATGTACCACAACATTAATCAATGCTTGACACATCCACCTGTATCCACATACAAAACAATATTTACGTGCTCATACACCCTCACGACATGAATCATTTTAATGACCTCGGATCTGAGAACGAAATAAATAAATATTTTTGTACTTTTTCCAGGCTTAGTGCATTATTATTTCAATGTCAGCAGATGAGCAGAGGCTGTTCCGTGGTCTATTCCTAGCCCGTGGTTATGGGTGAGTTTATAGATCCACCGTCTGGTATGCGCACACTTTGCCACCCTCCATGTGCTGTAGATTAGGCTCTTTGTTCTCAGCCGTGATGCCAAAACACTCGCTCATTAATCACACGTTTTGTTTTTACTACTCCCCTCTTCCAGCAACCTTCCTCCGGCACAACTACCAGGGTGTGAACTCCCAGCCCCGTGAAACCACACTTTGCTGTCCAGCCAGCAGTTAGGAGGGAAAGTGGGTCATTGAAGAAAAAAAAACACACACACTGCGCAACCTCCTGAAATCAGCAGGAATCCAAGACCACCGTGTACACTTGTGGTTATGTTGCCTGCTGTATGGTCGAATCATATCAGTGTTGAATTCGAATGACATAATGGCGCTAACGCAGCAGCATTAATTTTTGCTTTCATTATATGTGTTCTATAAGCACAAACTACTCTCAAAGTATCGGCTTGTATTTTAAATATGTTGTAATAAGTTTAAATTTTATTTGATTTCTTTAAAGAAAATTAATGGGTGACACTATTTAGTGTACCTAAAATTGGATGTAACACTGAAACATCAGAACTGTACAAACATTAAAATCATGAATTGTAAAAAAAAAAAAAAAAAAAAGTGTATAAAAATAAAGCAATAATAATAAAGATGATAATAATGATGATAGGAAGCTAAAATTTGCTCCCTTGATTTTACAATCCTGTATTTAGTATCGGGAATAAACTTCGCTCTTGGTTTCCTTGATGTTGCAATCGCACTGATTCTCATAAATTGAACTAATCTCTGCAAATTAGAACCCCATAGAGCTGCACTTTTGGCCATTTTTTTATATTTTTCATGAGTTTTGTCGATCAAATTTGTCCATGAGTTGCACTGACATCTGTACAAACCAATCAAATTACGTCCCCGCATCGCACTTTCACATGCTCACGTCCTAGTTCATAAAAGAGGAAGAACGTTGCATCCTGATCAGCCTGCCATGAGGGTTACCGTCTTTCTTGTGGTGTTGGATTGGAGTAAACTATGCAGGCAATGCGACTGCTTTTATGCAGCCCATTTAGAATGTAGATACTTGAGTCCAACACTTTTAATGCAAAACTCCAAAACCATAGCAACCTTTCAGAAAAGCTGCCGCAAATTAAATTTTTCAACCGGGGATCCTGAGCCAGCCCGCAAAATGTTGGAGGGACTGACTGGTTGGGTTATGGTACTAAAGCTGAACATAAAAAAAAACATTGGTTTATTGGTTTATGCCGCCATCCAATAGCATCTGCTTTGAGATTTAAAACTACAGCAACATGCAACAGGAGCTTGAGTTACACTGTGTTGGAGGCCTCTGAACCAGGACCTTGCTGGCTGCCTTTGTTTCCAACTTTCAGCTGTGCCCACACACACACACACACACACGCACGCACGCACATTTGCACACACTCCCACACAAACATGCACTCTAAGCCCATTTCCCAAAATATCTCTTTAGCACTAGACGCTTGCCTTTCGCTTCACTTCTACTCTCACAATGCCCCTGCCTCTTTGTCGTCGCCTCATTCCCTGCCCCCACTCTGATACAATCGTGAATTAGCATTTTCCTTAGATTTACCTTTGTCTTTGTGAGCGCTACCCACTCCCACCCCCACCATCTCTATCCACTGGTATGTGGCCCTTCATTAATCGGCAATGCCCCCTGAAATGACCCGCCCCCCAAAAACGGGCCAGTGGGGCTTTTGCTGGGAAAGGGGGACCTTTAGTTCTCATTAACACACAAACACACGCACCCCTACACACACACACAGACACTCACAAACAATCCCAATGGAAGCTTATTCTGTCCTATGGCCTCATTAGCATGGTACCCTCACTTGGGTTCTGTGGTGCATTATCAGGCTAGGCAGGGGAGCTGGCGCCTCTTTTTTGTCAGAGCTGGCTTTTAGAGATGCAAAATATGATACCCATTCATTTCCCCTCACTACCCTCTCTAGTACTTCAGTCCAGAACTCCTCCCACCCCAAAGTCCTACTATGAGCGCTATCCCAGACCAGCTTACATGCTGTCCACCTAAACCCACTCCAGCTCTGTATGAAGAAGCTCACTTGATCCACATGCCTATGCCAGGTCCTGACAAGCCTTGTGCCAGTCTAGACAACCCACCCCCTGCCTCTGGTTGTTCATCAGATGTTGATGAAACTTCAAGCTACCGGTCCTGGTCAGTCTACCCAAGTCACAAGGCTCTCAGCTGAGTCAGTCTTAGCCCTCAGTCTGCCACCCAGACTGTAGTGGATGGAGCCCAACACTTAACAAAGCCAGCACAGCTTCTCTTGACTTTTCTTCTCAAAAGGTTTATCCAAACTCCTGACGAAAAGAAAGCGATGGACTATGAGGAAACCATTTCAGTATGTACTGTTCATGAAGGTCATATATACTGTGCCTGTGCTCTGATTTGAGCAGAAGGCAGTCAATGATGATAAACTCTGAGATAAGTTTTATTTCCATAATGAATTTAAGAATTTGCCATGAAAACCTCAAAGTGAACTGGAACAGAGCGTTCAGGCATGAACATTTCTGTTAACGGGCAAGTATTTTGTATTATCAGATCATAATCAGATCATTAATCAGATCGAATCAAAAATTAGCTTGAAATCCTATTATAATAATTTTGGTTTTGGTAGCCTGATAGATTTGATTTCGTTTTATTGTTTTGTTCACATACATAGACTGAATAGTAAAATCATTTGATGAAATTAATAAATTAAGTAGATGGCCTCTATTCATTACATTAAGGTTTTAATACTACTACAATTAATCATATAAATGAAATTGTATATTTCATGATGTCTAGCATGCCTAAAAAATCCTTTTGGTGTTTCACAGGATTGTAGATTTGATGCATTTACCTCCAACCTTCCAGATACATATAAGAAGACATAGTTTGCATATCAATTTAATCAATAGAATCCGTACCATACATCAGTAACCTAACAGGGCTTTCCAAATCCCATCAAACTGGTCATTCATGCCAGGCTTCTTTGCTCTGCAGTTTTTCTCTTTGAATGTCACTGGGCTCTATTGTCCATTTCCCCAAACCCCTAAAAAAAAAAAAAACGAGCACTCTCCCACAGTTCAACCGCATCTGACATGGCTGACCTTCGCGTCAACCTCCTGCACCCCAGCCTCTGACCTCTTTGCCAAACTGTGAGGTCGAGGTACCATTTCTCCATGACCACTGCATCATGGGAAACGCAGTGAGCAGAGAAAGAGACAGAGGGGTTGGGTCACATCCCCAATCAGTGATGTAAAACAGAACCATTGTTAGTACGGCAGAGAGGGGAAAAAAAATGATTAATGCAACAGAGTGTTTGTTTGAGAGATGAAAGGGTAGAAAGGGGGAGGAGAAACAGCAGTAAGAGAGAGAGGGGGGGAGAGAGAGGAAGGGGCAAGAGAAGAATGAGGGCATGAGAAGTTTTGTGACGTGTAAGAGTGCAGAGTCTGTTCAATGTCTAGGAGAGGAAATCTGGTGTGTGTGCGTGTGTGCGCATGTGTGTGTATACGTGTGTATTGGGGGTGGGGGCACTGAACGAGGGACAGGAACTGATGAAGTGTAGCTGGAGTGTGTGTTGAAGGAGGGGGTGCTGGAAATACGTTATGTAACCTTCTCTCTGGGGAAAAAAAATGAGGCGAAGGTCAGCAAGGGAGGAGAGAAGAGAAATGTCGCACGTAAGGGAAAAAAAAAATCAAGTTATGATCTCTGCGAGTGTGTATGAGCTTGCAGTGCCCTATTTTGATTTCATTGCCTATTTCCAGACATTAACAACTTCCCGCTCTTGCATTTTTTATTGTACTGTTGACATATCCCATACATAACTTTTTTTTTTAATTGTGTCTGTCATAGCCATCGCAGTCAATCCAAAGCGTAAAATATGTAAAATAGGCCATCAAAATGTGTTCTGTGCTATTCTTTTCCTGACATTTCCTACTAGCCACGTTTACAAGACATGGCAACTTTTTTTTGTTATTTCTGATTGACATCATTCCAATTGAAGATCTTGACATGTGATGTGATCTATTCCAATCAGTCGTTTACATGCGCAACTACATTCATCACTACCTGCTGTTAAACAGCTGCGTGACACTCATGGATCGATTTAAACAATGGGATTTACTAAGAAGTAGTTCAGTCATTAATTTAGCACAGTAGTGGGGAATTGTTTTTCCATTTTATTAAATGGTCAGCCTAACAAAAATATGTATAATAATGTATTTTAGAACAAATGTTCTCATCGCAGATAAGCTCTAACTGGAAGCCACCATTTTCAAGCATGTAAAAGACCACGTCACTTCACATTTATGTCAAGTAGCTATTCCAGTTGAACCGTTATCCTGACATCTGTTCGGATTGTCAAAAGGAATGCACCACCCCTGTAAATACGTATGAAATTCCACTCCAATTCAGATTGAGGTGTCTATATGGAAAAATTGCTTTCCTAGAAGGTGAAGAATGTGAAGCAGTCAAAGCAACAACGTTAGCATGTAACATGAAAAAAAACTTGTCTCCATGACAACATGCTCGGTCAGATTATTTTAACATATGGCAAAATGTGCGCATGAAACAGTGGTCGGTCATCTGCCTCAAGCATTCTGGCAGGATTGACACAGTGCAGAAGAAAGACACATTTTGATAACAATGACAAATAGATTTCAATCAACACTGATGGAAATATGTTTCCCATTAAATAATCATTAGTTAGCTAACAGCTGGCGGCAACAGGGATGTTTTAATTCCCACCTTGTCACGCCTATGTTATATGACTTAGTCTGACTCAACTCAGATCTCATAAACTGTCAGCATATGAAGTTACTCAGGATTTTCTCAAAGGCCTGCATGATGGAACGTACTATTTGGCAAAGGACTGAAAACATCCTGCCAAACCAAGCCGTCTTTGCTCTGAATGAGCCCTTGTGCGGCGCGTTTTGACACTCTTTTATGATGTCGATGTGTAGAAACAGCTATGAAGAAATGAATCAAACTCCAGGGGCCAGAGGGGGGGGGGGCTTTGATTACAGTTAAACCAAGGATTGTATTGAATAACTGCTCTTGCGTGGTGTCACATTATTGAGGGATGTGTAATGTTCTCTTTCATTCCTCAGGGGTGATTGAAAAATACACTGTATAATGAAGAAACACGGTTATATAATTATGGTTGCATTATATCATCTGTTGTTCTCTTTGTAATGTATTGTCAATTTTCAGATGTTTCAAGCACATATTGTGAATCAATAACATGGGTTATGTTTTTTAAGATTATTAACATGGTAGGCTAGTGTAGGGTTGAGGTGTCTATATGGAAAACTTTTTTTGTTATTTCTGATTGAAATCATTCCATCTACTCATCTCATCTACTGGTTGAATAAAAACATGTTAGATTGCAGTACAATATTTTGACATGATGTAAACAATTAGCAAATATAATTATAAATATTTGACTGACAAATGGAATTTTGTAATAATCATAGATAATCATACCGGTAAAAAGAAAATAAAGAATAATAAAAATAATGGCTGTCAAAAGTAAACCGTTAACTCTGGAGATTAAAGTAAAAATGTTTAACTCAGTTAACTCAGTTCGATTTATTTAAATAACTTACATACTTTGCATATGTTGTACCATACTAGCTGTACATCTTTTTATCACATTTTCTTAGAACAAAACACCCTGCTCAAGTTACCACTGGGCCTTGCAAACCAACACTGCTGGAGTGCCGATGCTTGTCGGCAATTTTGAGAAATGCATGTAAAGATGTCTCTGTTTAGATCGTATTCAAGAATCAAAGAAACTTATTAGAACAGTCGTTGAATTGAATATACTTCATATTTGGTGACTATGCATTAATTCCAAGATATTATTCAAGGAATATCTGTTACAAGCCTCACAAAAATAGTAGTTGAAAAATGTGATTCATCGCAATTAACCCTGGAATTTTTTTGTGATTAATTCACAAAAAAATTCATCAATTGACAGCACTAATAATAATAATATTAATACATGATAGTATGTGATGTTAATGGGGAAGTTTTATTTACAAGACTTTGTTCAGTTCTGGCCCACTAGAGAGAAAGCATTCTGATCAATAGTTAGATTAATATGAGTTAAGCAGTAAAATCGACCCGTTTTTGTCCATCTCAATTTTGCCACTTGCTGTCGACTGACATCACAGTTACTCAGGGCGCAGATATCGTCCAATCATGGCTCAACTTCAGACAACTGGTGATGGTGATTGGTCATTATCTGAGCCCTGAGCAACTGGGATGCCATTTTTAGTCGACTGAAGTGTCTGAGTTGGCTAAAAATTGGATTTTGTTTCTTAACTCATCTTCCACAAACGCAGTATTGATCAGAATGCTGTGTTTAGGCTAGCGGAGGCGCACAGAACATATTTTTAAGGAACATTTTTTCAGGTTGACTTCCCCTTTAAAACAAGCTGGTTTCTGTCCATTGTGTTAGAATGAGATCTGTGGTTCATTCTATGGCAGGAGGTGTTTTTCAAATATTCATGGCCAAATGTGAAAAACTTTGTCATCTACCCCCTTGGGTTGAACACTATATATGGTTCTACAGATGGTGCGGGATAGAATGGCCAGACGAAAACCATTAGAATCGCAGTTCAAACACAAATATGGTCGAACATCTTTGAAGATATACGTATTCCTTCCTTCCTTTCCCTTCTCTTGCCTCAAGGTGTAATTCTAAAAAAGCAAAAATTGTAACAGGGCTTTGCTAAGCGGTCAGCTTGGATTCATTAAAAGAGTGCAGAGGAGGGGTGAGGGAGGAGGGTCCCATCAGTCTCTGCATGCTGTAGCATGACAAGGGAGGAGAGTTGGGTTGTGAGTGTGTGAGTGTGTAAGCTGGACTTTTTCTTACTGATCTGAGCTTCACGGCCCCTAATTAATGGCTTCTGATGGAGGTGGGGTCGGACAATAGGAGCTTTTCAGCAGGACCTTGGGGCCCTCATCCTGGACTCATACTGGCCCGTCCTGCAGGCTCATTGTTGCCCTGCTCTAACTTTTGCCAGCTGGGCCATGTGGAAAACTCCAAAGCAAATTGCGAAGAGGCACTACCTCCATTGGTGTTCGTACAGTTGTGTCTGCACAGAACCACCTTATTTATATCGTTGGGTCTTTGAGGTGGTAATAGTGACCCCAAAGTCCATAACCTTCGTTTTCTCTTGCAGGCTTCTCTCCAATAGGTTCCACAGTTTACTAACATAATGTGGTGAGCTGATCTTTAAGTGTTTTCTTTTTTATTCCTTAGATGATTTAGAGAGAGTTTTTACTTTCAACTATTCTAAAACTATTCGAAATGTACAGTGCTTCAGCTCTTGTGTATTTTTTAAAGTGCACGTAACAAACACTGGGGGTCAGTATTGAGTAAAGTATACAAGCTTGATGCCACCCATCATCACTCATGACTCATGATCCCACAGGCCTGTTTTTGGTCATGGCGTGTATAATGATGGCTCATGTCACCTCATCATATTTTGTCCTTTCTGATTTTGTTTCTCTTGAGTTTTTAATTATGTTTTATGTGTCCTTCTCAAAACCCTTGATAGTGTATCTCCCACAAAAACAACTTAAAATGATCTTCACCATAAGTGTTGTGAATTTATGCATAGGCTCCATGTGGATGAGGGAGCGGCAGCCACACAAATTCATGTTCAAACCTGTTAGTATATTTGGATTTAAAATAAGCATTTTATTATACCCATAATTGAGGTCTGATACCATGGAGAAGAAATTCAAATGTCACATATATCAGACTTCACTACATCTGTCTTGACCTTTTTTCTGCATGGGTGGGCATGGGATCGAGAAAATGTTTGGCTGTCCATTCATCCATCTCTCCATTTTCTATACCTCTTAATATGTTGAGTGTCACAGGGAGCTAGGTTACCACAGCTGTCGGGCGCATGACACATATGAAGACAGACAACCATTCATACTCACATTCACACTGCCACTGAGAGGAAACTGTATTGAAGTCATGCTAATGTACCACAATATATAGAATATAATAATATACCTAATGTAAAGGTACTATAATTGTTATAATGCAAAGGAAATTCTATTTGATTTTATGCTGTGTTGTGAATTTTACACAAAAATATATATACTGTACGATGTACTACAACAGAATCAATGGAAATTCTAAAATTATATTCCTGCCTAGCTATGAGTGAAAACGGTGACCCCCACCAAACAGCCAGAGTCTGAGAAGGAAGTGCAGTCTTTGACACAGTTTTGCACATAACACATCAATGGCAATTCCATCTCAGAGATTTAGCGTTCAGAATGCCAAAGTATTTACAGAATATCGCTTGGGGGGTCACAGATATTCCCAGTGGTTTTGGCGGCAAAAGACAGACATGGTTCATCTCACACCAAGAAATGGAAGAAGATATTTCAGTACAATAGACAGAGTAGCAGTCACCAGAGCGTAAAAGTCTTTAACTAAAAGTCTCATCAGCCAATTTGATGATGTAATTATTTGCCTACAGCATCAAGACAGAAGTAAATAATTAGCGTAAAAATTCTCAGATACCGTACACATCGATACCACTTAATATCACCCTGACACATACCTTCTGGGTATCAGCCATATCCAATATTTTGTATGTGTGTGTGTGTGTGTGTGCGTGTTGGTGCGTTTAGGTGTGTGAAGGTACTTTTAGGTCACAATTGACAACACTTCACATTGTCCGCAATATAAATGATGAACTCCTTGAGGAATGATACGTAGCATGATGTAACTCATTATTTTGTAACATTTAATTATTTGTAACATTCTACAGGACACGTACATTTTGCTTTGTGTGAGCTTATGAGCATTGAACAGCAGCATTTGCACTGTGACATTCCCAATAATCTTCGATACATCAGATAGCAATTACCTATGGTGACAGGGGAAACCTGGAGCCCATTAATCTGCACTCTGAAAACGTTAATCCCATTACAGTGCTAAGGGAGCGAGAGCCCCAGGATGCTCGAGCACAGTGGCCGCAGCCCGGTGACAAAGCTCACTGTTGTCATGTGAAGTGGGAGTTGAGATTCTTTTTCCTGGAGGTGTAACAGTAGCAGCGTAGTCACAGGGCTGCGTTTATCGCACTTTCCAAAGAGAGCTCCTCGTGGTTACATGGAGGCACATGCCTTATTAAACTGCTCTCTATTTAGGGATTGATTCACTTTCTGGCACAGCGACACTCTGTTAAAGAAAAAATAAATTACATGAGTGGCTGTCTCTAATTACCCAACATTCATATATTCTAATTCTAATTCTCTTGAGAAGAAGTAGTAGAAAAATGGATGGCTTAGCTCTTGTAGTATATTACTTTTTATTCTTCATTCTGACTCAATTTGTAGTTTGCTTTAAAATGATATTTCATTTATTCACAGTGAAAGGCAGATATCGGAACACCTATAATGTGAGCTCACTTACGCAGCAAAAATCGCAGAGCAGATTGGCTATTTCATCCTCTTCAATTGTAAAATAACTAATAAAGGTTTAGTATTTAGTGTGTAGTTTAAAGTGATGTAAAACTTTTGAGCATCAAGATGAGAATTGCTTGCGTTTGCTATTATCCACGCCAAGTGTGGCGAAATATTAGAAACAGTTCTTTGTGCGATGAAGTACATGTCAAGCTGCAACTCCAAAATAAATATTTGGTTTAAATAATGCCTTTCCGAAAAGAATCCATACTGAACATTATTATCATTTTAAAGCAGTCGTTCAAATATTGCATTACATTTGTCAGCATAGCTTTTGTTATGTTTAAACATGAACAATTTCTGATTCTTTTTGAACTTGTCATATCAAAAACAACTGTCAACAGTGTTTCCCACTTGTTATCGTATCGTATAATACGGCCAGTGCGCCTGAAGGAGAATGTGTGCATGTGATTGCGTGTGCTTGTGCATATACATTATCTGTCGCTACATGCCTGCCTTCAGCTTATTTGTGGATGTGTTGGCCGAGCTGCCAAAGGGGACGGCATGCTCTGTGTTGCGGCATGCCTCAACCTGTGTATACGGGTGTGTGTGAATGTGTGTGCATGTTTGAGTACAACTCTGAGCCACTGACTGAACGTTCACCAAAAGGTATGAGCCTGTGAGGGATGAGGGGGATGTGCGTTGAATCATTAGCCTCAGCCAGAAATTTCAAACAAACAGTCCATCCAAACATTAAATAAAAAGTTCCTTTAAGTAAGAGGGATAAAGAGCTATTCGTGTGACCTGCTTTTGTTAATCTTAGACCAGATACTTCAGTTAAAAGCAGACATACACTTATATAACCATTCGGCTGGAGCTGTACTTTTTTCAGCCAGAGCTAAGTTATTCAGGGGAGAAAAATATATAAACGCTGCATATGGCCATAATGTGTGTGTGCGTGTGTGTATGTGTGTGTCTGAAAAACTCACACCAAAATAGCACTGAGCATCAGACAAGGCTATGTTTACTTGAGCCTTTATGGGCTTTTGTGGCCTTTACTTCCTTCTTAGTCTCTAACTAGGTCGGAGTTTCTGAACCAATGTGATCCAAAAATTGATGTCAAGAAATCCTGACATGGTTCAGAAAAATTGCTGCCCATACATTGGCCTACTGTACAGCACTAAAAGGCTTGGATAATCTATTCTATAAAGTCATTATAGTGAATATGTGGGCCCAGTCAAAAGTTTTTGATTTTTCTTATTCAGGTGGGCAATTTACAAGACTTTCCTGGTCCGTGGTTTGTTATTCATCATACACAAAAAAGGTTCATTCTGAATCAAGCCTAAAAATTATGAAGCAATGATTGCTTTTCCATGCGCACTCAAATCCAAAATTGACTCACCATCAATTCATTCACCACCCTAATGGACGTACACATGTAGCCCGTTCGACTATCAAGTAGCTTATTACGTTTAAATACCATAGACCCATCTCTAGGATCAGTAGACTTGGTTTTATCCAATACTCAGCACACACACTATAAGCAACACAAGAAATTAAAAATATAAATATTTTTTTTTTTTGATGGCCAGTCTTATCTGGAACAGTCAATCAGGGCATGACTGAAAATAATGTGCATAGGCGTATATGTGACAAATACGTCAATGTTTGCATGTGAGAGTCCTGCACATTTTTCAAAGTGTGGCATTGTGTAATGCTAAAAGACATGTTTGTAAATATACGTATATGTAAATATGAGTGCCGAGGGCACCGAGGTAAACTGGTAGTTGGGGCAGCAGTCCAAAAAAAAAAAAAAAAAAAAAAAAAAAGCTTGTCGCTTATTATGTCAGAAAACTGCAATCACTCATCCCCAAAATAAAGTATGTGGAAATCTCTACTTGGCCACATTTACCATTTACCTCCAAAAAATATTGCTACAATACGTTTTTAATTTTTTGTATGATGGGTTTCTCTCATTTAGTGAAATAAGCTTTGTAGTGAGCTCCTCTATGATGAAGAAAACACCCTAAAGTCCTGTATACTTTGGCGATCATTCTGTTAATATGTGCATAAGAACAGATGTCAACATATTGTGGTGACCTTTTTTTTTTGCAAATTAGACGACGTTTCGTTTCTGACATTAAGATTCCATGGGAGCCACAAACATTTTGGACATCTAAAATAACTATACATTTTCTGTTCCTTTTTTTCTATTAATACTGCAGCTCACACCATGGAACCAGGCTGTCCTGTCAAAACGATATGTCAGTGCATCAGCCATATTGGATGTGGCTATTGTATTAGCCATAATATCACCAAATATTTTTCACCAAATTGAGCTAGAATGACATAATGCAATCACAAGCAATGGCTCAAAATCAATCCAATGAGTTCTGGATTGATGAAACATCTCCAAGGAGCAAGTGAACAAGGCATCTTTACAGTTGTATTGTATTGTATTACATCGTTTACTTTGGCATATACAATACTCCACATACTCAAGAAGGCGTCTTTGTATATGTGTCTTTGTAAACAGCATCATTGATCATTCTTGCTTGCGGTTGACACAAAGGGTGCCATTCAAGCGGTTGTGCTCTGCAAATATATGGAGCAAAGTAAATGCTTTCTGTAGGGTATTAATAACAATCAGCCCCCCCATGCATTTCCATGCATTTCATTTTCACGTGACCCCTTTAAGGCTCGGCTCTGGTGACGGGTCTGGGTGCATTTGCGTAATTCATCTAATATATCCATCCACTATCCAAACAGCTTATCCTCACGAGGGTTGCAGGGCTGGTGGACCCTATCCCAGCTGTCTTTCGGGGGTAGGCGGGTTACAACCTGAACTTGTTGCCAGCCATCTTATATATCTACTGTATATAGATGTGTGTATATATAATTGTCAAACTTTATAATTGCGTATTTGGGAACAATACAGCCAATATTTAACTGCCATCTTGGCTAATTTTGGAAAACATTTATTCCTTCAGGCAATTCACATTGGTTGAAGCAAGCAAGTTCTTGTCTTTTTGGCCCCAAACAGCATGAATATAGAGAATGCTATTGGCTTTGCAGTGTCTGGTGAAGTTAGTGTTTTGTTCTTCACATAATTATCTTTCCATGTGTCCTTTCGGTGGCCCGTGTGCACAACCAGAGAGCATAATGCAACCCTCACGCTCTCACTGTGCATTTGTCTGCATGCCTCTAATTGTCTGCACTGTCTGCCCACATTAGCAGCCTGTTTGTTCCATGGGCCTGAAAGTTGTCCTGGGCCCCCGCACATCAGAATCTCCACCAGAGTCGGGGGGTACGATACAGTAGGGGAAAACAAGGGCTGGTGGTTGTTAGTGGTGAACTTGTATGAGTGTGTGTCTGTGTGTGTACGTGTATGAGGGGTCTTGCCATGGTGCTTGGCCCTAATGGGATCAGAGGGGAGTGGCAGCATGAGGGGGTTAAGGTCAAGCTGAGATGCTGCCAACTTTGGTTAACCACGAGCGTACCCGAGTCCAGCAGGGACAATTGCTCTCTCACGCCATCGCTCCCACTCTTCTGTTATCCCACTTTCTCTGTCTAACCCCCTCCCCCACGCGTCCATCGCCAACTCATTCTCCAGCCATTTTTTTTTTGTCTTTGTCCTTTGTCCCCTCTCAACACACCTCCAGGACATTTTTTTTCACTAATCCATGATACAACGATAGCAAAATCAGCAGAAAAAAAATCGGAAAATAGTAACAAAACAATGAGACAACATTTTCAATGTGTCTAACGTGTTTGTCCTTTTTGGAAATACATTATATTTAAACCCTACTGTAGAATGGGGTGAAGTTTTACACAATGCTTGGCCGCAGTCCATGTCACAGCCCTTCAAGTGCAATGAAAATGCAATTCTCTGAATTTTGCAACTGCAGCAGAGTCAAATGCTCTTTTGGAGGTTAGGAAGCATGTCCAATATATCTGTAAATTTGTAAAGCTTTTTAAGAAGTGTAGCCACAGTTTATTTCACTTATTAGTTTTAAAGGTGAACCAGTGTGATGGTGTTATGGGACTTAAATGACATGCATCTCTTGTTATTTGCTATAGAGTCTACGATGGGACTTGCACTGCATTCATCTTGATCATGTGCATGAAAGCCTGCTGCTGATTGCTCACAAGTGTGATACTACATCATCAGGCAACATGTGTTCACGAATGCCTCTGCAGGAAACACTACAGCGCAGCTCAACACAACATATTTACCGCTGCAGCTTTTGCACTTGCGTCAACACGGCAGCAAAGTAGCAAAAAGATGCAGAGGTAGACCGTTTTAGAGGTTTTGCGGTGAAAAGGATGCCCGAGCAAAGAGATAAACAGTTGTTATCGGTGGCTGTGAGTTTAGTGCAGTGCTGGGTGAGAAACCGCAGTGTATGTCAGGAAGCAGCTGGCACGCATGGGGTTCGAATGTGCTGATGTCAGGGAGACGGGCGATGATTAGAATTGCATACAATCAAATAAGGAAAGAGAATATTGCACTAGTCACAGCTTATGGTTTCAATGTTGATATGGAACTTTCTTTTTGTTTTTACGTTGCCTAGTAGCTTAAAATGTTTATCTTAACTGTCCCCACTTCGCTCTGCAGACAACTTCATTATTGCCACTTTCTTGCATCTGTGTTTTACTAATGCTGATGATCAAATGTTGTTTAAGCTTCTCAGGCTTGAATTTATGAAGCGGTATCACTCAGAAATGAAATAAACCCTATAAAAGTATTATATTTAACCTGAAATCAGCAGTTCTTTGATATGGCAGGGCTGCCTTTACCTATTTTTAGGCCCAGGAGCTAACCATATAACCGATATAGTTGTAAAAAGTATTCCTGGCACTTGATAGACGTACGCTCCTGTGTTCCAGCCCAGGTAAGCACGTAGGTTCCCACTCGGGGTACAGTGCGGTGATCAATTGCATTTCATATACACAGGCAACTACTGAAAATGTTTACGTGCCAATGTCATGCACGAACTTCAGTGACTCTAATTTCTGTTTCTGCAATGTTCAAGCTTGCCATACTCGGGCGTGTGCTGCGTACCGCCTGCATTTTGATGCAAATAAAGGATGCCGCGAGGATTGGCTGGGAAAACAGTACGTTCCGTCCCACGATGGTGCCCAAATGCCAAACGCCCTGTACACCCATTTTTGCTGGCGCAAAGTCGAGCTAAATACCAAAAGAAAGAAAACTCCACCCATGCGTATAGTTAGACTCACGCCTGAAATGAAATTAGGGCCCGTTGTGTATTTAAAAGAATCACATAACAACCTGAGGAAAGTCTGCTAGCCTTATGCTACACAATCCAAAATGCCACCAATAGCCTAACTCAATAGCACTGGTACAGTGGTTTCATAACCCTTTAAACAACATTTTTGTGCACAAATGGCATCAACAAGTGTCGACAGACAATATGACAATATTCACAGGCATATAATCTATGATTTTTTTCCCTCTGTAAAAAACAACTAATATTGCTGTTACTAATAGAGTGTACGTATATCCAAATGATACTGCCTCCAGGTGGCCATTGTGTACGAACAAAAAGGATCACAATGTGGGGCTGCAATGGAAAAATGGCATTTCCATTCAATTCAATGAAGAAATATGATTGGAGAAACAAGCTTTCTGAGTTAAGAGCGTGATCATGTACAAATGCAACTCATAAACATCATTGTTGTTTAGAGCAGGCACTCTGTTCACGGACGCTATGCACAGGACTGCTGTCAATAGATGCATTGTGCCTGCATGTGAATTCTACTTATGTCACACGATTTCCTCAAACCCTCTCATGTCCCATCTGTACAGTCCATGAATGAGTCACCCCGCTTCGTTCAGACTCAGTACAGCTTGTGCTCATTCAAAACAATGTCTTACTCATACATCCATTGATGGTCTGTGGCGCATCAGCAGCCCAAAGGGAGTGTCCAATGCCAGGCAGGACTAGATCATCACTGTGTTCACACGGAGTAAAGGGCGACTTGATAAACAGTCTGAAGTGGGGACGCGTGTACATGAACCCGACTCAATTAGAGACATGCAAACATGCCTAAACGATCTGATGCAAACAGAAGACCCACACACGCAAATAAACGTAAACTTATTCGGAATTGCACAATAACAGAGAAACAGATTTGCGTGCACGTTTATTTGATGTGACCTTTCAGCGTAGATTCCGCTGCAGGCACAGGAAGTGTAAGTCGTGTTGTGGTTTTGTATGTGATGTGGTAGCAACACAATATTTGCCTGGAGAAGCGCAACTCATACGCAGGTTGTAAATGTTTTGTTGTGAACACTCCTGTGTGCGTATGTGTCTGTTTGTTCATGTACTGCGTGTACGACCGATGTGGTTTTAGCTTCCAGTCAGTACACTTTTAATTTGCACCAATCATCAGCAGGAGAGACCTTGTATAGTTCTTGCTTTTCGGCCTCAAGAGAAAATACATGTACATGTGATAGTTTTGTTTTGTTACAATTGCGTGTTTGTCAGCAATTGTCTTTTCCATTGTTTGGTTGTTTACGTGGATCATTTTGTTTTCTGTGTTTTCATGTCTTCACCATCATTGACGCACAGACATCAGAATGGAAACCTCACAATGATTTCCTCGGGTGTCTTTATGTTCTTCAGACGGATTATTTTGCAAGACTTCAAGGTTCCCGTATATATTTCTTCACATGAGTGTGTTTACCCACAACATTGAATATCTCACCTCATAAACAACTTCAGTTACTGTAATTCATTATGTATGGCAAGGAAACACTATATTTTTTAGAATGCCAATGCCTGTCATAACGTATAATCCCAAACCCCCTTTTGACTTAATTGGATTTTAAAAGAAAATATTTTTTTAAAGGAAGACAAGATCCAAGATGGGCCATTTTTCACCAACAAGATCAGTTGATAGATTTTTTTGATCCGGAAACTAAAATAAGTTCTTATTTTCTTTTTTATCATTTCATTTTGGAGAAATTAGGAAATAAGTGACGACTTGAAAAACTTCTTTAACTTTAAATAAGGAATATGGCCTCGCCCACCTCCGCCAGTTTTTCAACCTAAAACACGCTGTCCAATTTGAAACCTAACAGCCAAAATGATACATGACAATGCGGCCACACTCAGCTGTGAAGTCGACTTCCTCGTTGGAACCTTTTTTTTTTTGTCGATGGAACTTTTTGTTTGCTGGAAATTGACGCTCCCGAAGTGGCACCGACTACTTAAAGCACATGCTGCTCCGCAATGCACACCGTTTCAAGTAGACCACCTCCAGGGTTCTTTGATGAATTTATACGCTTGAAACAGGAATGATGAAAATAGATGAGGGAAAGTTCCCAAAGTTCAAGTTTTTTTGTTCATATGACAACGTTTTGTGGGCACGGTTTGCCATTTGATGTACGATTAGGAAAATCAATTGCCTGTATGTCTTTTACAGTTAGGTCAAAAGTCAGATATTAAACACAGGAAGTATGTTCACAGACTAAATGAAGTGAATGACAAATTTAATTGTGCGATAAATTGTTGTGTAATGGGACAATGGTGTTGGTAATATCAATAAGGAAAATCATTAGGAACACCGAAAGCAGCTCTATGTATCACTTATCAGTCCAGTTTCTGTTTAGACTCAACTGAAGAAAAAAGGGACATCTGGCCATCTATTCCCAAATGCCTCATTGCCTTGATAAAACATTCCATCACTTTCATTGTTCTCATTTCAGGGAGATGTGTTTAAGGTTGAAAAGATAGCCTTGTACCAAGTGTGCGGTCATCGTGATTTTCAAACTCTCAGCCGAAACCCAACCAAATATCTCATTAAACCTCTAAGCAGAAATCTTTTATGAACTTGGGATTCATGTTCTTTGTACAGTCTCCTAAATAAATAGGATAGGTAGGGGAAAAGAATAGCAGGCGGAGGGGGGAGAAGAAAAAAGTGACACAACAAAAGAGATGAACAGGGGGTCCCAAGAGGAGGAGAAGGACAGGAGGGAGGGAGTCTCTTAACAATCTTCACCAAGGCTGTTTCCTCTCACTCTTGCTTTGATGTGCGGCGGTAGACTCAGATCTTGTCAAGCGCACTGATGGGGAAAAGTGTGTGCGTGGGGGTGTGTTTGTGTGTGTCAAGCTGAATAGAGTCGGGGTAGGTGTAAAAAAGCGAACTTGATGAGCTTCGGAAGTGCGGCTAAAAAGAGGCACAGCTGGACAGGGGAGAACGTTGAGAGCCTCCTCCTCTCATATGCAACCTAGAAGGACACACAGATACACAAAAACAGGCGAATAAAGTTTCTCCTTGTATACACAGACATGCAACTATGCATGGGCACACACGATCCTCGATATCAGGGGTGGGCAAACCTTTGGATTGGCGGGCCACAATGGGTTCTAAAATTTGACAGAGGGGCCGGACCAGGAGCAGATGGAAGGAGTGTTTTGGTAACCTGACCTAATTGGAGTAAAACATACATTTAATTATAAATGAAAGTGAAAAAAGCATTACAACATTTTACATGTCTTTGAAAAACCACAGTATTTAGAAAATAAAATAAGGTTTATTAAATCTTTATCAAGTTCGGCGGGCCGGATTAAAACGTTTAACTGGCCAAATGTGGAACCCGGGCCATAGTTTGCCCACGCCTGCTCTATATTCTCACATTGTTTCTGTCTCTGACACACGCACACACGCGCACAAATGTGATTCACAGAGCCAGACAACTGACTGATTTCTGAGTGTAAAAAGACAAATTTGATTGACACCAACACCAGGGAATCCCTTCACTACTTCCCTGTGCTGGGGTCCTCCATGTTTGTCATCATTGACACCAAATTGTAACGACCAGTACTCTGAATTTTGAAAATGGCGGCCTGGTCTCAGTAATCTACAAAGACTTAAGAAAGGATAATAGGAATGTATTATTTGTCATTTCTCTTGGTTGCCAAGCAGTGACATAGCCTTCCATTTCTTGTGCATTTTTTTACATTCAATTCTATAAATTTTTTTAAATATTCAGTTCTATCGAAGCAGTTATATGAATGCGTAGTAAAGACAGAACTCAGAGAGAGAAAATCACGTCTGCCCGTCATTTTCTTTGTGCAGTGATTCTGAGAAAGGCACGGTCAGTTGTCCCTTCTTGTGTAAAATCACCTTTCCTTGTTGTTGGTTTAAATGTGTGTCTTATGTCTTAATGATGGCTGTGCAGAAATTAAATTTTCGCAATATTTTGGGAAATTTGCTGTTAAGTGAGAATATGTATGTTTTCTAAGTGATGAGTTTTCGTTCTGAAAATTTTGAGAGGTCTATTTGTAAAAGCGGATTCAAGAATCGATGAGGGTTGACTGTTTTGAGCAGAGATTGGCAATAAATATTCATCGTTATTTCAGTTGGATCAGTGAAACAAAAAGTGCATACCTACTTTACATATGGACGCCTGTGCATCAATAAAACATATGGTACTTAACTCATCCTCCACTCCTTAGCTTTGGGCCAGATAAATGCTTGGATTTGTTTGTAACATTGAGTAAAAATCGGTGATCCTACATCTGGTCATTTACTCTGGAATCTTTAAAAAACAACAACAACATTCACCATTATTCTGGCCGTGCTGCAACAAAGGAGACAAAACTGTCTACCTGTTTTGTTATGGTTTGATTAACGGAAGCCTCCTTGGGACCCTTGATAGGTGCTATCTAAACTATTATTATTAATTGATGTCATGTCACGTCACTTGTGGCGCTAACCCCAAAACTGAGCAACTACGAAGACTGTTATCTTAACTTGGAGTTCTTTGAGAACAGTGAAGGTAGTGTGTTGTGTCGTCAAGTGCTTCAAGCCAGCCATCCTGATGCAGAATCACATTTTTTTCAAAGATAACACTTTATTATTCCCCTCAGCGAAAGGTTGCAATAAAATACAAAGGGTGTTAGCCTCAATCAATTGTTTTGTTGTGATATCCCGAGGAAAACGATATCTAGAGGACTTTTTGTTCCGCAAAGAGAAGCCCGTGAGGAAGACAAAATAGGATAAACTTTTGCAGCAGCAATGTCTGACACAATTTACTGCACCAATAGAATCTGTTCATCCAAAGAATATTGACACTTGCTGTATGCTGCAATGGCAAGCACTCGCTTCCAGAGATGCTGAACCAGATTTTCATTGTGTTTTGAACACTGACGTTAATTTCATCATAGCACTCACATGCGGGGTTGGTTGTCGTCATTAGCTGTTACCGTGGAGTGGGCGGTGGCAGAATCTTTTCTCATCTTTGTGGTAGAAGCTATTTTTTTCTTTATAAGTGCTTGCTCCTCACATTTAAATGCATCCAAACTTGCGTGTCAGTATCTCGCCAACCACCTCCATATTAACACACACATCCATTCTCTTGTGTCTTTGTCAAAATATAAAACTTTTCCTACCTCGAACCCATCTGATCACCATGGGGTCATGAACCTACAGCCACCTTTAGAGCACCACTCAAAATACACCTCATCAAAGAAGCTTAGCAAATAGAATTGGTTTGGTAATAAGTGTTTTATTATGTTTTTTTAAAATCAATTTATTTTAATTTTGGTGCTTTGAACACAAATAACTATTGCATCTTGAAATTTGTTATGTTTGCATAGTACCAGCTCAACGTATTCTTCCATTTCGATCCAAAAGGAGTAATGGCCTTCTGTACCTATATTTGTGTTCATATTATGTGCCTCTAGTGTAGTGAAATCGCAGCGTGGTGGTACAGGACCCGTTGCTGACATTTTGACACGTTTATCTTGGAAAAACAACTTTGGAAAGTCATGGCAAAAGCCTCTCTTTTATTTCTCTTAGAGGTAGTGTCTTAGTCTGAAAAACTGTTTTTCGCCTGCTGAAAAATGATTTTGACTCTCCATCTGAAACAAAAAGCTTTTGGCCAGGTCTCAGGACTGGCATATAAACACCAGCAGATGCCCAATGTTCAGAGCCAGACTGCGCTCTTAAGGCTCGCCACCTTTCACTCATTTTAATAGGAGGCAGTGAGAAAGTCCAATGGCACTAACAGCAGCCCTTTGGCGGGCAGCAGGCCCCGACGAAGTGAGAGCTGACTGAGGGAGGGTTATAAAATGAAAGGCTGACATCGTAAAGCACTGCCTGAACAAGGACACAGAAGGAAGGCAGAGAATCACCAAAACAAGTTACTCAGTCTTTCACACACATACACACCCATCAGCCTGCCAACCCCCAACATTTACATTAGAAGAGGAAGGACACAGTGGGCCTGTGGAGGAATAGAGAGATGGGAGGAGAGGTTGGACACACTATTGGGAGGTTGTAAACACTGTAAGACAGTATCTCCATGGAAGCCTGCACACTAGTCTGTGGCATCTCACCCCCCCTCCATCCACTGCCAGCACACTCTGCTTTTCCAAAGACAAGTGCCTTGACCGCCAGGCCCCAAATCGGCCCGTCGCCTCACCCGCCAGCCTTGCTGTCCAGCACAGCAGATGTGCACAGAGCAGCGAGTGACCTTTGATGACTGAATCCACTCAGCTTTATGGGTTACGATGGTAAGGATTTGACAGAGGGTTAATGGGACCAAATGATTCTCTTTGTTCAGTTTACTCATCTGTACTATTTTAGTATCTTGGGTGATAGTTAATTAATTTTCCTGAATAAGCCTTATACATCACTTTTACCCTATACGTCATGATACTCAGAGTAACAGGCATAGTTGAATCAAGCAACTCTATTTTCAGGACTCAAAAGGCTTCTACATGTCACAGTAGTCAGATTATCTTGTGGAAATTAGATAAACTCACCATCTGGGCATCGATTGTGTTGTTTAGTAATGTGCTGACGTCCAAATAGCGAGTGCAGGTTCATCGAGCTTGATTTGAGTGAATACATACATATCCATCAATCGTGGGTCAGCTGGAGCCTTTCCCAGCTGACTTTGGGCAAGAGGCAGGGTACACCCCAAACTGGTCGCCAGCCAAACGCAGGACACAAACAACCATTCACACTCACATTCAAACCTACGGACAATTTAGAAGACAGTTTTCAGTCCGCTTACCGTGCAGTTTTTGGCACATGGGACCCAAGAAAACAGAGTACCCAAACTCTCTCTCTCTCTATATATATATATATATATATATATATTTCCACAAATCCGTTACTCTAGGATTTAACCATATAAGGATGTGTGTTTTTGAAAAATTTTGAAAAGCAATGGTGGCTGGTGCTCATCTGAAAGGGAGAAAAAAATCGTAGGTAATGTAACACTTCCCTTGACTGCACTCTGAATGGACAATGTCAGGATGGAGCCAGGTGTTTTTAAAATATGTTCAAGGCTGAAAGAGAGATGCCTATTGTTCAACCTCAGCAGTCTAAAGCAAGTCACTGATGTTGTGCAAAGAGGGCTTACCTCACAATGTGTGTTGCAGTTAATCCAAAAGGTGTTTGATCACATTGAAGCTAAGAGTCGAAAGGTTTTCCGCACCGAATGCTTCTATGCATGCTTTTATAGATGTCGCTTTGTTTACTGGTGGACTCTCATGCTGGAACAAGCTTTCCTCCAACTGTTCACGTCTTGCTAAATCGTGTTAAGTGACTAATGGGGAACTCATGAAACCTCTATTGAAATTAATTAGGTCAAAGCGGTGTTGTCCCCAAGTAGCCCGACTCCTATTGTGAAATAGCAAGAAATCAACACTTGAAGGTAATTCTAAAGTTAGCTCTTTGTGTCAATGCTGTTATATTCAGTTACTCGCCAAAAAGGCATTGAACAGGAGTATGCCTTGTATTGTGGTTTGGCCTCCTCTCTGTTGTTTCTTATCTGTTCTTATCTTACTTGGCGGGAAAGGAACATGGGATTTGGTTGCTGGTAAATGTGGATGCGTTGTAAAACAGAATCCCATTCAGTGGCCTTGTGTAAAGGCCTTTCTTTAGAAACTCGTTCATTAGTCCTCTCACCCCCTGTACAGTAAATGCCACTTTAGTCGTAGGATATAATACGCAGAGGGAGTAAAAGAATAGTTTGAGGGGAAAAAATGGCCGTCAGGGAGCACAAGAACAGAGAGTGAGAGAAGATTGAATGCTCAGAGTGCGCTAAAGAATAGCTAAGAGAGGAGAACGCATTTAAAGAGCTGAAGCGGGTAGTGGCTGCCAGGTACTGAGGAATTTGTGCTCGATTTGTCCTTGTTTGTTGCCGCTTCCCAATAAAAGGGACATGAAGGGGCTGGACTGGGCTTGAAGCAAGCAACAGATTGCAGATGCCCCTTTTGGAGAGGGCTCCTTGTGCAAAAAGGAGGTTCCCCTCTTGGAGTCCCAAACCACCCTTGAGAGAAAAGAGCCCTTCTCTACTGTAAAGGACATTGTGGAGCTTGTCAATAGCTCTCGGCTGGGGCACATAGAAAATACAAGGAGGCCCAGTGTTCGGCGGCGTAGCTCCTTCTATAGAGGCCTGAACTGTAATGGGGGCCCCAGGGGCTCTGCAGGGAGTTTAGAGGGCAATGTTTCAATGGAGCCCAACTCCTTTTAACTCCTACATTGTGAGCCTCTCTCTCACTCATTCCTAGAGATTCCTGTGCAGATCAAACAGAACGTCTTCATTTCCAGATGAACTTAAGACACAGTTTGAGAAGCAGACATTGAGGAGGCATTGTTCGAGAAGAAAGGCAGCGGTTGTGACGGTGTGCGTGCTTGCATGTGTGTGCGAGCGTGCTTGATTCAATTATGATTGGTCGGCAATTTGCCCATCTCAGGTGAGATTAAAGCCAATCATTGCTTATTAAAGCAGCTGTCAATCAGCACAGTGGACCCCTGGATTCAGGTCAACTTCCAGCTGTGTGTATACTCTTTGTGCTAATTCTGTATGACGATGTTAGATAAGGTCAGTCATGAGTCGTTTGATTCTACTTTTCCCGCGAACACGTTTTTTGAAAGCATATTTAACCTTTTCAGATGAGTATCATCACTCGTGGCAACTGAATAGGCACACAAACACAAAAAGCAAGCTTTGCAGACATTCAGGACTTACCCACATCTTCAAAAGACAAACTTTACACAGTCACCATGACCGCTGCAGAATGCTGTAGAAAATGCCGCCAATAAACAAAGCGCCGTCCAATGGAGCGGCTGGACGTTATCCCCAAACTGCATATATTTATATATATATATATATATATATATATATATATATATATATATATACGTATATATATATATATATATAAATTTAATTAGCCATCAATATATTAGAGCTGACAAAATGAAAGTGTTAACTGTAGAGATTAATTTAAAAAAATTAACGCAGTAAAATTTTTTAGCTCAGGTTTATTTACTTTATTTATTTATTCCGATCTGCCTCAGCTGTGTTTGTGTGTGTCTTGCTGTCCGTGTGTGAAGCGTATTTGGTTGTGTGTGTGACCATAGAGATGAGCGAGAGTGTATACATGTGTTACAAATAGATGTAAGAGTAACCTCTCACCGCTGGGTTCCACCAATTGTTCGTTCGACTGGAAAAGGATGCTCCAAATGCAAAAAAAATTGAGAAGTTCTGAAGATAGAAAAAAAGGGACAGAGATAAGGTAGGTAACCCCAAGGAGAAAGTACTGCAAAGGTGAGGGTCATAACGCAACATAGTAATGTGAACAATAACAACACTCACAGTTGTGTATGTGCATGTGTGTAATTACGAGTGTGTGAGAGAGAGAGAGCGAGAGAGAGAGAGAGAGCGTGCGCGAGTGGCATGCATGCATGGTGTGGGTGCGTGTGTCCACTTGTCCTCTGGAAAGAGAGTTCCCATGATGACGCACACCTACACCTGCTCCTGCAAAGCACATGTGCAGCAGGTTTTTTCTTCCAAGCCTGTTCCAATTTCTTATTCACAAACACTGCCCTTCTATCATTACATTTTGGTATGTTTAAAAAAAAAATCTTCACTGTTGCTCGTGCTCCGCCAGTGATTACATGGATGTTTTTTAGGAATTGTTTGTATTATGCAGATGTAGGCAATTTGTTCAGGCTGTCGTAGATAAGGCTGGCCACCAATCAATCAATCTCACATCATTATTTCTTTAGATCAGTGGTCTTCCATCCTATCCTCGAGATGCGCAGTCCAGCCTGTTTTTCATCTTTGCCTGCAGCAACACACACGATTCAAATGATCAGTATCTTAATCCATCTTCAGCCGATCTTGCTGATGATCTAATCATTTGAATCAGATGATGAAAAACAGGTGGCACAGCAGACCTTGAGGAACAGGATTGATGACCCTTGCTTTGGATGTTTTATTTATTTGTGATAAACAACTAAACGTAAATATTTCAGAAACACAAAAATAGTTATGTTGATGAAATAAAAATACAAATCTAATTTTAAAAAATCCATATATTTTTAGAGAGCCCATGCATCTTGGCGGCCCCTATGGACAGCTTGTCTCTGCGTAGTTTGAAAACAATTTCTGAAGCGCAGTAACATTCTGCAACACTGCTGACTCCAACCATCATAATCACTTTCTGAAAGTGTCACCATTTAACAATCCATTGGTGTCTTTATAATGACAGAATGATTGATACAGCGCTTACATTCATTATCTTTTTATTGTGCAATTGGTCATGATGTTGTGACTGGTGTATTTATACAGCGTGTACTTGAAAGGACACCATGACATGAATGTGGAACTCCATGACAGCAAGCGTTCCGTGAAGGTGATGAATGACTTGCTGATCATGTTTTAGATGGTTGTTATTAAAAGAAAGCTATTAAAATGAACACGTTTTAACATCTTAAAAAATTCCACATGACTCAAGAACACTTTATTTTGTTCTGACTACATCACTGTAAAGAGGAGAGAACATGTCAAAAAAAAAAAAAAAACAGCCGTTGTGTCTCTTGCATAGACAAGAATGGTTTCTAGGGGCAAAACAAGTTGACGGGAGAGAGATTAGATCACTTGCACTCAGACTCTCTTTGGAGCAAAGTCAATCTCCGGACTTGCCAGAAGAAACCACTGTAAATTCTGTTGATCATACTTCAAGCATTGGCAATGATAAAATCTAACTTTTTAGCCTTGACATTACAACACATTCAGCCAAACAAGCATTGTTCCCTGCTTAGAAAACACATGCAATGCGCACACAAGCAGGCTGACTAGGGCTGCTTGTCCATTCGGTAGACGTCATTGACGTGCTCGCTTGTGTGCAACTCGCCTGTTGTTGTGGTTGCCTACGTGTTGTCATGGCGATGCTTAATGGCAACTAGTTCAAATTGGCTCTCGGACATGCATTTCATTAGGCTCGCAGACTTTGTTCTAGCCGGCATGGCAGCTGGATCATGACAAATGAAGCGGTGAGTCAGCGATTACAACAGGAATACACAGAGATAATAAGTGTTTATGTAAACACTGTGGCTTAGACTCAGTGCCAAACCACTCATCCAGTTTCCTGGACTGTCTTTTTTTTTTTCCACTAGTATGAATAATGCCTGACTCATGTTTCATGTTTATATTGTTCGGAACTCAGGTTTAAATGTAGGTATTTGGTAATCTTTCATAATGCTTTAATTGTGTTTAACCAGATGACTTTGATTGCACTTCCTTGTGAATTTTTTGATATACAGTATTTTCACGACCATAGGGCTCACCGTATTGAATGTCGCACTCTCAGTTGAATGTGCTTTTTCTGTATTGAGCACATACAAATGGCGCATCATATTATTGGGCACAGATACGTCAAGACATGCCTCAGCGCTAATACATTAGCTAGCATGCTTGCTAGCATATCTATTAAGAAAAGCAGCCTTGAAAAGGGGAAACTGATTTAGTCACATCATTCGCAGTCCTGCAGGTGCTAGGACAGCTTTCAAGACATGCCTCAGCGCTAATACATTAGCTAGCATGCTTGCTAGCATATCTATTAAGAAAGGCAGCCTTGAAAAGGGGAAACTGATTTAGTCACATCATTCGCAGTCCTGCAGGTGCTAGGACAGCTTTCAAGACATGCCTCAGCGCTAATACATTAGCTAGCATGCTTGCTCGCATATCTATTCAGAAAGTCAGCTTTAAAAAGGGGAAACTGATTTAGTCACGTCATTAGCAGTCCTGCAGGTGCTTGGGCAGCTTTTGTGACAACTCAATCTACAGAGGGCCAAACATATTGCCATTAACAGTACGCGATCACACAATGTGGGGACGGATGTCACTAGTTACCACACTCCTTACAGTCAAAACCGATTAAATCAAAACCAAAACAATCACCCAACATAAACTGAATAGCATACTAGCAAACAATGAAACACCAAAAGAAGGAACAAAGAAATGCAACTGAGACCAAACATGTATCTTGCATGCCATTCATATCCCAAAAAGAGATAAAATAAACACGAAACATGTATCAAGAGCTGCAACGCATTCTGGGAGTCCTTCAACCAATCAGATGGCTGGTTAGAGAGATGTCATGAGTGGTGTGCTTTGGGCAGCCTGCGTTTATTTTATTTTTTTTTTTGCAGTCTGTATTGTAAAATGTATTCTTACCTGTGATGTTTCTTGCTTGCAACAAAATTAATTAATGATAAGACAGACTTAAACATCGTCGTACAACTGCCCTTTATCTAGCTTTCTCCCACACGTACAAACTGGTCTGTTGTCAACTGACTGTCTCAAATTGTCACCAACAGGGAGTGTTCACTCAATGTATGTCTCCCAGTCACTTCCGTAGTGCTTTGTAGTCTCATACTTTACCAACAGAGACTGCTAAACATGTATTGTGCCCTAGTTGGATAAATGGGTTGCTTAAGAGAGTAACATGATCTCGTTTTGTACTCAAGACACTCCGCATTATAGGCCGCCCGACAATTTTGGAGATTTTGGACTTTTCGGTGCGCCTTATGGATGTGAAAATACGGTATATTATTTGTATGTATCAAATATGTAATTGCTCACATGGATAATATTCATATTGATTATTCTTTGAAATAGCGGCAATGTGAAAAAAACATTCCCATACTATGAGACAAATTAGATGTCTTCAATTATATTTGTCTGCAAATAACTAAATGTTGTTTTGAGTTCATCTGCAGCACAGTGATCAAGTGGTGAACTCATGGTTGGGGGGGTCATAGTGTGGAGATGCATGAGTTCATTGAGTTTCCCTAGGTACTCCCTCATCAAAAAGCATCCTAAATTCTTTGAAGACTCGCAATGTGTCTCAAAACACTGTTACACCTTTAAGGGATGCTTGATAGTTGACGCAGATGTATTTATAGTGACACTATCACATAACAGACAACAAAATAATAATGTATGTTATAATTTAATTTTGACTTCCATAGAGGTTAGACACCCAATGTGGAGTGGTCGCTTGGACAGGCCACTTTGACTTCCCAAACTCCGTCCTAGTTTCCTTGAACAAGGCACCTAAGCCAACTGCCCCAGAGCGTAACTCAGCAGGATCACCCCCAACATATTTGACATCCGTCCTCAGAATGTAAGTACAATTTCGCCCTTTGGGACATTTAAAGGCTTCAAAACAGCTTAAATGTGACTGTCATTAGATGACAAATGATAGGAGGACAATAGCAAATCACAAGCCCCTTTAAACATAAACTGAATTGTCAGTGCATTATCAGGGTTGAGTCACAGCCTAAACAAAAGCCAAAGCAGAACAATGGGAGCTATGTTTGTGGCCTTGAGACAGGTTTAACAGTAACACATGCAGCGTTGCAATCACCTGCTTCCTTGCGGCAAGCTATTTATCTATGGAATGCTCTGTTCCTTGGACATGATTCCTCTGCGTGAGTATAAGGTACTGTGTGTGCGTGCGTGTAAGAGAGAGAGCGAGCAAGAGAAAGAGAGGGGAGGCGGGGGTGGTGAGAGAGAGAGAGAGAGAGAGCATTTAGGGATTGTGGTTTTCACCGGCCAGCACTTACCTGCAGGGAGGTGTCACAGTATGTGGGTCATGTTTGACAGCTTCTAATCCTCTGTGATGTCGACTTGTTTGTTCAGCCAGCAGATTTTCTCACCACCGCATTACATAAGCACCAACTGGAAGCCGAGGAAAGGCAAACACCGGCGAGGACAAACCAACGCAAAGATGAGTCGAGAAAGCGAGAGATTGGTTTGCGCTTGTCGACTATTTCCCGAGTTATACAATTAGGAAGGAATGTGTTGGCACCTAAAAGCTGTTTATGTGTGCGTGTGTTTTAGTCCCAAAAAGCAGCACTCTACCTGAGATGAGCAAAGGTTGAACTATGGGCAGTTGGGTATCTGGTGAATGACTTTATACTGCGAACAACCATTACTAATTGATCACAAATACGCTCTGCTCATGTAGTAAGTAGATCGAAAGGATGTGAACAACATGAC
Organism: Idiotropiscis lumnitzeri; assembly: GCF_059441095.1. Taxonomy (NCBI): domain Eukaryota; kingdom Metazoa; phylum Chordata; class Actinopteri; order Syngnathiformes; family Syngnathidae; genus Idiotropiscis; species Idiotropiscis lumnitzeri. The sequence continues at coordinate 16,722,697 of NC_142399.1, read as the reverse complement.
TTCTGCGTTTTACAACAGTGGGATCAATGGGGAACTAATTCTTAAACAGGGGAACCTAAGAATGTGAACAATCCAGTGATAAAAGTGTCAAAGAGCCTTCTAGGACAAGCTGGCTGCAATGGATGGGCTACATTTAGCACATGGTGCTATAGAGTTTGAACGACCACATCGTGAGAGTCCCTTTAATGAGTTGAAGTACCTCAAGGAAGTTGTTCTTCCTGTGGACCTGGCCTGGTTGGCCAATGCAGAATTCTCCTGAGCAACACCTGCGAGGAGGCCACCTCACATCTTGTCCAGTTCGGTCAGTGCTGAATCCATACAGCAAAACCGTCACATTCACTCATTGACATTGAAATTGTTCGTTGATGGTGCTTTATTATCGTACAGTATTTTTCTCTAGCATTTTTTTGACTGGAGAATTGTTTGATTTTGGAGGTTCTACAGTTCTTTTATTATAAAGTATATGATACTTAATAATTCTCAGTAAGACCATTTTCACTGCACAGTTGTTAGTATAAACGAATTAGGGCTGTGACTTTTATTCTATTTTTTGATTAATCGTTGAATATGACCAAATATGACCACCTTCTTGTTACTTTACTCAAAAACATTATATTGTTTCAAACATCCAGTGTAGAAAATGCACAAACATAAATAGATTATGTCAGGGACGAGCGGGTCAGTTGGAAAGCACTAGAGAAAGTCTCGGCAGTTTGTGGCTGTGCAGACTTAGGCGCCCTCTTGGACCTGGCATCAGCAGTAAGTACTTTGGCACCAATAAATTCATCGTAACTTTGACACAGATTGCTTCCTTAGAAACATAAGACATGTAGTTATGATACCATACACCAAGGTAACTTCATAACATATTAAATATTAGACCGAACGATTTTCATATTTTAAAATAGAGATCTGGAAAACTATTAGATATTCTTCACATAGTTGAACAGTGTGGAATTGATTGAAACTTATTTGAAACATGTTTCAATGAAGGTCAAAATTGAAACATAGGCTAATTTTCTAGTTTGTGTTCATATTTTTATATTTGACTCGAGAGGACTAGCTCACTAGTCATAAATCTCACCGCACGTCACCGACTCAAATTCTATTGAAAAAAGGTCAACTTGTCAATATTTTCCAAAGTAAAAGTAGACATTTGCACATGTCTTATTTTGATTAAACACAAAGAAAACCATTCTATTTTCATGGAGAATTAGAGAAATGTGAGAATGTTTACTTTTGAAAATTGCTGAAATTCTGGGGATTTGGACCATCAAAGTTAAACAAGTTCTGCAAATGATTCATTGGTTAGTTGTAAATTCTTATGATAATCTTAATAGTTGTACCTCTGAAACAAATGTTGTGTTATGCTCAATTAAATTGGTTATCGTACCACCACCACCTTTAATACACAAGTGAGGAAATAGAATAGTTCCAAAAAATATGTACAACAGTTAAACGGTTAATGCTAAGACCTCTCATTGAATTGCTGTTTTGTTTTCTCCAAACTAGGACACAAGTGCGATGCACGCAGACAGACACGCACGCGCACAAAATTGGTCTCGTAATTACGTAATTGAGTGCCGAGGCCCGATGATAACGTCAAACAAAAGCAATGCCTTGTTGCATAAGACCTACAGAGGCAAAGTGATTGACGGAAACAACCAAGCCTGAACTGAAATGAGCTTGCACACACCCTCACACACACACACACAAACTGTGGGCTATGAGTAGTTAATAATTACAGCAAGAATGTGATAGTCTTTCCTATTACACCCGTCATATCAAGAAGTCTACTTTGGTTCCCGCCTGTTTCTCATAAATTCTTTTCTTTTTTTTTTTTATTTCACTGTAAAGAGGGTATGGTTGAGTGTTCAGATGACACACGTTAAATTGTTATACACAGAATATGGGCACTTTCAAACACTTTGTTTAAAACATTTGCCTACCTTTACTGGGAAATGTTAATTGTTAGCTGTCAAATCTATTTGGGATCTGCAATTTTCTTTGTTCGGGCATAGGATAATGCGTATGGTTTAATTCTGTTGGATCTTGCAATTTAGAACAATGAAGCCTTATCTGACTTGGCTTCCTCCACAGGTTTGTATGTCAATATCTGGGGCAGCTACCGTTTGTAAATAGAGTGGTACACCAGTGTAATACAGTGGAAAGCACAGACAGGATCCTGACATAGTTTGGATGGGGAAAGGCACAACAAATTTATGGTCTGTCTACTTGGCATGTAGTTATTTAGTTCAGGAAAACTATGAACCTTATTTAAGGGATTGCTCTTGCCACGTTCTAAAAATTCTAGTAGTGTCGAGTTCCATCAATTAGGTCATGAAAGGGTGCCAAAAAGATATATGGTGGACCAATTGTCTGCAAAACCTTTGAACTGAGAAAAATGTGAACCTTATAATGAACTTGTACTACGTGTTGGAAACAAACAAGTGCCAACAATTACTTCCCTATGCAACAAATAAAATCATGGACACTACGTCGATTTTGTTAAATTGCGTGGGGCGGCAATAAGAGAGAAGAGAAAGCACAAAACTACTGGAAAGAGAAGATTTATTCAGTTCACCATGGGGAACATTCTGACAAGTGGCCCACGGCAACATAACTGAGGGATAAATGTAGACAAGTCTGAGCCAGCTTCAACTGTCAAACTTTATCAGCTGCATCAGTCATAAAAGCCTTCTGGACTGAACTTGCTCGATGGAAACAGGAGAGGAGATGGATAACTGAAAGCGCTGACTCCCATTCTCCATTTAGACTTTCTGGGAAGCAAAAGAAGCCATCCAAACATACTTTGCTTTTGAAGTGTTTAATGAGAATTGCCACGAGTCCTGAATGTGTGATTTTATATGCTACCAGAAAGAAAACTTTGTGGTCTCTCAAACAATTCAAAGTCTACAGTACTGTGCAAAACTATTTTATTTTCACAGCCATAATTTTGACTCATAGTAATAAAAAGAGGACATAATCAGAAATATACAATTATCAGGAATACATGAATTTGGGTAACCAATTTCCAAATAAACCTATCCATGGAAGGAATGAAGGAGCAGAGGGAGAAATGTCTATTCAATGTTTGCGTCACTATGACATCAATGGAAACATTCCTCTAAAATTTTAAATGTCAGCCCCTCAGTTTATAAAATAAAGTACGTTGCTAATTAACAAATGTGGTCAAACAAACACCAAAACAACACTCCACGTATTTTCATCATTGTGCTTCGGATAATGAAGTGGGCTTGACTGAAGCCTGCCCATTTACTGAAAGTATAGCAATCCCAGTACTTAAAGAAAAAAAAAATCCCAGGTACGTAAATTAGGCAGCAGGTCATTAAGATAATTACTTACTATTAAAAAAATTAGAGGCGGAGACTTGTGCCATATCATACAATGACGGCGTGATTAACATCTATTAGCGCCCTAAATCAGCAAATGAATATGATTCAGGATTAAGTTGTGTTGATGTTGGTAGCAAGTATGTAATGGCAATAAAAATTGGGATAAGGCAAACCAAAATGTCGAAAGGATAAATCACACCAGCGCGTGGGCCAACTTCAAAATAAAAGCCGACTAAGGCTATTGTTGCATTGGCGTCAATATATTTTGAAGTTAGCCTTTGATTTGGTGGCGTGTTACATTTTGAGTAAGTTTGCAGCTTCCTTGACATGTTTAAATATCGAGGTAAAATTTTTCTCCTTTTTATTTTTATTTTGGGTGGGGAGGGGGTACCTGAATTACTGAAGAGGTTCTCTGTGTATCACAATAGAGAAATAGAAGAAGAGAGGGTACTGTGCGCTCAAGTAAAGTCCCGATACGCTAAAGGCTAAAATTGTGAAGTGCTGCTACTCCGTAGCACTGCGTACCATCCCACTTAAAGCACTAATGCAGGTTGTTACAGCATTGCAAAATGATCCATCGGAAATGTGCCTAAGCCTGCGTTTGTCTTGTAAATTGACATTCGCGTTATGGAGCTAGTGGCACGAAGCTAAGCACTCGGCAGAAGGCGCTGGAAATTAAACAAGTTACAATATGTGAATATTCACACAATAAACAAAGTCCATAATTTGTATTGACATGACATTTGAATAATAGGCCATCCTTTGTATTCCTTTTATCAGGTCAGTCTAACAACATAATGATAGCGTTCAGTCATACTTTTCAACATGCGATCACATCTCCTCCCCTGTGAAAATATATGAGGTCTACTTGCTGAGAGCTGGAAACAAGTTAGACAGTGGAGAAGACGAGCAATTCTATTAGATGATGATGAAACGTAGCACACCACACAGCACATGTACCAACGTGTATGGAATATGTTTCAGTTGTGCGAATTCTATTATTTGCAACTACTCCCTCGGTTGGATCACAATGCTGGTGTTTGACTTTGGATTGGCGTCACACAGCCTTAAATTAGTTACAACCTTTGATCTGAATTGCCGTGCCAATAACTGTCATTGAACCTGCCGGTCTGAATGCATGAGTTGGATAACAGTGGCTCGTAATTCAATGAAAGAAAAATTTGACGTTGGTTTTGATCTGACAGCCCCGGGCGAAAAGGTTAATTACAAGCGCAATAGCTCGGGTACACTTGGTGCTCAGGGAAATGAGCGCGGTGAATCAACTGACTTACACGAGCCATGTCTGACGTTTCAGTCAGAGATGAGACAGACAAGATCTATGGGCCTTTGCTGTTTCAACAGGCAGCACTGTTGAAGAATGCGTACTATATCCAATTATAAGGGACATGTCCCTTTATTGTAAACTTGTCTTCAAATAGTAAGCATGAAAATGTATTCAGTTATACCATGTATACATTTTGTCAAAATCCTAATTTAATTATGCTGTCATTGATGTTACAGACACATCGCCGTTGCCTAACAAAGTGCGCTCGCGCTGAGGCCCTGACACGAAAAAAGCCTGAATTGCTTAACAGAAATGACCGTGGTTATATCATCTTCCCAAACTCTATTTCAAAGGTCAAAGAGACATGGCTGATGTAATAGAAAAAAAATAAATCAAAAACAAAACTTTGAGCTGATGAGACGAAGTAAGGTGGAAATTAAACTTAAGCCAAAAAGCATTATAGCTAATGAGATTTTTGTCTAAAAAAAAAAAAAAGATGAAAAAAAAAACGTTTTTCATCTAGAGGTGACATAATGCTACGAGGCTCTTTTCAGACAGTTCAAGTCTCCAAAAGACTTAATCGATTTGCTATCAAGCTGTTGTCATCTCTTAAGTTTGGTCAATTTGCAAAATAAAAAAAATTACAGACCATGTGGGGGGACTAATTATTACTATGAATTTGGGAAACGCAATGATTTGGACCATAATTGGACATACGAGCGTTCGCCCAAAAGCGATGACATGCAAACAATACTGTAGCATGCATATCGCGTGCCATACACTGTTCATATCTTATCTTATCTATCTTATTGTCAATAAAACACTGCATATTTAATTATAATATTTGCATATAAACATACATAGATACAATATACATCATTTGAAAATGTCCTCACTGTGGGAGTAAAAAAAGGTTATCTTATCTTAAAGACTTGCAGGTGACTGGAGCCCATCCCAGATGCATTTGCGGGAGTGGCAAAGTGCAGCATGAAGTGGTCGGCAGTCACTTACAATGTGCATGGAGACAATTAACTGCTGGAACAAAACATACTGTGTTCTTTAGTGGAATTTAAAAATAAAAGCAATTTAAAGCATATTTCGTACATTCACGACATATAATCTTCGTGTTGCTAATCTTGCTAATTGTGCGAAAAAGTGGCTTAGTATAGTGATTGAATCAATCACGATGTGTGGGTGCAGTTTTTAAAATAACTTATGTACTTTAACATACCATACGCTGATCCTGCTACTTTAAAAGCTCAGCTCAGTCGAATAATATGTGTGTGTATTCTTTTTTTTTCCTCCAGAGGTGATATATGGAGATGTTGAAAATAACAGCAATATGTTTGTTTCCCAGGCAAGTGCAATGAGAGTGTGAAATGCAGGTCAGATGAGTCATCTCTTCTTCTTTGACGCTGCTGTCTGTTTTTTTTCACACTCAAATGGAAAAATACACCGGGCTGTCTGTGCATGTGTGTGAGTGTTCATAGGTGAACGCGGGTGTGTGTGTGGGGGTGTGTCTGTGAGTGTGTGTGGCAGGTAAGGAAAGGCAAAAGAACATGTAGGAGAGAATATGCATACTCATCCACAGAAACACATCCTCTCATTTTTTTTCTTCAGATATGTCTCACTTGGTTACACACACACGCACGCACGCACACCGACATACTCATTATCACTTCCTAGAGTATATTCTAGCCTACACATGGGTCAGAGCTAAGTTTAGAAATTGCATCTCTCTCAGATCCAGCATTCGATAATGTGCCAACATGGCTACTATATATCAGCGTATGAATGGCGGCTTAAAGGCATGCGTGTGTGCTGCTGTTTGAAAGTCGACAACTACCCAGAGATGTCGTTTTGAAAGAAGGTCAGAGGAGAGAAGGTGAACATTTAGGAATGGTACAGCAATATAGCCTTCAACTCAACGGAAGATATTTGTAATGGCCACTGAGGGTGCTAACAGGTGCTAAAGCTTGATTAGAAATCTGTGTAACCTCAGTCAAACACTTGCAGATTTTTTTGTGATATTTTGAAACATATTTATAGATTATTTTATCATCTCTGCTGTGTATCAGTTAAGGCTTCCCTTTAGCCCCAGGAGAGGAAAAAAATCCTGGCAATGACAGTTATTGGCACGTGGCCTCACTCATGAGATATTGCTGTTTGTCTTTGTATGCTTCACACAACAGTCTGTAAAATATGCAGGTGTTTAATATAATATTATATAATATGCGTCACATATTTATAGTAGACTTTTTGATTGACCCAAAAAGTGAGTTGAACTGCACAGATTAAATATAAAGGTAAGACCAAATGATTGTTTGTTTTTTTTTTTAAAAAGAGAGAAAAGGAAAAAATAAAACGTACTTTACCTTATGATAATTATTCATTTTTTTTCTTGCTATAACATTGTTGAACAGTATGGAATTAATTGAGGCCTAATTCCAAGCTTTGAAAACAAATGGCCTCTGAGCTATCTTATAGGTCAACTTTTGGGATGCTGATGGGGTCGGTAGTTTGCGCTCAGCTTCCGGGATGCTGGTTGACTTGCTAGCTCCCACTCAGCTTCCGGGATGCTGATGGCAGAAATGCTCGTCTGTACTATAAATATAAATCGCGCAGGCAAAGTTTTGCATATAATATATTATTGTAAGGAACATTTTTGAGTTGATTTGAACTAATAATGTTTTTCCTCTTCTGTATGACCTTTTGTTAGTACAACTTTGGCATACAGCAAGACAGCTGAATGTTACTCGTGAGGTAAAATCGCTAATGCGCATTTTGGCGTTAATAGTAGGGCCCAGGAAGCTACTAGTGTCATACACTTGTATGTGTGCTTCTTGGGCCTAGTTAGGTGATTAGTAGCAAACAGTAGTTTACTAAAAAGGTTGAATTGCATACCAGTAGGCCAAAAGTGACAGTGTGACACAGTCATTATACTGCTGCGCCCTCATTGTCCTTTCAGTGCGCTGAGTTGTCTTCCGCCCGAGGCCAAAATGCACGCTCCTTCATGGACCTTAAGATGGATATCAACAAAATGCACAGAAAGTTGTGTGTGGCTTTGATTCAGACCTGATGGATCATTTACCGGTTCAAATGTATCATGGTCACATTGCTTTCGCACCGCCATGGAAATGCGATATCATTCCCTAGTTAAGCAGGGATATATCATTTCATATCATACTCATGTAATTTAAAGAAATGCATTTCCAGGTCAAATTGAGTACGATATACAGGGGTTCCTTGATTTACAACGGTGACAACATCTGACGTTTTGAGGTTATAAATGGTGTGCAATGAATTGGATTGCACGGCAGCATAAGAATACGTCACCCCTTGGTATGATGATCTGATCTTCTGTTAACACCTTATTACTCTTTTTTTTTTATTTGATCATTTTATATTTTTGGAGTAGAAGTGTTTTTCATGTGAATACATTTTTCTGTGATTATGATTTCATTGCATTAGCATGGGTTGATGATAGATGGATTGGGGCGCATTCTGATTTACGTACAAACTGATGTGACGTCGCCGCCGTAGAAATAGCACTCTGTCGTAAACCAAGGTCCCCCGTACAATTTTCTCTTGTGAGCCATCTTATTTTTTTTAACTCCCCCAAGCCCACAGCCCGCCCTTGTAAATGTGTATAAATAGCTTGGTCTAGACATGCTCTATATTAAGTGTGCATTGGACCTAAGTTCTGATCATAACTAGTATAAATAGAAATGACTTCACACTGTTGCTCACTGGAAGCTCCAAACACGTGCGTGTGTGTTTCTAGTTTTATCTTAAACTGTAACTAGGCTAAAGTTAAACCTTCTCACATGGCCATCACCAGGTCATCCATCAATCCTCAACCTTGCTCCATTCCACGTGTGTGTGCGTGCGTGCGTTTGCGTGTGTGTGCACCTGCATCTGGTTTCTACTTTAAGGCAACTATTTTTAGAGCAGTGCTGCACTTTTACTCACGTTTTTGCCTTTTGGTGTTGTTTATTTAGCCACATCCATTTCAGTCAATGTTTTTTCCTTCTCTCATTTTGTCTCTCTCCCTGTCTCATTTCTTTTTCTCCCCAGATTTTTGCCAGGAGAAAGCGTGGACGGAACGAAAACACTGAACATTTTAAGAAAACTTCAAAAGAAGTGTGACTCAGAGAGCAAATGGTTTCCGTCAGGCCAATAAATACATTGTAGTAAGAAAGCAGTGTTGATTGTATTCTCTTTCCTGATAGGTTATCTATCGTCAATTAATTGATCTTGCCACCAAGTTCACGCCAATTTTTTAATGTACTTTCATTATCACTGGAATGAATGTCTGAGTGCCACAAGAGCTTAAACAGTGGTAGAAACAACATTTCATGGGTGGAATTCAGACAATATAGTTACAATACTGCACTTTAGTGTTAGCATATGTGTGTCTTAGTTTGGGAGCATTTCTAAATCCCAAAATAGGAACCAGGCACATTCCATCACATTCTGTCCTAAATTCACGCGATGAAACTGAGTGAATTTTGTCCTCTGTAACTTCTCTGTTGGAACTCCATCTGTTATTCTCATCTTCTTCCCCTATGCTTCACCTCTTTCCCCTTTGCATTGCTTTTATGACCCTTGACCTGCTGCTGACCCAAACTGGTTTTGCTGGTAGCATTCCTGCTGCACTGACTGCAATCTGATGTTCAGATGACCAACAATGTAGCCGGAATGCTCAACTTATGCAACAGTTGGGGCTGAATGAGCCCGTTCAGTGAAATCAAAAATGACCTTTTTCTGCATTTTAAAAACATATTTTACGGTGTAACATCTTTAGAGACAGTCACGGTGGTAAAAGTTGAATGTGTAGCTTACAGCTGAGACTTTGGGTTTTGAGATAGCTGCAGCAACCCTGAATTTAATTAGTGATATATCCAACAATTAAAAATCTAAAAAAAAACTAAAATAAAATAACCATCACTTTACCTAAAAAAAAAATATATATATATATGTGTGTGTGTGGGTGTGTGTGCGTGCGTGTGTCAAATGCTTTTACACACTGTATTTAGTATCTGTTTTTTTGGATACAAAGTCTGGCCTTTGTGTACCTGAAAGGAGAAATCACACATTAAACTTTCTGTAAATGATCCAACAGTGTCCTTGAGATGAAACAGTCTGTCCATTATGCATTGCTTTTCACTGCCCAGGCTCTCTATTGTAAATGATATCAGACATAATAGTGTTCAGCCAAGGAGTGTCTCGATGTGTTTTCCTGCCACCGGGGTCAAGGTGACGTTGAACAAAATGTCAGTGCAATGTATGTCCACATTTGTGCACATTTTAGAAATGTTTGGGAATTGCGTTATTTGTAACCTCATTTTTTTTTACTGTAATCAATAATGTTCATGTTCCATTTCGAATGTTCATGTCCCCCACGAGGACTTGAGCAGGGAGGGTCGCATCTGAGAATATTATAATCAACTCTCAGGGCCCTATTTTGGTAGACTGACGCCCATGCACTCAGTGTAAGAATGGGCGCTAACTTCATTTATATGTAAGTCTAGTCTACTGTTTGTTGCGCCTGTCTGGACGTTCCGGCCCACCGAGTTGCCTCGTCCCTGACTCATCCGACGAGTTGGTCACAGAAAGTAGTCTGCGCTCGGCGTAAAAATGGGTGCATCATCAGTTGAATGCCGGGGCAATGCTCTAGTTCAGCGTGTTTGTGAATTTGGTAGACACGCTACACCTCATTGGCATTCCTGCCGCACCTACCGGCAAATCTGCAACTTTTGTTCGAAAAAAGTAGCCTCGATTTTAAACTCGTAAAAAGCAGGTGTAAATCGAAACACAGTTGGTCCAATGTGATTATGTGTATTTGATTGAGGTGAAGGCAGACAAATTCATCACTCAACGGATGTGTGTGGTGGACCTCGTGTCGATTGTGGCTATGTAAAGCCCTTTGAGACTGTCTGTGATTAAGGGCTATACAAATAAAATTGACTTGACTTGACTTAATTCCAAAATATGACACCAGGTTGGGACAATCCGTCTCAATCATTTTAGAAATAAATTCATTGAAAAAATTATAATGTTATCATTTAAAAAATATTTTAATCACCAGACTCTTCACTATTGGTGGGGACGAGGTCACATTTGGACGCACGATAGGTGGTGCAAGTCAGTTGGTAATTGCCCATGTCACATGCATAGCCTACTACATCATCTGTTTCCGCAATTTTGTACTTGCGCATGCTGCAGTCTGACCACCCTGATTTTGATGCACATGAGATTATTTCCATTCCACAATGGCGCAAAAAGGTGCAAACAACCCATCATGCCTAGTTCAATTGGTTCAAAGTCTCACAAAATACCAAAAAAAAGACATTTTCCTTTTTTCTTTCTGCCTCATTCTCATTATTTGAATATACTGATTAGAAAAAAAAGACAAAGAAACATAATGTTATAGCCTATATATATGTGTGTGTATATATATAAATATATATATATATATATATATATATATATATATATATTTATATATATATATATATTTATATATATATATATATATATATATATATATATATATTTATATATATATATATATATATATATATATATATATATATAGGTCAATCGAGGAGAAAGTAACCTTACTTTGATTTGATATATGTGCTTGAATGTGTTATTGATTGGTAGAATAAGGAACAGTATTTATGGGAAACGTTTTGCTCTGGAATGTGAGTAATAGATTCCCTGAGCTGTAGATCATTGGCAAATTTAACGCAGTCAATCTTCAATCCAGATGCCGAGACAGACTTCAGGTGTACATTCCACGCAGAGAAAAAACACACTTAGTGTGTATTGCACATACTTCACGACAGTTGCTTAAGTTATTATTTTACGAAGTTGGAATGCTGCGTAAAACGTAAAAATAGAATATAGTCATTTGCATATCCTTTTCAACACATTAATTGAATACACTACAGATAGGTTTGGCCAAACTGATGAGCTTTGTGTTTTTACCCATTGTTTTCCTTCCTGGGAACTTAGGATACTCACTGTTGAAGCGATGTAGGTGGAATTCTTTCTCACTCTTGCTTGATGTACAAGTTTAGTTGCTCAACAATCCAGGGTCTCCGTTGTCGTAATTTGCGCTTCATAATCCATCATACATTTTCAGTGGGAGACAGGTCTGGACTGCTGGCTGGCCAGTCTATTATTTGCACTCTTGTACTACGAAACCACAAAGTAGCTTGGCATAGCCTTGCTGAAATAAGTAGGTAGGTCCCCGAAAAAGACATTGCACAGATGTTTAACCCATAACGCCCCGCTGTATCATCACAGATTCTGGCTTTTGAATTTAACACTGATTACAACCAAGATTGTCATTTTCCTCATTGGCTAGTAGGGGCACAACATCCTAGTTTTCGAAAGAAACTATTAGAAATGTGTACTCGAAATAGCAAACCAAACATTTCCACTTTGCATCAGTCCGTCTCCGATGAGCTAGGGCCCAAACTGCAGTGCCACCTGAGGGATCAAAGGTCATGGGCATTCATTCTTGGTTTTCAGCCTCGCTGCTTAAATGCAGAGATTTCTTCTGATTCTCTGACTATTCTGATGATATTATGGGCTGTAGATGATGACATCCCTAATTGCTTGGAATTGCTCATTGAGAAACTTTGTTGTTAAACTTTTGGCCTATTTGCTAAGGAGTTGTTCACATCGTGGTGAGCCTCACCCTACTCTTGCTTGTGAAAAACAACGCCTTTCAAGGATGCTCCTTTGATACCCATTCATGGCACTCACGTGTTTCTAATTAATCTGTTCACCTGGGAAATGTTGTAAACAGATGTTTTGTTTTGTTTTTTTTGGACACACTCCTCAACTATCCTAATCTTTTACTGCTCCCAACTCTATTTTTTTACATTGGAAGCGTCAAACTCAAATTTAGAGAATATTACCCGCCCCCAAACAACAAAAATTACTGTATTAACATTCATCAGTTTGAATATCTTGTCTCAGTCATTAATTCAATTAAAGATAGGTTAGAGAGGATGTGCAAATCATTGTATTTGGAATTTATTTACATTTATACACAATGTGGCAACTTCATTCGAGCTGGGTTTTGCACATCCAGGTGAATCCTTTTTTATTACAAACAGTTTTGGTGTGTCTCTGAGTGAAGTTCATTCTTTTGTTTGCTGACACACTTAGCAACTCACAGTCATCACATAAGGATCCATAAAGCCATAAACGTAGACAGGCGGAGTGTATCAACAGTCTGCAATTAGGAACTCGCGTAAGAACACAGTGTACAAAGACATACACTTCAACTTAGCGGAAGGCTCTCCTGAGCTTCAAGATTCAATATATTTAAGTCTTGTTAAGTGGTTTTAACAGCAGCCATAGTGAGCAACACCCAATCTGTCACTTTAGTTAGTAGAACTTATGACTGACCTCTTTTGTGATAATGCCTTCTCTTTCTGTAGTCATTATATGTTTATATATTGCATTTCTTTTCAGCAAGTTAGTAATAAGGCCCGTGGATCAATGTTAAAATGGTCACAATTCACACACAATATTCATTGATACGACTGAAAAATTAATCAAGATCTAAGTATTTCATATCTGTCGATATTGTTGTTGTTTTTTGTTTTAATAATATTAATAATAATAATTACATTGAGTCAAAATAAAATCAAGCACAACTATCCAGAGTAAAATACTATTCAAAATATCTATAATATTGTTCCCTTTGTTGCACACAATATCTTAAGACACAAGTGGGTTTTTTTGTTAGTTTTTTTGTTTAACTGCTGAATTTATTGCTGCTTGACAATGAATCCAGTGTGAAAAGTATAGAAAAACACACATAATAATGATCATGAACAAAATATTTTGACGAACGTTACACAAAATTACTAAACAAAATAAGCCTTGTTGGCTATGTGCAATGTCCACACAATTAGCCAACTGGCAGAGGACAATTCATAAAAAAAGAAAAAAAAGACTTAGTGAAGATCGTCTTCGACTGATTTGTTCTCCTCTTGGGTTTTTTTTAATCTTTGGTCAAGCAATATCTACCTCTGAATGTAAATGCAATGAGTTGGCATTTGTGGTACGTGCTTACGTGCTAACAGGTCAGTGAAATAAATCATTTTACGGCTCGACAGCGTGTATGTTTTATTTGCCACCACATGACTCTTGTGTTTATGTTGGTGCTCCAAGCCATAAAAAAAGAGAAGCTGAATGCTTCAACACAATACTTTTGACCACTCTTATAATAAAAGGGCTTACTGAACTCCTAATAAATTAAATACTAGAGTGGATTAAATAGATTGCAATGGCTTACTTTGATTTTTTTTTTTTTTTTTTTTACAATATGTTCTCCCACTTTTTAAACAGATTCTAATTTTCCTACCATACATGTATGTATACTTTGACATATTTACCATTCAGACATATTTTACCTCAAACACTTGACTTAAAGTCAAATGTTAAATCTTCAAGAAAAATCAACTGAATACTAAATACTACTCCATTCAAAGACGTAAAGGAGATTTGTACATTTGAGTGACATTTCTAGTCAAGAAGAGGAGAGGGGGGGTATAGATAGGAGTGTCTGTGCCACATCAGCCCCCGGCGGTAGCGTGAAACAACACAAAGCTGTCAACAGCTTCAACTGTCCACATCACAGTGCTGTCAGCAGGACGCTGTACATTCTGACACACACCCACACACGCACGTTTTCATGCTGCATCCCAAAACACACACTTGGGCAGAAAGAGGAGGGAGGGGGTAGAATTCCCCCATTGCACACATACGCACAAGCTCTCCAGTCTTTAGTTAGTGTGTTTGTGCCTGTCACTCACCTCCTTTGCGCTGCCTCGCACAACACCAGACACTCATACGTGGTTGGGGATCACCACGTCTGGGAAATGGAAGAAATAACAACAACAACCAAAAAAAGCAGAGAAATATCTTTCGCCTGTGATGTCACTGCTTGATATCTTAATATGTCATCATCATCTTATTAGGATCGGTTTTCAAATGGACAATGAAAGGTCAATGTCGGAAAAACTCATAATTATGCGACTTTTTAAATAATAAAACCTGCTCCCTTTTTTGTGGCCCAAATATTCACAATGTCCTTTGAGCTCACATGCGTTGACCTCATCCCACCCTGGTTTGAGTTCATCCATATGCACTGCTCGGCGCTCAAGCTACAGATGGTGATGAATGCTGTATGGGCTGTCGGTGCTGCGTCATGGAGGACTGCCAGCTGACATCTTATCAGTTTGATCTCAGTGACCCTACTCAGCAGCCCAGTCCATGTTTGTCACTGTTGATCGTTGGGGATTTAAAGCATAGTTGGCCTCTGACAGTCTTTAACACAGAGTCAGATTTTAGATTAAGGGAGCAATTCTGGTATGGTGACCATCATTGCCTCTGTCAGCAGTATTACAAGCAAACATGGGCGAAGAATAACCCTTCTTGTGATCTATATCTTTGCTGCTGTAACACCTCAAATTTCCCCATTGTGGGACTAATAAAGGACATCTTATCTTATCTTATCTTCTTTTGGGGTTATTATTTTGTCAATAAACAGTTTAGTGAAGAAAACGTAATGTAGGTGAATAATTTGTGGCAATCCATATTAGAACACCAAAAATTGGAAACCCCAAAGACGATATAATCGAAACAGAAACGCATGTGAATCATACCCCCTTGAAGACTTCCCACAACAGCCGTAGTACTTTGAGAGAAGATTACACACAGGTGGATTCTATTTACTCATTAGGTGACTTCTCAAGGCACTTGTTTACACTTGATTGTATTCGGCGGTATCAGACTACAGGGGGCTCAATATAACTACAAACTCCACTTTTCAAATTCCTATTTGTTTCAAAGGTTGAAAACTATTTAGAATTTTCCATCCACATACAATGTCAATAAAATGTTTTCAAGTTTATGATTGTAGTTCACAGACTGTGAAAACGCTCAGAGGTATGAATACTTTTTCCAGGGACTGTTTGGCCATGGCGATACACATCTCTGCCCCTTCCTCTGTCATAGTCTCCGGCGGCCCACTTTTGATCCGACTCCACTGCTTTATCATATCATTCATGCGCATCTTTTAATACACTTTCTTTTGAGGGCATTAGCAAGACTATACGCGTCATCACACAGAAGCGATTCATTTAAGATTGAGAATTGGCTGGAGAAAAGTAGCTAATGTGGATGCGACCGCGTAATAAATTCACTCCCTCTGAAGAGCTTTCTGATGTTGAAAATGACATTATGCTCAAGTTACCAAGAAGTGCATTTTAAACTTGTAACGCTGTGACTTACAAAGCATCTGCTGCCCAAAACCTTATGACAAGAAGTCAAGAAGTTAATGTCATAGTGATTGGTTATTTTCAAATGTATTTCATTTTTGTA
This sequence comes from Idiotropiscis lumnitzeri, assembly GCF_059441095.1. Taxonomy (NCBI): domain Eukaryota; kingdom Metazoa; phylum Chordata; class Actinopteri; order Syngnathiformes; family Syngnathidae; genus Idiotropiscis; species Idiotropiscis lumnitzeri. The sequence goes on along the minus strand of NC_142399.1, from coordinate 16,706,638 downwards.
GCAAATGTTTGTGAATGCTGACACTGAATTGATTTGTTGACAAGTAGGATGTAGGACTTGAAGTCAGGAAAGTTTGTCTTGGTCATAAAATGTGTAAAATCTCTCTCTTTTTTTTGCCTACATTTAGGAAATTGGGGAATGTGTGGGATATTTGCTGAATAATTTCCTGAATGAGGTGAATATTTTGAAGATGGAATGGTTTGAATCGGTGAAGAAATAGAAAAAGGAAATGGCAAATGTGTAAATTGGTGCTTAATATGGAAATTTTTAAATTGGTCAAGAAATTTGGGTCATAAGGGAGTTCTTGTCTGGTTCTCCAGGTGAGAAAAAGCCAAGATGTGAAGTGAAAATAAGCGAAACTGATGTTGCGTAACACAAGAAAACCTGCTTGTCCGTGGTTCAGAGGACCTCTGACGTGAGTCAAGAGACAAGGAAGTTACAAGGACATGGATTGAGTTACGTTGCAATACACAACTATTTGCCAGATTTGCAGTACAATGCAGATAGTCATCTGCCTGCCGTATTGAATAACTTCAGACGGAGCCTTCAGAACCTTTGTCCCCATGTCATGCGATTGACAACGTAAAAGCGATGGGACTATCTTACAGTTAATACAGAAGTTTGACTTAGTCACTGACACATCTATGTAAGTCTCACGGACAAGTGGGAATGATGGTCATCACACGCCTAAACGTAATGGGGGGGGGAGGGGTTGGGGGGGTTCGGTTCGTACAGGCGATCGCCATGACAATTCTTAGAAGTGAACTGAATCATTAGAATCAGCTCATCAAAAATAATTCTTTAGCCCCACCCGGCATGAAAGGAGTGGATTCCCCAAAATAATAAAAAATAAATAAATACAAATTTGTGCTCACCCTAATGTTCCACTAATTGAAATTGGTGTGTTTGTATTATCATTGCGATATCAAAAGCATTGCAGCTGTAATTTATGAATGGGAAAAGCAGTACAGTACGCTCACTTACTGACTCGTTCGTGAAAGGCAGTACGTTCAGGCAAGCCCCTCCCGCATCTGACGCTTACCATAACCACACCGATGGACTATATTGTCTTCAATGAAGTTGGAGTACCCAGAGAAAACACATACAAGCATGAGGAGAGCATAAAAACTCCAGACAGGTTAAGACGGAACTGCTAAACACTTCTATCACACCGCCTGTGATTGTATTCATTCACACAAAAAAAAAAATTAATCCTGTATTGAGGTGACCTCATCTCTGTGAAGCTGAATTTTACGACTTGACCGGGTTAATCCTTAGCACGCAAGAAGTATGATGTCAACATTTTGGAGAACTTCTTGTTAAAGTTCGACTTTCACAATTGAGACAGTGAATTTCATTTTAGCCGTCACATTGATGATCACCCACGCACAGCAGTGCATGATTCTAATAGAAATCTATCAGACAAGTCTTGTTAGCTAATTCAATTTGTAGGTCATAGGGCAAGCTTCTCAGTGGCCTAATGGCTGTAATCACTCTTTGCATTCTTGAAAATAGAACAAAAATCACAAACTGATCTTGTGACACTTCACTGCCTTTTTTCTACCTTTCTTTGCAAGCACGAGCTTGCTCTATTAGAATACAGACAACAAGGAATATTGAAAATCTGAGTCGGAGCTCCGACACAGCTTGATCTTTAACTGAAAACAACAGGAGTGCAATTAACATTGGTACAAACAAATGCAATTAAATGAACATCGGCAATCTCAAATCAAGACTGACAGTGAATTCCAACTCTGCATTTGACACTGCTATACGCCATAAACTGGTCACAAAGCAGGGCAAACTGCTTATCGGCTGCTCACTGCACCACACTGAAATTGGCATCGGTTTTTCGAAAGATGTACTCAGACTTAGATAAACATTTAGACAAATTTTAAATTAATAGTCAATGTATAGATTCATGTATTGCATCATCGTAACAATTAAATAAAAGCAAAGCCCTTCAGACGCACTGATAACGGTGTTATCGGCGAACAATAATAACAGAAGTTGGCCGTAACAATGGCCTCATAAGATGTCTGCCCTCTGTCTTCAGCCACAAGGGGACAATTGTTAGTCCATTCATGTATAAATCCACAATTGTCCATTACAGCTGTGATGTTTTTGTTAATAAGTTTCAAAGATAGTGTAGCAGTGCACTCGGCTGACTTTTGTGCAGGCAGTATGAGTTCTCGGTTCGGGTTAGGAGGACGGGTGTGGTGATTCTCTTGCCGGAGTCTGTATGTGTGTGTGCGTGCGTGCGTGTTCGCATATGTGTTTGTGTCCGCATCATGTGCTTGTGTCCGCATCATGTGCCTGTTTTTATATAACAGTGATACTGTCATATGAATGTACATCAACACCTGGATTCCACACGGTAAAAGCTTTTAATATTTGCACACAAGTACTTTTTTTGTCCAATTGCCCAAAAGAAATATATTAAAATGTCAACATAACATTCAATATCGATATATTGTGTTTTAAACGCATCATCCACTGAGTAAACAGAGTTGCAAGAAACCAGTAGTTCTTTATTACCAAAATCCATAAAATACACACAAAAAGAAAAAAAAAATGCCTGAACAGAATAACAACAATGTTGAAAGCTTGAAAGTCTTGTAAACAATTTGAATCAGCTGACCAGTTGGCAGACTTTAGCTGGAATTAAGCAGAGACAAATGTAGAGCCAAAGTCATAACTTGTAAGACAGAAGAGTTTGTTGTTGCACAAGCAGTTTTAGGAAAGCCTTTTTTTTCTCCTAATTCATCTCTTATTAAAAGTTAACCTTTAAAATGAGACATAAAAATTGGTTCTGCATACATTGAATGTGAAACAATGCATGAAACAAGAAAGACAAAGATTACGATTGCTTGTTTTTAATGATAGTGTTAATGAGCATAGTTCGTGCATGAGGCCCGTTGACGCGTTCATCTCTTCAGTCACACAAATGTCATCTTTCTTACTCATAACACCGCCACGCTGGATTTTAAATGAGACAAACATAAATGTGGTTTAAATGCAGACTTTTATATTTAATTTGAGAGGATTTACAGTTCATCTACAACCCTAATTCTATTTAGTTGGGATGTTTTGTAAAATGTAATGAAAAACTAAATAGAATGATTGGCCAATCATCTTCAGCCTATATTTAATTGAATACACTTCAAAGAAAACATATTTAAGGTCAAACTGATGAACTTTATTGGTTTTAGCAAATAATCATTAACTTGGTATTTTTTGGCTACAACAGATTCCAAAAAAGCTGGGACAGGGTCATGTTTACCACCATGTTACATCACATTTTCTTTTGAATAACATTTAATAAACATTGATGTTAATTGTTGAAGCTTTGTTGGTGAAATTCTTTCCCATTCTTGCTTGCTGTATAGCTGCAGCTATTCAACACTCCGGAGTCTCCATTGTCGTATTTTACGCTTTTTCAATGTGAGACAGGTCTGGACTGCAGGCACGCCAGTCTTGTACCTTGACTCTTTTACTAAGAAGCCACACTCTTCTATTATATGATGTATGTGGTTTGGCACTGTGAAATAAGCAGGGGCATCCATGAAAAAGACTTGGATGGCAGCATATTTTTCTCTTCTTGTATGTAACTTTCAGCATTAATAGTGCCTTCACAAATGTGTAGTTGGCCATGCCATTGGCACTAACACAGCGCCATACAATCACAGATGCTGGCTTTTGAACGTTGCATCCATAACAGTCCGGATGGATCTTGACGACCTCCATAATTTACAAAAACAATTTAGCATATGGTCAGACCACAGACCACTTTTCCACTTTGCATTAATCCATCTTAGATGAGCTTGGGCCCAGAGAAGCTTCTGGGTGTTGTTGATAAATGGCTTTTGGTTTTCATAGTTGAGATCTAAATTGTACTTCTGCATGTAGCGTCCCACTGACTCACTGACTGGTTATCAACTCCGCCTCACAGAGGTTGTAGGTTCGCATCCAGGCTCTGGCCTTCCTGTGTGGAGTTTGCATGTTCTCCCTGTGCCTGCATTGGTTTTCTCCGGGTGCTACGGTTTCCTCCCACATTCCAAAGAAATGCATGGTAGGTGGATTTCACGCTCCAGATTGTCCCTAGGTGTGATTGTGAGTCGGAGTGGTTGCCTGTCTTTGTGGGCCCTGCTATTGGCTGGCAACCAGTCTAGGGTGTGAGTGTGGGAGGAAACCAGACTACCCGGAGAAAACCCAGGCAGAACATGCAAACTCTACAGAGGAAGGCTGGAGATGGAGTCGAACCATGCACCTCTGCACTGTGAGTCGATGGTGCTGACCAGTCGGCCCCGTGTTCATAATATGATGTAACATAAAAAGTACCTTATTAGGTTGTTTTCCACCAGCATTCTGGTCAAGTGCAGGAGCAAGAGCAGTGCAATAGAACAAATGAGTGTACTGTGGACTCAATTGAAGTCCTGCTGTAAAAAGTCCCAGTATGCTAGAAGCTAAACTTGAGAAGTGCTGGTACTCCGTCCTTGTGCGTACCGGCCCACTTAAAGCACTGACTGTCCATTAGTAAGTCAATATGTTCTGTCAATGGCCCTTGGAGCAACATGTCCTCATTACAAGGCCTTGAGTGTCCTGGTTTGTGAGACTCCACCCATCTGCTGTCCACACATGTGAAGACAAACACGACGCTTTGCAAATACTCACTGACCCACTTCCACACTGCAATATCGTGTGTGACAAAGTCCTATGTCATTTGACTTGCACTGCCAGATTCCCCAAGGACAGCCTGACACACAGAATGTGACTCTGTGTGTGTGCTTGTGTGTGTGCATGTATGCATGTGAAGAAGGAAAGTCTGTAAGATATAGAAAAGTTACATTTTTGCAAAGAGTGTGGCAATTCTGTGTGCGCGTGCATGTGTGCGCGTGCACGTGTTCACTGGGGTAAACTAATTACCATGTGCTGTGATCAGCTTGTGGGCCATGAGGTCTGCAAGGAGAATTGCTCTGTGGTCAGTCAACCCAGGTTGTCCCGTCAATCTCTCCCTCATGGGTTCCCTCGTATTTTCGTCTCTCACTCTCTTTCTTTTGTCTCACTCCCTTACATGCATACACAGGCGCTCATTGTGAACTCAATCACCCGTCCTCCCTGGATCAGGCTCGTCATGTAGAGTCCAAGCAAGTCTGCGGGGAGGGAAACAACAAGCTGTAATTAAGGTTTGTGCTGAACAAGCATAAAAAGGACATCAAATTAGGTATAGTGGGCTAGTGTCTGGAGAAAAAAAGTCCTTCTTGAAGAGTTTGGTGGTGAAGTTAAATAACTATGCGTTTGATTTGGATGGTTTCCAGGGAATTGAGATATTAAAGAGACTGAGTCTTGAATTGCTAAAACAACTTGTATGGTTCCTCTATAAGGTGTTGATGTGGACTGGACATCAGACATCACAAAACGTGTGTCTTTAGTTTCCAGTGTACTGCATACATGCCTGAATAATATATCACTAGTAGTGTGACTAAAAATTTTTAAATGATTCTTTCATTGGTATGTTTACATAGAAATGGACCAGCTGCAGAATAGCTGTTGATCGTTTTTTGTGAGGTGTTTTTAAAAGCCCTGGATTGACAGAGGTGTCCTGAAAAAAAAAATAGAACACCGCATTAAAAGGTTGATGGGGTCCACTAACCTTTGCCCTAAAAGCTCACTCCTCTCCAGGCTAGAGCCACCATGCATACTACAGAGGACTTTGCTGCGCCATGTTACACCGTTAAAGCTCAAGAATGTGAGTATGAAGTAGTAAATTTCACATGTGCACACATGCATTTGCGCAGACACCCCTATTTCCAGCCAGACAGCTCATCAGAAAACCAGCAGATTAGCAGCTGCCATGGTTAAAAACACAGGCTCTGCCGCAGCAAGGCAAAGTACCAGCAAAGAGGAATCCCAGCAACCAATCAGTGATCGCCTCAACCTCGAACACACATGAGCATACACACTCAGGACATGTATATAATAACACACTCCTTGCCACCTGCTGAGACTGACTCTGTGTGTCACTTCAGTAACCCGAAACCTCCTCTCACTCTCTGTAATGTTATTTTCACCTGACACTGGAAATTTTGCATCTGAGACTAGTCTATTGACCCCCTGAAGAAGCAGCATGATGCACGGTGGATATATATATATATATATATATATATATATATATATATATATATATATATATATATATATATATATGCACACACACATATGTGTTGTGTGTGTGTGTGCACTGTTGAGAACCACATCAGTTTTGCTGTGTATAGGCAGTATTCTGCTCATTGTCAGGCAAATGCTACAAAAATCTTCACTTCTAATCGATTGTGGCTCGAAGAATACCGTGCAAGCAACTCAAGACTTTTTAAAGGCGTTTTAATTGATTATTCTTCAACGGTCAAGCCAGTGGCCCGATGTCAACCCTGTAATAATATTAAGACAAAAATGAAGCCAAACAAGATCCAAACTAATGGTTGGCTGCAGTAAAGTCTTCTCGAAACATCTGTATTTAAGAAAATTACATTGAATCAACAATGAATTATTAGTTTATCTTAAAATAAAAACATCAATATCAGAGTAGTGGCCGTTTTTAATGTCGTTGTTGTTGTTGTTCTTTTTGTTGGGGGGAGGGGCTAGAATTGGGCAAATGGTTTTGTCAGCCGGGTACAGTTTTAAAGACTCACGCATACACATAGACCCTATTTTCTAATTTGCTTCAATGTAATTAATTATTTATTAATGGTATTAATGAATTGTGTGAATAAATTAACTGTAACAACCGTCGCAGACCCCTTTTACTGGGGCACATGCCCCAGTAACAATGAGTTCTCCCCCAGTATCAGGCGCTGACCGACCAGGATACAGAAAAGAACAAAGAGAGGGTATTACTGTAATACCCCGCGACTTCGCGGTTCACCTTTCGCGGGTTCAGTGCTTCGCGGGTCTAAAAAATATTCAAAAATGAAAAACTTTTTTGCCCGGGCACGATCGGGGCTCTCCATTTGCTCCGCTCCGCGGGGGCATTGTAGTTTCGCCGAGCGGCACGACGGGGCGCTGGAGCGGTTAGACGGCCGGCGTGCGCCGAAGAAGAGCGTGGGCGAAGAGGAGAGTGGACGAAGAAGAGCACGTTCCCCCGGGCACGATCGGGGGCGACGTTTCGCGCGGTTCGGACCATACCAGAGCTCCGGCCGGCGTGCGTGGCAGTTACGCCGAAGAGGAGCACCTTCCGCCCCGGGCACGAGCGGGGCGAAATTAAACCGAGTTCAACCGAACGGAGACACGCTTCGGGGGAGCAGGTCCGGCGTGCGTGACAATTAAGCCGTAGAGGAGCATCTCTTCCGCCCGGGCACGAGCGGAGCGCGAGGCTGTCAGTTATGAATGAATAAATAAATAAATGAAGAATGCCACCTTTCATTTCACAGGGCACACCAGACGGCGTACCAGCAGGTAAAAGTCGAAGTAATTAAATAAATACAAAAAGAAGTAATTGAATAAATACAAAAATAATGGCTGGGGAATAAAAAAAATAATAAGTTTTAATAATAATTTGGGTTTTTTTTGTTATAACATGAATTTCTCTCTCTCTCTCTACCCGTATTCTATATGGTGTACTGTATACAGGGGGGTATTCTGTATACCTGTATAGTTTTTTTTTAAGCATTTTTGAAGGTGCGCCGCTACTTCGCGAATTCTCAGTTTGCGCGGTTGGCCTCGGTCCCCATTAACCGCGATAACCGGGGTATTACAGTAAATTCTAAATGTAGTTCTCCCAGTTGCTGACATGTATCACAATGTTGACTGCACGTACCGTATTTTTACGGCCAAAAGACGCGCCGTATCAAAGGGCGCAGTACCAGTTGAGGGTGCTATTTCTGTATTTAATACATAGATAGAATGCACCGTATCATTGGGCGCAAAGAGAACCGAGCAACCGAGAAGTCGCGCTGGCTGCTCAGTCGCGCTACCGTGTTTTTAAAATGGCAGCGCGAGTTCGGTGGTACTTTATTTTAGCTTTTAACAACGTGCTGAAGTTGTCCTCATCCAATAAATGCACCAAGTCCTTGTCTTCTGTATCCAAGATAAACAGCTGGACACGTTCTCCACCAAACACGAGAGTCATTATCAGTCTGCCTCGCCTTCTCGTTGCCGCGCAGCCCCTCAGATGGGATGCCGACACAATGCCGGTGTGAGCAAGTCACTAATCAACAAATGATGTGCGGTCACGGTGTTACATCAAAACTAAAACTATCACCCCAAATCAACTGAATAGCATAGTAGTGTAGGCCCAGAAAAATTCCGCCTCCCAGCCTACCATACAATACCATAGTTTACATGCATGCACGCTAAAACAGAAGATAGCATGGCTAGCGTGGCTAGCTGTTTTTAAAAAGGCAACAGGAGCAAAACTGAGTTTGGCTGTCATCATCCACAAATCCATCAAAATCATCTTCTGTATCAGAAATAAACAGCTGGGCAAGTTCTCCCACAAACACGCCAGGTTCCCCCTCGTCATTGTCAGATTCCCCGTGTCGCTGCTACGTGCGTGTGGCTCCTCATGATGCCGGCTTTTGCAAAAGCCCTAACAACAGAGCTAGCAGACGCGTTTGCCCATATAGGAGCATTGGGGGCTGCTTTGCACTGGGGGCGTGCCTTTGCGTTGTCATTCACGCCCATCTCCCCTCTCACGTCCGCCTGTTGTCGTTCACGCCCATCGTTCCCCTCTCACGCCCCCTGCTGTCGTTAGCCACGCCCGCCTTCTCTCGATATAACCAGTGTGCAGGCAGTTAATGTTCGCAGTCAGCCCAGCTGTGCACTTGGTGCACTTGGTCCATGTAATGGGCGCTCCGCCTCAAAAGACGCCTTGGCTTTTTTGGACAAATATGGTACTAGCTTACATTAAATAACAGACGGCAGATGAAACAAAACAAATAGTACACAGTATCTGTTTTAATTTGTTTGCTCAAAATAATTTGTTTGATTAATAACCATGCTGTAAGAAGTCATTGCTGATTGACAATGGTCATTTCCTCTATATTAACAGGGTAATATTTTGGCTGTCAAATACTAAAATTGACCAACCCCAATTTTTCTGTCTACTTGAACTGTCCAAACTGTTTAGGATCAAAAGATATTAAACATATTCCTCCTGGAATTTTCTTTTAGAGGCTAAATGTTACATTAAAGAAAATACAAATAACAATACAAAAAAATATTTATTGCAAATATTTTTTAGTTATTCCATCCCAATATGTTTTAATTGGCAAAAGAAATGCAGTTGTTCACTTAGATGCACATATTAAAGCAAACTGACTAAACATAACGTTATTGTATTATGATTATTATTACATACGATCGTTTCTTCAAAGTTCTGTAACATATTTTGGACAACAACAACAGCAGCAACCGTCTTCATATAAAAATAGAACAAAATGTCGCTCCTTCATGAAGGTGCGTAAGTGACGCAATTAAGTGGATGGGAGAATCTGCACAGCCCAAAAGTGGGTAGCACCCAGGAAAATATGCCCCTAATGCATGTACAAATATATGTTCATTATTATTTATATTTTGACCAACACTAAAACAAAAGTATCACAATCCTGTTTTTGTTTTTTACGTTAGTAGACCTCAAACTGCATTGTGGTCTAAGTGTTCCGCACCCCAGGGTCAGCTGTGTGTGTTACGGTACTAGCTTGATGGTTCCTTTTATGACTACACAATTAAAAGGGCATCCCCTGTCAAATCTAGCAGTACGCGTATCCCAATTTCCTCTTGCGTAGTCAGGAGACTGTACTGAGGACTAGCGCCTTGAAGGTGAAACATCAAATTGCTTTTATTCAATTAACTGCTTCTGTGCTCGGCTGTGTGACAGCCGCGTGACCGAGCGGCTGCTGACTCGTGCTGGTGGCTTGGAGTTTGTTTGGAGGCGCAGCTCATAACAACTGCAGTCATTCTCATGGTGGCAGGAAAAACAGCCGACTCACTCGCTTTTCACCTATGGACCAACTCCAAATGTACATGATACAAATTTTCTTTTATTGTATTTTGTATTTCTGAAACTCAGAATGCAAATACACATGCCTCTTCGAAGGCACCCATAAGAAGAGCCAAGCACAACACTGGGAATGATCACTAACTTCCGGATCAATACACAAGTCAGTTTCACATTCAAATTTTGACATATATGTTCCAAATGGATTTCTGTAAAATTCAAATGTCTCTGGAAAACAAGCAGGCATCCTCAGTTTTCAATGCGTCACACCTCTTTGCTTGTTGCGCGAATTTTCACCCGTTACATAGGTCAAAAAGTTGTGCAAGGAATTGACTAAAATGAGAACGAGCGAATATGCCAGTAATATTAAAGCAGTAGTAAAAGTGAAGCAGTTGGGTTGAGGCCACATGTGTGTAGGTGTTTGTGTACAGAAGGAAAGGGATATAATAGGTCAGTTTTCCCCAACCGTTTTCCCCCATGGGCTGCTTCATGGTCTGATTGATATTTCATGGACTGCAACCATTATTTACATTCCCGCCGTGGTCATAACGTACGTTTGCGATGCCCCAAATGTACCTTATGTTCTCCTCTACTAAATTGTTATAATATTTTCAAAATATGTCTGTGCAGTGCGATATCGAGAGGCACACAGACCACTGGGCTCACTTGGGGGAAAGCAGCAGATTCCTAAAACAGTATCTCTGTTCTTGCCAGGTTTCTATGTGCAAAGCTGCCTTTTCTCACAGCAAGTGCCTCCAAGGATCATGCTTCATTCAAAGGAAATCTCCTCTATCCATACTGTCACATAATGTTTCCCTCATGCTGTCCTGGCATTCATGATGGGAAGGAAGCTGAAAGACGTCCTTCAGCCAGTGGAAAACCAAACAAAACAAACACGCTCCATCTCAAACACAAACTTGACCATAACCAACAAAAACAGTCATTTGAATAACTTGTGATATGAAAAAAAACTAAAATACGTACTGTGTGGACTACACATTCAAACAAATACATGGGTCTAAAAAAAATAATTGGAGGCTCTTTGAACAGTCCACATCTTAGAATGGTCAGCGGTCAATATCGGGGCGTAATTGAAAACATCCATCCGTCCATTACCCAAGCCGCTTCTCTTCACAAGGATCATGGTCGTGCTGGAGTCTATCCCAGCTATCTTCAGGAATTAGGTGGGGTACAACATCACCTCACAGTGCAGAGGTGCAGGGTTCGACTCCATCACACATAGACAAACAACCATTGACACTCACAATCACACCTAGGCACAATTTGGAGTGTTCATTTAACCTATCATGCATGGAACAGAGGAAACCCACGCAGGCATGGGGAGAACAAGAAAAAATCCACCCTGCACCTCCGAACTATGAGGCCATCGTGCAAAACCAGTCAGCCACCGTGCCGCTGACTGAAACCATGTTAAATGAAAATTAAATGTCAGACACGTCTCTGGAAAAAAAATAGAAAAAAACCTCCTTGGTGGTTTTGTGAGTGGAAACAGGCAATGACAACATATAATCTATTACTTTAAAAAACAACAACAACTGACAAATTAGTGACAGATTATTCTAAAAGACAGTTCAAACAGTACTATAACCATCCTACTCAGCCTGAATATTAGATTGAAAAACGCAAAATGAAATCTGATTTAAAAAAAAAAAAAAAAGAACATTTTAGGGAGAGCCATGTGTTCCCTCGCTGTTGATGAACTGATAAAGACTGAATAGACACGGAGTTGTTTTCATAGTGTCTGAAAACAAGATGGATGAGTTGCACATTAGACGCACAGAGACTGATTTTCAAACTACTTTCAACAATACGCTAGTCATAATAAGGATTTTATTTTTTTTTTTGGGGTTGGAACAGCTCAATTGTCGTAGAAAAATGTATGACGCATAAAGTATGATGTCGTAAAAGGGACAGCTAATGTGCTTAAATGGACAACAATGAATAGTTCAAATGAAGACAAACTATTTTTGTTCCGTATTCCTCTTCTGTTTTAGCTCTCTGCCTCCTTTGACATTATGTCAACTCCGTCTAATGTTGAAGTCAATTTACATTGAAACTTAACCCTCAGCTCAACTTCAACAATAGAGCGGAAAAAAACAGCTGTAGCAAAGTTCTAATGGAAGATAAAACACAATTACTAAAATACTGATAAGTAAAAAAAAAAGATAACTAAGGGAATAAAAAAAAACCTCCTTTCCCTCTGCTTTCTACATTCTGTATGGAGTTTCTCTGACAAACAACTGCAATTTTTTAACAGTCACAAGTTCATCCACACATTCAACATAATAAAGAATGGAAGGACTGTTTGAAATATGTCCCTTTCAAGGGGTAGTCAAGCCAAAAATGTCCTTTACAAGAACAAGTTCTATGCAGGCCCACTAGTCGAAACATGAAATTCTGATTAATATTGTGTTGGCGGCCATTTTGTCACTTCTGGTGATTGAAAATGACATCAGTTGCTCCGGGCTCAGCTAATGACCAATCATGGCTCAGAAAACAGGTGAGGGTGATTGGTCATTACCTGAGGAATAGTGATGTCATTTTCAGTCAACAGAAGTGACAAAATGACAGCTCCCTGAGATGATTACAACGACTGGAGTTCGCTGCTTAATTCATGTTCCCCAAACTTATTATTAATCAGAATGCCTTGTTTAGACGAGTGAAGGCGCATAAAACATTTTATTGCAAATCATTTTTTTGGGTTGACTTCCCCTTTAAGTGTTTTAAAGATAAAGATGTCCTTTAATCGTCCCACAATGGGGAAATTTCTTTGGCCTCATTCTACTTCATTTTAATGCTGGCTGTGTCCTCTCCATATTTCCTACGGGGCCGCTCCATTTTGGGGCAAAGTACCTTATGGTTTTAATGTTGTAAAGAAACAGCGAAGTTTACTAGCACCATAATCTCCGTTGTAATAGTGCGAACGATTTAGCGCAATGCAAACAGACGAAAGGGTATGAAAGAGTGAATAAAGCAGAAAGCTAACGCAGCAGTTTTGATGGGCTGCCAATTTGAAGCTCCTCCCAACAAGCGCAGAGATTCTCCATTTAAATCATTTACTGCAATTGACGGCTAAAGACGTCAAAGATCTATTTTTATTTACTCGGCTGGTTAATGGTCTAAATGAAGTGCAAAAGGCTGTCAATAGTGCGAAACTGTTTAGCACAATGAAAAACAAATACTGAATGGTTCTAAAATGATGAAAAAGTAACATAGTTAGATGAGCTTCTGTACTGCACCTCCAGAATTCGCCAACTACAACTCATAAATAAAAGACCTCTGTTGTCTCCATTTCATATACTATTTCTGATCAAAGCAAAGTATGTGTCAAATGCGTTCCATAAATGCTTTCCCATACAATGTGTCGTTATTAAAGGGTTATTTTAATGTTTTTTTGCACTTACAGTGTCATGAGTTGTTTCTTTGCAAATCCGATTTGAAGTGCTCAGAGTTTAGAGAAAAGATTCAAATGAATCATGCATCATTGATTTCTCTCAGATTTCACGAGTGTAATTTTGCCCCTGCAGGCGTGGAGAATTCATTAAAAGCCATATCCCATTTGGAGCGCTTGCGCATGCACACTCCTCTTCATGACTGGCCTCTTTGTGTTTTTGTCATCTGATCAAACTTCAAGTACTGTATACTACGATGTGGGAGCTTAAATTGAGGTGTTTAAGTTAGAGCAAAGATCCTTTCTTTGAATTTACGAATAGAAATATGTTAGCTAAATCTGACAAACTGCATATGCATGCTTTTAATGCTACTGTCGATGATCCCATTTGTATCACTCACTTCGATAATCCTTTTCATCTTATCATCACGGGTTAGCTGGTGCTTATCCCAGCTGACACGAGTCCAAATAATAATAATAATGCAATTTAAATTAGTTGATTGTGTCTTTTCGGTTTGTTGTTCATCTTTTTGTCCGTTGTCAGGCGACTTCCCGAAGTAATAGAGACTAATGCCTCAAGTTCAGTGCTCACAAAGTAATTCAATTGGTTCAGCTTTGTTCTATGCTCAACTGCCTCTTCAAATCAGTTAATAGTTTCTAGTAGTAGTAATGAGTATTTCTTTTCACGGTTTCTATTCTTCTGATGTGAAACTTCAACAGTTTGCAGCATGCACTCATTCCCAGCAAAAGACAAACACTCGGGCAGATAGCGCTATCATAGACTGAGAGCAGATATGGTTTTAACCCGGAGACCTCAGCTGCTCTTGCACTTGTGAGGAATGGATATGTTGGGGGCTGGAGGGCCGTCTGAGATTAACACTCAGGTCATAGTGACGAGTGTGCAAACAGTCATGGACCTCCTCCGGGCACACTCACACACTCACACACACACACGCATACACACGGGACAGCCCCACTTTTACATAGATGAGAATGTTACACCAAGGGCAAAGTTGTAATGTAAAAAGAATTCATGTGTGATTTTCCCCTTAGTGTTTTCAGACACAAAACTGATAACGTTCAACTTGCAAGTCATTTGACAGGAGAAAACGTAGTTTGTGGGTCTGTTGTCGCACTAAATAATGTAAACGTCTGTCTGTCCATTCGCATATGCATAAACACATCTATCCGTTAGTATGAACATGAAATATAAACATTTGTTGTGTCTGTTAACATACACAAAAAAAGTTATCAGCTGTCTGTCTATTTGCATGCACATAAAAGATGTACATTTTTTCGTGTGTTACTTATACAAATAAAGTAAAACACTTTCTGTCCCATGGCTTCGCAAGACTTGACCATTTGTCCGTTGATCAGCCATCCATTTTTTTGTACGGCTTATTACGTGCAACTGGAGCCTATCCGAGCCGACAGCGTGAAAGGCAAACTACACCATGAATTGGTTGTCAGTCAATCACAGAGAATATTTAGGGACCTATTTTTGTGCCTAACTCATGTCTCTCTGGAAATGCAGTCTAACTGTGTGCATGGGTGGAGTTTTCTTTCTTTTGTTGTTTTTCGTAGACCGGTGCAGTTAGAGCAGATAGGCGTTTGCTCCATTGTGGGAGTAAACCAAGATTATCTTAGGTAACGGAAACAAACAAAATAACTCAAACTAAAATTGCGAAATGTTAACAAAATAAAATAAAAACAAAAATGCTTTTGATAAAACGAAAACTAACTGAAACTAGATTTTGCATTTATAAAATTAACCAAACTAACCTTAATTTAATGTACAAGTCATTGCGGTTGATTTCAAATGTATTTATTTAGATTTTACTGCATGGCCGTTTGCCTAAAGAAAAGAAAGTCCTCTTTATGTTTGTCTCACAAGAAGCAACATCATCATGGAGCTGCCAATAAAAAAGAGCCAGCAGATGACGTTGTTCCTACGAGACGAGTTTGTGTGTGGCTTTGGCTCGAATGGTTCGCCTGCTATTCGGCTCAATGCAATGCTAAGTAAAAGCAAGCTTTATTTATTGAGGGTGCATGCATGCATCTAACTTTAGAAGTGCTATTATGCACTGTACTTATTGGAATTCAAAGTCTGTGGATTGTTTACTATACCTTGTATTATGCATATATTTAAAAAATGTGTTAAATAATATTTTTGTTGAATTTTTACTACACAATACCTACCATGGTGTTGTTCTTATCTCGCACACAGGTAAAAGACCATTTAAAAAAGAAACCAATTCTAAAACTAAACTAAGTGTTTTTGGAATTTTTTTTTAAAAAACTAACAAAGTCGACCTAAAAACTAATTAAAACTAACTAGATATACACAACAAAACACAAATGAAATGAAAACTAATGGTATTAAAATTCCGGATCTATAAAAACCCTGGAGTGAACACAGCTGTCTTGCTTACCAGCCAATGGAAGAGGTCCCTCTCATCCCCTTCAAAATCAGTGCAGGAGAGAAGCGCTATATTTGACATGGTGGAAGCAGAAATTTTCTCACTCGGGGTCCATGCGGAAGATCGAAGTGCACAAAGTACGTTTATAAGAAACTGCAAGCAGAACAACAAGGGGGAATGAAAGTTGGCCATGGCGATCCCAGGTCACCACTGTCAAGTGCACACTTGACACACTGTGGGTGTGTGTGTGAATCCCCCAATAATTATGTATTGAATGAATTTATTTCAGCAGTGCTGAATCTTTCTGCCTGCGCTTCGATCAAATCAACCAAAATAGCTTTACAACCACCTGCGCCACAACTTAGTCCTGTTTTTAGCTGTCTGAAGATCTAGTCTACTCTCTGTCACCAATTTGCCAGGTGTGCCGGGGGAAAGTTAAAAAAAAAAAAAAAAAGGTTTCCGTCTGCTGGAATGCCCATTGTGGCGTTGCGCCAACACAGCAATTTTTACACCCTTTGTGTGTCTTCAAAAAGGTAGCCCTCAGAGACACACGATCATTCCCACTCACGTTCATGTTCATTTAACTACACATACTGTGATATATGAATTTTTGTCTGTCCGTGAAAACATTCACATGACGTTAACATACAATACAATAATGTCGCTGGCTATGAGCAAGCTCATTGCGCTGATGATGATCGTCAAGAAAATGGCCAAGTGACTCATTCAGAACACACAAGGACGCACATTCATATGTTGTTATTTCTAAATTATTTGTAAACAAGCTAAAGGCAACATGACAGTGACTTCTGTTTTTCACATGATGAGCAATGTCGTTGTATCGCAGGGGTAAGTGCGCTTGACGCTACAAACAGATGTTTAGCTCTCCCCTGCAGCTGTTCCTTACCTGGCAGAATAGGTCAACTGGGCGGGTTAATCTCACACACAATCATTAGCACACCCACAAACACAGTTATCCCTTCAACCATCAATGACTCACCAGGTTGTATGCCTCGTGCCTGCACATGCAGACATAGCAGTCGTGACTGTGGGATCATATTGGAGCGGTATTTGCAAAGAAGAAAAGCAGTCGTCAGGAGTCACACAGTCACTCCGTGTTTTATTGGATGGGCCTGAGAGTGCTCCATGTGCACCCTGGAGTGAAGTGAGGAAGTCAAACAGCATTGTGACTCCACTGATCTAATACCTCTACTGTGTGTGCAAGTGTGTTTCATTTGAGCTTGTAAGAGATTGCTTGGTTTCATTGAGGGCTCACCCAACAGGTGCAAAGTGTAATCATGCTTAAGCCACCACGGAAAGACGATGAGAGCGGAAAAATGTGCAGTATTTGTTTCAGACGGGGTCAAAAGTTGAGAGTGCAGTATGCTTAATACTAACAAATGTTGACTGATGTATAACATGATCAGCGAAGTAAACATCATGATCCATTTAGCTCATTATGTGTTTTTACAAGCCCGCGTCCTACTTTAAACAGTGACATTAGCAATGATGTTAGTGTTAACACAATGAGAGGTGTCCTGGCTGCTCCACCAATATAATAGACCACAGAAGTATGTCAACCAGGGTCACTATGGATAGAACAGCTTGCCTACCAAACAAATAAAAGCCGTGTTTTGTTTGATTGAACTCGTCCTGAACAATTGAGTGTACAGGCATGTGCCCACATGACATTATGCCGTTTTTAAAACTTGGGAAACATTTCTCACAATTGTTGTTAGTCGACATCCTGTTTGTTGAGTTTCACTATAAGGGTGGAAAAGATTCCAATTTGGCTTGTTTGTCGGTAGATGTGTTCCACAGGTGGTCTTATCCTTTTGTGGCTTGTGAAACCCCGAACCTTTTTGTCATACCTTGAGTCATCCCACTCATTCTTCATAAGTAGAATCATAATTAATTTTGAAATGAAAATGATTTGACTCATTTCTTGAATTTAAACATTTAAATCCTTGGTATTCTCTTTTTTTCTTTCTTTTGTTCAGTTTAAATGGAACATATAAATAAAGATTTTACCTTGAAAATGAGTAAGAAATTTAAATTTAATTAAAAAACTAATAATTAAATCAAAAAAAAAATCTGAATCAAAATAAAGGGAGAAAACTGCCTTTGTTATATATAACTCATAACATTTACCAGAAAAAAAATTGGAGCTGCTTTGAATAAGTCCACTTTAAAGAGCGATTTCAAATTAATTATCAGGAACAAAACACGTAACCAGAATGATATTCAAATCCACTATAGCAATTTTACTTTCTTTTCATCATTCATCTGAGCTTTAAGGAGACGCTTGACTTATTGATTTATTGATCTTGGAAATGAATCAGTGAATGTTTCCACATACCATCTATAATGTGCTCACCCACCCCAAGTGGTACGTGTACCCCTGGTTTGGAAACACTGCTGGACCTCACATCAGTGTTCCCACACGTGTGTCAAGTTTGTTTGTTTTTTTCTGACATTGCTGATCCCCCCCCCCCTCCGGAGCTCCAGGTACAGCCAGCAGTTGGCTGTCCCTCATGCCTCTAATCTCGTTGCACACTTGAGTACAATGACAATAAAGGGATTTCTAATTCTAATTCTTTACTTGAAACGTTTACCAACCCATGTTTCAGTCACATTTATCATTTGCAATAACTGGAAAATTGCGCTCTGCGAGAGGTCAGGACCAATTGTCAGAGTGAGCTGAAATGACCCAGACGCACTGAAATGCAGAGTTGAAAGGAGTTTTGTCCTAAGTGATATCGCATGACTCCTTGTGACTGGCTCCGAGTCAGCGCTTAATTCAGAAGCGCCAAAAATGCATTGCTGACTAGAGAATATGTCAAAATAATATTTCTCGTCTCTAGACTATTTGATGAATGAGCAGAAAAGTTCACCCCGCCGTCTTTCATTCTCATCTGCTTGCTGTTTTTCACCTGTCTTTCAACACACCAAATCAGGCAGCGCAATTCATCTTGGCCTTGAAAAATCACAAGACGTGTGTCCTAAATTGTATCAATTTGCATTGCGTTGCAAGTACAACCGAAATTGTTTGTAAATCCTACCTATTGTAATGTGTGTTTAAATTTGTGAGGCCCAGTTGTACAGCAGAGTGATTTCATTGAACCTGAGCAGTGACATGACCACCTGCACGTCTTATCGTGTTACATACGTGCAAAACACGCAGAGGTAATCTTTAAGGGAGAATGTAGGTCAGTGATGCAAGAGGAAATGGAGCAGGGAGCCGCAGGAAAATCCTGACTCCATATGGGGATGACAAGCAGCACATGCTCGGCCTATTCTCCAATTACAGCTCCAAACTATTCATGGATTTTCTTTTCCGTGTGGTACATTCACATCGACGAATACTATAAAAATGGTCTTAAATCCTGGGGACAACCCCAACAAAACTTTTGCATATTGGTGAATGAGTTGCTTGTATGACTAATAAAAGTTTTGCCATTATGACATTTGGACCCTAGAATGCAAATATTCAAAGTCCATTGCTTGACTGCACTGCAGAAGTAGCATTTGCAAGAAACTATAAATTGTTTTTGTCTTTAGCTGGAGCCCTGAAGTTGAAGAAGTAGTAGGAATGCCCCACTTCACTAAATGCATAACTTTATGTATATTTTGCCGATCACACAATTAGGAAGGGAAAACAGTGATGACTTTGTTCCTCTCACATGTATTTGCACTGATGAAACTCTTGTGACTTGGAAAGACCTCCTTTCAAACGAATGTGGTTAAAATGGAGTTCAAAAGCGGCTTCTCCCGGAAATGAATGTTGCATAAAGTCTGAGTAAAGCGTGTTAGCATGTGTAGTTGTTGTGACTCACTCAAAGGGGGGAGAGAAGCAATAACCGTATTTGATTCGGGCTAAGCAGCTTGAGGCTTCGTGACTCACCCTTTGTCTTGATACTTATCTGGCTTTCAACATGCAGAATTAGTTGATGTTCCTGTTGCCTAGTCGTTTCTTGCACGTGTGTACTGTTTAAAAAACAAATATTTGCTTTGGATGTACGAGCAATTAAGAATTGACTATTCCATCATGAATCGTGTTAAAATCAAATGAAGATCCATTCAACTTTGATTTCATTTGTCCTCATTAGTGATGCGGGTGAGCTGTAGCCTCTCCTATCTGACACTGAATGGAAGGGCAGGGATGCATTCGACATGGTCACTCACAAATCACAGGACACATTGACAAACAACCATTCACACATTCACACATACATTGTAGAGACAATTTTGAGCCTTCTTAAAGACCATCCTAATCTAAGCACGAGGAAAACATACTCCAAGAATCACTGCAACCAGCCATCCATTATCTGATCCTCCTCACGAGGGTCGCAGGCGTGTTGGGGCCTATCCCAGCTGTCTTCGGGCAATAGGCGGGGTGCGCCCTGAACTGGTTGCCAGCCAATCATCAAAAACAACCATCCACGCCCACGCTCACACCTAGGGACCATTTAGAGCAGGGGTGGGCCAGCTTTTTCATTGGCGGGCCACAATGGGTTCTAAAATTTTGACGGACCAGGAGTAGATGGATGGAGTGTTTTGGTAACCTCACCTCATCTGAAAAAAAAAATATACATTTAATTTGAGATGAAAGTCTTTGACACACCACAGTATTTAGAAAATAAAATTAAAAAAAAAATTTTTCAAGTTCGGCGGGCCGGATTAAAACGTTTAACGGGCCGCATGTGGCCCCCGGGCCGTAGTTTGCCCACACCTGATTTAGCGTGTTCAATAAATGTACCCGGAGAAACACAGAGAACATTCAAACTCCCCACCGGAAGGCCGGAGCTCGGCCTCGAACCCCGCACCGCTGATCTGTGAGGCGGACTTCTAGTCATCCACCTTGCCGCCTCACTCCAATCAATGAGGGTATATCCTTTCATAGGGGATGCAAAACCTACACAAGACACAGTTCCACAGACTCTGCAAATGACTGCAGGAGGTGTGTTTTCTCACTCCCCAATAGTATTTGAGTTAGTGTATACACACAGACACACATACTGTAGCTCTCCTCCCCAAGAGCATGAATGAGTGTCCTGAGAGTGCAGGATAAAGGTGGTCTGTGCTACTCTTTTACTCCACCTTCCCTTAAAGGGGGCATTGATAGATGACCAGGCCTGCCTTAAGCGAGAGAGGGCCTGAGCCGATCTTGGGTCTGGACTGAAAAAGCTGAAAGATATATTGATTGGAAGCATTTGGGGTGGAAGAGCTTGAGAGTTCTGGGATCTCGCCTGTCATCAGAACACAGGTTGTCAGGCTCATATCCGTCATCAGTAACCTCAAACTTTAAGAAAAAAACTCAAAATAAAAAGAAAGTTTTCCCTAAGGAGGAAAGCCTGCTAGATCTGGGATTGATATTTCTCCAACTGTTCCCTCTTCCTGTCTTGACCAAGTGTCAGAATGTTTTCTGATTATAAGATTATTGATTAAGTTAACAGTCCGTGGCAGCAGCTTGTCGGGATTTGTCGCTGAACTAAGGGAAAGCCACATCAACAGATATTTCACAACACCATATCCCTATCACTCTTGCTCATCTAAAAAAAATGTCTCGTGCCATAAAGCACGAAAAAAGCTGACATTTTCAGCACCATTTTATTTTTAAGCTTTTTTCCATCACACGAATCAACACCTGATCAAACCTTTTACGCCCTATTTTTTTCCCCTCCATATTCATTGTGTCCGAGATTGGCTCTGTTGATGGGACTGCTGAGTCTCGAAGGATCAAAGCTGCACTAGGTTTCAGTCTGCGGTTTAGGGGTGCCGGTAAATTCTCGTCCAGCACGTCACGTTCGGATGATATCCGTCACATTCCTTACACTCCGTCAACGTTTTCTACAGATGAACGTTGGACACAAGACAGCACTGTACCACGTGATCTGCCCGGGCAAATCAAGCTCACCGCAAGGCTTTAGAGTTAGCGTTCATGAGGGAGGCACATGTATACTGTCACTCAATAAATGTTTGATAAGAACTGTAGTTAATAACAGTTTTATGCATTATGTTTGTTTAGTTGCAAAACTTGAAAATTGGTGTGTTATTCATGAAAAAAAAAATGTTAAAAAGGATGAGAGAGTGCATTGTATGGCATAAGTGTATTCAACACATGGCTTAGCTTTACAAGAGTTCTAAGGCGTCAAATGTGAGATAAAAACATGGACTGGGAAGTTGTGTTGTGCCCTATCACTGGCTATCGGGCATAGTTGAATTCAGCCCCTTTGACTACGGCAGACGAGGTTTCCCATCTGCAACGTGACTGCCATGACAAATGTTCAACATCTGGCTGAGCAATCATGGCTTGTCACGTTTGCCCATCCTGTCCTCCCCATGTTGTCCCATGACCAGGGCCGCCACCTCCCTAAATGCAGAACACGCACTGTGCATTCGTGAGGGGGGGCACCATTTTGACCGATTGTTGCAATGATGAGAATCGACATCTGACCAATCTGAGGGAACGCGCCGAATTGTACGTGATGTGACCAAAATACCGTCAGATTCTCATACATTCTAATAGAGTGGAGCTGGGTTTTTTTAGCTCATTGGTCAGCGCACTGCACTCCCGAACCGTGAGGCTCGGGTTTGATCCCTAACTTCGGTGGGTGGCACAAGAGCAATAGTTTGTGTTTCCTATATCTGGCAAAACATGGGATTAGCAGGGTTTGTTTTTTTCATGTAATTTGAGATATCCACCAGAAGCGTAAACATGTATACACCACAACACAATAATAACAAAATGTAATTTCTTGGCGGAAAACATACATAAGTGACTAATTAAACAATTAATTAGTCAATCAATTAATTACTCAAAGTAAAAAAAATGACAGGGTCACTCTTCTGTCCCAGTCGAGCCCCGCACTCTTCATAAGTGGGAAACTGAGAACCAATAGAACATGGCAAGTCAAGCAGGTGGAAAAATGGCATAAAATAGTGGAAAATGTGCAAAACCTCTCGTGTCTTACGTTAAATAGAGCGAAAATCACACAGTGAGGATATTTTAAGTAATATAAATATTTTTTATTTGTCTCCCACCCCAAATTTACAATTCACATTTTCCATGAATGAATTCTTTCTCAACACACTTTGTTTTCAAAACGAAATTGACATTTTGGGAAATAAACCCAGATCACATCTGACGTCCCTCAGGACCAAGTTAAACAGAAACAAATGGAACGCTCCCATTGAATGGCAAGCCGTGATTTGACTCCTTCCAGTGAAGTCTTGAACAAATTAGATGTGTGGTTCTGTTAAGAAATGAAGCAGGACACTTTAATGAACTTAATGGAAAAACATGATCACACCAAAGGAGAAAGAGAAACATCATTTGTGGGCATACAAACACTCATTTCCTCTGACT
Organism: Idiotropiscis lumnitzeri; assembly: GCF_059441095.1. Classification (NCBI taxonomy): domain Eukaryota; kingdom Metazoa; phylum Chordata; class Actinopteri; order Syngnathiformes; family Syngnathidae; genus Idiotropiscis; species Idiotropiscis lumnitzeri. Next base: position 16,683,443 of record NC_142399.1, on the reverse strand, counting down.
GGACGGCAGATTATATCAACATAGCCTTTTGTTTAAAAGCTGCAGATATGAAATATGGACGTGAGTTATAACACTGCAACTAGACCTAGCAGAACTAACAACAGTCCTCTTCCTCTGTTGGAGTGTGCACACAAGCACACACACGCACACGCACGCACACACATACAATGCATCCGGGAATAGGACCTTAAACCCTCCACCAGATGCAGGTCAAACCTCAAAGGTGACCTGAACTCTTTACCTCTTTAAGCCAGAGGGGGCTCCATAAATCATTTTCTTTAATTTATATTTACTGGTGTAATCATACTGCCGTGTTTTTTTTTTTTTTTTTATGTGTGCGTGTGTGTTTCCACCAGGGCAGCAGTCATCAACCTTTTTTGTACTACGTACTGGTTTCACATGACACGTTTTTACGGACCAGCAAAAAAACGAAAACAAATATTTAACTCTGCAACTTACCATCATGCTGAATGTATTTGTTGCAATTAGTAACACCCATACACATGTTTTCCTTTTCAACGAGCCATCTGGTTGCATCTTGTGTTTCATAGCATAGCTTGTTTTAAGACGGGAGTTTGTAGCCAGGCTCCAAAAATTAATAATTTCTCCGTGAGACCATTTCTATTTCCCTGGTACTTTTATTGTTTTTGAAGATGAATTGATTTATACATTCGCCAGGGTGGGACTGAAGTTATTTTTTTAGCGGCACATTAGATTAAACATACTGTATATGCAGTAATGGGCATATTGGACCGATCCGCCACATCCAACATGGTGGACACGCTGATGTAGCACAGCAATGAGCCAAATACATATGTCCATGGCCAATGTGCTCAATGTGACATCTACATATAGCTGTCTATGGTTTGACCTACCCAAGTACACGTTTTATTTTAATTTAGCAAACAGGTTAGTGCTACTATTTGAGAACCTAACTCACTTTTAGCTTTTCCTCTTTGCATGCTTCCTGCTCTCAGCACAATTAAATTGCCTATACACTCTCACAAGTGATACGGTTAAACATGTTGAAAATCAACCTTCAGCCCGTTATTGTTAACTTACCCATAATCATTAGCTCATGACCGCTGGTTTAAACTTCTCTCGATTTCACACATAGTGAAACCACTGTAGTGACTTCTTGTCTCTACTTGATCCTTACTCCGAAACCAAAAATCACATGGTGCATCCGTTTCTGTATCAAGGTTCAGAAAGTTAACAAAATGAAATAAATAAAACTAAAATTGAAATAACATTTTCATTAGTTAAATAAAAAACAATAATATATATATATATTTTTAGATCAAACTAACTGACAGTACATCTTACATTTATAGATCTAGCTAACGGTAACAGAATGCAATATTATATCTGATTTTTCAGGGTTCATTTTAAATGCATTTACTGTATTTTGGTTTTGCTATACATCCTTAGCTACGGAAAACGGAAGGCCCGTTGAGAATTCTAGTTGACTTTACTTTATTTTGCAAGAGTGACCTATCTTGCACTCGACAAATATTGACTTCATATATTTAGAAAAATTTAAACTAATAAAAGGAAACTTAAACCAAGCATTTTTGAAAAAAAATAAAATGCAAATAAAATTACAAAACCGAACAAACTTGCTCTAAAAATGAATTGCCAAGTGTCTTTAAAGACTAGAGAAGGGGCATGGAGCATTTGATTGAGAATAAATTTATGAGGCTGACTTTGCTTTTAAAAACACAAACTTCAAAGCAAATTCAAACCTAACTAAAATTAATGCAATTAAATTAATTACTGCCGTTGACGGCAAAAGTCGTCAAAGGTCCATTTTATTTACTAGGCTGGTAGTGAATGAGTTAAAAACATACATACAACATAATACAACCCTGATGTGTGTGCAGGTGAAATGTATCCTTGATGTCGCACAACTCTTAAGAAACGTTTCACCACTAAAAGATATGTAATTTTGGACAAGTAAAAATTAGATAAAACTTGACATAGGAGAGGCCAGGTTTCAGACTAGGATGCTCATTCGCCCGATTTGTTTGTGTAGGTGGCTAGGTCATGGGAATATATTGAATTCATCCATGTTGAATATTTCGTTGGCCTATTCTCGGTTGAACGGGACCAAAAGCAATGGCATCGAGTGACAATGAAACACACACGGCACATCTCTGTGATTGATTGTACCCAGTGTGGTGAAGCGCATGACAATCCGATCCTGGCTGTCAGCCCAGTGAATCACACAACATCTGGCCTCGTTCACAGTTCGAGCGACTCACGACTAACGTGGCCTCTCACTCTGAATAGTTATGAAGTATGTACAACATAAATATTTGGATGATTATACACAATTACTCTGCGCTGCTCTGGCGCTCGGACATCCTCTCACGAAAATCTGCACACGCTGACCTCAGGGATTGATGCATAAGAAGACAAATGAGAGAAGTCAATGGAGATAGAATTTCCAAATAAACACTACAAAATGATGCCATATTACTCGTTTATTTCTCTCACTGCTTTCCCCTGCAGCACTGACCGTATAGCTTCATTCACCACGGCCCTCTTCGTCTCATGTGAGACTATTGACTTCTTGAGCGCGATTGGTCAAGGAAGTGTAAGTAGGCCGCGCACTCTCCACCCTCTCACCTCACAGATAGTTCCTTATCACCTTCCGAGCTTGGTTGCCAATCACGTGTTTGGAGACCACGCCTGGACTAAGTAAAGCTCTTTTACTCAACTAGATGGGACATGTTACATTTTACAGCTGCATCTCTCAAACAGCACAGCTCGAGACACGCCTGCGTCTACAAGCTTCCATGTGCCTGACCCGTCTCTTCCCCCTCCCACCTGGACCTTATACAGCCATAATAATAGCCCCAATCCATGACAAATTGCCACTAGATAGTGGCTGAGCCATGTATAGTGTAGCTGGATGGATGATACCCAATGTTGCAGACTAATATTATAGGCATTTGGGACTCTCAAGTGTTGGAAGAAGAACAGGACCTCATTACAGCGACCAATTAAAAGTGAAATTCATTAATACATTATGACAATCATCTGAGTACACTGCTTGACTATATTTTAGCTGGTCAGATGCTTTTAGGGGATAATATTGGTCAGATGATCTTGTATGTTGTGCATTATATATATATATATATATATATATATATATATATATACATATATTAGGGCTGGGCGATATGACCTAAAATCAATATTGCGATAAATTGGGCAATTTTACCTCGATAACGATAAATGCACGATAAATTCCCCCTGAGGACCAAACTCAAAATAAATGCAGGAAATGCATATTAACTGCTTTTTTTTATTGACCAACTGGTCCACATTACTTTCAATGAAAAATAGATGTACAAAAATCATTTGAATAAACATTCAAAATAGCATGCTTTGCATGACTTGAACAATGTCACAAAGAACAGGAGAAAAAGGGTACCTCTCACAAAATCTTTTTATGTAAATATATATATATACGTTGCATCACAGGACCAACGTGTCTGCAACACATGCCGCGCACACGTCAGAAAATGTTGACACGTGCATTCTCTCTCCTGATTGGCCAGTTATGTCATATGCTGCAATGACGACATTCGGTTTCCCGACAAGTTTTGAACATAGATAACATGCACCAAATAGACGAAGGATTGTGTGAGGAGGTGCCCAAATCCATTAACTATATGATGCCAGCTCCAGCTTTTATAAAGATGGCGAAATGGCAGGCAACTCCTGGTGTAACATTTCCGCAGCAGTAGGCTTGGAATTGTTGGAGTGCCAGCGAAGGTGGAAGGTTTTGAGTGACAAATCCATCCGTATGAAGAAAAGAATTGGCAGGAAGAGTGGAGTCGCCGACAGGCGGAAGGTTCCTGCATTATATTATAAGTCATGGCTGTCTCCGTATATCCGGCATCGATAGTCAGCAGCCAAACTGCAGCAAATTTTCAAAACGACGCGTGTGGCTGCGCGAGAGTGTGAAGGCAATTGACGCACGGACAACGGACTCTGAGGTATAAAGAAGCCTTTATGTATTGCAGTCAAACAGATGACATTGGTTTTAATTCAAATTGAGCTCATTTAAATTTAAAATTTTACTTTCGCAAAATGGACATTCATGTTAACTTGAGAAACATTTTACTTTTTTCAGGATTTGATATGCCTCTGCCTGTATTATGCGTCTTTGCTCGGATCTCCAAAGCTGCAGTCAAGAGTATCATGACCTCTCCACTAAAACAACCAAGCCATGTTAGCAGTAATTGTAACACAGTGAAAGTATTGCCCACACACTCAAACTAGCCTAAAGTCCAAGCAACTACAAACCTCTCGTAGTAAAGCTATGCCTAAAACGGCCAAGCTGTGCTGGGCTATGAGCATGAACGCACTGTATTATTTACACTTGTCAAAAAACACAGCAAATCTGTTCTAAGATAATATCCTGTCTGCAAAACCATGATGTCAGTGCTTTTATATAGAGTCGGGCAACTCAAACAAACACTTCCTGCATGTCTCTGTCATTTGAGGGGGTCAGAGGAGGTAGCCAGCCAAAACCCAGTGTTAGTAAACAGTACAGACCAAGGGAAGTACCTCATCCGACACATTTTTTTTTTTTACTTTACACAGCGCAGCGAGCGAGAAGAACCCTCTCCCTCCATCCACACAGACACTTGCAGAGGAGCCACAAACATTGGCAGTAAACACTCAGGCCCCTCACAAGATGCTTTATAAATATTTGCAAGTTGGCAGACGTCAAGTGGAGAGGAACACTGAGGGCCAAGCAGCAACGGTTGAACTAGATCCGCATCAGCCAATCCCCGCCGTCGCCGCACCGGGCAAACAAGATGACCTTTCTCAGCATCCGCGAGCCGCTGCTCACCTTGACTCACCTTTGCGGCATTTATTCATGGAATGAGGCAACCTCGTCACATTTGGAACAGAGGGAATGTTTTATTACCCTGTAATAATAAATAACCTCATTAGAGACGGGAAAATGGATAATCGTCCATTTCCACCACTGAAAAGAAAACCAAACGTGATGGAAATGTAAACCAAACAGCAGAATCAGCCTTTATCTGGCGCTCGGTGTCAAATAAGTAGTGAACAGTATTTGTTGTTCAATTTATAGTTGGCAACGCTCCAGCCATCTGGCGTACATTGGAGGCCAAAACAACATCTAGAAAGTATGAGCAATTACTGCCTGACCTCAGGTCGGCCCTGAGCATGCCCAAAACAATACCAGGACGAGCTGAGCTTCCCAATGAGGCAGTGGAACACAAATAGTAACTTTGAGAAGTCGCTGGCCACCACTACAGAGGAGAAAGGAAACTGATGGAGGAGGAAAAACAGCAAGACACAGTAGAGGTGGAAATGGGTGGTGGCCAGGAACCAGTGTTCTTCCTGCCCTAATCACAAGTCAGTGAATTTCCTTTCATTGTGACAACTCCAGACTCATTAACCAGTAAGACCCCAGCATGCACACAAACACTGCTACATGTGGAGCGAGAGATTATCTTTTACAGAGCTGACATGTATGAAACACTTAATCATACATAACGTGTAGGTTTAGTGATTGGCACTCTGAACCGTTTTCGACATTTTATCACAGACACACACGTGAACACACACGCAGACTTAGCCACAGGTATCCTACTTGGCACAGCTCAAAGCATTGTGCAGCCCCTTTGGCTCTGCTCTGATAAACACACTTCATTATGAAATACTGAGGACACAGTAAATATTTGCCAGGGCCTTTATCAGCCCACCTTATCTTGGCGTGAACTCCAGGCACTGCATGACTCCTGGGACTTTTATTTTCTTAATGCCTATGCTACAACTGATAACTTCACAGAGTGAAGAAAAGACTTACAGTATTCTTTTAGAAATTCCCGGAAAAATTAGCACAGCCATCGCGGTCCTACTCAGAATATGGGCCAGGGATTAGAATGTTGTCGAGACACTAGGATTGTCCAACTGGGGCAGTTGATCAAGATGAAAAGTCACGAGCTGAAGTTGCTGATGGTTATTTTTTTTTTTTCCACATGTATTTGGACGGTGACGTTGTTTTTTTTTTTTTTATTGTTGCATGATTGTAAATAGTGGATGTAACCGTCTCCAATTTATATTCAAGTTGGAAGGTGCCATATCATTAAATATGTGGCATTTAAAGACATAATATATTCAACTATGTGAGGTTAACCAAATGACATCAAACTGGGAGATGTTTTAATAAACGTTATTCTATTTAGCTTCATGAGCAAATCAAAACAGTATAAAATAGCTCTCTGTCAGGCCAGTCATCTGTTTTTCTTCCACTTATGCGGTTCCAGGTTGCGGGGGCAGCCGTCTAAGTCCAGATGCCAGCACTTCTCTGTCTCCAGCCACCTCCTCTAATTAAATCAGGAGATAAGGGTGCGTTCTAAAGCTTTGCAACATAGTCAGCCCCTGCAGCGTGTCCTCGCTCTAACCAGGGGGGGGGGGGGCTCCTCCTATTCCTGGACATGCCCACAACACCTGTCAGTATAATGTAGTGCTCTTCTACCTCAATGCAAACTACAATGACAATAAAAATAAAAAAGTTGAATACTTTTGACAGTAACAATTAAAACCGTAAAGCTCAAAAAATGAAGCGGATGTCAGATGTTATTCGGTTCGTGGGACAGCCATGCTCATGATTTGCAGATCACATCTGCGTTAAGTTCTTTTGCCTTTGGTTTGTGAATGCATTTGTGTCTCACGACAAATATGTGCTTGTTGAATATACTGTGTACTGAGAAGAACAAGAACCTCAAGCCAGACAAGGCTCTGTGGTGTCCTGGACTCATTCTGATTTGCCACCAGGCTGTTCTTTTTTTTTTCCATTGTTGTAATATTCCTTATGTGTGTTCATGTCTGCAACAGATCAAGTCAAAGTGACATCAATTGCCAAATGACTGCAAAAAGAAACTAATTTTTTCAAAAGTTTTTTTTTTATTGGGAGAACTACAAAAAAAATGTACAGTACAAAGTTAACAGTCTCACACTCAATTTGTAGTGAACTGACTCCCCGAAAAAGAAACAACTCTCGTTGTCTTTTTGTCCATTTCGTTACATTCAAAAAGCTTTACTTCTGATAAAGTAGTCAAAAGTACATAGTGTGCATCCCCCTGTACCTACTATGTACAAACCAGACATGATCAACCACTTCCCTCTGCAGCAAACTCAACACTCAGACTAGATTTTGATATCAAAAGAAAGAAAAGCTGAGCAAATAGGAAAATCAAATCAAGTGGAATGGGGATTAAGAGAGGTTATGGTTGTTGTTGTCGTCAGAGTATCTGAGTGGTAACAACCTTTAGTAAAAATAGAATCCAAAACTACATTCATTTGAACCTGCGTATAAAAGATGCCATGTAAGAAAAATACTTTATTTGGTTAATTTTAAAGGCATGTCATGTTGGTGAGCCCCATATGCACTACACAATAATACTGGGGCACATGGGATTGCTACATTCTTAAGCACGTGGCTGGAATCACAGTGTGACCTCGTGCAAACAGAGGAAAACAAAAATACTTTTTGGTTAATTTATTGACTTGGATTCTTTGTCGCTGATCTAAATAAAACATCAGGTTTGGACGGTCTATACAACCACATTGTGTTTACATTCTACAGAATCATCTAAATAGGGATTCTCAGAAGAAAAAAAAAGCCTTCTACAGCATTGACACACGAGCTCAGAAGCAAACAGCAATTATGCAAACTTTAATAAACGTAAACAAGGAAACAAAATTAATGAAATAAATATCACAAACGGTCTCTTAAATTAAGATTTTTTTGTACTCATTTACAATAAAAAATAACCAAGTGAAGTTACAAAAGGAGAAAACAATATATATTACTGTGAAAAGAACATACACTCCACTTTATGCAGATTAATAATGGCGATCATAATTTAAACATAAAAGAATATAGATCTATTGCTTCATCATACTTGATAAATATAGTATGGACACAAATTACCAATGTAGCCTATACTTGTTTCACAAGATAATAAATAAGTTAAATAGTCCATAGCCAGTTATGCACCGCTATGCAAATCACTCAAACAGCTAAAAAAATATATATTCAACCATCAGCAGTGATTTCCCCAAACAAACCCAACTCAAGAGTGCTTTTCAACCAAGCAACAAGCTACACTAACCAACCAAACCACTGGGTGGCGCTGTAAGAAGACAGATATGGAATGGAAGTAGAAGCGTTTCGGATGAAAATAAAAAAAAAATAAAAGCACTTTGAAAAGGGGAAAAAAGTTACTTTGAGTCGAGGCATATTCTTGGCAGGATAGGAGGAAATCGACTCGCTTTTATAGTCTCTTCGTCTTGTCAAGTCATCTAATCCCAGGAAAAGTGTGACTCGCCTGATAGAGCAAAAACGACAACAAAAAAGAAAAACAGGAAAGATGGGCTTGGATGAGCCCTTGGGCAAGGCACTGATGGAATGCCTTCTGTTTGCTATCTAAACTTTTAATACAGCTATATTACAGAGAAAAAAAAGAAAAAACCACACACATAGTAATCTAATGCCAGGTCAAGGACACTTATTGATCCCCGTGGGTGGAACTTTCCTCACTTGCCCCCCACCAGGGAGGTCAGCGCAGGGCCACCACCCCTTCAGCTGGTAGAGATACAATGTCTTGCTGCTCAAAGGCACTTCAGCAGGGTGGAAGCTGCTGACATAATCCACTACACAGAAAAAAAAAAAACACGCTCAGTCATCTGAAATCGACAGCCTGCTGAAGATTGGCAAACGTCTCCCAGCGTCCAGACTGGGCGACTCGGAGCCACTGAGGCTCCCGGAGGAGCTGAGGGACCCGCTGGCGTAGCTCTCCCGGTCAGAGAGCGAGTCTGGCGGGCTGGGGGGAGGCTCGAATACCGGTGACTCGCTAAGACGTCGCAGCGTCTGCAAGTGGCTCATGTTGTAAGTGGGGGGCGACGGTGGGCACATGCCGCCCTGCACGCCTCCGTAGTGGGCGCCGCCGGCCAAGTGGTTGTTGGAGTAGCCGCCGGAGGTGTGCACAGCCAGCGGGGCCAGCAAAGTCTTTAGGTCTTGCCCGGGGAAGTTGAAGGCACTGTTGATGCAAGACACGGAGTTGGGCGACAGCACTTCGTCGTAGAAGCTTGACGAGGACATGCAGGAAGAGGCGGGCGGCGGTGGGGTCCGCGACGTGGGGCTTTCGAGCAGCGGGGAGTCCAGGCCGTGGTGGCTGGAGAAGCCGGAGAAGCTAAGGCTGTGGTGAAGCTTTGGTCTGTCCCTCTGGGTGTAGCAGAGCTGCTGCTGCTGAGGAGGGGGGAGGATGTCCCTTTGGCCGTAGCCGCGGGCCTCCGCCGCCTGCACGTTGGCGTTGGCGGCCGGGGCGGGCCGGCGCTCGTCGGCGTTGTGGATAAAGTGACACCGGGGACCGTAAGGGCAGAAGCCGATGGTGTGGAACGTGCGACACGGCTCCGTTTTGTACTTGGGGTGGCGGGACAAGCTCCTGAGCTCGTGGTAGCCGTGGGCGAACTGACATTTCTCGCCGTACTTGCACGAGCCGTTCTCCTCGAAGGGCCGACACAGCTCGGTCTTGTAGCGGGTGGAATTGATTTGAGAGCCGGCCTTCTGCTGCAGCACGGAGCGCTCTCCGTTCTCGCTGTACGCGCGGTCGCGGAACTTGTTTTCCTTGTTCATAAGAGTGGTCGTCCCGCTCGGCGTGTTCTCCTTCAGGCTGCTGTAAGAGGAGCTCATGGTGTACTTGTTGCCGTTGTTCATGGCCTCCACGTTGCTGGTCGAGTTTCGGCGGAAGAATCCCGGCGTGAAGGGACCGCCGGAGCCCGCAGAGGTGACAGGAGCTCCGACCGCCTTCTTGTCCAGCATGCTGTTGATGTGGAGGGCGTTCATGTTCGTGCTTTTATCCTGCAGCGGAGAGAACGAGCGACATGTTAGCAGTGCACTCCGGTCACATGGCATCGTGCTGCAACTTGTTGCAGCATGCATTCAACTCAAATCAAACAAGCAGCTGTACCTTGTAAAGCATGTCCATGTCGTAGAAGGCGGACAAGACGGTCGCAGACATGTCGTCGTTTCCCCAAATTTGCTGGTGCACTCCTTCTTTCATGGAGGAACGAGCAGGCTGCACTGCGACGAGCGCTGGTTTGTGCCACGACTGCTTTTTGGTTGAAGGGAAATGTTCTGGAAAGTTGCTTGAAAACAGCCGGCTGACTTTACAACCGACGCAGGCAAACGAGAGCGGGGACAGTTTTTTGTGTTGTTGAGTAGTAGATGGGTGTGATTCCTCCCCTGAAGAAGCGCTGAGCCAAAAGTGCTTCACTGCGGGCTCAAACCCTTTTTTGCGGGCTATAAATGCCTGCCGGTGGCCGGGGAGGGGCGAAGTGAACGAAGTCGTAGAAAACTTTGGCCAGAGCCACCTCCTCTTTTCCGTCTTCTCATTTAAAAAAACATCCATTCACCGGTTGGTCGCCTATTCTTTGACACCACGCCTTGAAATTCAACCCCAAAGCGCGTCCCCCACATCGTCCATCATCACATCTACAAAGTTTTTTTCTGTTTATATCACACAACACATCCAAATGAGTAGAGGTTGGTCAGAAAAACGGACTTTGGCTGAAACCATCACATCTTTCTTCTTAATTCTAGGGAGCCACAAATGTGATATGAAATGTATCCTCACGCATGCAGACTTCCTGCAAACTTGTGGAGTTTTATCCAACACAAATACCCACCCCCCGCCCCGTCCGTCTCACTTGGAAGCATGCGCATGTATTCGTAATGGAAGGAAACTGCCTCACCCTTGCGCTCTCTCCCTGTGGATAGAGTGAGACCACAAGTATGAGCGGAGAGGAGTCCAGGCAAAGTGCAGGACAATTTTTAGCGTTTACCCGTTGCATAATCCTCGAAACAGAGTAACAACAGTATATTTCAGCGGAACAAGACAGTCAGAAGTAACTACTATATATACTTTTGTATTTTCCACTAAGCAATTTCAATACTTAAGCGCATTACGGGGAACCTGTGAAGGCTGCAGAGCAATAAAAATAAAACAAAACCGACTGTGCTAAGACCCCCCCCCCGGTCTTCCTTAACTTGTTTTTCACAGTCTGGGAGCACAAGAGTGAAGGAATGTGCTTTCAGTGTGGAATAACAGTGTAACACTGCCCCCTGGAGAGCGTGTTAGGAACTGACAGCAGGGAAGGCAGTGCGCCCCCTGCCGAGCAAGGTTTTGTGCGACGACAAATGCTGCCACACTGTACTTCATATATATATAGATATAAATAGGATCGTGTTGATCATGGAAGACAATAATCAGCAGTCTAATCAAAGCAATAATATGTTTCACATTTTCTGTCACACATCTCAACATGACATTTAGTACTTGGGCCTTCAGAGAGGACTAAGATATTTAATCCATCTTTTAATATTCCCATTTGTGGGTCACACTTAAAGAAACCATCAATTCTAGACAAAAACATTTTCATAACATACACAACAAGACACATACTCACCAAAGGGCTGCACAGTGGTAAAGTGCTTAGCCTTGGCATGTTGCTCAAGAGCACCTTTGTCAGAAGTCAGGGAGCAGGCAAGCACCTCTCCAACTTCTATAGTTGCCACTCGAACTGTGGCCCTCCAGTTCCAAAAACAGAACTCTTACAGATGAACAACTGAATGTTCAGAATAAATGTTTCACAAAACATAGAAGGACCTCACTCAATTGGTTGTGAATGGATGCGTCTGTGTGTAAAATGCACAGCGCGCTACCAGAAATGACTAGTTTCTGCAACACCAGTAACCATTATAGCCTTTTAATTTAGGGTCATAATTGCAAAACAGGAGCTAAAAATATATCAAGTTTATTTTTCAGTCACTGACATGATTTACTATTCTTTCAAGAGTTGACGAAGGGAGAGAGGTGAAGGAAAGAGAAAGAGGCAGGGGAAAAAAAACTGACATAAGAGTTTGGAATCTACTACAACCACCCTAAAAATAGTCTCCAAGCTGCTCCAAGACCATTTGCCCCATTTGCTCTCTGCAGTCGAGATAAACAGTCTGTGAACAACAGACATGGTGAAGCGCTAGAAAAATCCCTTGACTGTATTCTTGTTCACACAAGCCGCTTCTAATCAGACAGCTCTCTTTTTATTGGGGCATGTTGAGCACTTCCAAAACATGACGTCAGTTTTACTGTAGCAAGGAACATGGATACCAGGGAAGTAGAAGGGTCAAGGTGTTTAATGCCACTCTGAACACACACAGGCACACAGTCAGTAGTCTATTGTGCTGTCCTCTATATTATATAAGGGAAAGAAAAACCAAAGTCCAATTGGAAGGATTATTAAACACGAGGAGGAAGTCAAAGTATACTTGCAATGGATGATTTAATAATGACAGTATCAATCTAGACACATTAGTGTTCAGCCAATTCCTTGTGGAATTTCCCACTGTCGTTTGTCTTACATTTTTTTAGACTACCACAATTGACTCCAAATTAATTTCTCCAAATGTTGACTTTCAGACACCAACTAACAGTCGTAAAAATAAAAATAAAAAAAAGGTGCGCAGATGGTAAAAATATGATGATAAAAAGACCCCTGAGGTGTCACTTTCATGGTCACATAAAAACATTGTGCGCCGGGTTTTCTAATATTGCAATATTACTCAATTTCTCCTCTCAGGGTGTCCAGCACATCCAGAGTCAGAGTGGCCCTCTGCTGCCGCAGTACCAGTCGGGCGTGCTCCATAGGGCAGCAGAACTGGGGCAGGACGGGGAGGGAGCCCAGGGCTTGTTTGGCGCTCAACAGTTTGGCCCGGGCATTGAAGGCCAGAGTGTCCATTTGCTGAGCTTGCTCCTGTTCAGTACTTCCTGAGTCTCTGGTCTGTTTGTAGCTAAGAATGAGGGAAATGAGGTGTCTGTGAAGCATCGTCACCCACTGGACTGGCTCAGCCCACAAGTTAAGGTTGCCCTTTTCAAACAGGAAGTCCTCTTCATCCTGTTCAATGAAAACAACCAAATTGGTCCATTAACACGATGACACAAGAAAACTCCACTAGTGAGCACATATGGACAAACAGTCGCACATGTTTGTGTCTCTAGTCACGAATACAAAAGTGTAGAACGAGCCAAAAGGCAGCGCAAGGACAAATGAGGCAGGGAATCGGCAGGCACTAAAATAAAAAGGAGGGAGGAGAGCAGGCTCTGAAGAAGCTGTTCGATCCAATCCCATCCATTGAGGCCCATGAGCTCAAAAGTTAGCCGACCCCAGTTTAGACGCACACTTCTTCCAATGGGAATTCTTAACAATTGCCGTCTACATGTCTGATGAACTTTTTTGTCAACAAAAAAGTTTGACAAAAAATATTTGCAGTGTTTATTGGAGCCCAAGATGGCACTGCCACAGCCATGGTGACAAGCAGCCCAGTGGCGTACCACTAGCTAAAAACTGCATACAAAGTCAAAGCTCTGCTCTCCATGCACATATTTTAAAAGATCTGAATTCTTGATTAAGTTTTTCTCATTCACATATTTTCTGTTTCTGCTGTCAGACAAGAGAGCAAGTACAAAACTCTGAGTGAAACTTGGCCCAGTGAGACTACCTGTTACCCGTCGTTAATCTGGCGAGATGTAGAGATGAAGAAGAAAAGCGCAAATAGACATACGTCTGTTTAACTTATTTGCATTCACCTACAAGGTATGGAGAAGCGGAGGAAGGAAAAATAATCTTCTGGGACATTTTATTTTTCTTTTTTCATTTTCCATGTGTTTTCCATGACTGACAAAATGGCCAGTCATTTTCCAGGACACTTGGGAACCCCAATAAAACTCAGTGTCTGTTTACCGTGACATCAAAAAGAAAGCTGTTTTGTATGCAGCTAAGAAGTTCCACCTATACACACACACTTCTTCAAATCACAATTCTAACAGCGGCTCGCCTAGAATAAAGCTGCAAAAAAGACAAGTCTCACTGGATCTTTGTTTTTGTGTGTCAAATAACCCCCCCAAAAAAATGAGTAGTAAATGGGTATTTTGTAAGGAGTCTTTTTCAATGGAGAAACTGTTGTCCTTGCGTAAAGTTAAAGCACAAGCACACACATTTGTATAGCAAGTTATTTCTTCACAATGAAGTATATTTTCACTTATTTTATGTTGTAATCTATTAATTTTCAACCACAAACTGATTAAAAAGAGGAAAAACATTTTTTTATAAACTGTTAATAGAATAATTTGGGGGCTTGAGCCAAGATGGCCGAGTGGTCTAAGGCGCCGCGTTCAGGACCCAGTCTCCCGAGGAGACCTGGGTTCGAATCTCGAATTTCCCCATTGTGGGACTAATAAAGGGAATATTATTATTATTATTATTATTAATTGAATTTCCATTCATTTCAATGGGAAAATTTACCACGTTTCAACTACAAACGGGGTCACAGAACAAATTAAGTTGATAATTTAACGTACTACTGTACCTCAAATGGAGGGTGCCAAAAAGTGGTATGGATGTGTTCATTTTGGCGCCCTCCACATCACTAGATAAGAGTGCGTACCTTGCTGAACAGACCCAATCTGTACAAATTGGTGGAGACATGCCCACTAAAATCATAACAATAAAAAAATAAATCTATATATATATTTTTTTTTTACCAGACTGGAGGCCTCTTCTGCACATGCCTCTTCATTGCCTTCTTCCTCTCCTAGCAGCCACTCGGTCAGAGCGAGGACACCTGCTGGTATCTGCTTCCACTCTTGGAATAGGCGACACAAGAGCCTCACGCCAACGTCCAGGGCTACAGGAGGACACACTGTCATGCCCGCAACATCTGTTGAACCAAAATTTGAGGATAGTGAAATACGTTACAATTGTTTGACAGGAGTCAGTAAACAAGATTCATGGCTGTTCTGTAATTGTCTTGGTAAGAAGTGCATGTGTTTGGGTCAAGGTGTTTATTATTTAATTACTTTCAAATATTTTCTAGGGGTACCAACCATTTTCAGCGAGGCCTGTGTTATATAGTTTGAAAAAAATGATTTTACTGAATTATAATTCAAAAGCAATGCCATATTTTCACTGGTTAAAGACATTATGCGTTCAGGATGCCCCATTCTCCCCAAACTATCTTTATGCCATTTTTTCATCAGGAAAATGATACTAGCATTTTAATTTTATCCATAAATAACCCTTTCTTATCCTAGGTACTCGCATGCATGGTAACCACAGACTGCTTAATATATATATATATATAAATATATATATATATATATATATAAAACCATTGCAATGTAATTCTGGATGTATGTTACAAAAGCAAACATTCCTTTTTTTCATGCTTTTATGACTCAAACAGCTGGAGTGTCTTAAAATATTAATAAAAAAGAAAACCAAATTTACTACTCTTTTATACGTTTTGTATGATCAAAATGCAAGCTACATACACAACAATTTCCATCGTTAGGTACGTCATCAGCTTCTAGTTGTAGACAGTCATCTTGACGGCGTTAGCATGCTTCAAACTTTGCTTCATAACTCCACTCCTTGTGAGAATTTGAGTCGTGCCGATGGAAAAATGGCGGGACTGAAACTTGACCTTTCTATAGTCACACTAGTATCCACACAACAATAATGGCAAAGGCTGCTATTGAAGGTATCCAACTAGTTCTTTCACACTGTTGACAGAGAACCACTATGTTGTGGAAATGTTTCGGATAGTCCAAACTATACCGTTTCAGCCATGCTGTAAGAGTGTAATGCATGTTGTTGTTTTTGTTTGACCGTCGTCTCCGTAGCTGACACCCGGATAACCGCATAGACATCAAAAGCTTTGCAAAGTCACAACTCCAAACACTACCACTATGGGAACCAGAGGAGGCTGTGGGGGGCGTTGAGGTTTACAGCTCCCCATCAGCCCACATAGAGTATAAGACACAGTGATGGGAACCCCTATTGATATTCCTCTTGAGAAAAGAGGCATAAAATTAGAGTGTGAAGTCTGAGCAGGGGGGCGAGATGCAGTCTGTGAACATTACAGGCCGCTGATTGTACAGTATTAGAGGAGATTTAGCAGTTTAAGAGCTTGGGTGACAAATTCTTTTCTTTACAGAGAAGCCACCTCTTCTCAGGGATATACCAGCCTTGATGTAAAAGTCCACTTACCACCACCCCTGCCTCCTAACATAAAGGGTCGGAATGGCTGCATGTATTTTTTTCCCCTGCACCTTGTAATGTGATTTCCTTCCTTAAGCTTTTGGTGTTAAATACTTGTTTCTCAAGGAGATTGTCTTTCATGCCATGCCCAGCATGAGTGTTAGGTGACTGTATATGTGTGTGTGTGTTTTGGGGGTTGTATGCAGGCATATGAGCTGCTTGTTGTCAAGTGTATAGTTGTCTTACACTAAAACTAATTTATTTTAAACAAATACCAATACTTAATGAGGGAATGGATTTGAGTGAGGCTTATGTGCGTTGCTGTCCTTCGACTACAACATACCGTGTAGTCTATTTGAGAGTTAAGCACGACTGTAAGGGGAAAACATAAGCTTGAGCCAGATGTGGCAAGTGTTAAACGGGTGAAGCATTCGGTGTCGATGAAAATGAAAACAATAACAAAAACAAAAGCAACTTTCTTTGCTTCCTTGTACTTTGGCTTGCTGTTATTTAAATATTTTGTTTGTTTTCGACCTGATAACATTAAAACCAAATTGAACTCTGATGTTTGGTAGGAAACCACTGCTGTTATTGCATCATCAATTTGTACAACACCCTGATACACAGCACACTGTTACCCATTAGAATGTATTGTTAGTGGATTGGCAGACATTTATGGAGGGTTGTGATTGTTGACAGTAAACGTGCAAATGCAAATCAAGATGAATTTTGGAATTAAAAACAATGCAAATGATCAAATTTTCAAAGAAAATGACTACATGCAAAGTACTGTACTGTCTACACAAGTGAATACAATTGTTAAAAACCCTTTGCTAAAAATTAAAAATAGTCAGTGAAAATAACTTGAATCTAACAAAAGTAAAATAGTCACTATCCCCCAGCCACACAAAAAGGGGGTTCTTCTGTCTTTAATGGAAGGGTGCACAAACAATTTCAGAACATAGGGACATCTTTCTGCATTTACTTACTTCCCTAATCCAAAATTTGATTGCACACATAATACATTAAACAATATCAAATGACAGATTAATGGTGTAGCTAATCGCTAGGAACCAGACATTGCCCCATGGTGTGGGTAAACAGAAAAGGGAACACACCTAGAAACTGTCAGCATTTTTTTTTTTTAGCTGTTTGGGAATGTCGACGGGTCGGCAGAGACTGCCGGCCAGAGAAATTGCCCGGGTTGGCTAGTTAACTGTATGGCTTGTAAACTGTACATGTATGTGCACAAAATACAGAGTGGATCCTTGGTTTACAATGGTCGTAACATACAATGTAAGCTTACGAATGACGCACTTTGTGCAGCATCTTAAGAATACGTGCTCAAACGTCACCATTACGGTTGTACCATTGCGCATATAATGCAGCAATTTAAAGAGAAAGCAGCGCGAAAGCCGCCACTGACACTGTATGCAAATGTATGGTCTCTTTAAGTGTTGGGAGGATTGCTTTAACAACATTATAATGTGGCACTTGTGAAAAAAATGCAAAAAAATAAATTCCAGGATCGATGTAACGGAAGCTGATATAATTAATATGATTTCCTCCAGTACAGTAAATTTGTTTTATTTAACATATATGCGCAATACAATGCACGATACATTTTAATTTAATCATCATTTCAGTTGAGTTATTTTCTCCAATGTTTCAGTGCATTGTTATATTATATTCCAACTTATTATACTTTTTACCTTCCACTAAACACTTTACCTGCGACAGTAACTGTATTTTAATGTTGGTCCTTATGCTGGTACTTGGAGTGCTAAGAATGTTTTTAAGGTAGTATTTGGTTAAAGATGTTCAGAGATCCACTTCCCTATAAGACTGGAAGTGACATGCCGGAGATCTCACCATTAAAGTAACATCAGCAAGCCAACAACAACAATAGTCTTCACGCGAGAAACTTGTTGTAGCTCACACAAGCCACTTTGGAGCCGAGAGACCAGGAAGCTTAAGTGCGAGATACAGAGAGGTGTGAAACAAAGACACAGTCTTTACAGCTGTGACTTCCTTTGGTTGTTGGTGGCGAACAGTGATGTCGACCAAATGCAACAATCTTAACACCGACAGGAAACATTAGCCAGAGAGGAGTGAAAATCCCCATGACAATAAGGGTCCCAGGTTACGATGATGGCGTGAGCTCACTGCAGCAAATGCCAAAGTCACCCACAGAAAGAAAAAAAAAAAGTCAACAGAAGCCTGAAGAGGAAACTCAAGAGGGCTCTCGAAGAAATGCAAGGCACTGCAACAAAGCATTTTTGAAAAGGCTGCATGTTTATCCATTCATCCGTTTCGTTCCTCTCATCAAGGTCATGTCGCAGATTCATACTTAAAAGGTCAATGCTATATTTTCTTTACAATTGTTTTAGAAGCATCATTAGAGGACAGACAACAACACACCTTTTCTCACATGTGAAATTAGTAAACTAAAAACTAAACACCATGTTGCATGGTAGTCACAGTGAGATAAGAGTACATCTAATGACAATTCTAATGAGAGCAAATTGTTAAGGAGGGCCCATTGTCCTTTTCAGGCCTCAACTCAATACACCAATCAAACATTGGCCAATGTATGTGTGTATATGTATATATGTATATATATATATATATATAAATATATATATATATAAATAAAAAAATATATATATATGTTTAAAAATAAAATAAATATATATATATTTAAAAAAAATATATATATATGTATTATATATATATATGAGCGAGAGAGAGAGAGAGAGAGAGAGAGAGAGAGAGAGAGAAGCAGTTGTTTGGCAAAGTATGTTTTTACAAAGTGCCATTGCAAACTACAATCCGAAAATGTTAGGCTGTATTTTAAACGAGTTAAGGCTGAGAACCGAGGCGTGCCAGTATAAGGAGAGATATTGTCAAAATGTTGCGTTTTGCTTGACAACACTAAGTGACAGAGTGAGAAAATATTGAGAGTAGTGACTTGTGTTTGTGTACTTAATCATTTCTAGAAGATTTGTGATGCTGGTGTAATATTTGGGTGTGTGTCCGCCTGAAATAGGACAAGGTCTGTTTAATGAGTGTCCTGTCCTATCATTCAGCTGTATCACCTGATGTTAATGAATTAACTAAGAGAAATGACATGTGAATGTCATTCGACACAAAAGCTTTGGTTGCTTTACAATAAGCTAAGTGGGTTATGCTGGGCGACCTGTCTGATAACAAGCCACTGGGTCAGAATGGCCTGGTAAACGTGGGCGTGACGGCATTTTGTCTTCAAAATAGTAGGTTAGAGTTTCCCACACAAATCTGACATTCCTGCACAGTTACTTCGCATTACCACATGATTATTTTGTGCTTTCATTTATCAGACAATCACAACACTATCTTAGTGCTGTTGCTGTAAACAAATGGAAACGTAGTAGTAGTTGTTGAGGTTTTGTGTTTCCAATCACCTTTCAATTAAATGCCCTCTCATAAACTCAAGCCCACTCCAAATCCCTTTTGTGCTTCATATATGACATGAAGCGATCCCTTTGTTGGCACCCTTACACCGTCATTGCTGGAGGTCCAGTAAGGGTGAGCAGAGTTTGATTTCAGACCCAATTAGTCTTGAGGTATTTGGGCAGTGGTGGCCAGTCAGTGGGCGTATTGGTGTGGGAAAAGGTTAAATTGGAGATTAATAAATCTTCAAGTCAAGGGATAATAGCTCCTTTGTTCCTCCAAGTGCTGGGAAAGAATCACTTAAAAAAAATCAGAGTTTTTCCAATGCTCTCCCACACACAAAAACAGAAAGGTTTTTTAAAATGAAAGAAAAAAAAAAGTTTTTCTCTCTACTCCATTTCAAAGGGACAGAAGCATTGTCTCATTTGAAGCGTTTAACACCTCAGACACTTGATGAAAGGTAATAAAAAACAAACATGCACACACACCCACACCCACAGTAAACCAGCAGAACATCAGGGGATGGGAAAGACACACACAAACAAGAAAGTCGCCACGCATACTTACGACGAGTGGTCAACGCGTATGCAAACACAAACAGTAATTGGGCTTACTGTAAGTCCCTTTTTAACCTAGCGCAACTTGTTGAATGGTAAAATTTAGAAAAGTTCCGCTTCCACCAATGTTTTAGAAAGATTACTATTGAAATATAATCACTGACTAAAAAAAAAAAAGAAAATGTCAAAACCAGTTAATAAAAGACATATTTTCCATTGCCAAAACGCTTTTGACAAAATCAGACTGCCAAAAGTCTAGTGCCAAGGTCGGGTCTTAAACCTGTGGCTCTCGGGCCCTCAAGCAAGGTTCTCAGACTACCAGACTGTATTCTGTGCTTAACCCTTTGAGATGCGCTTTAACTACTTCATAACTGAGAAAAAGGTTAGGTTGCACAAGTTACAACAGATAATACATTTCATTTGCTTAGCGTTTCTCTGAGTAAGAGTGTTCGTTAGCTTCCAGACTCTTATCTATATATATTTGATAAACATTCTTCCTTGAATGACATGCACAGTCTTGAGAATATGATCAGAGGGCTTGGCAAAATTACTGGTGGGGTAATAAATACTGTAGAAAGAAACAGGGCAGCGGCTGACTGACTCCCGTCACTATGGGTATTTCAAGGTTAAATAAAAAAATCATGATGACCCTTCTGATAGACTGCATTGGTTGATTTAATTTGTGCTGCCTTAGTGAAATAAACCAAGTAACTGAGTAATGAAAATGGGTGTAAGGTGTGTCAGTGCCAGCTATATATGCATGCACGCACCCTTATAAATGTTGTACCGATGACCACGGCGAGTACAACTTTACAAGTGTCATCTTACAGCACAAGCCGTAGACCACTGAGAGCTTCCACAGAGACATCTCATTGTTCAAAGTATAAGTCAGGGTTTTAAAGGTTATACAGGAAGGTCACATTAAAAATGGGAATTATTTTTTTTTTTGGTCTCATCTTATTATATCTAAAAAAAAACAAAAAAAAACTACCATTTGAAAAGGGGTGTGGGGACTATTTGTATCCAGTGTAGCTTTTGTTAAAGCTGTTGTTGTACACATCTAATTTCAGAACGTCAAACAAATTTAGGCTTCAAAAAGTGGAGCGACAATATAGATTTTTTTTTTCTCCCTAAAATCAAGGTTTCTGTGGGTTTTCAATTTACTGACAGTGCAATGTGATTTCTTTTGGGTTTTTGGCTACTTTCTTATTTAGCTGAGGAATGTGACTTTCCTGGCCCGGTCACACGTTCAATTAAGATGACCACATTACATTGTTACATTCCTTTTGTTTGGATCACTCGTGTTTGGAATTTGATTCAACTTTTTCATGACCGTATAAGAGTTGGGAGGAACACAAGCTGCATGATTGAGAGTAAATGTAGTAAATGCAAACTAACACTAAATTGCACCATATAAAATATAAAATAGAAAGGGAGGATATGTCAGATAAACTAATTATGTGCATTTTGTTCTCTTCCTCTTTTAAAGAAACCCTCTCTTAGTCTAGCTTCTGAGGTTCTATCTAATTGTTAGCTAAAATCTTATCTGACGTTGTCTGACCTCAAGTAGGCTACACACACATGCAGAACTCACACACTGCAAGTGATTATAATTGTCAGGAATAGTGCACATCTATCCCCAATCCCATTTATATGGAAAATATAAATAGAATTAAATCCTCTTGTAAACCTCCCAGCATAAAAAAAGGTTACTGAAGATCTGTCTTCTTTATGATGCTTCTGAGTACAGAAGATGAAGGTCAAAGTTGAGAAAATTATTTGGAATCCTGTCTCTAATCCGTTCCCGTGTTTTAAGATTACAATTTGCTTGATAACTGGAGATCCAACCGTAGACATATTGCGTTTCACAACATTAGAACCTAACATTTTTTATAATTTAACATGGAACACTGGCTAATAAGCGCGTCGCCTCGGATAACAAATTGCGGAGCGGGTCGTGAGTGCCTCAGTGAATGGGAGTTAGCTAAATGGGAAGCCGTCATTTATAAAGCATATAGTTTTAGTTTAGTTAGGTGGTCGTTAACATGGCAAAGTACACAAAGACTTGTAGATTCATTTATTTATTTAATTTGTCGAGAAAATATTTAACATGAAAATCATTTAGTTACAACTCTTATTTGGGGTTTAAGCGTGTCTAAATATTTACGAGTCAAATAGTTTGGGAGATGAAAGCATTATAAAATTCTTTTGTGAACAACAAACAACAACAAATGTTTTGAGCATGTAGAGCAGGGGTGGAACTTGAGGCTGGACACCCCCTTAACATTTTGAGACCACCTAGACACCTAAAGGAAACATTTGGACTGTGATTTTTTTCTATTTTCACATTAAATTAAATTAAATTAAATTACATTAAAGTAAATTAAATTAAAGTTAATTATATTAAATTCCACATTATTTGTACAGTGGCTTATCATACAAATACCAACTCAGAGTGCTTTACAGTAACAATAAAATCGTACAACAAACAGACCCCATCCACTAACCCAACCACCGAAATAAGCACTGTTAAAATGCTGAGACAAATGACTGAGCTCACAAGGGTGATCGCAACCCACGCAGACAGAGGAGACCCCCAATGGCAGCATTCCTCCAGCCAGATAATGAACGCAACCCCAGTATGGACATGCCCCAGGGAGGAACAAAAAACATGGATGCAGTATCCTTAGACCACTTGATAGTCTGCAACAATTTTTTCTCCATGATACAACCCCAATTCCATTGACGTTGGGATGTTGTGTTAAAATGAATAAAAACAGAATACAAAGATTTGCAAATCATGTTCAAGCTACACTTAATTGAATACACTAGTCAATGTAGCTCATGTTCAAACATATAAAATTGATTGTTTTTAGCAAATAATCATTAACTTTGAATTTTACGGCTCCAACACATTCTAAAAAAAGCTAGGACAGGAAGCAAAAAAGGACTGAAAAAAATTGAGGAATGCTCATCAAACACGTATTTGGAACATCCCACCGTTGAACAGGGTAATTGAGAGATGGTGGGAGGAGCTTCCCTGAATTTGCTCGCTTATGAAGCAGAAAAATCCGACATTGGAGACTCTTGACTGTTGAACAGTTGAAGCGGTACATCAAGTAAGAATGGGAACAAATTCCACCTACAAAGCCTCAAAATTATTGCCCTCAGGTCCCAAATGTTTATTGAATGTTGTTAAAAAGAAAAGATGGTGTAACACAGCTGTAAACGTAAACCTGTGCCAGCTTTTTTGGAACGTGTCCCAGTCATAAAATTCAAAGTTAATGATTGTTTTCTACAAACAATAAAGTTTATGAGTTTGATCATTTAATATCTTGTCTTTGTAGTGCATTCAATTAAATATAGTTTGAACATGATTTTCAAATCATTGAATACTGTTTTTATTTATGTTGAACAGAAGGTCCAAACCTCATTGGAAGTGGGGTTGTCTTTTGCGTCATTGTGCTTTTTAGATAGGATTTTAACGACTGAGCCGTAATCGTAAAATGGCATTGCTGTCTGTGACTATTGAACACGATGATTGGCTGTTAGCTAGCAAATCAGTGCAGGTGACAGAAGTAGACTGTGAGATTGTACACACAAGCAAAGTCACTGCAAATGGAAAAGCATTATAAATGAAGTTCAGCAAAATGTTGCTTTTGATTTAGATTTGTTCGTGCTTGATAATGAGTGTGATGGACATTGACCCGCATATTTTATTTCATAAAACCCAGACTGTGTATGGGATGATAAAGAATGACTGAAGCAACCACCCCTGACCACTCCTCACTGGGGTATTGTGTCACCCTGGCCACCCTACTAAAAAAAAATCTGGCTCTGTGCCTGGATGAGAATAGAGGGTAAATTGAGGGGTATGAGCGTAAATTCGTTTAAATACAAAATTGTCATGATTTGTATTTGTTATTTTTGGTTTAGTATTTGGTTTCATGTTTTGGCCTTGTTCATGTGTCTTGTCTCGTCTTGTCTATTGTGTCCACCTGTGCTCGTTTACCCAACCCCTAGTGTCAACCAATCCGGTCCTTCCAACCCTCCATGTCTTGTCCAGGTGCTCCTCGTTGTCTCGTCAATTTGTGTGTATTTAGTTCCCTGGTTGCTTTCAGTTCTTGTTGGTTCATTGTCATTTTAAGTGTCGCTTGTCCCTGTCGCTTGTCCCGGTTGCCTGTCCCTGTTGCCAGTTCCTGTCGCCAGTTCCTGTCGCCTCTCCCTGTAGTTGGTTTCCTGTCGTTAAGTTTTTCCAAGTTCCTTGTTTGCCTTAGTTTTCTGTTTAATAAATGCCCTTTAAGTTACCCCTGCCTGGCTTCCCTGCGTTTGGGTCCTCATCTTCCTCAACCTTGACAGAATGAACCAACCAATACTGGACCCAGCAGGAAGCTCACGGCGACGAGTTCGCCGTCGCCGCCCAAGCTGGTACCCCCCTCAGCCTGCCGACCAACCCCTTCGTGTGAGTTCCATATGTTCCGCCAAGCCAGTTTGCCACTCTTCTTCGTCTTGTGTTAACATCTTTGATTACGACACCATTTTGTCCCCCCATGTTTTTGTTAATTCAGATTTAGATGATGACCCCTATTTTCAGTTGTCTGATTCCGAGTTTGACCCAGATTTTGATTTTTCTCATGAGTTTTCTTCTCCCAGTCAGTTTTTGTCACGGTTTCCTTTCGAGTCCTTTGAGTCCACACCTGAATCACACCCATCAGACCTTTACTTGGGCACCCGGTTGGCCATCTATCCTGGACCTCCGCGAGGTGGTCAACGACGGCGCCCGAGTAAAGGATCTGCCACCTCTCGTAATAGCACCCACTTTTTACACCCTGAGTCACGTTTTTCCGATTCACTTAGTTCACTTCGTCCGTCTGTTTCTGTACCTCGTCCACAGTCGTTTTCTGCACCACCTTCCGTTCGACCCACGTTTTGTAGCGCACGTTCACCAGCCCCTGTAGTCCCGGTCCCTCGTGTCCTTCGCGTCTCCCGTTCCCCTGAATCCCTATGGCGGCAGGCTGATAGGGATCCGGCCCCCGACCCAGCTCCTCACGAGCTGCAGCCTCCAGTGCCGGCCCCTCGCCAGCTGCAGCGTCCCGTCCCGGCTCCTCGCCAGCTGCAGCGTCCCGTCCCGGCTCCTCGCCAGCTGCAGCGTCCCGTCCCGGCTCCGCGCCAGCTGCAGCGTCCCGTCCCGGCTCCGCGCCAGCTGCAGCGTCCCGTCCCGGCTCCTCGCCAGCTGCAGCCTCCCGTCCCGGCTCCTCGCCAGCTGCGGCCTCCCGTCCCGGCTCCTCGCCAGCTGCGGCCTCCCGTCCCGGCTCCTCGCCAGCTGGGGCCTCCCGTCCCGGCTCCTCGCCAGCTGGAGCCTCCCGTCCCGGCTCCTCGCCAGCTGGAGCCTCCCGTCCCGGCTCCTCGCCAGCTGCAGCGTCCCGTCCCGGCTCCTCGCCAGCTGCAGCAAACCACGCAGCCTCCAGAGTCCCACTCGGGCTCACCGCCAGCTGCTGAACCCTGTTCCGGCTCCTCCCCAGCTGCTGAGCCCCGTCCCGGCTCCCCGCCAGCTGCTGAGCCCCGTCCCGGCTCCCCGCCAGCTGCTGAGCCCCGTTCCGGCTCCCCGCCAGCGGATGAGCCCCGTTCCGGCTCCCCGCCAGCGGATGAGCCCCGTTCCGGCTCCCCGCCAGCGGATGAGCCCCGTTCCGGCTCCCCGCCAGCGGATGAGTCCCGTTCCGGCTCCCCGCCAGCTGATAAGCCCCGTCCCGGTTCCCCCCGAGCTGCTGGGGCCCGTTCTGGCCTCCCGAGAGCTGCTGACCCCCGTTCCGGCGCCTCGCCAGCGCTTCAAGTCCCTGTTCCGGCGGAGCACGTCCTGCGTCCGCCACCAGTCCCGGCGGAGCACGCCACGCGTCCGCCACAAGTCCCTGTTCCAGCGGAGCACGTTCTGCGTCCGCCACAAGTCCCTATTCCGGCGGAGTACGTTCTGCGTCCGCCACCAGTCCCTGTTCCGGCGGAGCACGCCCTGCGTCCGCCACAAGTCCCTGGTCCGGCGGAGCACGCCCTGCGTCCGCCACAAGTCCCTGTTCCGGCGGAGCACGTCCTGCGTCCGCCACCAGTCCCTGTTCCGGCGGAGCACGTCCTGCGTCCGCCACCAGTCCCTGTTCCGGCGGAGCACGTCCTGCGTCCGCCACCAGTCCCGGCGGAGCACGCCACGCGTCCGCCACAAGTCCCTGTTCCAGCGGAGCACGTTCTGCGTCCGCCACAAGTTCCTATTCCGGCGGAGCACGTTCTGCGTCCGCCACCAGTCCCTGTTCCGGCGGAGCACGCCCTGCGTCCGCCACAAGTCCCTGGTCCGGCGGAGCACGCCCTGCGTCCGCCACCAGTCCCTGTTCCGGCGGAGCACGTCCTGCGTCCGCCACCAGTCCCTGTTCCGGCGGAGCACGTCCTGCTTCCGCCACCAGTCCCTGTTCCGGCGGAGCATGCCCTGCGTCCGCCACAAGTCCCTCTTCCGGCGGAGCACGTCCTGCGTCTGCCACAAGTCCCTGTTCCGGCGGAGCACGTCCTGCGTCCGCCACCAGTCCCGGCTCCGGCGGAGCACGCCACGCGTCCGCCACAAGTCCCTGTTCCGGCTGAGCACGTTCTGCGTCCGCCACAAGTCCCTGTTCCGGCGGAGCACGTTCTGCGTCCGCCACCAGTCCCTGTCCCCGCTGCGCCCGGCCCGCCGCAGCTCCAAGTCCCGGCCTCTGGTGCGCCCGGCCCGCCGCCGCTCCAAATCCCTGCCTCGGCGGTGCCAGACGGCCCGCCGCCACCCCACTTCCCTGTCCCGGCGGCGCCCGAGGACACGCCGTCGCTTCCCGTCGCTGCCTCGGCGGTGCTCGACGATCCGCCGTCGCCCCAAGCTCCTTTTTCGGCGGGACTCGACGATCCGCCGGCGCTCCAGTTTCCTGCCTGGGCGGTGGATGACGACCCGCCGTCGCTTCTCGTCTCTGCCACAGCGGCGCCCGACGAAGCGCCGCCGCTCCACGTTCCAGTCTCGGCGGCGTTCAACGACCGGCCGCCGCTCCACGATCCAGTCTCGGCGGCGTTCGACGACCGGTCGCCGCTCCACGTTCCTGTCTCGGCGGGGTTCGACGACCAGCCGCCGTTCTACGTTCCTGTCTCGGCGGGGTTCGACGACCAGCCGCCGCTCCACGTTCCATTCTCGGCGGCGTTCGACGACCGGCCGCCGCTCCACGTTCCTGTCTCGGCGGGGCTCGATGACCAGCCGCCGCTCCAAGTGCCTGCATCGGCTGCGCCCGCCCCGTCGCTGCTCCAAGCTCCGGTCTCGGCTGCATGCGGCGTCCAGCCGCCGCGTCTCGTCTCAGCCTCGTCAGCGGACTCCATGCAGTGTTCGGGTCATCCTGGACGTCCGCCTGAATGGCCGCCCTTGGACTTATGCGTCTGTCCTCCCGGACGCCCGCCTGAATGGCCACGGCTAGACTCCCTGGTCTGGTTTCCCGGACGGCCGCCTGAAGGGCCACGGCTGGACTCGCTGGTCTGGCCTCCCGGACGCCCGCCTGACCAGCCTTGATTGCGGACTGTGGTCCCGCCTCCTGGCCCCCTTCCGCCCACCCTGATTTTGGACAATTTTCTTTTGTTTGTGTTTGGGACGTCTGGGATCCGTCCCTTAAAGGGGGGGTACTGTCATGATTTGTATTTGTTATTTTTGGTTTAGTATTTGGTTTCATGTTTTGGCCTTGTTCATGTGTCTTGTCTCGTCTTGTCTATTGTGTCCACCTGTGCTCGTTTACCCAACCCCTAGTGTCAACCAATCCGGTCCTTCCAACCCTCCATGTCTTGTCCAGGTGCTCCTCGTTGTCTCGTCAATTTGTGTGTATTTAGTTCCCTGGTTGCTTTCAGTTCTTGTTGGTTCATTGTCATTTTAAGTGTCGCTTGTCCCTGTCGCTTGTCCCGGTTGCCTGTCCCTGTTGCCAGTTCCTGTCGCCAGTTCCTGTCGCCTCTCCCTGTAGTTGGTTTCCTGTCGTTAAGTTTTTCCAAGTTCCTTGTTTGCCTTAGTTTTCTGTTTAATAAATGCCCTTTAAGTTACCCCTGCCTGGCTTCCCTGCGTTTGGGTCCTCATCTTCCTCAACCTTGACACAAAATAAATAAAACCTCTGTGTTCCAAATGGAAAACATTAAAAGCATTAATACTCACAAGCGATGAATGCAAATTATCATCAACAATTTCAAACACAAGCTTGATGGCATGCTTATTAATGCAACATATATGAAGAGGGGTCATTTTCTAATGGCTTCAATATACCACCAATATGGATTGCGATACAAAGTCACCATAATGGGAAGTGTGGAGACATTTACCGTAGCTTTCATTAGAAATGTGTAATTAAATGATGGCAATTATATAAATAATGTAGATGAGCGATTTTAGTTGGATTCAACCCTTCAAATTTGACAAAGTAGGAGTTCATGGAAATTCAAAATGTGCGTTCCAAGCAAAGCCAAGGGATACAAATGACATGTTTGAGTATGTATATTAACTTCTGCAAGAACAAACTGGAGTACTTTTAACTCATTCACGACCAGCCCAGTAAAAAAAAAAGGATTTTGACGTATTTATCCGTCAATGGTATTGAATGAGTTAATACATTACATTAACCTGGTGTTAAAGTTGTTGTGAATATAAATGATTGTTTACCAAAAGGTGTAATTCCTGGCAAATTAAAAGAACATTTATACAAGGTTTGTCTGCACTTATAGTAGTCTTTCATGAATCATTTCTGTCATTTAGACTTTGTTCTGTCATTTCAACTTTGAGTGTGAACCTGCTACCTTCACTAATCAGATGAGTTGGTGCATTAGCAATGAAGTCAGAGGCAGAACTGCGAACTTCCTGGTCTTCATCCTGCAACAGCATAAACAGACTGCTCCACAGAGACACCGTGCCGACCAGACCTGAACACATGTACACAAACAAGAACACGGCAGGAAGTCTTTTTTTCACCTTTTTTCATCAACGTTTCACACCCCTAGCAGTTTCTATCACAAATGAATTTCCTCAAGTTGGTTTATGTTTGAAAACTCACCAAGTGGCAGCTCCCAGTTGGTCAGTAGCGTGCCGGTTGAGTCCACTAGCACCTTGGCAACCATCAGCTTTACTTCCACATGCTGCTCTTCACTGCAGGATGAGCACAGCAGTGCCCCCCACTGTGATAAGCAAGTCCTTATACTTGCACCCTGCGTGACACGTCCATGTGAATATTAAAATGCATGTAGCCTTCACAGAGTTGAAGATAATTGTTGATACATTCCATTCATTACATAAAATCTCATCATCAAAATAAATATAGAAAAAAAATACAGAAAAAAATATTTAGGAAAAAAATCCCATCACATTGTCGTATGCGAAAGGTTACAAAGGCACAAAGGGCATTTTCATTACTTTATAATGTTTATGGCAATTACAAAAATAATTATAAGTGGTTGTGACTTTAATTCATGGAAACGAGCGCAGTACATATTTGATGGTTGATACAAAAATGTTATCAACCGATGCAGTCATGCTTTTCGATTTTACCTTTGACTCAGAGTTGACAACCTGGATTACCAGTTGTGATAGCAGTGTCATGGTTGCACAATACAGCTCCACACTAAAACACACAAACAGATTATGGTCAGTTAACATCAATTTACATGAGCATGGTTAGCATACTTCAACGTTTTGTCCTATATTGTAGATAACATATCTGTTTTCTGCTGCTCTTCACAACCCTTCTTTCAAGATTTTCATTTCAGAGGGAATTCCAGACTCTTAAGGGGTTGAACCCTTGTTTGTTAGTGGATTTTAAAACTAGAGAGACAAACTGAGCCTATCATTTTAAATCATTTTCAACAAAATGGGGATGTGACTTGGCAAACTATAACTTGGCAAACAACAAGCTAGTATTGTCTTACTTTCCACCAACACATGAATACAAAAGCCCGAATTGCATTCAATTGCAGGGAAGATTAAGGGCAACCAGCAACCCAATCTTATTTTGCTTGGCCTCTAATCATAACCTTGAGGCCACTAGAATGAAAAGTGGATCCTGGCCTTTAAGATGGTGGTCAGAAAAAGGCTTTACAGGTCTAATACTCTTTGTAACCTGGTCTGTGTTAAGGCCTGTACTTGCTTGAAATGGTGAGAAAAGTGCAGCAGTGGCTTGACAAGGAGGCGCGTGTCTGTCAATGGATGTCAAACGGATTACAGTCTGAGTATAGACACAAATACTGGAATATTACATGCCATATCCTCCTGTAAGAAGAGTAATCTGGCTCGAGAAAGTACAAAAACTAAATGTTGCTGACAGTAGAAAACACTCAAACAGAACAATTATATGACAATGATCTTGGTGATTACATTTACGATTTTAATAGTATGACCCCTACCAAGACTGTGCTACTGGAATTTGAGATTACAAATACTGTAGAGTAAAGCTTTCTGCAAAAGGGTTAGTAGTCTTGCGAATAGTGTGGCCAGTGAACCTCAGTGTAAGTTACACCTCGCTGCTTTGCTGTTTGGTTATTGCAAAATCACTCCATTGTGGTTTTCATTTGAGAACATTCCTTCATCTACTGCAGTGCTTGAACTGTTTCCATTTAGACTGCCCTGACGCACTGGCACGCTGCGTCCCCAGTTGGAGTGCCTAAAGCGGGCACCGGCGCTCTGTTTTTGGTACACTCTGAATCACCAAACGGCACATTTCAACAATGCTCGGAGTTTCTGAATGATGGGAGTGAAGCAGTGCATGCTTGGATGATATTTCAAAACGCGCCCTCATGCTTGTCTCACCCCCAAACCCCATTCCCTAACGCGGGGGGGGGTTTGGAACTACACTACAAGCGCACTGCCTCCCTCAGACCGAGACCGTGCGGAAACTCGGATCATTGTTCAAATGGGCTTTTTGGTTATTCAGAGTGCCTCTGACAGCAAACGAGGTCGAGGCCGACGAAACGTCAGGAAATAACTATGTTAAAGATTGTCTTGAAACATCTTACTTTAAATAGAATCCCAAGTTGCATTGTATGGTACAATCCAGGTGGATTCATGTGCCTTTTAATTCTTTGTTGGTGATGTCTTTGTGCAAAGTAGACATTACACTGATCTGTTGAACTGGATCAAAATCTGTCAATATTTTGCATTTTGCATCTATCAATAACATCATTAATTGGATCCGTGAAATAAGACATTAGAGCAAACACAACCTTGTTTATTCTAGCAGCAATAGCAATAAGGTTTGTGTAGTTTTTTTTTGTTTGTTTCAACTGGTAAAGAGCCCAAAAAACATTTTATGTAAAAAAAAGAAAGAAAAAAAAGCAACTAGCTACAGAATGCATGTTATTTAATTTTAACATCTCATTATTTTTATTATCATTTTTTAACTACTATTTTTTTTGTGAAGCTTGTAACAGGTATTTACTTGAATAATATCTTAGAATTAATGTATAGTCAAAGACTGTCCTAACAGCTTTCTTTGACCCATGAATATATTTTTTAAACGCAGTCTGGCATTTTTTCTTTGAAACAATTCTTGAAACTTATACAGTACATTTAGTTATAAGCGCCACACTCCAGCAATGTTGGTCTGCAAGACCCAGTGGTAACTTGAGCATGGTGTTTTGTTCTGAGATGATGTGCTAAAGATGTACACCTAATATGGTCCAGGATTTGAATTTGGCTTTACAAGATGTGAAAAAAATTGAGTTAACTCAGTTAAAATATTTAATCGGATGATTTTTTTTAAAAAATTAATCGCTTTAATTTTGACAGCCCTGATAAAAAGAGCGATTTCTTTGTCAAGCACAAATCCAGTGAGATGCGTCAAAGTGACCATTTCCAGACCTGTGAGCAGTCCGCTGAGCCAGAGCGAGCAGGTGCAGCAGAAAACTGTCCTGTGACAAATGCTGCACACTATCCATCCAGTGGATCTCTCCACTACAACTCAACACGCTCAACACCTGGAGCACCTGAGAAGAACAAAGGTGAAGGGAAGATGAGGGCGTAAGAAAAAGTAGGATATATTGATGTAGTCCGCTTTTTCATGGGTATATACACACTCAGAGCTACGGGTGAGTAAAGTTACTCTGGACAATCCATCAAAACAACGTTTGGTGTCCTTTCTCTCAAGTCATGTTTTATCCACGCAGGGCTGGGCCTCCCTATTTATACCCATGCCAGGGGCACACTTTACACACTCCCTCTAGCACCTGCCCAGAAATATTCACAATTAATTCATACCGCTGTAAAGGTTTTTTGTTATTTTTGGTGTCAACTTCTTCCCACCCTCAGCCCCTATTTTATCCTGGACTGTTTTCTTTGCCAGAGGAGGAAAGCCGCTGTTTTCTGCCAAGTGAAACCCCCATTACAAAACACAAATCCCACAGAGAACTGTTGTTGACATTTCTCCAGCATATCTCATTGATTATTTTCTCTAGGAGCCCCCTATGTGTTATTTGGGCTTTAAAATAAATATTATCTTGTAGAATTTGTGTGGGTGGGGCGCGGTGTGGGGGAGTGATGGCAATGCACGTAAACATTTGGACGTGAGCTCGAGTATGCCTTTGTATATTTGTACATGCTTGAAAAAGAACAGTTAAAAAAAAAAACGACTTTGTAGCTACTGTCTAATTGACTGTCAAAGAATTTAATTTCCCACCTCCGACATAACTTTGAACACCAAGGAAGGTGGGGCACGTTAAGTCTGAGTAGACTATGTCCCATGGTATCATCGCAGAGGCGACCGACCTGAGCTGTGGCTGTAAAGGGGTTGGTGCTCATCATTAGGATAATCCCTGAATCTCTTGGTGGACACCAACGGTGAGGGATGCCACACAGATGAAGACGGACTCCTATGGGGTCATTTTGGCCAGTAGCACTCTAGAGGCAATCGCTGGGTACCAGCAAAAACCTTGGGTGTGGTTGGATTTTCACGAAACAACAGAAAACAACTTAGGGAGTGCCTCAGCGAAATTCTGATCCATCCAGAGGGATGGGGTGCTGCCAAAAACGACTTGGGACATTGGCACTATTTATTTATGCTATGTATGTTACAAAGTCTCGATCTAGATCTTATCATCTTTTCAAGTGTTGCAGTCACATCCAGCACTAGAAATGGCAAGTAGCCCATTGGTGTGGCATGTCTTTCTATCCACACCCAAGTTTGTAGTTAAGAGCTTAATGCACACACCGCTTTAAAATGGTCTAGAAGCTAAACAAGCACACCTCCTGTTTGTGTGAGTATATGCGTGTGTGCAAAGCCTCACCTTGGCCAGACACTGAGGGTGGTTTTCATGAAGAGCGATGCTTGTGAGCTTCAACAAGGTGGTTTCATTCAGCCATGCAGGTGTCCTCTTCTGGTCTTCTTCCTCTTTCAGACACATCAAGACCCTTTCCAGGACCAACTCCCTCACTTCATACTGTGGGCATGTCAGCAGGTGCTCCAGGAGCTGAGTTGTGAGCAGATGCCTCCCCCACAGTTCAGGGATCTCCACGCTGGCACAGAGGGCTATCTTGGTTAAACTCAGCATGTACTGGACGTTCCCGGGCTCCACGTTGGACGTGGGGCTGTTGTTGGTGATCAGGGTTGAGGTCAACAGGAGCGACAAGGTCTCTTGACGGAGCTTATTGACCTCTGAATCTAAGACATAGAGGAAGGTGCATTTCTCTGAGTTTATACATCCGATGTGAACCAGGCAAGGTTATGATTGCTGTCTAATGTTTTTTTTTTTTTGAGTTTGCAAGGTTATGCAAAAACTAGTCTATTCGCAGCTGGGTAGTCAAGTCAACCACAATCATTCATACCCCTGCACCTCTACACTGTGAGGTGGACGTACTAACACATATATATATATATACATATACATGTTGGCGCACCCAAGTTAGAAGTGAGGAAATGACCACAGTCTGACATTACGGTTTTCTTTTGAGGCCCGAGAGCTACAGCACAAACCATGAATCTTTAAAAAGTTTATGAAGACATTCAGATGACATATGCATAGAATTCACTGCAACAACCTTACAGGCTAAATAAAACAACTTCACTTTGTGAAGACACCAGATTAGACAACAAGCCAGCCTGAAAAAGGCAGTGTTCGCCGTGCCTTTCTATTTTCTTTTTATACAGGAAAGGTTGTGTCAGTGTGTTTGGATGTGACATGTCTGTGCCAACCCAGCCACCTGTGAACATACACACTTGGGAATTGATGGGCGCGCAAATAAATACACATTGGCGCATGCAAACATAACTATTTCCTCTGAGATGCAAGTCACATTTTGAGTCACTGCAGCATTATAGTAACTTAACACAATTCAAAAGCTGCACTCCTGCCTACAGTAATTCTCCAAACACCACACAGCTCCTGCTTTGACAGCCAAGTAGTCTAACTCATGTAGGCACACACATTGAACCAAATGTAATTCAATCAGGACTACAGCACAAGTCAAAATGTAACCTGACAAAAGAGCGGGAAATGCAGCATTCCTGCAGAGATGGGCCGGGTTACTGTGGAGACAGGACCGGTTACTATGGAACCTGATCCTCAAAAGGGGGTCCAGGGCCAAACAAGCATAGTCTAATGGATATAATGGTGGGCAGGAACACAGTAATGACTGCAGTGATGAAGGGAGGTGAGAGGGGAGGATGACTGAGGTAGTCACATGTAAATACTACTGCCTGTCATGTAGTGTGAAAGCACATTTCATATACTGCTTTTAAATACAAATCAAATGTCATGACAAGTAAATTGACTCATGTGTTGCACTGTGGATGAAGTAAAAACAGAAAAAAGAACAGCAATCTTATGCTGGTTTTGCAATGGAGTTCATCCAAATATGTGAGGGTGTACAAGTAAAAGACACCGGGGGCTCAAGCAACTGTCATGTGATTCTTCATGCCTGATCACAAACAGCCTTTGTTTTCTTAAGTCTGTGTTCATTTAAATCCACTCATAATCAACAGGGCTGCCAAGATTAGCTGACTAATCAAGACGACGTTAACGATCAAAATCGTTGACAATTAAATTTAATAGTCGACGGGTCGTTTATTTATATATTTTCATATATTAAATTATTTCGCGCTGTTTTTCCCTCTCTCGAAAACCCCTCTTCTCCCGCTTTTCCCTCTGGATGTATGCCTGCCTGCAACACAGAGTTGGAAGCAAGTTGGCATGGCTAGTGTGATGCAAACCTTAATTGCAACCTTAATTTACATTTAACACACTGGCGCAAAACCCATCATATATACAGAAAACCCTCAGATTTATCTGACAGTATTCTGACTCGTCTGATCTCCGACTGAAAAGGCTCTCGATTATACAGTCAGCCTTTAGAAAAGATTTAGTCTTTCTGTAGAACAGCCCTCAAAATGTTCATATAAATCATCCATCGATCCACTTTCTAAAGCATACCATGTTTCTAAAAAGAAAATATTCACACAGTATTTTTTCATGTTGTTAAGCAGCTGCTTATTTCATCTAATCGTTATTTGTGTGAAAATCGGATCAGTGTATACATTCTTGAGTAATGGTAAAAAAAAGGGGTCATTGACCTGTGCACAATAACTTTTATTCATGTCATCTTGGTGTGCAAGTGGATACATGTGCCAGATGTAATGAAATTCCTTCATGACATTCTTGAGATATCATGTTCGCAAGAATAGGCCGGGTGGATGGGCAACCTTAGAACGCACTGACTCTTATTACAGCTGGTGCAAATGCATTCAAATCAGGAGCACTCTTTGAACATGCTATAATGCATCAGCATGAATACCGATTGTGTCCGATATGGGTGTCGATATGTTTGATGCACAAAAAGATGATAAGTTTGGTTTGTCGCAAGGTAATTAAAAACAAGGAAAATGTGTAAAGTTGTATGAAGTTGTGTGAGAGTGCGCCAGTAAACTTTGTGGCTCTCTACAGTACAGTCCACAGCCCTGTAAACATTGGCAGTAAAGGGGCTTTGCTGTGTCAAGCTAGAACCTTGGCTAGACACGTGCACATGCTCTTACATGCCAGCACACAGCTGGATTTCACATCAACTTCCACCATCATTAGCCCAACTGTGAAAAACAAACCCCAGACACTGCGCGTGTGTTTACATGTACTTCCTGACAAGAGAAATAAATAACAGTTGGCTCTGTCGTCATTTCGTTCAACACACTACAAGTTGCTGCATTCAAGGGATAGTTGTATCTCTTACACGCAAATAGTACTGGAAATGTACGACTCAACTCGAAGTAAAAAGAAGAGTAATCAAGTAATCTAAATCATTACTTGAGTAAGAGAAATTAATTAGTGAAAAACAAAGTAATGCGTATTTATTTTAGTCTTTATTTTCTAATCAGACTAAGAATGTTGAATAGATAATAAATATCGCCCTACAATATTCTCTTCAACAAAAGCAATCATGAATTTAGTCTTTATAAAATACTAGAAATGAAGGCAAATTTAGCCACAAGAAATTTTCTTAAATTAACTTTCTTTGTTTATACACAAAACAAAGCGCGATATGCTCATCAAGAAGATACCACATAGAAAAGTGTAACATGGTATCTCCAGAATTTTGGTTGACTACAATCAACATTCAGACCTTTTCAGACATAGCTGTTGTTTTCATAGTCTGAAGAGTAAATACACCTAGACTGAATGTGAGGCTAGGTGTGTTCTGCCTCTTCTAAACGTGAGTCCTACAGTGAGGAAAGTCGTCATTGTTTCGGACGGGTTTCACGTAATTTAGTCAGTTTGAAACTTTGGCTTGTGTGTGTGGCCTCAGAGACTTTGTGTGCAGTCACGTGATTGCCTTACTCCGTTTGATTGGTAAAATGGAGGCAAACGTAATTAGTGGTTGTCGGCCTGGTAAAAAGGACTAACGTGACAGCGCCCACGGCACAAGTCTGATGAATCAAAACGGATTGTGCAAGCAATAACAGATACAAATGATGTCAGAGCTACACAGCACTCTTTGAGTTTAACCGTCTAACAGCTTTTGTAGAGAGGCTGTTCCTCAGAGTGGTGGCCCTACTCCAGATCTCCGTAGCCCTCCTGCCTGAGGGGGAGCGGACTGAAGACGGTGTGTGCAGGCCTTGAAGATGCAGCGAGCACTTTTTCTTGATTTGCCTGTAAAGATGTTTGAGATTGTAGGAAAGCTGCAGCCCACAATCATTTGAGTACACTTTACGATCCTTGGAAGAGCTTTCTTTTCTGCAGGTGAGCAGCTGCTCTGCCACACCGTGATAATGAGGACACGGCTCCACTACAAATCTATAGAAGCAAGACATAGCGCCCCAGTCTGGCTCGATGCAGCTTCCAGAGGAAGTAGAGAAGTTGGTTAGCCTTCTTCAGAAGACGGGAAGTGTTTTGGCTCCAGGTGAAGTCTTCATAAAGGTGGACCCCAAGATACTCGTAGCTGGAGACCACTTCCTCCTGAAGTCCATCAACACCTTCTTGGATTTCTTCACACTTGTACGCTGACACATTTTGTCGTCAGTAAATTTCACTATATGACAGCTCAGGAATTTCTTAGAGTAGTCGTACAGTAGGTCAGTGTGCGTGCGTGTGAACAGTGTGGGGGCTCAGATCACACAGCAGAAGGGGGCTCAGCACATAGCCATAGGCAAGAGAGGAAGACACTGTTTTGGGATCTTAACAATTTGTGACCTGTTGGTCTGGAAGTACAAGACAAAGATGCCCAGTCATGGAGTCAGCCCAAGAACATTCATCTTATGCACCAGGTTTCGTGAGGTGATGGTGTTGAAGGCAAAACCCAGGAAATAAAGGTAGATGTAGGAGTTCCTGCTTTCCAGGTGGATTAGGACTCTGTGGACCACTGGTGAGATGACATAATCAGTGGAGCAGTTATTCCTGTAGATGGACTGGTAAGGATCCACAGTGACGTCAATGGAGTTTGCGACCGATGATTGCCCATGATTGGCCTCTAAAAGCTCTTCATGCCGATTGGAGTGAGTGCTATGGGCCGATAGTCATTCTATAGCTCGTCACCGTGGAGATCTTGTGTATGGGGATGATGGCCGCAGTCTTAAGGCAGGTTCAGGCAACCCCAGAAGTGAGGTGTTGAAAATGTGTGTTAGCACAAGTTGCTGGGCACAGTCACTATGTACACGTCCTGGGGTATGGTCAGGGTCAGAAGTCTTGCTGAGGTTAACCATTTGCAGATTTCTCCTCTCGTCTAATGGGGATAAGATGAGGGGTGAGTTATCAGGAGGTGGTGTGAGTCTGACGGAGGTGATATTTTTGTTGGAGTTCAAAAAGCAGATGAAGAACGGTAGGAGGTTATCTGGCAGGGAGGGGTCTTTTGAGCATTGTATCCCAGTGTTGTAGATTGTGATACACTTAATGCACATGCTTCAAATGGCATTGGAGGTAAAGTGGCCTTGGATTTTCTGAGCAAAGGAGTATCTGGCCCCTCTGATGTCTGCAACTAGGGTTCTAGCTCTCTTCTTGCTGCCCTGAATGCGGACGCTTTGTGCGCCCTACAGACAGTATGCCTAGCCTTCGAAAGTACTCTCAGCACTGCATTCAGCCAGGGCTTCTGGTTTGGGGAGTTGATGATCATCTTGGTGGTGGAGACATAATCAGCGCATTTTCAGATGAAGCCTAGAATGGATGCCGTGTATTCCTGTGTATCGGTCCGTTCATAAGAGCTGTAATCTATCGAGAATAGTTTTCAACATCGAAGATATGGTTTCCATTGAACTCAAAATTGGTGTATTTATTCCATTTTGTATTTTGTAAGTTCTGTGAGCACCTATAAAGTGCAATGCAATATAGTTCTCCTGTGAAGAGCTTAGAGAAGAGAGAATCCTCGAATCAAGGAAAGTTGTGAACTTTTTCAGAGGTTGGACACATTTTTTGAGGCAAAAAGTGGTCATTTGGATTGCCGGTGCAGATTTAGGGCAATAAAAGCACATCTTGAAGTTTGACGATGAGTGAAAGTAGCCAATTATGGGGGAAAACAAGGTTTAGCAAGCTGTCTGCAATGGATATCAATCACATGCACTGTGGTTGATAAAGGTCTAATTATGGGAATATGTTTTATGAGTGTTTTGCTACTGTCAAACCAGTGCAGGATATTTATATAAAAAAATATCTACAAATTCCATTACACAGTTACATTTACTCCATTTCAACCCAGAAATAGATTGAGGTCCCAAAACATTCTAACCCTCTGACAAAATTTGGACATAGTATAATTTTGCCAGTGACCATATTTTTTGTGATCTTAGTACGTATATTATGATTTTAGTGAAGAGATTACATCTGTTAATTTGCTTGCTGGGAATTTATACTTGTCTTGACCGTTGTTGACAGTCATGATATTGATCTATTTGGATCGCCGTCCACAGTGGCTTAAAGCAATTGTGCGAGTATCAGAAGTGACACACCCAATGCCATTGGCACTATAATTATGTTTCTACAACATTGTTATCAACACCCTGACGAACGCCAGTGGGTTGATGCTGTTGTTTTTTTTTAAATGTTTATAGCCCGTAAAATAAACAAATTTATAGATCCAACTGAGTGCCCGGCTCTAGAATTCATTCCAACATCATTTCTATGCAAATTTATGTTGTTGACTGAAGGCCTCTTTATAGTCCTGCATACGAGCAAGTGACAACGGCCACATTGCATCATGTGACTGACGCGTTGTGCTGTGCGTGACACGTCTGCAACACATGCTGCACACATGTCACAAATTGTTGCTAAGCGTAGAATACAGCACACATTCTCTCTTGTGATTGGTCCGTTTAGTCACACGCTGCAATGACGTGCTTGGCCTCGGTTCCTCAATACATAAGGCCTTTACCAGGGTAATTCATTTGTCACCACGGAGGAGATGATCCGCAGCACAAAGCTAGTTGCTGCTGCTGCGAAGCGAGCTAGCTCGGTGGCGGCAAGGGGGTTATGTGCATATGTGTAAAGAAGCCTATACAATTCAATGCTTCATTTGTCCCTTGGTTCTAGCAGGCACAATCTCCAGTGTTGTGGTTTGGTGAAGTTAAAACGGCCGACGTAATTGTCCAGAAAATCAGCCGTGGCGACACCCCCTGACTTGGAGTGAAACAACAACACATTTTCAACCATGCCTGCGGACTGCGCGTGATTAAAATGCAATTGTAATACCACATCACAATTATGTGCTGTACCAAAAACAAATAATTTTAATGCGAGTATTTCATAATTTTTAAACAGGTAAATATTGTTTGATTTGGCAAAACAAGTGTATTCAGTTGAAAGAGAGTAATATTATAACGCAAAGCTGGGGTTAGTTAAGTGGAGAGGAAAATGACGTTAAAATCAATGCAGACCTGAAAACACCGGCTAATGGCTAACCATAATTCAGCAACAGAAAAAGAAAACTGCAAAAATAAGGCTATTTCTGTTTTTCTTTTTAAAGATGAACTCTTTTTTTACTTTGTAAGTAGAACATTCACTGCACTGGACGACAAGATGACATTTTTAAATGTGAGATTTATAAAAACAGCGGAAGACTCCACCTTTAACGGAGAGGCAGAAATAAAAGGAAAAAATGAAGCAAAAACAGACTAATCATAGAGGCATTACAAGGTGTTTAAATAAGAGGGAAGTTGCTTATTTTGTTACGTAAGGGGCCACATCGTGCGTAGCCTGGTCCTGAATCTACTGGCTTGTTTTAAGAAATCCTCGGTATTCCCACTGTCAAATGCAAACATGTGTTAAGCACATGGCCAACCGAAAACACAAGTTCCTCACCCTCTCCTCCCCTCTCTTTTTTCATAGCACTCAATAAACTGGGTCAAAGGCACAAACCCACCATCTGTCTGAGATTGCGCGCCATCGGTTTCACATTCCTCTTGAGGAGACCCCCACTGAGACGTGTGCGCACACGTGTACACATAGATACACAACTACAAAGACACAGGCAGAGCGCTTCTGCGAAGGCTTTTAGGCATGACTTCTGTTACCAGTCAGTCTAGAGGGAGAGTGCCGCGCACAGCCTTGACAGCAAACGTTGCAGGGTCATCTGTTTTGATTCACAGCAAATGGATGCGAACACAGTTGTTGCTTATTACGTTTTTCTTTTATACATCCGTTCAACAAGATGACACTAGCAAAATTAGTCTATACAAAATTCAAAAACGTGATTAAGCAGCTAATAATATTATATATCACACTTTCCACCGATTATACCAATATTGTGGTGGCTCTCTTTTTCTCTCTCTCTCTGAATGTGTGTGTGTCGGTGTGTATAGGCGTGTGTGTGTCTGTGTGTATAGGAGCTAAGTCTAGTTTAAAATAGCTCCCATGCGCCTAAAACATAGACGCGAACTGCTGAATGCAAAAGACGTAAAGTGGCATGTTGCTAACAGTCAAAAGTATGATGATTCACATTTTGGTTTAAACAGTGGCATGTTAGCTGGTGTCAGGTGTGTGTGCTAGTGCTGTGCTGCAGCCATCCACCAACGCGAAACACGATGTTTGCAGGCAAATGTTTAATGCATTTTAAGTGGAACCAAAAACTATATACTATGCTGAGATGCACTAATACTCTGAAACTGCCTAACAGTAGTAAAAGCAATACTTGTGAACATATTTCAGTTTTCTTGGGCACTAATCCATTATTTTGTTAATGTAGAATGGACCGAAAACACACAAATTAGGGAAATGCACTGTGCTAAAGAAAACTAAAATAAACACTTGAATTGATTTTATTTAACCCTCTCTCTTTATTTCTATTTATTCGATCCAGATTTACTCACCACACAGAAGTCTAATCTTTGTCCCACATAGACTGACCAACACATCCAGAAAGGCTCCTCTGGTGACCACACAGATATTCTCTCTTAAATGAGATGAGGAAAAAGAGAAATTGGCTATTATTTTTCATTTCATCCTTGCAACTGGTATGACAACTGTGAATATGATACAATATGATTAAAACACATTTTTAGATTAGGTATTCCTTTGAATTAAGCTAAATTTAACATTATGGATAAACGACACGCCTGGACAAATTTCTTGGCGCCTTTATGTTAATGAAAGAAAAACCCACAGTAGCCAAAGAAATACAGTATCTTAAATCCGACAAAAGTAATGATAAATGATAATTGAAAATGTTTTTCGAATGAATCATTGAATATCAGACACTGCTTTTTAATTATGATTCAGGAGAATTATTTAAAAAGAAAAAGTCATGAAATCGTCCTGGACAAAATGATGGTTTCCTTACATCACTTTTATAAGTTTTGTTGCACAACCTTTGGAGGCGATCACTGCCATCCAATGATTTTTTTTTTTTTTTTAACCTTCAATGAGACGTAGTGTATGCACCAATCAGCAGGTATTCTGGCCCTTTCTTCATGAGGGAACTGCTCCAGCTGTCAAAGGTTTTGAAGGATGCTTTCTTCAGATGGCACATTTCAGCTCCTTCCACAGATGTTCAATAGGCTTTAGATCAAGCCTAATAAAATAGTGTAATATTTTGCTCTTAGCCATTGGCTCTCTGACACCTGGCAGCACATTTCTCTCAAGAATACCTTGATTGTTTTGAGATTTGATTTGACCTTGCTCAGACTCAAGACATCGTAGCAATGGTATGTGTGATTTTCTACATCAGGGAACATGGAGCTATTGTGCCTTGCCAAAAAAATTCAAGTTTTGTCTCATTGGTC
Source organism: Idiotropiscis lumnitzeri (assembly GCF_059441095.1). NCBI lineage: Eukaryota > Metazoa > Chordata > Actinopteri > Syngnathiformes > Syngnathidae > Idiotropiscis > Idiotropiscis lumnitzeri. The sequence continues at coordinate 16,640,614 of NC_142399.1, read as the reverse complement.
CATAGGAAGCTATGTGGCTTGTCAACATGGAGTTTGGAAGATTTGCGTTTCGCTTTTTAATGATTTATTCGCAACACTGGTGTCTGCCTTGGTTGTCTCCCAAGAAGTTCACTTTGGCTCAAAAAAACAAAAGAGGGTGGGGATCTGGCATAGTGAAATCCTATGATCACCTACGTTGAGCAAAACATACATGCAACACATCTCCTTAAATGCAAATAAGAGCTAAAATAAAAAGTAAGCAAAGCATTGCTGGTGCTGCTGTTCATGTGTCCTAGGCTAATTGTAGCTTGCTAGTCACATGCCCGAGCTAACCAACCTCATATTTGAGTAAAAAAAAATAAAATGCACTCCATCGAGCAGGACCGGAGTGACACGTAATAAAAAAATATTACAGCTGCCTCATATCAGAGTTTAGTTTTAACAACTTGTGTGGGCAGTGTATGTTCAGTTTATGTGCAGCCTCAATTAAGACGATGCGCATGGGGCCATGAAAGCCTGCAATTGTGTGAGAACAAGGGAGGCTGTGTGAGCTCAACATCATCCTTTCATCAAGAAGATATTAAACACACATGCATGTACACATACGCAGACACTATAATCGTGATGGGAGCATAGAACGAATGCGGGTGTTCGTGGAGTATCCTTGCAAAAAAAGGTTCAGAAGGGATTTTAAGGACAATTCAAGCGAAAAAATTTGAATGTCGGCATCAATGACTGTAGTCATCACAAAATCTAGGGCTGAATTTACACGACATGGATCAAGAGACCAATTCTTATCTTTTTAGCTCCCATGTGGCCCAATTTGGATATCGGTCGCCGCAGAATAAAGAGGGTGCAAAAAAATACATGGAATTTGAAATCCTCGAATTGAAGTTCCAGGATGAGGACTCTAAATGTGAATAACATCTGATATGAATTTGCTATCTGCCCAAGCAGTTGCAGCAAAAATGAACAAATCAGATGTACCATCAACACAATCCTGGCAACAGCAAAATAAATATTTTTTATTTTTTTTGTGTGCGTTAAAATTCGTGGTTTAGTGGTTCTGGCTGAACAAATAAAAAGAAACTTCTTTGGCCAGCAAGAATTCACTTTGTCATCCTAATTAAGACTCATCAGTGTAACCATGCGAAGCTAGCAGGGCTACAGTTGCTAACCCAGTGACCCTGTGTTCTCTGCTGATCAGATGAGTACAGAGACCCTGGACTGACCCCAGCTACAAAATAAAAAGAGGGGGGGAGGCATTACAGCCGGGCAGTAATCTGTGCTCCATCTCAAGACCTTAATTTTCGGTAAGAGCTCCAGAGGTAGAGGATAGGATGAGGGTGTCCAGTTAGGACAGAAAGCAGTCTCTTTGAAATTGAAGCCACGGCAGGACATGAAGCGGACGTAGTCAGGGAGGGGAAGACTGGAGGGACAAGGAACTATTCTTTTGCTAGGGGAACTGGGAGGGACTCAAGGATGCTTATCTGTATGTGCATGTGTCTAAAATTACCGAGAGGCGAGCCACATGCGCTGACGGACAGCTTCGCCGATTCCATTTCCTGCTGGCAGTGGTCTGTGTGACTCACTCTGGTAAGACCGAAGCAGAAACAGTACCTGCAAAAACATTCAATGGCATATATTAACATACATCATTAAATGACAGTCATGGTTTACTTATTTCTTAATTTAGTTATCTTGGGGTGAGCGTACATATTTAAGGTGTGTGCTTACCACGTGAGTGTGATTGGTTAAATGCACGACAAATTTTGCCATGCATACATATGACGCAAAAACAACTGAACTATAAAACACAGAATTGCAATATTGTAGTTCACAACAATAATGATTAGTGTAGAAAAACAAACTATATTATGAACAAAGTGTTGCAGTACATAGCAGCACAAATGCTGATAAGAACTAGTATCGGCTCATTGTTAATTAATAATAATACCGGTCAATTAATGTTAACTACATTATTTTTAATCAGAGATGCAAGTATACTTTTCTAGTGGTCAACGCCTCACAGTTCAGAGGTGCGATTCGAGTCAGGCTCCGAGTGCTTTCCTGTGTGGAGTTTGTATGCTCTCCCCGTGCCTGCATGGTCTTTCGCTGGATACTCTGGTTTCCATCCACAATCCAAAAACAAGCATGGTAGGTTAATGGAATACTCTAAAAAGTCTTTGCGTGCCCTGCGATTGGCTGGCAACCGGTTCAGGATGTACCCTGCCTACTGCTCATAGACAGCTGGGATAGGCTGCAGCATTCCAGCGACTCTTGTGCGGATAAGTGGCTCAGATGATGGATATATGGGTGGATAATAATGATAAAATAAGAAATATAGCAACATATTACCAAAATATCTCTGAATTTATGGTTAGGCACAACAACAGGTTGAATTTGTTTGCAAAGACATAGTATAGTATACATATTGCACAAGCTTTTTTAGGTCAATCTTAAAAAGAAACAAATCTAAACGAAAACCTGATGTGCTATAAAAAAGAAGACATTTTTGAAATTGGCGGACAAAGGCATCTCTGATTAAAAAGTTGCTGTCAACCAGTATAATAAATGAATTTCAGTAATCCCTCGTTTATCACGGTTATTGTGGACCTGAGCCATTTTGTCCTAGAATGTGTGAATACATTTGATACATAAAATAGAATGCTCAAGTTACGTGACAGTGTGTGATGCCCTCGTGGTTGGGATTGTTCAAAGGCCAAAACAGTGGCTAACTAGCTGACTGGCTGGGTGGCTGACTGGCTGGGGTGTGTATTCTGGGCCTTGGTAAGTATACTCTTTAGGTCTGGGCCATGGCCACAGACAAATAGGAAGCCATTCATTACACTATGCAGGGAAGGCAACGTGGGGAAAAACCAGGCTGACCACGTAGCACAGAGCCTGGCCTACCCTTTCTGTTCTCCTGCAGTCTCCACACCAAGGCAACACCCACTGGCTCACAAAAACAGCCTGCAGAGTCGTTGGACCCTCTTTCTTGTCATTTTATAAAGGGCTTTTCCATTACAAGGAGCCAGTGTCAAACGGAATCCCAAACCAAATATGGAACCATTCAAATGCTTTTCAATGTTGAAAATGTGCTCCTGGGGTGGGGGGGGGGGCATGGCTCAGTGGGAGAGCGGTTATCTCCCAACCCAAAGGTTGTGGATTTGATCTCCAGCCCTTGTGACCATGTCAAAGTATCCTTGAGCAACATACTGATATATCAAAAAACCTGGAATAGTTCAACTTTAAGGGGTGTTCCAAGCATGTGTGTGAAGATTCCCATTTAACATTAGTTTGAGTGTGATTGGTTAATAATGAACACAGCAGCATCCGAAGATAGAGGGTATGCAACCCAACATAAACCCATTATCGCAGTCGGTTATTTTTAATTCCCCTCTGGAAAATGTTTTTTTTTTCTTCAATTAAATTGTCATGTTATAGGTCACATTAACATTGGAAAAGGTTTAGAAATTATTTGTCTAGGTCACACTGCAAAAATTTGGTATTTGAAAAGGGGATGTGGAGATTCTTATAGCCACTGTATTTCACCAATTCATCCTAATAATGATACCGGTAACATGTTACTCAATAATGGCTGCCTTTATGAGTAACTAGTAACGTGTTACAATGCAATTTCCTATATAGTTAAAGTTGGATTAAATTTACTATTCAAAGACTTAATGCCTTTATCTATCTTCAGAGAAGTCAATAGCAGACAATTGCCGCGAGGCTGCAGAAGTGAATAATATGAAGCACAAATCATTGATCCACCACACCTAATTCAGCCATGGTCTGGTACATAAATGGTTTACACGCAGCAAAAAACAACCCTTTCACTAACCAAAAGGCACAAAACAAACATGTTTTCAACACGCTGAGAGCTCACGTGTACATGCTGATGACGTATGTTGCAGGCTCGACATGCTATAGAGTGGAACATAAAAGCAGATTAAAAACGTTTTCAAAGAGGGATGAAGGGGTAGTTTGCAATGGCAGGATTGTGTGAGATGTGCATCAGTGCTAACAGAAATGAGTACAACCTCCAATTTGACTTTTTACTTTTTAGAATATGGAACGTACTCCCGGCTTGTCCGGCGTGAACATGCATTTATGTCCCGTGAAATATCTCTGGTGGATCAGCGTTTCACTTTATCTGACAATTGAACAATGCAATGGAGTGATAATCAGACATAAAAACAAAGACAGCTAAAACAACAAATTAAAAACATAAAAATAGGAAAGACCATAAAATACTACATTTTTGTCAAGTTCAAGTCAATTAAACCACGTTTTTTTTCCCAGAACAAGTGAACAAGAATGGTGACCACCCTTTGCAGAAGTAAGAAAGTAGTGACCGGTCAGCTAGTTAAATTGTTTTAATCACCTGCTGACATCTGTCAACATTGCTATTTTTGACGCATATTAATGGCCATTAGTAATTCTTTGTTTACATCTCTTAAAAGTATTGCAACTCATTAGAAGCAGTGTCACAAGAAGTCATGCGTTGATCAGCATCAAACATGCCGGTTAAACTTATTGACTGGGCTGGAAAGTCCCATGCAGGGCATGGGAGTTATAACCGGCTCAATCCAGACTAGAAAGGAGAAAGTAAAACATTTATAGAAAATGCAAGATCCTTGTTCCTCCTTAAAAACAAAGTAATGAATATAACTGCTACCAAAGGGATGAGAAAGAAAGGATACCAAGAGATTAGTGCAATCACTCCAGCACGCACCAATGTCAATGTCTTGCCAATTGTGTTCGTTTGATCAGAAAAAAAAGACATCTGAGGTCCATTAAAATGTAAAAAGCAAAATTGTAAAATGTGCAGCAAACTGAGGCTCCAAAAGACGAGAAAAATAGTTGTTGCAAATGAGGTAATCTAATAAAACTAATATATTTGTTATGGGCATGTTTCATAAATAGAAGATATTGTTCATTAATGTATAGTGTACGTAGATACGCATTTAAAAAAAAAAAAAAAGAATTAAAACATGTTGGACTATTTCCTCCAGTAAGTTTAATACCGTATTTGTAAGTGTGTGAATCTGTGTTGCACAGAACCTTAATCCGTATTTTGGCCTGGTAAAAATAGTGGTGGTGGATGTGAGCTTCATTCAGACTCTGTTATCAGCCTGCCCTGCGGTCCCTCCGACTGCCGCAACCACAGACTGACCACATGATGCAGTGAGCATGCATGGACATGCGCACACAAACGAACTTGTGCTCAAGCAAATAATTGTACGTCAATTCATGGCTTGGTCCAGAAAAACATATGTACTGACTAAGGCATATAAATCGGCATTCACATAAAACCTAAAAAAATGTTGGGAAATGTTTGGCTGTAGCTAATTAGGCAAAAAAACAAACCAATAAAGCAGGGAAAATCTATATAAATAAGCTTACTGTTCTATGTATTTTAGCCTAAAAAAAACATACACACAATTAAGGGGTACATGTATGTAATGTCTGTATGGTGTATGCATGTAGTATCTATAGACACATATACATGTTTTTTTTTTTAGGCAAAAATACAAGGGCTGAAACTAATAATACCTACTGCTCAGAGACAGCTGATTGGCGCTGGCACTATATATATATATATATATATATATATATATATATATATAGTGCCATATATATATAATATGTTCTCCTAAATGTCTTGAGAATCAATCTGAGTTTTTTTGTTTTGTTGTTGTCTTTTTGGGATTGGCGGCAATTAAAAAAATTAATTAAATAAAAAAAAAAAGGGAATTTAACAAAATTTAAAAGATTTAAAAAATACTGAAATTTGTTTAAAAAAAAATCAGGCAACATATGAATCAGGTGGCCTGCTGTATATTCTGCAGGGCTGTATTTTTTTAATGATTCTGAAATGCCCTATAGTTTAAATTAAAGCCCACTAAAAATAAATGTTTATGCCCGAGCCTAATAACCTGTGTTTTTTTTTCTTCTTTTTAATAATGGTACATATCTTACACATTCTGCCAGGGTATATAAACTTATGATCACAACTATGCTTCTGTAAAAACAAAAAAATAAAAACAACTGTAACATTTTGTAGTTGATCGTTTGCATTCAAAAGTTCAAAGAATATCAAAATAATAATTTATCTAAAATGCATCATAGCCCATTTGTGTGTCTAAGCATACCTGCAGCAGAGTCCCATGAATACAGTTGTGTTGTATTTGAGGTCCTGGATCTTGAGGAAGCTCTTGAAGCAAAGAGTGTACAGTTAACGGCACCTGGGTGACGAGTACAAAAGGAACAAGGGCTCGAGCTGCCATCTCCCTCGTCCGGTATACAGCTGAACGGCCACATCTGCATGACAAACAATCACACACAGAAACATAAAAGTCATGATAACTAAATTGTCTGAACATGAGTATAAACACTGCTATGGAGACTTTATACATCTTTTTGTGTTACGTAATATTCTGCGTTTGCTTCACACGGTGTTATTGCAATTATTCAGTTTTATTTATTCCCAAGATAAATGTCTGTTATCTTAGCCAAGCATTAACCACTCAAAGGATCTTATGTTTTTACTTGCTTCTCTGTTGGTCTGTTATTCAGTTCTGATAACAGAAAATGTATCGGGTCAGCTGTTAGGACATTTAGCTTGTTCTATGCACATGTAACGTAATTGCAAATGTATTTGCGTCTTTACTTTCTGTATTTCGCACCACCTTTTTCATCACACCCCGAGGAATCAAAAAGCTGAGATCCCTTAATCAAATAATTACTTAAGCAGTCTGGAAAATATTTTTGGCCAAAGAATCCCTTCCATGCTTTCCTCTCACCCGTATGTTAATTTATTTTCAGTATGCTACTGAGATAATGAGACAAGTCACCTCGACTGTTAATTATATAATGATATGTTTATATTCTGATAATATTTCCTCCAATAGTGAAAAAATGCTGACATAAATGCACATGTTCAAGACTATTAGTTTGGTCAGTGTGTCCAAACTAATTAACATGGTTGTGCCTGGCACTGGCAGCTGATGGATTAAGTCCACATATCACTTGTTGGGTGAAGATCCATCCTTGAGGACTGATTGTGGTCGTAATATTTATGGACAGAATTTTTAGGTGTGGCCGAGGCATTGATGGTGTCCGGTTTGGTGAATTTCTGCGTTCTGCTTGATGTGATTTTGTTGCTGTTGCTCATGAAGCCGTGATTTCCAGCTTCCACTGGTGTGAAGCAGTTGGGATGAGAATCAGCAACTCCAAATTCCTGACCATGGTCCTCAATCCGAAAAGAGTGGACTTCCCTCTCCAGACTTTGCTTATTCTTCTTCAAAGGAAGACTTGTCCATGTGGAATTGTGGAGTACTTGGAAATATTCTACCCACAGCTGCACAACATGCCAAGTCAAGGTCAGCAGTACTCCATTTCCACTATACACATTGTGAAAGGTGTTTAAGGTGCCCTACTTCACCCCTCCAGAGTCACCGGATGGAGTATCAAAGTTACCTCAAAGTCATCCTGAAGTCTTTTTCCATGGCCTCACTAAACTCCTCCTCCAAATGAGTTTTTACCTCAACAACCGCCAAAGCTTTGATTTGCTTGGCCTGCCCAGTACCAATCAGCAGCCGTCCCACAGGTCTTAAAAGGTCCAATAGGACTCCATTTTCAGCTTGATGGCATCTGTTTCTGTCAGTGTACACCAACAGGTTGGGATACTGCTGCCACAACAGGCACTAACCACCTTACGGCTAGAGCTCATTTTGGCTGCCTCAAAAATGCTGGTGCTGAAGATGGGCCTCTCTATGGGTTTTGTTAAAAGATAAAGTTTTCACTTTCATTCACAAAAAAACACAAAAAAACAGCCTTATTTGACATCACCACCAAAGGGTATGCATTGACTATTGCCGCCGATGGCATGGAGGGGTAGTCGGCGTCTCTGTCGGCTTTTGCGATGTGTTCTTCACTCATTTTCCGGTCTGACGTGCTGACTTCTAGGCCGATGCGACAGTTGGCCACGACAGCCGACGTGAGATTGGTGCGTAGAGGCCTTTAGAGCTAGTGTGAAAAGCTTGGTCAACAGGGAGGGGCACATAGTAGAACCACTGCTCCACCACATCGAGAGGAGCTAGAGGAGGTGGCTTGGACATCTGGTTAGGATGCCTCCTGGATGCCTCCCCATGCCACCGGGAGGGGAATCTGCACACGCTGGAGAGAGTACTTTAAATCTACATGCTGGCCTGGGAAAGCCTTGAAATACACAGAGAAGACCTGGATGAAGTGGTTGGAGAGTGGAAAGTCGGGGCTTCCCTGCTAAATCCACAAGCCCCACGACCTGAACATCAGAGAAGAAAATGGATGGATGGATGGATGGACAGTTTACAGTGCTGTTGCAGTTGAAAAAAAGGTTCTTATATTAAAAAAAAAAAAGGAACATTAACTAATTTGTTTTACTCTTTTTCTAATCTCCCAAAAAAGTACAAATAAAATACAGTTAAAGCAGCAGTTTGATAAAAAGTACTGTTAACAGTATTGTAGTATCATAAAAAATACTAATGATACCCATTCCTAATTAGTGGTCTCCTCCGGTTGACGAGTCGTCCTGGTTTTGTGATCTTTTAGAGTCTAGTCAGAACTGTGGCTTATTCTACGCAAGCTAGCCAGCCGTAGCCACAGAGCTAGAGAAGCTCCCCGTACTGTCAGACGTGCTTGAAAACATAATAACATCATCAACATACGGAATTGGTCGGAAGAGACCAAATCTTGTCAGCCAATCACAAGCCGTGGTACTTACATGTCAAGCGTATAAAACCTACGCGCTCGCTAAGATTCAGAATATTTTCCACTTAACAGCTACACCAAAACGTATCGCAACTACATTTAACAAGATTTTTTTCTTTCTTAGATTAGATGCAAATAGATCTTTAAATCACTCCTCAGTGCTCCTGTTTTGTTTTGGTTGTACTTGACACATGTTTGACTAGCTTGAGCAGCACAAACAGAACAACAGCACTGTGTTCAGGAATGAATGTATGGAAAACAAGGATGTCTTTTGTAGGGAGAAAAAACAGTTTTGTCTGGTTTTAAGTTAAAAACTGTCTTGTGTCATTGGCCCCTGTGAGTTAGAGCAAGTTAGAATGGGAGTGGCTTCGTCTACCAAATTGCGTAACTGTTATGATAGCTAGAGTTAGGCTGTTTACAATGAATTTGCTGTTTATGCATAAAAAATTAAGGACAGTATTTCAGTCTCAGATTTTGTATTGTATGTTGGCAGAAGACAAAACACACTGCTTCTGTGATAATACGTATGTCAACTTACCGCATTACGAGCAAATGTTGAAGGGGGGGCATACTTTAATGGGTGTTTATGTTTCTTAGGTTGTTTCTATAGTCTGCAATTGTATTGAAATTCTTGTCAAAAAAAGGCTTGGTTTAGCTGAGCAAAAATCATTAAAATCTGAAAGCTATGTGAAGTGGCAACAAATCTTTTAGAGGAATGCATAGATCATCAGAGATGAAAAGAAAAAGCTAACTCTTCTGGCTTTGGCAAGAGTTAATGGCAGTTATGAATAGCAGCACAGTTACATCTTCAAAATTCCCAAACAAATCATATTCTGCTAGAGGATTAAATAATAACATTCAAGTTGATAAACAATATGTGGCTGGAAGTCAACAAGCACACATCCACATGCTTACAAACACATACCAGGCTGAAATTATTACACCGATTTCAAACACAAACATTGCTTTACTGTATATGGCTTGAAACATCTATTTACTTGCATGCAGAGCCAGACACAGACGCACACCTTTGACCGTTCCTCATTTTGCTGCCAACCCCTTGCCATATAAGGCATATATGATAATGATCTTTTGCAATTTGTCCCAATGAAACCCTTGTGAAAGGAAATGACAGTTTGTAACTGTGTAATTTTAGCAACAGAATTGTGCCCAGTGGGGTCAGTTTGAAGGCTGTTGACTGGCATGGGTGAGTCTCATCTGGGCTTCATTTGAAGGAAAACTGGTCAAATGGTTTCCTGCACAGCGACTTCAGCGTGTTGTTGGATAAACAAGCTCAAGCACCCAAGTGTGTCACTGGGGAATGAACACAAGTTCGGAAGTGGAGTGGTGACTCATTTCAAATGAGAGGGCTCCATTTGGCCATTCACGCAAAATGCAGATCCCTGAAAGTGATAATATTGCACAAAAACACCCTCACAACCTCTACTTACGTTCCCAAAAAAAGAAACAACTAAAAAAGAACAAAATTCCCTCAGTGTTTACAATGAAATATGTACAGATCACTCTATGTAAATCAATTCTTGGTTTCAGGCACGAGTCCTTCCAGGACGCACCACAACGGAGAAAATCTGTCTGATTAGGAACCAGCAGAGGTCAAGGTGCGTTTCAATTCCAGTTTTAGCTTCTCTAGCTGACCGCTGCATTTCCCATGGCAACGGCGGAAGTAGTAACAGGCGTACGTGAACGTGTAAGAGATCAGAGAGATCAGTTGGTAGGTCTTCCAGAAACGGAGGCAAGGTCTTCTCATTACCATGCTCAAATGCACCAAACTAATGTTGAAAATCCAAAAAAGAATGACGATCATAAACCAGCAGAGACTCTCTCAAAATAGCACTAACCACTGTGAATAGAAAATAAATCCGAATCAGAAAATAGGTGAGCTGTAATTGGTTGTTACCTGAGCCTTGGCCAACTGTGATGTCATTTTCAGTTGGGAGAAAGTGACAAAATGGCCGCCCCCAGAGATGGTGAAACTCATGTGGATTTTGCAGCTTAACTCATGTTCCACAAACATGATATTAATCAGAATGCTGTGTTTAGACTAGTGGAGGTGAATAGAACATATTGGAAAGAACACTTTTGGGTTGATTTCCCCTTTAAGGAACATTGTTGATTATTAATTCTCATACAAGTATCTTTACTCAGTAGTCCTTGTCAAATGTCACAAATAAATGGGACCTTTGTTCACAAAAAGTTAGTAAATCCCAGCTTTGCCTGAGACAGTCTCATCAAGTTCATGGGAAGTAGGAACCTACCAAAATAAAAGCAGATTTTAACATTGATAAACGGAACCAACAGTTCGAACCCAAGAGATGGGCAGAAGTCTCACGATTTAGCAGAAGTTCCGTGTGACATGACAGGAAGTTCAAGCTGCAAGAATTGGTTCAACTTTTGTATTGCTCGACATTTAGGGTATTTTGGTTTCCAGGTTTCACTGCAATTTTAGTTCAAACACTTATCATATGTCACTGTGACACAAGCCAGTATTTCATTACCATGACTGTGATAAGGAACAAAGAAACATAAAGAAAGCTTTACCTTTGGAAATGATAAAGTGCATGGGCATTATTAAGCCCTCTGAATAAAGATGAGAAATGCGATGGGAAGACAGTAAAAGGAAGAAGGGAGGAGAGATATCTGGGCTGGTATCATAAAACATGAAACTTTGAGGCTTTTCCATTACATGAGTGAGAGAAATATAGTGTTGGAGATAAGATACTTTGTTACCAGTTGTCAAATACTGGGAAAATGAGAGCCCATGAGTTCGAAAGAGAAATGCATTAATCTGAATATTATTCTTCTTGATGTGGATGTTATCATTCCGCATGTAAGTATGGAACGCAAAATATAAAAAGGAAAAAGATACTGTGAGTGGAGGCTCAAGATCAAATGGAGGTAGTGACAGTTATTCACGTGTCGGGTGATGACAGTTTGGGGGATGGGAGGGCGGTACAGACAACTTGGACCGGGGCCAATAAAGTTGGGATGGATGCTAATTTTAACATCTTCAACATGTGGTCTTCATTTGGGTGGATACATTCACCGCATAACTTCTCTGACAGTCAAGCAGCAAGATAGGATCCAGCTGTCAATGCAAGGAGAACTATGACACAGATAAATATATGAATACGTTTGATAACTTTAGCAAAAAGTTACTTTGGAAAAGGTCATTTATTTTTTAGAAAGGCTCATGATTACCTGTCTATTCTTACAGACCTGCTAGTCTACAATTAGTAAGAAATAGTGGGATGTGGATGAGGGCCAAAAAAGATGCATTTAAATGTTTTTTGTTTTGTTTTTTTTACATTTTTTCAATTTACTTCTATTTTATAATGATGATTTCACTGGATAGCTGAAACGCTAATAAGGGATCGTTGGCCGGTGGGCTTTATTAATTCAACTTCTTTATACAGAATGTAAGATGTTTGTTTTTTTGGAGACAGGCTCAATGAAATGGAGAATCGTGATTATTCAATTCATGAAAACCATTTGAAGAATTGTATTTAGGATGACCTGGGATGACCTATCAAAAAGCAACTTGTAGAGGTATGATTTAGTGCCTGTATTGCTCAATGCACAAGGGGGGTTGACTTCCAGGTCAGGTTTGATTTGCAGGTGCAGTAGATGAACATGTCTGAATAATATTTGCAGACTTCTCCATCTCAGGAATGTGAAAAATGAAGGTTAGAACCACAGTTTCCCATTCGCCTGAAAGCTTTACTCCCCAGTAAACAGAGTGCGGTACAGATAAAACAAGTCTCAATCTAATCACTAAGTCTGACATTAGACAGCACAAACAACAAAACCTTTTAAAAACAAAAACGTTCAACTAAGGCCATGTCCACAAATACACGGATATTTCCAAAACATAAACAGCATTTTCCTAGCACGAGGTAAAAGGATAGAAACGCCTCTACAAAGGTATCGGAATAGTAAATTATTTTCTTTTTAACCCCTGTAGACTGAAAACTTTTGGGTTTAATAACCAAATAAGATCAATCAATAAACATTTGAAAAAAATAAGATAAATCAATGTGCCCCCACTAGTCTATACATGATATTGAGAATAATATTGTATTAGTAATAATAATCATGCCGTTTTTAGTCCATTCCAGGGAGCGGCCATTTTGTTCTGTATGGCAGCCCAGTGAGATGGATAAAATCGAGTGGATTATTCTGCTTAAAGGGGAAGTCAAAAAATCTTAACATGAGTATATTCTATGCAGGCACACTAGTCTAAACACGGCATTCTGATTAATATTGTGTTTGTGGAATATGAGTCAAGCAGTAAACAATTTTGTCCTTCTCATGGAGCGGCCATTTTGCCACTTGCTGTCGACTGAAAATGACATCACAGTTGCTCGGGCTCAGCTGATGACCAATCATGGCTCAGCTCCAGAAAGCCAGTGAGCCGAAAGTGACAAAATGTCCTCCCCCTGGGAGGGCTAAAAACCTTTTTTTTTTTTAATTTTGCTGCTTAAGTCATTTGCCTCAAACACAATATTAATCAGAATATTGTGTTTTTGAAACAGAAAATCGGTTTTGACCAAACCAAATTGAATCATTCCATTTTTAAAATGCTACGTAACTGAATGATATTGGATTCCATCGATTGAGATACATATTGAATCGTCTTTAATGAGAGATGCACTTCAGATATAAATCGGTTTGACGTTGTGGATAAATTGTTGTTTCTTTGAATTGAATTAACTTGAATAATTTGGGGCTTGGAGAGTTTTTACATGTTGTAATGTTTTAATAAACATGAAACATGACAAAAGCTTCAGTCGTATCGTTTTGAATCGAATCGTAAAACCACTGAATCAAACACAATGCAAGTCTTTCCATTTGAAAATGTACTGCATCGTATTGCACCAAATATCAACTTTGTCATCTTACATTGAAGATATCCACATCCCAAGTTTAGAATAGAATAGAAGAATAGAAATCCCTTTATTGTCATTGTACTCAAGTGTGCAACGAGATTAGAGGGCTCCCCTCTCCAGTGCAATACAACAATAATACAGACAAATATATAAATTAGTAAATTAGACTAGTAGGAGGACATTCATCCTATAATTGCAGATTTTATATCCAAGATTGTGTTTGTTTGTTCATTTGTACTTGATTTCCACTTTAAATTGTCAAACAAAAAATGTATCTGTAGTTCATTTCATTGCTCCGCATCTGCTAAATCATGAATGATGATTAGTGAGTCCATCCAAGATGCTAAGCAAACCCAAACCGTGAAATTACCTCCACTGCCTTTCCAAGATGATTTTAGAATACATGTATATTTTAATTTTTTGACTATGACTGTATGTTTGGCATCATGAATTTTTGATGCTCTTCTATGTAATTTTCAGAATATTCCAGTCCCTCTCATTCCTCTTGTTAATGAATGGTTTGCATCTGACGCCATTTGCTATTCCGGATCTAACGAACAAGACGGAAATAAAACGCAAAATAAAATAAAATGAAAACAAGTGTATTGTTTGTTTTCTTCCTTGTGTTTCCAACGTGTTCAAGGAATACTATTAACAAAGCAATGCCATCACAATAAAACATTAAGAAATAAAATTGTCATGAAACAAATATAGACTCATTTTATATTCTAGATGCATTTACTCCTGCCCACTGGAGACTGATGAGGATGTCCCTGACTTAATATTTGAGTCCATGTGAACAAAGCCTTAGACTGTATTTTTGTGAAAATGAAAAACAAAAACAATTTACATGTTCCTTTTTTAAGTTTACACCAGATAGATTAAATAAAAACAACTGATATCTTATGGGAATACAACTTTGTGTATAACTTGCAGAGGAACCAGTGCAAGCAAAAGGAAAATAAAAGATCTGACGTACAACGTTTAGACTACATGTGTTATGTCTTGATGATTGCATGTTTCCATACTTAGAAAGGCTGTACAGCGCAGTAAAACTTTGTTTGAGAAGTTTATCATGGTTGAGTGAGCAGCTGTGTGACCCTCTTGATATGACACAGCATTCCAGTTGCCTGCAAGCCACATTCTCATTGATAGTGATGACAATAGGGAGGAGCTGAAGATGGAACATTAAGTTGGCGACTCAGTCAGCCCACACAATTATCAGATTTGCTCAAGGGTACTTCAACTCATACAACGGCAGGCAGACGTATAGAAGGAAAACAAAGCATTGAGCTTGTACTGACAGGCGATATTGTGTGAGCGCACGCAGGCACACATACATACACACACCCGCACACACACATGCCTTGAAACCACCAACAGTTCATAAAAATTAAAGGGGAAGTCAAACCCGCAAAAATATTTGCATTATGTTCTATGTGCCTTCACCATTCTAAACATTTGTGGAATGTGAGTTAAGCAGCAGACTCCACCCTTATTTAGCCACCTCAGGGGGACAGCCAGTTTGTCCCTTTCTGTTATAGGAAAATGACAGCACAGTTGCTCCGGGCTCAGGTAACGACCAATCACGGCTCACCTTCTGAAAACAGGTGAGCCGTGATTGGTCGTTACCCGAGCCCTGAGCAACTGTGATGTGATTTTCTGTTGACAGAAGAGACAAAATGGCCGGCCGCTGACACTCATATTCTACAAATGCAATATTATTCACTAGTGGGCCAGCAACAATCACATTCTTGTGAAGATTTTTTGGGGGGTTGACTTCCCCTTTAAGATATGTTCAAAAAACAACATACACCTAATATTTAATGCCATGTACTCATGTTATTTGGAAAGGATTAAAAAACATTTTACAAGTGTGTTTTATTTCCTCCATTTTCTCCTTAGTTAATCATTAAACATCAACTCTGGCATCCAAAACGTCCTTAAATGTGTCATTCACTTGTTGCCTACAAACCAAAGTGCCATGCTTGACGCTTGAGCTGGAACACACGCAAGACTGAGTCCTCTAGGCAAACAATAATTTTGGCTTAAAAAAAGCATCTGTGTGCTTTGCTGGAATTTTCAAAAAGATTTAGATGACATGTGATATGCTGTCCAAGGAAAAAAAACTAAATAAAGGCAGTCACTCAACTAAGCCACGACAGTATATCACCAACGGGCATGAGATGCTCTCAGACAAAGTGATATAAAAGCCAGAAAAAAAGAAAACCATTTGTTGTACTAGACATTTCAGTGCTAATGCTTGATGTTCACTTTTCACCTGGCCGGATTTGTGAATGAGAAATTTGGAGAGGGAACTACAGCATGCCCTCTGCTACTCAGTACAAACTCGTGCATATCGACAAACCTGTAGAGCATTCTGACAATGAATTCCCGCGCAAGTCGGACTAAAAACAAAAAAAACAACAAAAAAAAAAAAATCTGAATTGAGCCATTCAGAAAATCGGATACAGGCCGCATACGTGCAAGCAAAATCTGATCGGAGTCGCACTTGCCTGTAGTGTGAACCTAAAACCGCAGACGAGACTCGGGCGTCATGAAGTCAAAACGGCATAGCTCGAGAACCATGTAACCCGAGGATCGCCCTTATAAATAATAGTAAATTTAAAATATTAAACTCTTAAAATGGACTTTTAGTTTACATTTATAAATACATCTTGACTGAATAAATCTGTGGCTTAACAATGTCATATTTCTCTTGTTTTTGTTGTTGTTTGGAACCCAGGGAATACATTATCAATGTATGGTCGTCATCAAAAATACGGAAAATTTTCAACAGTAAATAAATGAGAAGCCTGTTTCTAATGAATTGCTGCTGACATTGCAATGTATTGTCATCTGTAATGATGCACTTCATTCATTAACATGTCCAGGAGAACCAGGCGTGGATTTATGAGTGCTTGCCTCTTCCTTACCTGATGATGAATGGCATGAACGGGGCAAGTCCCAGAGGTGAGGAGGAGCCATCCATTGGAGAAGGGTACAGTCGGCTGAGCACCAGCAGCAGCAAGAAGAGACTGGGATGCAGCTTCACTTGACCACTGTCACTATACATACATGGTTACAGTTAGACACGGCCAACACTTAGACTAATGCAGCAGTGTTTCAGTATGTCAGCCCAAGCCAATTAAATGGTATGTTATGAAAATATTTGTATTTTCTTTTTTATTATATAATAATAATAATAATAATAATAATAATAATAATAATAATAATATTCCCTTTATTAGTCCCACAATGGGGAAATTCGAGATTCGAACCCAGGCCTCCTGGGGAGACTGGGTCCTGAACGCGGCGCCTTAGACCACTCGGCCATCCTGGCAGCCAATATTTGTATTTGATGTGTCACTTGAAATCTAATGGAATTTCCGAAACAAGACTGAAATTGAAATGTGGCAATTAGACAGCAACTGAGCTCGTTAAAATTCAGCTCAAAGTAGTAACATCATCCTGGTTGTAGATCAAGAGAGCGGGGTTTGCTAGATACTTTGTGTACTTTTATTAGCTAAGAAAAATAAACAAAACATGTTGATATTATTAATTATACTTTTCAGCCTAATTGCCCAGCCCTGACATACTGCACATAAATCAAAAGCAAAACAAAACTCACAAGTAAAATTGGAACACTTTACTGTAATTAAGTCTATAAAATCACCCTTACATTAGTAATTGTAAAAATAACAAGGAACGCACGTAGACATTTTTTAATGACATTCTTTCAACTTTTACACCACATTTGAGAATCAGTAAGAGCAATTATTCTCCCTCTCTTTGTTTCTACAATTCTTAGTGAGCTTTAGGTGGCTTACTATACTGCAGATGATGTGGAAGAAATCAGAAAGTTGAGATTAGGTTCCGTGGGAAATCCATGAATGTTTAAACAACCAGCTAAGGGAGTGAGGGGGGATTGTGAAAGAGTCCTCAATTAATTGGATCGAAAGTCAGATAAGGCTGTCTGGAGAGCTGTTAGATGATTCAAATGCTTTTAAAAGGGGGAGTTTTGTCCAAGCAGGGAAAGATAAGGCAGATGAGTCTCAGCGGACCAAACTCTTCACTCAAGAAACACTAACCCAAAGTTGATGACACTTTTGATGTATTTTGTATTTTTCCTGAAATTGGCTAATTGAGTTAGTGTAACTTTCAAACACAACACAGTCATGTTTCATCATTCAAAGGCCATGACCTTGAATCACACACAGCATGTTTCTTATGAAGAAAATAATTATAAAGCACTGAATAGAACTGTTTCATGGGCTGAACAAAAAAATATCATAAACAACAAATTTACACATGAGGAAGTCAAGGTGAGTTCAACAACCCTCTCACCTTTCTACTGACGCCGCTGCCTCCTTGAGCTGGTTAAGAAGAAATGGATACAGGGCAGGAAAACGAGTGAAAAACTCACGACCGGTCATTCTAAGGTGAGAGACAGAAGCATAAGGGAACAAAATTATTGAGCTACAAAAACAACACTGTATATTTATTCCACCCTTTTAGTTGGAAACTGTTGAACAAAACCAGTTAGGAGTGCCACTGATCTTACTTTTCAGAGTTTTGGCGGAAGGATAAAATTATTCTAATTTGGAGGAGAAAACAATTATATGAAGAAACAAGCGTCACCGATATGACTGCTTTCACTTTACCAATTTCTTTCAAATCAGAAACAAATCGAGCCTGTTTTAGCTCTGCCCAAGTAAGCGTATGCGTAGACTTTTAGCTGCACAACCAAGCACACACGCACACACGCGAATGAAATCACAATTATATTGAAGACTTTCGTCTTGCTTCAGCAACTCAGTGCTATTATTTATTCATTTATTTTATTAACTGCTTGTCGAAACAAAGTTGTTCCTTAAGGGAGGAGAGCCTGCTTCACCAAACCCAAGATCATATGACTAGAGTGACTGCCTCTGGCTTGCAAACATTCGGGAAGTAATGAGCGGGCACAATGGGATGAAAAGCTGTCACGAGTGCGTGTGTATTTAAAAACGGCAGTCCACGAGGATGTGAGAAACTCCTTACCACTTGTGATCCAACACACACACACACACACACACACACGCACATGCGCAAGTAAAACTTGATGCTCAGACTGATTACTGTGTTTAAATGCAAGTACAATAGTAGTTTAAAGGGGAAGTCAACCCCCATAAATTCTCGATAAGAAAACATTCTAAGTAGCCCCATTTGTCTAAACGCATCATTATGATTAATATTGCGTTTGTGGAATATGAGTTGTGCAGTAAAACGTAGCCGTTTTTGCACGTCTCATGGGGCAGCCATTTTGCCCCTTGCTGTCAACTGAAAATGAAATCACAATGGCGAGCGTTCATGGCTCAGCATTAGCAAACAGGTGAGCCGTGGCTGGACGTTAGCTGAGCCCGGAGCAACTGTGCTGTCATTTTCAGTCGACAAAACATGACAAGATGGCTAAAGTGGATGGATTTAGCTGCTTAACTCATATTTCATAAACGCAATATTCATCAAAATGCCATGTTTCAACTCGCGAAGGCACATGGAACATATTGCAAAGAATTTTTAGGGGGGTTAACTCCCCTTTAAATATTAAAGCACGAGAACATGAGCATGTTCGTGAGATGAGCGCGTCCTTTCAGACAAGAGTGTTCTGCTTCCAAGTTAAAGGTCAAAGGTTATGACAGCGTGGAATAGACGAGGTTTATGTGGTAAAAATTAAAGGAAGGATCATATTGGAAAAAAAAGCTGTTAAGAGTTTGTCGAGCGTATTTAGGCCGAAATAAGCTAGTGGAGCAAATTAAGATACGTTGCTTCATACAGTAGATAAAAGGTTTGAAACTCATTGTAAACTGGGACTAAATGCAAAGGACACTCAAAAATGATAGTTTTCCAACCTGGCAACAAGGCTTGTCGCCGCTCCATCTGTGACGTTCTTTTTTTTCTTTTTCTTTTCCACGCATCAATCCGCTAGCATTGGAAGTGCCTCCGATTCACCCCCAAATAAAGACCAGCAAGCGTTTCCTGACATTTTCTGCTCTAAAGCAATGATTTCGCTTATCACTGAGTGGTATTTGGAACTGTTCATAATTCCCCACTCCTTGACTAAGGTCAGTGTTAAAACTTGATAAAAACAGCCCCAAAGCATGATGCTGCCACTGCCATTTGTTCTTGTGGTGATGAGCCGTGTTGTGTATACGCACAAACACACTTCTTGGAATTATGGCCCCAAAAAAGTTCACGCTTGGTTTTATCACAGAGGCCCGTAACACATTTTGCTTTGTCTGGGAAGACTCAAGTGTGTTTTGGTAAAAATGTAGTCAGGTTTATAGGCCAGACGTATCAGAATCAGAAATCAGAAATCCCTTTGTCATTGTATTGACGTATGACATGTATCATTGAAACATATGAAGAAGACAAAAGATGTACAACTAATACTTGCAAGATATTTTTGCACACAACCTCAATGTTGTTATCGGCCTCATATGGCAGCTTCTTTGACCTTGTTTTCTTCTTTCCATTGTATCAATTTTGGAGGGATACCCAGGTCACGATTGCGCAATATTTTCTGCCCCTAATGATGACTGTCTTTGCTATGTTACAATATTCATCAGTGATAGACCAATATGCTTTTTTCAGGGGCGAAACCGATTATTAAGTAGTCATGGAGGCCGAAAACCGATATTTGAAGCCGAAATTCATTTGCTAAAAAAAAAAAAAGGGCAAATTGGTGTCAATATTTCGAAAAATGTAAAAACTCCAAAACTTGACTTGGTATAAATGCCTTTAAGCACAAGCTTTTATTACAACTTTAGTGATTTACATGTTAAAGCTTTCTTATATGTTTTTTAGAAATAGAAATAGACAACTTAATTTAAAAAGACTAACAAAAACTGCACATCGCTTTCAAGTTTACTATGGCAAGTAGTTTTCTATTAATTGTGAGTTGTTGTAGACTGACATTTATTAAAATTTCAGCAAATTACCTTGTGACTTAATGTGAAGAACCAAACAAGCAGCTTACTGCTGATTGGCTGCTACCCACTGCACAAGAAACCAATCAGATGGTGCTATGGGCTGGCCAATCTGCTTCTGCGGGCAGGGCCACAAGCACAGCACACAAATGGAGATGTGTGCTGCAGCGAGCAAAAATAAACCAGCTTATAATTGATCAGTTTAAAAAAATAAATAAATAAATAAATGAAGGCAGATGCAGATAATCAGCAAATTGCCAAATATCGGGTCCGATAATTGGTCCGGCCAATAATCGGTCTATCACTAGTATTCATTGCCCTAAAAAAAATTTTGTACCCTTCTCCCAAATGATACCTTTGATCAATGACAGTCCTTTGACGTTGTGGAAGCTCCATGCAAATTATGTTATGTTAATAGGGCTTTATTGCTTTTTTATCACAAAAATCTGGCATTTAAAAAGGGGTGTGTAAACCTTTTGTATTCACGGTATAACGTCATATGCGGGAAAAATGTGCTTTCTACAAGCGTGATAAGGCTGTATGTTTGAGATGGAACTTGGTAAGCAATCTTTCTGTGTCAGCTGGTTGTATTTACGCTAAAGATGATATCAGACCGACATCAATGCAAGGTCACGAAGCAGAGAGGACTTAGTCTGGGCTCAGTTAATGGAGCAGTGATCCACAAACATTACATCTGGATTTAAGTAAAATACATGGGCGGAAATTTCTGCAAAAAAAGAACAGAATGAAGCAAGAAGTCTTACAAAACACAACCAAGCCAGTAAATAATGAAGCACGTTTTCTTACAGCTTGAGAAGACCTCACAAAGACCTACACAACAAAAACAAGGACAAATTGCCAAACATGCAGCTTTTGCTCAATAGTGTCCAATTGACTGCTCATTAATCATGTCTTGAAGCAATTAAACCACAATTGAGTGCACAATTTGGCTGCAACCACCAAAGGCACAGTTGATTCACAGGTTTGTGGTCTGAACGACAACATGACGTCAACTAAAACTTAACCTTTGCTGATCTTCTCTATGGCAACACCAAAAGGCACAAATAACTTGCTCAGCTTAACATCGGCACAAAAGCGGGAGTTCAGAATGTTCAATCATATACACCCCATCATAAAAAGAACAATTAATGGTGAATATGAAGCAATGCCATCAAATACTCCTGATGCAATTGTGTATATCAACCGGAGTAAAATAACCACTTGAAAGAATCCGACTGAACGGCAGTCAACTTCCGTGTTAACTTTGTACCAATTCAAATTGATGAAAAAAATGCAGATTTAAAGGTATGACAGAAAACGCTGCCAAAAAGGCCCACATGTTTTTGTTTATTTTTTTAATTATTTTTATTAGCAGACATCCTCTACTTCTTATATTTCAAACTAAACTCTGCCACATACAAGCCACACAGTAATAAAGTCCTGATATGGAATACCCTTAACTTGACACGGAAGAAAAAGAGAAAGCAAATGAAAGACTAGATAAACAGAAGCAGCCTTAGCTTGACTAATGGCATTCAGAAGAGGCCTTTAAAAAGTCTGCCAACAGAAACAGTAAAATGCTTGTGAAACTCTACAATATAAACAGAGTCCAACAAAGACAACCATACTGTCCTACAACCAAACAAATATTTTTTTTGTCCATGCCTGCTAAGTGTAATCATTCAATTATACAATAATCACTCATTCTCGGAAACGGTGTTTCAATGTTTCTAAATCTTCACGCCAAATTAGATAAAACTTTGTAAATATGTGGATGCGGAAATAGCACTTGACCAAGGGCTGTTGACATTAATTGTTTGATAACGGAACTTCTTATCAAACAATAAATGTGAACTGATCTTTTACTGTATTTTTTGGACCAAAAGGCGCACTTAAAATAATTAAATTTTCTCCGAAATCCTCATTGCACCTTGGAATGCGGATATATAGATGAAAGGCCTTTCTATTACGTTTGCATTGTCATTCTCATCAGCATCTAATCGGTAGTGATGGGAAAATGAAGCTTCAAATCTGCTTCATGAACCAGTTGTTGTTGTTTTGGACTCCAGTAGATGGCACTCTCTGTTCAGCATTGGGCTAACACTGACTTGCCATTTTTTTAAACCCTTTATTTAAACCAACAGTGCCATCTAGAGGACTACCACTGGTTCATGAAGTAAATTTGAAGCTTCATTTTCTCATCACTACTAATCGCTTTCTGTTTTGGGCAAACCGGAGCTGGAACTACATAGAACAACATAAGATGAGTTTATTCTGGCGGCGGATTTCAAATGTTACAATGTGAGACCGGATCGGCGCGAGGTAAGCAACACAGCCAGCTTCCAATAGACTGAGCAAAAAAGGTTGAATAATGGTGAGTGCAATGACTTGTTAGCAGCTGTTGAACTATCAACAAGATCGCATTTAGCATTAGCCAAAGTAATAATGATCGTGATAATTTTTGCTTAGCATTTCAAAATTTACACAAGCAGCAAAGTACTCAGCGCCGACTTTCATTTTGCTTGCGCTAGGCCGTCAATGCATACAGTACTCTTTCCACACAATGCAAAATGAACTGCACAACAAGATACTGTTGTTAGGATACCTAATCTTGGTTGTGCTTTCGTTAGATCAACTTCCAGTTTTTAGCACATGCAACCCTTTAGCCAGGATGGCCGAGTGGTCTAAGGCGCCGCGTTCAGGACCCAGTCTCCTCAGCAGGCCTGGGTTCGAATCTCAAATTTCCCCATTGTGGGACTAATAAAGGGAATATTATTATTATTACAATTATTATTATTAGCAAATTTGTCCTTGTGTTCTGCTGTATGCAATGCAAATATTGCAGGGCTAAAAAATGAGGGATTACCAAGTTGGTAAAACAGTTATCTGTGAAGGGAATGAATGTCTGATTATTATCAATGTACAGTCGGTACGTCAATTTAGTATCCAGTGTAATGTAATTAGATACATTTCATTCCACTTTGAAGGAAGAATAATATGTCTATAGCAGCTCTAACAGCAGGAAATACTGTACCTGCGTGTGCATTTGCAATGTGCTTGAAGAGAGGCAGTTCAAGACACAAAAAACAGTAACCACTGTCGTGTTACAATAGTGTCTCCTGGTGGTGTTTGACAATCATTGCGAGCTAAAAATATTTCCATACGAAAGTTAAGATGGGTTCTATAAAGTGGTTCAAAGTTGAAACTCCAAAATATAGATTGCTGAGTAAATGATAACTCTTTTGTAACTAGTAATTGTAACCTTGCGATGCTATTTACACCATTTGTAAGTGCATGACTACTGATTTATATGAACTGCAACCCAACATAAACATTTCATTCAACCCCACAAACGGAAAAGAAGCGGACCTGTTTTTTTTGGAGTGTTCATCCCTCCCTTTCTTCACTCCAAAGATCCTTGTGATCAGAGTGCTGAAGAGGAGAGTTGAAGAATTCCTTACCTGAAATAAAAGTGGAAATGGGTGGGAGTATGACGATATAAGAATATATATACATATATAAAAATTGCAGATCTCTCATGGGAGAGTTGAGAGATTAATATCTGTATCTGTACACTATTTACAAAACCAAACACAGATTTTCTTTTAATATCATCAATACAATATAACTTTATATAGGCTAAGTAAATGTTAAGAGCTACTTATGAGAGAAAAAAAATAAAAGGTGAATCATACATAAAATAGCTGGAAATTTGGGAGTTTAATTAATATCTAACTTTGGGGGTCCAAAATAAACCTCTGCTTTGTTTTGTAGGGTTTTGGTGACATCTCCTAGTCACTGAACAATAATGTAGCCGTGAGATGTCACGCTTGATTTGTACAAAAGTAAAAGGGTCAAAATGCATGGAAACTCACTGCCCAGATAGGAGAGGTGAAGCCAAGTACAGCAGCCTGCATTCCATCCGACACAAAACTAATTATATTTTCTCCCAGGCGTGTGTCCCGGTAAAGAGCTCTCAAGATGTTCAGAGCATGGACCTGAAATGATAGCATTTAAGCATTCTGTAGAGCCGAGTCGAGACAATAATTAAAAAAAAAGAAAAAAACGTGACTGGACATTAAGTCACTCAGTTGTTATTATAGCCAGCAAAATAAATGCAACTTATTTCACGTGAGCCTTGAACGGTGGACAAGCTGATTCAAATGGATCAAACATTTCTACAACATGAAAATCTCTCACAGTACATGAAGCAGTCAATAGATATAATGACAAAGATGCAATGATCTTACAAACCTGAGGAACAGTGGACGCATCTGTATTTCTATTAGCAGCAGGCATGGCGAGAATAATCAGCTCTCGCATGGTCATTTTTAACAAGCTGCAACTGGAAGATTTTGGCTCAGAAGAGAGAAGAGCCTGCAGGGAACAAACACATGATAGATACAAATGTTCAAAAACAGAAGCAAGAGCTCCACATAATCATGCTGGGAATATTGCATTGTTATTGCATTTTCATGTTACAGCCTTATTCCAAAATTTAATAAAGTGATTTTTTTTTTTCAAATTTACCATAGTTTTCGGACTTGAAGTCACACATTCTTTCATAGTTCTGCTGGTCCTCCAACATCAACTCAAGTGGGACTTATATTAAGGGTACGCTCAGAAATTTACCCTGATGCTCTTAGAGCGGTGAGTTTGGAGAGGCAGAGCATGCTCCCCTCCCATTAATTTTCAGACGCAGTCCCAAACCAATTAGTAGCACATGCTTGACCTGTTTCCATCTGTGCTGCCTGACACACTGGCCATACCATGCCACCATTTGGAGCACCTCAAGTGAACTCCAGAACTCTGCTTTTGGTGCTCTCTGAATAAATAAACCACACATTTGAACAATGCTCTAAATTTCCGCATGGTCGCAGTGAACCAGTGTCTAGCCTAGTTCTTATCACGTTGACTCTCTGTTGGCAGTTAGCAATTCTTTTTTTATTGCATTACTGCCGGTGGCCACCTTTTCCTAGCCATGGACATATAAATGAATGGACTATCAATAGGCCCTTTGCTGCTGAAGCCAGAGGTCAGCCATCTTATGTTGCCAACTTGCAACTTCTGTTATTATTTTGCTGATAACACTCTTAACTGTGTTGCCGTTGGATGTTTCATGCTATGATCCTTGAACAACAAAGTCTCATTTACTTATTTAAAGATGTTAAATGAACAGAGCCTCTCTTCCTCCAAAAACATTCCCATTCAAAATGAAAATAAAAAGATCTTCTCAAACCTTCTCAGGCAATGAGCTCTTTTATATGCAAATGTGCTTTCAGTCAGAATTAAGTTTAAGAAACCAAAAAAGGCTTTATCATCTTTATTATAATTTTTTTCCTGTCATTTTTGTAAATTCCTGGTTTATTCCTTTTAACACCCATGAAACATGCCCAGTTTTAAAAACACCCAAAGATTTCTAAGCTAATTCACAAGAAACTAATATTAGGACTGTTAAAATTAAAGCATTAACTCTGGAGATTACTGTATTTTCCGGACTATAAGATTCTACCTTTTTCCTAGATTTTGAACCATGCGACTAATACAAAGGTATGGCTTTTCTGTGGATTTTTCTTTCACCCGCAGGGACGCTCAATAGTTAAAAAAAATACGCTAAATGAATCACGATTGTTTTTTTTCTCTTGGGTCTGTTCCATTGATTACTCAGTTTAGATCGTATTCAAGTCAAAGAAAGCTATTAGAACAGTCTTTGAATTAAATATGATTTGATGATTTTGCATTAATTCCGTGATATGATTTGAGTAAATATCTGTTACAAGCGTCACAAAAAAATAGTAGTAGAAAAATGGGACTAATCACAAATATTCATGGATTCTTTTGTGATTAATGAGTTAAAAATATAAGCACTTGACAGCACTAACTAATATACATTGGTAGATACATATCGCAAGCAGACTTACTTTCAAAGCAATAAGACACCGGGGTCACCAAACGTTTTTAACTGTTCATCAGTTAAGATGTTGCGATGTCTGTGTTGCATTACTATTAAACATAGTTCCTGTTACAGTTGAACAATAAATATCAGCACCTGCAACATAACTCACCTATTATTATGCCCGCTTCATTACTCAACAAAGTTAACTTAATGACATGCTTCTTGAAAAGAACTAGTAACAAGTCACGAAGATATTATCATGATGACAGTTTAACACAAGGACTGACTTTATATTCCGATTATCCCTAGGGCAAAAATAGAGGTTGAGCAGCATTATCATTTTGTGTCCCTGATTTACAAAAAAAAAAAATGGGTGATGTTGCAAATAAAAGGTCAAATTCAGGCTGCTGTTTTCAGTTTACGAATACTGAGACGATGGATGACATAATTTATACGTGGCTGTCCAGAGGGGGAAATGTAGGTGCAAGGCTCGTGCATGTGTGAGGAGGAAATTGAAATTAAACATCTGGCTTTAGTTAGAATGAAGAATTATGCATGGGAGGTGCGGAGGGATGAAGGTAAGGAGGACAGGACAAGGCAACAAGGTTTGACCCGTACAAATCCTTGAGGGTTGTGAGGAGGTGGAAGGAAAACACAGTCTGCTTCCTGTGAAGTGTATGTCGGTTTGGTCTAGACCAGAGAGAAGCAAGCGCAGGAGGCAGCCTACCCGGATCCGACTCTGTCATTTGGGGAGTAGCGAATGCTGGCTAAACCTTTTCCAAAGAGTCGACTTCATCTCCAAAGACTTAATTCTTACTGACATCTTTAACTATCTTTTTTAAAATGACGGCAGTTTAGAATTTACGATTTGGCAAAGCGTATCCATACTGTGAACATTCTATTTTTGTTTGACGGCCATGTTGGCAATGAAGTTTTATCAGTGATTAAAGCATAAAAACAGCCACACTTTCTATATTACTTATAATAATTGATGTATGGCCATTTTGCTCGCGAATGACAAGAAACTTAAAAAAAATGACGGACTATTCACCGACGGAAGTGGGTTTTGGTCGCTCACTGGAATCGTCACTAACCAGGTCAGTACCTGCAATGAATTTACACTGGGTTGCTTCGAGCTGACTGCATTGACTTAGGGCTCATCTAATTTTCTATTGCCTGTTCCTAGGTCCTCGCTCCTCTATTTACATACTAGGACATCCCACCAGAAATTCCATTAAGGAGGGAGGGGATGACAAAGAAGCGAGAAGAGGAGGTGGAAATGTTTTGGGGTCGAATGGGAACAGTCACGTTGTCGCGGGCAGTTGCAACAATATGTAGTCGTCAATATGCACAAGTCAATGCCTCAAATACCAACATTACATCCCTTGAAGTGAAGTAGAGAGCTTTCCTTTTCCTTCTTCATAACTTTCTTTTTGAACTATCCGCAGGTAAATAACCGGCCAAGCAACTGTTATAGTCTCCTCGATGTTGTCATTTGATTAAGACGTCTGCTAAAGCTGACATCATTT
This sequence comes from Idiotropiscis lumnitzeri, assembly GCF_059441095.1. Classification (NCBI taxonomy): domain Eukaryota; kingdom Metazoa; phylum Chordata; class Actinopteri; order Syngnathiformes; family Syngnathidae; genus Idiotropiscis; species Idiotropiscis lumnitzeri. The sequence goes on along the minus strand of NC_142399.1, from coordinate 16,612,575 downwards.
AAGTGGCATGCCACAAAAGCACCGTCTGCATGTCAGAATTATTATTGTAAATACAAATGTCCACTTTACGCTTCAAGTGGGATTCATTTAAAGTCAAATATGAACGCTGTGACACAACGCAACTTTGTAGATGTGCGGGGGCTAGTATTACCTTCTATTGGTTGACGTGATGACAGAAATCTACAACCTTTGTTTGAGTCAAATATTTTATGTACGTGTATTTTTTGCATATAAACCTTTATAGTTACGGTTTATTGTTAAATTTTGGTGAAATTTATTTATTCTGAGATTTTTTGCAAACAATTCTTTAATGAAGTAGATACACCTCTTGGGCTGCGAATGTGTCAGACGTCGGAACTTAGTAGGACATTTTCTACGACCTAAAATATTGTTGACAAACTAATTTAGCGATGATGGAAGTGCGGTTAAAATAACAATGACGGAGTAGCGGACTGATGATGACAGATTTGTTCGGCTTGAAATAATGGCAAACTGACGATGACGGACGAGGGGGGGGCAATGACAAATGAGGGATCAGCAAAACTGACTGATGCGCCCACTTCTCGTAATAAGATAGGTTAGATTCCCAAAGGACAACAATAGCATGTGTTATTTAGGGATAAGAGAAATGAGGGCGGGAAATCTAATGTTATTCCAGCATGAGAACTATGGCTGCATGCCAAGAACTGCTGACTACAATTGCATTTAAGAGAAAACAGGAAAAAGAATGAGGTGAGGATGCTTTCAAAAATACATATACTAGACCCGCTTCCACTTGTCGTTGTTGACCGGATTGCAAAAACACATTCCGAAGTCGACAGATAATGAACGGGACTCTGAGAAGATCAGGCCAAAGGTACGAATCGAGAAATGGCATTTCATTACTAGATGACTGGATCTTTTTTGGGTTGTTGTTTGCATGGCATGATATAAAATTATGTCTTATTCTTAATAAGGAATGTGTTAAATTTCTTGCGCTTCAGTTGAGTGCCTACAAATGCCGGTAATTGTATGGCTTCATAAAAAAATAGCTTATTTGAGGATTGTTGGTGCGTCTTTACAACAACAAAAAAATAAAGGAATGATGACCATCTATGATACAAGTGGCCCTGATGGTTCTTACCGTATTTTCCGCTTTAAATGTCAGTCAACAATTATTAATTCCAAGCAACTCTGATAATATTTAGCAAGTATAACTAAAATCAAGCTTGTTCACCTGAATATAGAAGGGTATTCCAGCGCTGCGTCGTGTGGCACACAGTTTGGATGATGGGTCACTAGATTTGACCTCTTCCAAAACCTCAGATAACCAGCTGGCAGGAAGCTGTTGCAGGACTTTACTGCCACTCCTTACACACACACACACACACACACAAACATATACAGTATGACCATGGGCCTTCATCCTCTTTGAAAGATTTAATCCATTGTGTAAAACTTTATTTGCCTTCAACAAGTCTTGAGTATCTTTAGAGTCAGTGGCATTGTAATACTAGCGTGGCTCAAACTACTGGAGACAGATTCCTTGTGGGTTCTTACATATCTTACTTGGCCAATAGAAATTCTAATTATCCATTATGACTGAGAAGAGCCACCCTTTCAGGGTTCTGGAACTTGTACAAGACACACCTTGTACATATGAAGGAATGAGCAGAGGAGAGTGAAAGTAGTGCTGAAGAGACAAAAAGAGAGATGATGCGAGAAGGGAAGGAAAAAGGAAAGAACACAAAAGAGACAATGTCTGAGAGTGCAAACACAGTGGAGCACACCAAGGCCAGATCTCAAGACAGAGCATCAAAAGGCTGTGGTTAGGAACCCTGCCATCAACACCCCATGACCCAGCAGAGAGCCTGCATACCATCCCCGCACTGCTCTTCCCTTCCTGAAACACAGACATGCATACACACGGGCCCTGAGGAGAACTCACACACACAAAAACAACACACAGCCACTAGATTTTCACCATCTTTTTACAAGACACTCGCCCTCCAATGATGAATTTACACAAGAACAAAACAAGAGATTCTGACCAGGATGGTTGAAAGCAATGCTACACCAGTTTTTGTATCTTTTCATTCACAAGTGGCAAATGTAAAAGGTGTCATCCACATAATCCCACTCAACTGTAAATATTAGGACGTTGACACAATCTTATATGTTGGGCTCTAAACACAACCGCAATGGATTTGAAATGAACCAAACTGCACACTTTCATCGCTAATCTAAGAGTATTTACCACCAAATCATAGGAATTACAAAAATTTAAACATAAAATTTCTACACCCGTTCATCTGATTTGGATGTAAATACCCTCAAATTAAGGCTGACAGTCAGAAGTTAAAGCATGTGTCGCTTTCATTACAAATCCATCGTGATGATGTTCAAAGACAAAAAATATATTTGTGATAATGTCCAAAGATGTATGGGCACAATTGTATTTTCCTTTCTAAATTAATTTATTTTAAACATCTTCCTCAAGATGAAACAGACAAGTTTAATGGTTAAATGTACTCTACGAAGATACATGTGGAAGGGAAAGGGAAGAAAAAAAACACATTTATTTGCAACTGTCAAGATTTGTATTTAGTATAGTTAATCATACTCTTGAAGCTGAAACAGACATGACCAGTAGGCAGGGATAACTTTAGGTTGGTTAAAGTTATTTTTAATCTGCTGATTTTTAATTTGCTACTAACTGAACTGTATTGCCACTTTATCTGGTTACAAAATACCAAAGCTGAACTACGACACTTTCCAGTATTTCTCATCATTTGGTTACTAGTGTAGTACATTATGGTGCAGTTCAGAAGTTGGAGCTACACTCACAGCTATGTATTAGTTGTCTGTTTCAAAGTCCTCTCTTACAAAGAGATCCCACAAACTAGATGCATCTGAGACTGAACAGAACAATCACTTAAAAGCAGACATTGTTTATGAGACAGAACCCCAAAGAAAAGGCAAGCATGATCAGATTTTACCTAGACGTGAACTGCACCAGACTGCTTGGTGGAAATGGTTTTTCAAACATTTGTTTTCAGTTTTGCATCCACAGCACGACAGCCAGGAGAAAAAAACAAGCCATGAAAAAACACAGTAGGTAAAGCCATTTTCAGCGTAATACGAGGCGCCACGAGAGGAATGCTTAACCAAGTACCACGAAGAGTGACACCACAAGGATGTGCCTACTGACTAATTACATGGCAGAACAAACGTTATCCCGGTATGTGCAGGGTTATGTCCACAGCCAAGGAGCAGTGCTACCCTTTAGCCCTCAACACTGTACGTTAACACATACCTGCAGAGCATATCAGTGAGGCGAACAAAGCCCACATAAGCCAGTTCAAAGGCACCACGATGACGAGACTGCAGGAGCTGCTGACGGAAATACAAGCCAATACAAGCCACCTGCAAAAGAGAGAGAGAATAGGCGATGAAATGGCATCTTTGTAATGAAGGCAGCTGATAGATCGGTGCATGCCTGTATAGTGGGGGCGCACTTAATAATAGCAATACCTAAATAAAATGACTGATTTGTTTGACTTGTAGAAAAAGTAAACCTTTCCACAACTATTCTGAAGAGTCCTTTTGTTGAATATGTGCTCGTACGCTGTGAGCAAGACGAGCAAATTTTCTCCAGATGCGCCGTTAAAACTACAAGGAAGTCTTTAAATTCTTTATGAAACCACTCCTGTAAACATCGTATTTCATGTTTGTATGAGTCATGTTCCAACAAAACAATAAATGAATACCAAAACAATTGTCCCACACCCATTGAACTCCACAACTGTGAATTATGTAACGCCACAAATGTTAATAAAATTACTTTTACTGAAAAAAAAACATTACTTTTTGGCAGTATATCATTTTTATAGCAGATGTAAAACGAGAAGCGAATGAGAAAAGGGGCATAAAAAAATTGTTATTCCGCTGAAGAACTGAAGCTACACTTTAGCCTTTTCTCCAGTTGGCATTCAAACTACAGCAGCGAGAGGCTTGTCTTAGAGACACCACTTACTTTTCAGCCAATGAGAAGCAAGCATGTCCAGCATGAGAGCAGCATGGCAGTAGCGTGACAAGTGTGTTCAAATAAGGATGCTGAGACATCCGCATAATAGCCAGTCTAAGTAAAACCATCCAGTTAGTAATAGTGTTAGCAACATTATTCTAACTATACACACTCGTGTAGTGCCATTTCTGTGGCAGTATGTAAACTGGTGAGTGTGTAGCAGGTGAGGCGGCAGGGCGAGGCGGACGCGGAGCTCCAGTGCCCTGTCATTAAAGCTGTGGTGTCACCGCTACCACTAAGGCAGTCAAGCCTCGGCTTAGTCTGGGGTGGCACAGAGGGCACAGGGAGGAGTGACAAGGTTCTGCTGCGAATAAAACAAACAAACAAACAAGAAACAACACAAAACGACCCTTTCTGGGATGTGGGTTTGACACAGCATCTCAACAAAAACAGACTAGAAACCACAGGAACACAAACTATGACACTATGACTGAGCCTTTACCAACAAGCACTTTATTTCAAATGGGGCTTAACGATGCAAGAATACAGGTTTGTAATCATGTTTTCTTTTTCTCGAATATTTCAATTTTACTTTTGTTGGATATGTTTACAACTTTTTCCCACGTGTTTTGTGACGTACTCTACAAACGAACAACCCAGCGACCTGTTGAAGATGATGGATGGACGAGTGCAAATAAAAACATAACTATTTGGAACATGAGGAACAAAAATGAAGAGCTGAGGCAGCCCGTTTATTTAGCCAAATCACAGTTTAGTAAACTTGCCTGACCCTGCAGACATAAAACAGACCAACTAAAACACACAAGCACAAAATGAGAAAACCGCAACGTCACCAAGCACAATGACTTATCACATACGTTTGTGAACGGACACCCGTGACAGGCCTGACCTCACCAGAGTAAAAACAGCAGTCACTGTTAGATGGCCAAGTTTGCCGGGCCCAGACCACTGCGGTGCTGAGTGAGGCCAAGCGGGGCCGTTGTTCCCCGTATTTAAAGCTTTCTTCCTGAAGGTTCCCGTCTGTGTAACGGTTTAAAAAGGCCGAGCAAGCAAGGGCGGGGGAAGGGATTTATTTAGACATCAACTTCCTGTTTGCAAGCGTGCCTGTTTCCCTGAAAAACTTCCCTGTGGGGAGAGAGAACTTTCCCAAGTCTAATTACATGTATGGATCAACCCGTGTCAGTGGCCCAAATGGGTTAGAGAGCACTCCGGCCATGTTTGTTGTTCTTTCTACTTGAACTGCAATCTATTGGAGGAATCATGAATTTCAAGTTGAAAAATCACACAATATCATGTCACTATTTTTCACACAGAACACACAGTTGTCAATTACACTGTAGTGATGTTTTTGACAATAAAAGGAACATTAACATGATTTTTTTTTTTAAATTACATACAGCTTTAGGTAAATTATGTGCTCAGTACAATGCATGAAATGATTAAAAAAATTGTCCCCCAACTCGTTCCTCCCTTAACTACGTGACAAAAATTATCTCCAAATATTTTGATCACTCCACATCTACAACAACTGCTGTTGTCATGGTTCCACCCAAGGACAGACACATCTGCACTGTTGCCAGGCCAACGGAGATGGAACACACCATGCTGGCTGACAGAGACATGTTTAAGTTCCAAATAAGCACTCACACACACTACATGCATGTGCTCATGCATGTCATCACTGCGGTAGGGCCGAATGACTTTGCCTGCACCCGACTTTCCGAGCACAGCAGGAGTCACCCCAAAGACCGCCAATGCCACGTACAAACTACTCGCTCACACATTGTGTTGACTTGAAAAATAGCTTCGGAAAAAAAAAACCATGCCACGAAGAAAGCGAGGATCAGCTTTTCCACTTATGCAATAATGGATACCACAAAAGCCAAAATCTCCATGATCCATTTAGTGTTCTAACGTCATATTTTCAACTACTACGTACATTAGTTGCTATGATCTGAAATGTGTACAGATGCTTATTATTATTATATTATTTTTTTTTTCTTCCTTTGTTTTCCTTGAATGTCAAAGCCTATTGATGGATTTTGACTTAAACTATTAAATCAGACTACAAGAGCCACTGAAGACTATTAGTTTCATTACACTGCGAATGTGTTTGTTTTGTCCCACCAAAATACAAGCAGTGAATGACATCAAATCTAAGAATCACACCAGTGTTCAAACAACACCTGGCAAGAAGACACACATTCAGCACATACACTTCCCACCAACGCAGAGCGTTTAAACACACAGTCTACAGGTAAAAACAACCAGACACACGCACGCAAACACACTTTGCCCCACAAAGGCAAACACAGTCTTTGTCTGGTTCTCTTGTTAACATGCTGAACCACTCAGACAACTATTCCTGTGCTAGTTTGTCTGTGTGTCGACATTTGTAGTGCCCGGTGTTTTCATGCTGGCGGTGGAAGTCATTTAGAAAGAATGCAGTAGAACGGGGAGGTGGATTGCGGTCGTTAAAGCAGCAGGGTCATTCATGCCTTTCGCAAAAGCTTGATGCAAATAAGGAAAGTTGCTAATAGAGCGTCGCAGCATAGCACAAAGACCCACCAAGTCTGTTTTGTTGCAAATAGTGTAAAATGAATTTTAAACAAGAATGGCGTTCATAATACAGACTCATTCCTTCCGAGAAAAAAACTCAAAACCAAATAAATTGGTCAATATTAGGACTAATAAAAGGCTTTTCTAAACGATGTGGGAGGACTGGGCGATATGGCAGAAAAATGTTTCACAATACAGCTTTTCAAGTATTTCAGACCGTCAATATTGCTGTAACGGAAAATAAGAAAAGCAATGCAATTGATTAAAGACTATTAAGAGGAAAAATACCATTCAAAATATCTGGGGGGGGGGTCTACAAAGCAATTTTCAACAAACGTACACTGTTTTTGTGTACATTAGTGTGGCGTAACGGGCCAAGTTGTTCCTCCAGCATCGCACCGTAAATGCTCATTTGCGGAATATACAACATGTACATTATTAAAGGGGAAGTCAACCCCAAAAAATTCTTTGCAATAAAACGTTCTATGCGCCTTCACTAGTCTAAACATGGCATTCTGGTTAATATTGTATGAGTTAAGCGGCAAAATCCATCTCTTTTTAGCCGTCTCATGGACAGCCATTTTGTCACTTCTTCACAGTTGCTTAGTTAACGCTAAATCACGGCAGATCTGTTTTCTGAAGGTGAAGCTGAGCAATGACTGGTCGTTAGCTACGGTGATGTCATTCGACAGAAGTAACAAAATGGCTGACCTCTGAGATGGACAAAAACGGGTGGACTTGACCGCTTGACACTTATTCTACAAATTCATATTAATCAGAATGCCATATTCCGACTAGTCATCCTGCATTAAACATATTCTTGTAAAGAATATTTTGGTGTTTACTTCCCCTTCAACCTTCATTCAAAGTTCGGACAATATATGTGGATGTTGAGCAACCGTTTTAGGACTACAGTGAACCCTCGCTACTTCGCGGTTCACCTTTCGCGGGTTCAGTGCTTCGCGGGTCTAAAAAATATTCGGGGGCATTGTAGTTTCGCCGAGCGGCACGATGGGGCGCTGGAGCGGTTAGACGGCCGGCGTGCGCCGAAGAAGAGCGTGGGCGAAGAGGAGAGTGGACGAAGAGGAACAACTTCCGCCCGGGCACTAGCGGGGCGACATTTCGCTCCGTTCGGGACCGTACGAGAGCTCCGGAGGAGACCGGCCGGCGTGCGTGGTAGTTAAGCCGAGGAGGAACACTTTCCGCCCGGGCATGAGCGGAGCGCGAGGCTGTCAGTTATGAATGAATAAATGAATAAATAAATAAATGAAGAATGCCACCTTTCATTTCACAGGGCACACCGGACGGCGTACCAGCAGGTAAAAGTCCAAGTAATTAAATAAATACAAAAAGAAGTAATTGAATAAATACAAAAATAATGGCTGGGGAATAAAAAAATAATAAGTTTTAATAATAATTTTTTTTTTGTTATAACATGAATTTCACTCTCTCTCTCTCTACCCGTATATATATATATATATATATATATATATATATTTTTTTTTATTTTTTTTTAAGCATTTTTGAAGGTGCGCCGCTACTTCGCGGATTTTCAGTTTTCGCGGGTGGTCTCGGTCCCCATTAACCGCGATAACCGAGGGTTCACTGTACTTTAACTTTTTGGCGGGATCATTATTGCCATACTCCATGTGTTTTACTTGCTTGAGTGTGATTGTGAGTGTGATGCTGAGGGACAGAGCTAGCATATCATCCGTCCATAAATAAGGGAAGTACTCCATCATCTATCCAACCAGATCTATTTTATCAGGTTAGTATTCACAACATAATCTTACTGCAAGTATTGCATTAAATTAATATTGAATTACCGTCTAGCCCTATATCACTACAGAATGTAGTTTCGTAGTTTTAACAAATCACGTCTGATGTGGGTCTTGAAGGGAAAAAGGTTAGGAAAGCATTTATAGGGAGCAATATCTTTTATTAATACAGACTGCAGTCAAGACAGCCAATTTAAGCATACCGTACTTATTAAAATTTTAAAGCGATGACGTCTACATCTGTTCAGTATTGACAAAACCCACATTCATAGTTCAAATTCACTCAGAAATCATCGGATCTGGCCTACAACCGCTTCAGTGTATTCTTTGAAGTTTTGTGTGGGACTTCCTGCCTCACTTCATTTGCTCTGTGCAAGATGACACAAATTCTGGCAAAAATAGATGGCATGTATTTATAACGGAGCACAGCAGATCCCCCCCCACAGGAGATACCGCAGTGGTTTTGGGGAAAGCACAATCAATGTCTAGACTTGCTATTACACATCTACAATGACATTCAACGGCGGTCAGAGTAATATATTTTTGTTATCAAGTCACATCTGTTTCCAACTTTGAAAACCAGACTTAGATGTAAGATGTAAATTAAATCAAATCAAATCCGTCTTAAGCCTCAACGTTCCAAAGGTTACAAGTACTGTGAGTGTTGCTCAGCGAAACTTATTTTTATGATGCATAATTCATAAAGTCTAATCGATAAATCACAACTTGGATTGTAATTTTAATATTATAAATGAGTAGGTTGCCATAATTTGATGTCAATATACTATAGTTAATCTGTTAATTTCATGTGACAGAGAACAAAAACTCTGGGTTCATGTATGTCAACCTGCCAATGCAAGTCGGACAAAGTAGGACTTCATTGAAGGCCTGGGTGTGAAATGCACGGCCCGCCACTGAACAATATATCTAAACATAGAAATGTATTGAGACAAGAAAATATGCCTTTTCTAAATAGAGTAAAAATACGATAGACAAAATGATGGTTAGCTTGTTGGCTTGGCCCAAAGCAAGCATCATGTGGCCACTTTTCAAATTAATTGCTAACCGAAAAACCAAAAGAACAATAAATAGGCCTTAAAGGAACGTTCCATCGAAATTACCGGAAAATTAGAAGTGTTATTACTGACAATAATTAGAAAAGAACATTTTGTTTTTATTTGTATTATCATTATTGTTATTGCTATTATTTCCATCATTATTATTTCTTTTAATATTCTCCATTATGTTATATGATAATTGTTTATTAGGTACAGCACTGCTGTGGATGATGTTTTTTTTATCTTTAAGTGCTGAATAAATAAACGTGGGTAAAGTGGATCTGAGTGTTGCAAAACAGTTGGAAAAATAGTACGGTATACATCACTGACATGTCATCATGGCCATTTACTATCTGACTCTCCTAATTAATAAGCAATACTCAAACTTTTAAGCAGTCCGTTGTTAGAATGATGGACTTCAACTCTAATAGATATATCACTTGCAGTAAAACGCAACATCGGGAAATGGCAGACAAAAATACCCGTAGGGCATGTTGTGTGGGCAGACATTCCAGATCTTACCTGTTCCTCTGTGATGAGCCCAGGATGTGGGTGTGTGTTGTCATTAGTGTAGTGCAGTGGCAGACTCTGACACAGCTGCCCCAGCAGCATGGCCACTTCCTTCATGCTCCGCCAGCAACACACCAGCACCATCTGGGCTGTCACCCTGTATCCCTCACCACCTGGATCATGCCCACATACGTGCACAAACACACACAAAAGGAAAATGGAAGTTTCATCACTTTTGTGAGTTACAGAAAGTAGGGGTAGAACAAAAAAAAGGACAACCACTGCCCCCATCAGGACGTCAATAACATAGCAGCTAGAAGCAACAATAATGACGTGAGCCATTTCAAAAATTAAAAAATGGAGTTTCGTCATACCAACTTGACTGAAAATGAAGAACCACGAAACAAATTAAGTCCCAGTTTACCACAGCAGCAGTAACTTACACAATAGTAGGTGAATTTGGAACGAACTAGATATAGCATTTCTAAAATGTTGGTTTACTCATCCATCTTCAGGAGAATGCCAAAATATAAGGCACATCTCTCTGTGTTATGCAGTGCATGAGTCAAAACACCTCAAACAATTTTTTTTCACCTCTGACAATGGCAACATCAGAGATGTGCATTTTGCTCTATTTTGCCGGTCAGTTCTCCATCTGCACCATTTTGTGTCCACCCTTTTGTCATTTCACCAGTCCGTCCCCACGTCAAAAAAATAAATAAAAGAGACAGTGGCGTGTTGGCGGTCGGGGAAGCACGGACCGACCATTCCATTTCTGAAAATTATTATATTTGTTAAAGCACAATTTTGGATACAGATCTTGTATTGGACCACATTGTACAAATGTATCTGTGGTGTTGGATTGGAATATATGTTCAGTCACAACTGAACATCAATTAACTGCATCAGTTTGCCTAATTGTATAGTCAACAGAGGTTTTTTTTCCACTATCTTTATTTTTTTATATATATATATATATATATATATATATATATATATAAAATGTTTGGCTTAACTTCACATGTGGAACTCATTTACATTTATCCATGAAATTTTTTTTTATGTTATGTTGTTGAGTTCTGTTGTAAATTACGCTTTTTTTTTTCTCAAAACGTTAATCTGTTTCAAGGTGTCTTATTAAAACACATTTGACATTCTTTGGGCTAAATATATAAAGGTTAAAGAATTACAGCCCAGGGTTCTGTGTCTAATGTAAAAGAGCCACAAATTCCCTGTTCAGCAGAAACAATTCTGAAAATGGCTTTTGTTACCATATTGACCAAGGGCGGCGCTAGAACCTTGCAGTTAGGTGAACAGCTACTTCATTTTAAAAACAACCAATATGGGGTCAATAATGGACCGATCCACTACTTGAGTCAATTTGACAAAACTTGCATTGTTTTTACAGAAAACAACCCCCCCCCAAATGGTTAATTTTGTACAAAACAACCCCAAAAAATTGGACTTTTCTGTACAAAACAATGCGAGAACGTGAGTGAAATTGACCGAATTAGTGGATCAGTCCGTTTCTGACCCAAAAATTGGGTTATTTTTTTTCTTTTTTAGAGTGTTGATTTCAAATAGCCCAAAATCAGCAGACAAAAGCTTAATACGCACCTCTGTAAATACAAAATAAAAGGTATCAATTACATTTTCACTAATTGACGGCAGAACGTCCACCACAAAGCTACCAAATTATAATCAATCATCAAGTGAGCTGAATGGATATTTTAGATAACAGCAAAGTATGGCTTGTAAAAACAAGCTCCAATTTTATGATACAAAAATACAAACCTCCCATTTGTCAAAGCACGATGAAAATATCTATTTACATCTGACAGGTGAGATGCTGACGAAATTGAGGCAGTAAAAGAGCTACTTGCAACTTATTAGATTTGGGGTGTCTAAATCCGATCCTCTGGGTCATTTGAATCAGGTGTGCCAGAGGAGGGGGGGGATCAAAAATATGCATGATAGTGGCCCTCGAGGACCGGATTTGTACACCCCTGTATTTAAGGTGCCAACCATGCACAGTGATGTGATGTTAAAAGAAGTGAGGGTGTTCTCATGATGTGTGTAACGCACTGGTATGAGGTGACACTATGCGTGTGGTCTGCGTTTCTTCCTGATCCTCTTCGTCATGTGTATCCAGCTCTCTGGCGCAGGTGAAGAAATCATTGGTGTCTCTTGGCTGAATTTCATGCAAGATCCTCTGCAGTCCTGCTGATGTGTCTGCAACTGTATATGCACACATACACACAACCAGAGATGGGTGTAACAGCGTTACAAATACATGGCATTAATAAATCTAATCTTTTACCAACACATGCTCTGCTAAATGAATGGCCATTAACGCAGAACTAGACTAGGACAGTGTCACGCAACCAACACTTCATTAGTGAAGTGAGGTACAGTAAAATGTTGTAAGCAGTTTAAAAACTGTAAACTCACCCATTGTATGTAAGTGTTGTATTGACTGCATATGTATGCAAGTACTTTTCAGGTCAACATTTCCCCATTAAAAATAATTTCCATTCATTCTCATTCTGTTATTATTCATTGTTTTTTACTCGCATGAAATTAATGCATTCCAGCAAATGGAATACATTAAATTCTGATGTTTGTGTCATGAATAGGGCACACTGTCAGAAAGAAATGGACACATGCTTCAGCAAAATTGGAATCAGTCACAGCGCAAACCGAAATTACCTGTGCCAACATCCATGGGGATGAGGCCCTCGGGGGATGAGCTCTGAACAACAGGAGATACAACATCTGACAATCTGTAAGACGTGGCGATGAGCTCTGACACCAGTCGCATCCACTCCTCTGTGTGACGCAAACACCTAGACACACACATGCAATTTAAGTTAGCACTAATAAGGTCAAAACATGATTTGCTTTGCGGATAAAAATTAAAAAAAAGAGAGAGAGAAAGATTTAAGGATGCAAATGCAGTGATAACTCTCACTCTGTGTTGAGATTCCGAAGGACCGCAGTGATGCAATGGGCTCGGCCGTAAAGAGGATAGGAAGCAGCTGCCTGCAAAAGGCAACTCTCCGCTTTGGAGACCTCTGACTGCAGACAGCACAGCAAGAACTGCATCACTGCGGAGAAACCATACAGAGTCCATAATATAATTTTGGTTTCTTTTTCACATTACACAATCATTCTTTGGCTCTGGGCCGCCATCTTACCAGATAAAGTGTTAAGCTCCTGAACATTAGGTGACTGCGGTAATAAGGAGGGAGGCTGGAAATCAAGTCCTTGCTCCTGGGCACAGTGCAGTAGTGCCTGGCTCAAATTGGGCTGGGGGAGCAGCAGGTTGAGCAGGTGAGCAGCTGTTACACTGTCAAAGGGCTTGGTGCTGGTGCTCAGATCTAGTGCAGCCTGAAGTAGACCACGCATCACGTCTGGTTCCTAACCCCACAGAGAGATCAGAATCCGTTTGGTATTCATTAAATACCCCAAAAAACCATTATGGGTATACTAATAAACATAAGGTTCTTCATGTATCAACCTCGAGTCCCAGTGCTGACAGGGGAAGTTTCCATAACAGTGTTGTGGCCAATAGTTTGACTTCCATGAAGTTGCTTGCGACACAGTAGAGGACATTCTGAGCATAAGTTGAGGTCACAACTTCACCAAGGGCAAACCCATCAGGCTCTGAGGACACAGCAAAAGCAGAGCCATTTCAAAATATTCTTCCTCTTTCAATACTAACAGCTTTTTTTTATTCTGTATTTGTAAAAGCATGATGTTTTACTTTTCACAGTTTTAGTATCTAAAATGTGGTGGTGCTGAGACATGTGCTCATACCTGCACCAAAAGTGAAGAGTTCACCCAGTAGACCAAGCAAGTGAAGGGACATGATGCATTTCGAGAAAGAGGCTCCAGGGAGTAAAACATCAAACAACTTTGAACATAACTTGTGCAGGAATTCCTACCACACACACACACATACACACATTGTTATTTACTCTGATGATGAAGAGGGAACTATGGATTGTGAGTGATCATGTACCTTATAAAGACGTATCGTATGTTGGTCTTTGGCTCTTTGCTCCTGCTCTCTCTCTTGGCTCTGTCTCTTTAGCAACAGCTGCATACTGTCCTTTACTCGACAAAGCATCTGTGCAACAGATGTTGACAAAGGTCAATACAAGCTGAGCACAATTAACAATACCAAGACTTCACACACAAAATAAACTGTATGCTCAGTGTGTAGGGGAAAAAAAAGGTGACAATAATCTGACCTTCTTGAAAAGACTGGCCACCTGCTGTCTGACACTTGGTGACTGGCTGTTGAGGTTGGGAAGCAAGAAGTGGTGAATAAGGTCCATTTCCTGTGAGGTCAAAACCTCGGTACTGCGGTGGCTTTCACACACCAAGCCTAAAGCGTCCATCCTCACCTGGCAGATATGTCACACACGTGCAGCATAAAGCATTAATGTTGGAAAAACTAACTACAAATAAGCGAGATATCACGCAATGCAATTGCACTCACTTGATCGTGTTTATGTATAAGCGCTTGCCGAACCAGGCTGAAGGGCACCAGTGCCCCAAGCAGACCCTCTGCTGGCGTCTGTATCACACCTTGTGACCTGGCTGCCCGCAGGCATGTCATTAGGGCACCAAGTGCACCCCTGCTGCAAATGGAATCTGTTGAGCATCAAAACAAATATAAAAAATGACCAAGAAACTCACAAAACCCAAAACTGCAATGACGTAACAGAGCAGTGCAAGTAAAATTAACGTAAAGAAATAAGAAAAAAGTGATTGGCTGGCAACCAATACAGGGTGTATCCCGCCTACTGTCCAAAGTCAGCTGGGATAGGCTCCAGCAGGCCTGCGACCCTTGTGAGGATAAGCAGCTTGGGTAATGGATGGATGGGTGAGTTTATGCATATGGAAATGCTCATGCTGGTAGCATGGTGAAGTAGCGTTTAGCCCAGGAGTTTTCATGAGCTCCCGAGCCTGCATGGGGTGTCTTCAGGTACTCCATCTTACTTTCACATCCCCCCCAAAAAATGCACCCTCGGTTAACTGATGACTTTAAATTGTCCATAGGTGTCCATACAAATAGAAATAGTCTACATTTGCCCTGATATTGATTGGCGACTAGTTCTGGGTGACCACGCCGCTCAACCAAAGTTTAGTCGGATAGGTTCCAACTCACCCACGACACTAATGAGCACAATCTTTGTGTGTTTACCTTTGCAGCAGGGAAGTCTGTCTTGCAATGCTTGCACCATGTGTGTCAGACTCGATGGGCTGCAGCGCAGCAATTTGGGCAGGAAGTAATCCAGGATGTAAGTCGTCTCGTCCACTCTCGCACTACACAGCACCTGTAGCAGGGGCGTAACCCACATCCGGTGCCAACGCTCCATCCAGGCATCTCTCATGGTCAGTTTTTCTGTCGAGGCTTCAGCTGCAAGTTGTTCTTTATGGCTAATGAAAAGCCTCTCCAGAAGGTCGCTGGCATATGGAGCCAAAGTCTGGTCGCTCATCAGACCCAGGAGACATGAAGGAAGCTGTGGCTGGATCTCAAGCAGGTATCCGGCACCATAAAGCTCCACAAGGCAGCCCAAAGCCCCATATTTTCCGCGCATGTGCCAATCAAGCCGAAACAGTCTTTGCGTGAGCGCTACGACATAGCTGTCCGGATTTAAATCAGAGGAAGAAGAATTGGTATGTTGATGGAGGAGGAGGAGGTTGCGAAACAGGGAGCATGTTTGGTGCCGGACTCCATCTAAGGGATGTTCCCAGTGGGAGTAGATATGCTCCAGAAGGCGTCGGTGCAAATCAGACCCGCCGCTGAGTGACTGCTGGAGGCTGAGGGCACAGAACTGCCTCCTTCCCTGCAGGCAGTCCAGGGCAGCACTGCTCCACAGCATAAGGACCCGAACTACCAGCAAAACGGTACTAGACTCTTTTATACTGCAGATAGAAGAATACACAAACAGAAACATTTGTAACCACTGGGCAATATGCACATAAGGAAGAACTTGTGAAAATGCGGTGTAAATGTTTAGATAGTTATGTGATCCTGCTATGCGCCTTCATATAATGTCTCAAGGGGAGAAGCTTAAGTCTTAAGCGTTCAGGGATATGCAATCATTCATTTAAGACTTGCATTATTCAACTGACCACTTTTTCTATTTCATTTCGCTTCTTACTGAAAAGTTGGGAAGGTAAAATGAGAATCTCCCGTAATGGTTAGTGCATTTTAGGTTCATCCTAAAATCCCAGACGAAAGGCAAATATCACTAACTTTTTGTGGGTCCTGTAATGACACTATTAGTGTCAATTACTTTGTATATAATAGTGGCGTGTTGATTTTTTTTTTGTCCTCAAATGAACTAACTACCTGACATCAAGATCCAGGAGTGTGTTTGGCACCAAGAGGAGCAATGTTTCCCAGTGTGGGCCAGCCGGGGAGCCTTTCCAACTCAGCATGGCCAGCGCTCCGTGACACAGATACATCGACACACCTGGCGGACGAGCACTTGTACACAAGCTCTCACAACTCTGCTTAATCCACATGGGTGCAGACTCCAAGCCATTCACTGAGCTACGGAGCAAACTGCACACCTGAAATGACATGGGACGGCAATGAACAATGTGATCATTTAACTAAAAAATATTTTAATCATGAACAACTTTGACATTACACAAAGTAAAATACAACACATTCAATTAGTTCTTATTCCATTGGGTTACATATGTATATTGGAGTCAAGGAAGAACAAAAATTACATTTATCTGTGCATTTTTTGGGGAGTGCTGTTCCAATCATACATTCAAATTCAAAGAATTTTGCCCTATCAAAGTTTAAAATAAGTTGGATGTGTGTGTTATGTAGATAATCAGATAACGTGAGAATGTTGAATGAGTCATTGAAACGTACCACTGACGCAACCTCATATCCAGAACCCATCACAGATCTGATTAATAACACTATGGCCATGCCGGATGTACTCTGAACTGCTTGTACAAACTCCTCTGGATTCAACGTAGGATGGAGCGACAGAGAAAAATGCACCACGTCAGTCATGTTAAACATATGTCATTTATATGTTCAAGCTTTGCGTGGTTCACTACTAGTTTAATTATTACTGAAATATCAGGGTCATATTTAAGTATGATGGCACGCCCACACTGGTAATATGCTCAGAATATACAGCAAAGTTCTAAAAACTTCTTATATCCGAAACTGACAGTGTTACAGACAAATGTATAATGCATGGCTTACCATCAGTAATGATACTTATGTAGCAATCCAGCAGGCTACTAAGTGTATCTTTCAGTGTGTGGTGAATCATGATGGCAGAACTAATAGAATCTTGGCATCTCTGGATGACCTGCATTGACGTTTTCACTGCTGCCAGAGAGGAGTGCATCAACTGGGCTTGAGCTATGTGACGTCCTGTGATACCCCTTTAAAAACAGCAGAGGGTGACATACACAGTTTGTGAGGATGTATTCAAGAGACTCAGTGGAAGTTGTAAATGCAGACCGCGGTGCCCTATGTACATACCTGTTTTGATTAAGATATTCTCGTAAACACTTGTGAAGAAACTGCAAAACTAGATAGAAGACAACACGGTCAATGGGGGCTCGCGCTCAAAATTTATGTTTTCACACAACTACAAAAACAAACCTTCTGGAAGAAGTTCATTGACAGATTTCTCGCCTGAAAATAATGTTGCAGAATGTAGATGTCGGTCACAAAGAAATACTGTATATGACTAGAAATTAAGAGCTCTTGTGCACTTACCCAGAGGGAAGCCATCAATGCAGCCAGCAATGGCGTTCACAACATGTGGGTATTGGTCTGGAGTTGGATCAGACAAAGAGTCTGAGAGGCACCTGGACAGACAAGCTGCCGTTCGTTCCTGAAGCCAGGTTGGTACTGAACTCAGAGCACTAAGCAGAGATGCACACAGAGGAAAAAATGTCACATAGGCAAAATAAATATAAAATAATATGACATAAGGGAAATACACAAAAATAAATCTTTGTTCATACTGCTAGCAAGATGCTACTTTGGAAAAAAAACTAAAGCTCTTGAGTTAATCATCAAAAGAAAATCTCTACCCTAATTATATGGAAGCAAATTGCAAATTAACATGACTTACCATAATGTTGATGAATGGGACCATCCAGCCGGGATAGTACTGATCTAATTTTTATATTCATACCTATTATATAAGTGCCAGAGTTCAGCTGGATCAAGTGTCCCTTTAATGTAATTAACAGGCAACCGTGGCCAAGTGTTTAAGATTGCCACCAAATACTATAAAAGAATGTGGGCAAAAAAAATAAACATTGCAGAGAGAAAGAAACATAAATGGTCCAATTATTTAAATATGCATGAATGTCATGTCAGTATAAAACATTCTTCTTCATCTTGTGATTTAAAGCAAGAGGCCAATTTTGCTTTCTTTTCTTACAGTATATAAGTTCCAGCGTTAACTCGAATTCCTGTATTAACTCTGTGTCTCGGTCCTGTTCTTAAAGAAAGTCCTTAAAGAATATTTTAATATTATTGTGCACCTGGAAATGGCACGCCGCAAGGGATTCTTGACCTGCAAGGAAATGTAGCCCAGGGCCAATGTCTGCAGACAAGCTCCTAAGATTTCGCCATCATTTGCCTCTTGGTTGAGTGCCTCCAGCAGCAAACCAGCCTGATGTGTAGAATAAACAATAATGCGACATGACTCCATATGCATACTTTGTAATAACAAGTGTAACTGCATTGACAGTAATGTATTGTCTTATTAGTGCTCACCTTTTTGACCAGCTGGATCTGTTGCACTGGATCTTTCAGCCCTAAACAGGACTGCAAAGTCTTGGCGACCAGTTTGACGTCATCATGCCCTCCATTCACAGACAGAGATGCTATTGGCAAAGGTACACTATTAAGTATTAATCATGTGACATGATGAAATGTGAAGGACCTGCGTGATTAAAACATTGTCCACCATTAACAATCGATGCGTAGCTACAATTGTTTGAACCACATTACCTAACAGCATGTGCAATTTCTCTCCGTCCAAAACCAAAGCCTCGACTTTGGGTGTCTTCTTTTTTACCACCATGGTACAGCAGCATTCAACTCAGCAGCATATGAAATCAATGTTATGGCTTGGATTCGAATTCGAATTCGGACCCTAATTTAAAGAAAATAACAAATGAGACACAACATGGACAAACATGTAAAACACGCATGTTTGCTATACTAACATAAACATGATTCACAATAGTACTTTTTAAATTGCTGCCATAGGATAAAACTGGATGCTGCTGCTCGCAAGTTTTGCGAGCTGTACCGCGGTAACCCGTGTAATATACGTATCTGCAGGCCAGATAGACGACCAACAATTATTGTTTAACAAAGTAAAGGCTTGAAAAGAGTCAAGGTACAAGACAAATTCGGCATTCACCGGGTTGCTGCATGTGGTGCAGGTTTTCCGCAACTGCATTCAAGCTTCCGATTTGCGTCACTTTCCATAACGTGACATCTTCCGGTAGATTGCATTTCAGATTAAATTCAAGGTTTCCATCATAGAGTTTATTTTCTTTTTCCCGCTAGGAGTCGCCCTCGGCGTATTTATCAATCCGTGCTGCGACGTGGTTTGCTCCTGCATCAATGCTCGAAGGAAAGGCAGTGTAGATGAATCAATTTGAGTATCCCAAACATGCATTTGTACAAAAAAAAATCTAATTGGTTGGGATAAAGTTTTGGTATATGTTTAGAAGGGTTATTATACCATCCGATAATGACATCGCTATAATGATATATTCATGTGCTGCCTTTCCGGCCCCCATAGAGGAGGGCGCCGTCTACATGGACGCAGCACCCAATCATATTGCAGACTTGTCTTGCACAGTGGGATTCATAATAAAGCCAAACATGAAACAGTACATACTACTTCCGGTTGGACCTAGGTGTCAAATTAAGATCACTTTGTTTAATTCTACGATGAGCTTTCACATCTGTTTGTTTGACGCTTTGCTAAAGATATGTCATTACTGCCCTGCGGTAGTCTAACCTATTCGTAAAAACTGCAAAAAAGTACGTCCTGTAGTAAAATAGCGCTTAGCTTTCTGAATGGTGGGAATTCCACGTCAATCAAACAGACGTAGTTTTTCTCCCACGCATTAAAACGCCCCCTAAATGTGATTGGATCTGTTGACAACTTTTTTTACTGAGACTCTTTTGGAAAAAAGAAAGTCGCTGATGGTTTACTCATAAAAATCGTCCACGGGAACGTTAACCTATATAGATGTCGGTATGGATATGGTGTGAAATCAAATCACGTTTGTAGCGGTGTTCCATCACTTCTTTTCACGGGTAAGTGGGGAAAATCATGAATTGCTTCAGTGCTGAAAAACTACGTTTATAGGTTTGTCTCAACAAAACTAAACTGTTATATCAGATGAATTAAATTGTTCACATTGTGTGTTGGGGGTCGCTGTTTTTCACGTCAAAGTTGTAGTGGACAAATGGCTTCGTTTTGCATATTAATAGACCTACGTCCGTTGCCATCAATGGAATGATAGTACCAGCCGGTGTTGTACTAACAATGAATAGACTATGTGAGTCATTGTTGTCATTGAATGGCAGATAGTACGAATGTTTAAATCTCTGATTAAATACTCAAAGTATTGTTCCAATAATGAAAGCAAGTCAAGCTATAATACGTAGTTACTAATTAATAATACTGATTAAAATAGATTAAGTTGTAATATAGTTTATAAGAAAACAATCTTTTAGCAAGACGGCATCCCAAATTTTTAACCAGCAGGAAGTTTGAAAACCAGGCATAAATAAATGATAACGGAACAAAAACAAGCACAGTTTAGCAACCACATAGCCTACTTTACCACCGTGAATTTAAGAAGCAATGACTGCGTCAATTTGCAAATATCAGTTTGCACCTGAGAATATTTTTAAATTCCACTTCTTTTGGAGAAAAAAAAGAAACATCAAGAAAAAAAAACATAACCTCTCGCATGTTGTACAGCTACATGTTGATTTACGTACTCTCTGTGGAATTCTATTTGCTTGCACATAAAATGGTTTTCAAACTAACAAGCAAAAGTACCAGACATATTTAAAGAGAAGAGCATTTCATACTTATATGTAATTCCCGCACTCTTTGAAATACCCACTGTTTACCAAAGCATGAATGGGCAAAAATAAGCCCCTCGAAGCCAGTTTATTGTCGTCCTCAGCATGTTTGCAGGCTCTTTGCTTAGACGCCAGCTGGGTAATGAGAGGTTATTACATGGGGCAGAAAGCCTGGCTTTCTGTCGCGTTCGTCTGCCATTAAAAATTATCTTCCGTCATTCTCTTTTATCTGTTTTCCAACGACAGCACTGGAAAACTTGGGTTGTACGTTTGTTTTTCTATTTGGCCAAGCAAAGTGTTACGCCCACTGCCCACACGGGTCCAGCTGGGCTCAGCCTTGGAATATTTCAGGTGCTGGCTTGTGGCAAAACATCTGGGCGACAACGCACTCTCTTTGTTTGTACTAACATTCCAAAGCGCTCTATGATGTAAATTCTGAATAAAATCGTGCGAATTCATTTTTCATTGTGTACTACCTGTTTGTGTGTGTTCCAGAGAACAGGCAGGATGGCGGAAGGCGAGGAGAGCATGAGTCAGGAGGACTGGAAGGACAAATGTATGGTCCTCGAGGCTCTGCTCATGAAGTTCAGGGTTCAAATAATCAAAATTCGAGAGCTTACTGCTGACAAGGTTGGTTGGAGGACATTTTTTAAATTTTTTTTTTTAATATTCACTGTGACAGTTGTCAGTATGATTTAAGGGTTCTAGTAGTTATTTCAAAGTAGTGTAGGAACTCCAGAAGAAGTATTTGTATGTACAGTAGAACAGTTTATAGTTTGCATCGGACTGCCCTCTCCTCTAGTTTTGGGAGGAGGATGAATGAATAGCCCCCTTCAAACTTTATAAAAATGCACAGGAAGAAACCGGGAACAAACATGAGTTCTTCTAGTACAAAGATTTTTTTTGTTCTAGGCCAGTGAAGGTAGAAAAATGTGCATAACAATTTTACATGACACGGTCAATAGCCTGCTACTCAGAGTTTAAAATTAAAATATATTTTTTTCTGATATCCACCGGCTTTGTTACCTTATTATGTATATGTTGCAGTCTATGATTTGAATTATTGAAATAAACAGGCAATAAAATGTAAATGGTGAATACAAAATAAAATGCTTGTAAAATTGGGCAACAGTGCAACTGAAATTCAAGTTAAGCGGTGTTAAGCAGTGACTGTCATTATGATGAAGTACAAAAGCACCATCCAGCAAAGGTATGATTTGGTTTCGATGAAAACATTTTTTGGTCTGTTTGCTAAGAAAATAAGTGACAATTCAGCAAGATTTTCATCAATTTTTTAGTCTTGATTTTTTTTTTTTTTTGCTAGAATTATTTGTCATTGCTAATTTTTATTACACTATATGGAAAGAGCTTTCTTACAGCTCCAGCTGCTGTGAATTGTATTGTTGTATTGTATTGTATTGTATAGCAATCAGTCATAGTTACATCCATGTTACATATTGAGTCGCTATTAGTGTTGCACGTTGTACCGGTCGCCAAATGGTATTATGGACCTTTTCGGGCGAAAAAGGGTGGTGCACCATGTTTTTGAATACCCTTTTTAAAAATAAATGCTGCGATAGTGCTTTTCAACGTAAAGGCTTTAGTGTGTGTGGCATCTTTGTCAACATGGGTACAAGGCAGGGAAATGCAGCACAGAGACATGTAGCAACTGTGGCGCACCTGTGGATCTATCAGACATACGCAGTGTCATCTGGAATTATTTTGACTACATGGCTGACAGGAACAGCACAGACAGTCTGCAAGGAGCATCTCGGACTGGCGTCCTGACTTACATCCCAAATTCACAGAGCGACACGTTAGCATGTGACAAGTTAATTTTTTGGTCAAAAGCAATCTTGTTTGCGACTGATAGATAATTAATGTCTTTTGCTTGACAGTAAAGGTTTTTAATATATATTTTTGCAATGAAGTCACCGATGGTGTAGTGGTACACTTGCCCGAGTTGTGTGCGGGCAGCGTGGGTTCAGTTCCCACTCAGTGACGGTGTCTATGTCAACCCTGTGACTGGCTCGCGACCAGTTCAGGGTGTGGTGCGCCTTTCGCCCGTAGTCACCTGGGATTGGCTCCCTCCCGCGACCCTGTACAGGATAAGCGGTGTGGATAATGACATGACATTTTTACAATGAAAGAAATTAAAGGTGGTCCAATTTAACCATATTTTATACTATGTACTCATATATACATAAATAACGCCACTGAACTTTATTTATAGAGCATTTTTTAAACAACCATCATTGTATACAAAGTACATATGCAGCAGAAATATAATAATAAATACAGTTAAAACAATAGATCAATAAAATAAATACAAACAATAAATCTAAACAAATAAAGAACAAAAATGTATATAAAATATCTAAAAAATTTTATTTAATTAAATGCATATGTCATCTCTTGGTGAACTAATATAATACAAAGTCCTAAGTACCAAGCATGTGCATTTTGAAGTACGCTCACTACGGTGCCTCAGAGAGACCCTACTTCGCAAGCCTACCACCAAATTTATTCCGCAGAGGGGCAAACAAAATGTCATCATAAACAAACTAGGAATATTTAAAAAATAATTAAATAAATTACGTTGCGGTGATAGAAAACATTTTTTTAATCTCTACATTTTTTAAAATCTCTACATCCTTGTCCCTTTACGAGATTTCAATGGGCTGTGTTCAAATGTTTAAAAGTGTTTAAAAATCGTAATTGACCTGCAGTGTGAATCACAGGGAGAAAGGCTACCATCCCTTGGAACTGACCACCACTGAGTGACCCATTCTGGTCAGTGGCCTCGATCTGAAGCTGTTCTCAAGAGAACTTTAATATAAACAGCAGAACCTGCAACAGAGAATCTCTCAAATGATTCATGATTTCCATGAATTGACCTCTTTTCAGATTTCTTTAACCTATTATTTCGCGAACCTTTATACAGTTTTTGTGGCCAAAGCCTTATGTGATAGATGAGTAGTACTTTGTCATCATCTTATGGCAATCATAAACCTGTTTTTGAGTGGGGCGGCTCAGTTACTTGTGGATTTTGGCTATGCGCAGCAGGGCTCTAAGAGGACAGAGAAGAATAGCGGGAAAAATTATTCTTAAACGGATGGGAGAATCTCTCTCAGGATTCTCTGAACTCCTATTGCCATGCTAATGTCACGCTGAGCAGTGCTGCCCAGAGGAGTTTTTCCATTGCAGATTTTGTGCATAGATGTGGTTAAGAAACTCTACCTCTGCTGTTTGGAATTAAACAGTGTACTCCATTTTGCTTGATTAATAAACAACCAACCTATTGTGTTATTGCTCTGCGTGGTGGAGGACACAAAAATAGGAAGGCAGAACAAGTAGGGTATACTGAACAAAATGTGTTCACCGAAACACTATCAGGGGCTCTCTGGAAAAATGGAAAAAACACAAACAAAGACCCGAAAAGACCAAAAATCAAAGACACAAAAAAGCAGTACTGGGCATGACGGTTGGGCACCACTGCCTTAGGCCTATTAATCATTGGGATTGAAATTGCTCTTTCATGTAAGGTGGTTTCTTTGGGGCGCAAGTTTGGGGATTCAATGTGGATTGATTAGGATATTGGGTAGCTAATGTGCCCCACCGCCAATAATTCTGACATATGACACAATATTAAAGCCACCATCCTTTGGAGACATGACATATTTTAACACTCAGAATTCAACCTAAATGAATATGTCCCCTTTTAGAACATTTTATACATTTCTGGATGAACACAAGAATAATATGATTTTGAATCATCTTAGATAAACCTTCCATTGATTTGTATGTAACATTAAAAAAAAAAATCAAAAAATTATGACATGTGTGTGCGCATTGACAATTCTTATTTGCAATCAATGACCCACATTTGTCAGAGGTTTTCTATTTTTGAAATATTTGATTTTCAAGGTGTTCTCTTGGGGCGTACTCATGGTAAACAATGTAGTTTATCGTAGTAAGCAATGAACATTTTACTATATGTCATAGCGTCACCGCAGTCCGAAGACTTTCTCCGAGACATTTTTTAAATTCTTTCAAAGTCAGTTCAATCACTGTCCAGGCCAAACTGTTGATGTCATGAGGTCATGGTTAACATGCAGCCCGCTGTTTTGTCTGGTCTCCGCTGCTGAATTTCTAGCACTGCGAACAAAGCTTGTTATTTTAAAGCTGTGTGTTATGCACGAACACCCTTGAAACCCCAATCTGTATTTGTAGATGTGTTCTTGTAAAATGGTTAGGTATAAAAAATATGTTGTCACCATTTGAAAACTGTATTGATATTTCTGAAAAGTGCTTTTTGTTGTGCACTATTTCTCTATTACAATATTGCCGTCTCCTTGCAGACTTGGCAATGTAATGAAATCCTAGAAAACCTTTGAGAAATGATACGTTGAGAATGAGGGCACAAAAATAAAGCAGAAAGAGGAGGGGCAGGGCCTGCTGTAAAGATTGAGCTCCCCAAGGGAGGAAATAGCTAGTTTAGCTAACTGTGTGTGTGTGTATTCATGTGTGTGTTTAAGAACGAGGTCATTTGGAGTTTGTTGCACGTGTCTGGGTTTTAGTCTGGTCAAATGTTGCTTCTTCGCTCAGCCTCCTCTCTTCAACCTAACGCACGTGCCATTTCCATCTGTTTCTTTTCCTACGATAATATTTCCGAAATCAAATAAGAAATTAGTGGTCTCCAACCACCGGACCTCGGCCCGGTACAGGGCCACTTTGGACTGGGCTGCGGCGGTCCGCTCTAATGAAAAAAAAGAAAATTGCAGTTGACGAATGTCAAGATGGTAATTGTCTCGGTTCCATTACGCTATTATTAAACACACAAGCTAGCTAGCTAAATAAGTAACGATAGCACGTACAAAGCCTTCTTATCCAAGGCCAGAATGCCTTAACCACCTGCGTGTAACTCTGGCCAAGTTATAAAACTCTATCTACATGAAATATACTGCTAGTTGTCAAGTCATTAAATCCAAAAATAGTATTTTTCCATATGTGCTGCAACACAAACATCCCGTAGTAATTAACGAGCATCATAACCACCACATAACTGCCCACAGAAAAAGTTTAACTGATTCAGACTTTTGCTGCTCTAATCAGAAATGTGGTATTTTTTTCCCACACCACAAGAGACATCTGAGCAAATTTTTAAATGCTTCCGTATGTTTTCATTTAAACATACGCATTGGCCCCAACGAAACTGCGTAAAACCAAACTACAGTAAAGTGGAACCTTTATAGGAGAAAACAATCTTTCCTTGGGCAATTTTTTAAGATTTACATTTTCTTTTTTGGAATTTCTAACAAAAATTTAAAATAATAATCAGTCAAACTCTCATCATCATGAAATGTTGAAGAAATGCCTACATTCATGGTTTATGTAACAGTTTTTCAATTTTAATGGTCATACAAATTTATTTTTATAGCTGATACACAAGTCTTTATTTTATGTTTAACAATGAAGGAATTTAACGTGAACATAATTCATGTTGCAATCCACTTCTTTGTACATTCATAAATGTCTAACAGGTATAAAAAGAAGTCAGCCACATGGGATGAAACTGTTGAAGTTTACTAAAGAGTAGTTTTACCAGTTCAAATTTCAATTTTGATGGCCAGGTGATGGCAATATTGTTTTTTAACATCAATGAGGACTCTGATTTTTTGCTTCACATGAAAAATTTATTCAAAATAATTTCACTGAATGAAGGAAAAAGTAAAAAAAAATTAAATAAAAATGTACTCATCTCCATCACCACCGGAAATTGTAATTGCAAACACTGCAAATTTGCATTTAGGTAAATACCTCTATATCACTGTCACGGTAATTTAAGTATATTTCATGACGTTATGGATGCAGGAAATTTCATTCGCTTTGCATTTTATAACGGAAATACACTGCACTGGGTCGCTGATTTTGTACTGTCAATGCTCTACGTGCATGTGTCTGTGACTTTTTGTGCTAGCAATATCATGATAATACTCATTTTTCTTAGTGCTGAATGCGCGCTGATGTTGCAAAAAACACTTGAAGTCTTGTGACATATTAATGCATCAGTTGCTACGCAGTTGCTATGGTCCTTTTATGCTCTGTTCCTTTATTTTGTCATATAGGTTTGATGCTTTAGAGTATTTAAGATGGAGTTACACTTCTTCAATGTGTTCTGAATCCAGGCCTGCTTGTTTTTCCTTGGAGTTTTTATATATAAAGACTTTAATGTCGCCACTTTCGTCTCCTGTCTGCTTCTGGGTCCGAATCCCATTCCTCACGTGACATGAAGTGAAAGTATAAGCAAAAAGCCAAATGTTTTCCCCTAATGGTTTTGAATTGTAATCCGACAAGCTTTGTACCATTTGCCTTTCGAGGCTGCTGCCCTCAATCAATTTTAGCTCCTACTTGTCCGCATTAGTTACACCCTGGACTGGTCGCCAGCCCAATCACAGTACCCATAAACACCCTTCCACGCCTGTGCCAGCACTGGAAGGCCAGGTTTCAAACCGCACTCGTTCGAGGTTTTAATTTAGAAATGTCAGTTAGAATGACTGCAGACATAATATACACGTTTTTCTCTGACCTCTGACAGTTAAACTCCAAACTGGAGTTGACTGTGCAGGTGTACCCACTGTTGTGACCAGTGACTGAATATTGTGTGTGTAAAATGTTCTCACTATATATTTTATGGCATATCGTGAGCATTAAATATCAATAACTTCCAGCTGGGCTGAGTGTTTTTGGTCATCAACGTGGCGGTAATGTATTGCCGGGGATGTGTGTCATAACGGCAGAGAAAGAGGCTTTGTGAGCTGGCTGCGGACGGGGGAGGGATGGCCCGAGTTCAGGAGAGGTTGGACACAGAGCGCCAGTTGTGGAATTCCAGGAATGGAAGTCCATTTGGGTCTGAACAGCAAATCGTCAGCAGAGGTGGCAAAGCAGTAAAGAGATGTTGTGTGCGAGCTGACAAATATGACAATATTTGTGTGTCGACGACACTCACCAGGGTTACTCATATTATAGACGTGAATCTTTTCATGTTTAATCAAGCCAACATTCAGAGCCAAAATCTCTCTGTTAATCCCACTTGTGTTGCACAGGATATGACACAATCACACATACACACTTAAAATGGTTTGATGTTTCATACATAACCTTGAGAATGAAAAGCAGACAGGGTTTTTATCTTAACTCTAGCGTGGGTGCGGGCGTGTGGGTGCGTGTGTTTGGGTGTGTGTGTGTAAATGTGTAAAATGCAGCATGCAGCACAAATGCCTTGTAATTAGCATGCTTTTCACTGCCAGATGCTAAATCTGCTATATAGAGGGACATGCGTGACTTGTGGTATAGTGACAAGAGGGTGAGTGTGTGTTGGGTTACAATCGTCGTTTTCATGTTTGTTCACAGTAAACACAATTACCGCATAAGCTTTATATTTGAGATTTAATTCAATATTAAAAAATGCAGCAAATGAGAGAATCTTGAAGTGCATTGTATTGTATATACATAAAATATTAACAGCCACTTCCAAGTGTGGTCACTTCCAGTGACATAATCTCATAAACTCATGATCTCAGAAACAGTTTCTCTTGCTTTATACTGACACAAAATGGAGGTCAAGAGGCAGAAAAGGCCATGTGTCCAGCGAAGGTCTGGTTTGTGGAAACTATGAATGGCTCTGGCAGGGTGTGGCAGCCACTGAGAACAGAGAGTTTAGTTTGTTGGTCAGAGCAGAAATAGAGTGAAAGTGGGAGCACGGCCATGGCAGCCTCAACTGTCCGCAATGCATCTGAATGCAGGAAAGCTTCCCTCTGCAGTAGAACTGTAGCTGTAGGAAACATTATTGTAATTTGCCAATTTAGAATTCATGTAGGCCTGTATTTTATAAAAGCCCCACCGGAACGCACACCTTTATTGCATAAAACAAAATGAATTTAGATTCTCAATTTCACATGATTCCGACCATTCAGTTATAAATGTTTTAATGTTTTGACATGTTTTGAATAAGTATAATTTACCTGATTATACTAATCCAATAACACTTTAGAGCAGGTGTGGGCAAACTACAGCCCGGGGGCCACATGCGGCCCGTTAAATGTTTTAATCGGGCCTGCCGAACTTGAAAAAAATGAAATGAATAAACCTTGTTATTGTTTTATTTTCTAAATATTGTGGTTTTTCAAAGACATATATATTGTTGTAATGCTTTTGTTCACTTTCATTTAAAATTAAATGTATTTATTTTTTCCGATGAGGTGAGGTTACCAAAACACTCAATCCATCTGCTCCTGGTCCGGCCCATCTGTCAAATTTTAGAACCCACTGTGGCCCACCAATCAAAAAGTTTGTCCACCCCTGCTTTAGAGCAACCAAAAATCAAATGGGATTTCAAAAGTAAAATATGTTCCTCTACTTTCTTTAGTCTCTCTTGGATCATTTTACTTTCAATATGATACCACCGTGTTGACCATTATTTCATTATTTATTTATTTATTTATTTTATTCGTTTTTTGTGGGGGTATGTTGTGCTTGTTTTGGATTCATTGGGAGCACTGGAAACTTAGAGAAGCTTTGTACTTTCATATGAGCACATGAAGCAAAATGCTTGAGGGTTAAGTCAATGAACACATTCAGATTTTTCCATTGACACATAATCCTCTCTGAAGCCCCGAGTTTGAGCTGAAGAAGCTTTCCAAGAGGCTTCCAATTCAGTGGGGAATTTCATCCTTTTCCACTATACAGGGTGTCTCTTGAAAGAACACAAAAAGCCCTTTTGAATCTTCATAGATGTTACGGCTCATTGTCATTATGTAACAGATTGAAGTCACTGAATGCGTAGGTAGTAAAACAAAATTGTCCATATGAGTGCATTTGACCTCAGCTAAGTAAATGGATTCCACATTGGGTTTCTTACTCAAAGTGGTGAGAAGATCTGCCTCAGAGCTCTGGGTTCTGGGTTTGAATTTCGGCTACCTGTGCTTGCAGGTTTCCAATCGCATTCCCAAAACATGCATATTAAACCGGGCTGCACAATTTGGAAAAGAATCAAATTTCATTTTCCCCCTCAATATTGCAATGAGGCCTTATAAAGCATATATTCACCGGCTAAAATCTGCTTCTGCTTAACACCAGTTTTTTAAGAAGTCACGACAATCTGTCCTATCGTCCCCTTCAAGACCTTGGATCCAAATGCCACGAGCAAATGATTATTGAGGCCAGGAAGCAAAAACATGTAACCTCACATAGTACTGCATAAATAGCCTAAATTAGTCACAACATAATAAAAAAATGAAATGAAACATCTTTCATTTAATGTGACTGTTGTCTAAGGTGATAGCATGTTTTGTTTTGTCTTTGTATGACATGACACCTATAAAGCGGAATTAAAACCACCCGACGAAAGTACTCATCGTTAATATCTCTAAAAGGGGTTCAAGTCCGCCTTTTTAGTCCAACATTTTTACTGATCTTGTTTTTACATGGAATGTTTAACCTAGTTATGGTTTATCCTTGTTTAATATATATTTACACTTTGAGGTGACCCCAGTTTTTCTTAAATTGGTTTGAAAGCATGCACAAACATTCCCTTTTTCTATTGTGTCACAGATTCAACAACTGGAGACGCAAGTGATTGATGCTGAAAAACGAGCTTTCACCGCTCAGCAGCAGGTGAGTCAGCAAGCCGGTTAATGTTGACCGTATGGAACGTGCCCTTTGTAGCTTACCCGTGTGTGTGGGGGTGTGTGGGGGTGTGTGTGCGTGTAACTTTAGGCGCAGTGGATGGAGGAGAAGTTGAAGACTCCAGACGGTCAGCCCCAAAGCTCTGAGAAGCTTTGGTATGAGCGCTGCCAAGAGCTTCAGGCCTTAGTGCAGGAGAAGGAAGATGTCATCACCCAGCTGGAGCTGCAGCTGGAAGAGCAGGTAAAACACACTCACACACACACACACGCACACACAGATATGAGTATATTTTCAGCTGTATGTCAAACTACAGATTGGAATGAAATGCTTTGTATGGAGGTAAAAGCATATGTAGACACTGAAAAATGCAAAAAACCCAACCACGTAGTATGCCCCAAAATATCGTTACCAGAAAATGTTTTTTCAAGGATCGCGCATTACTGAAAAAAAATGCATGTTGTTTAATGTTCTCTAGCCGCTTGCTTTACTGGTATATCTTAAGAAAAATGACTGATGTTCGTGTTTCTGTGATGTGTGGATTGTGTGTGTGAACCCCTGTAACAGAAACAGTCAAGGCTTCAAGACGCCAAGACTGTGGAGGAGAAAGCAGCGAAAATCAAGGAATGGGTGATGCTAAAGCTGTCTGAGGTAGCAAAAAACAAGAAAACAAACACATGTTGTTTTTTTCCTGCACAATCATTTTATGAGTTGCTTGAGTTTAACTGCCTCCACTTCTTCAGTTTGAGGTGGAAAACGCTGCACTAAGAGAAACCAACAAAAAACAGGAAGCTCAGATTGGGGAGCTAAAGAAGAAAATGGAAGGTGAGTATATGAGATCCAAGGCTATCTATTCATTTGTTAAAATATGCGACATGATGTATTGGTCATTTTTACAGAATTTGAGCAGAAATGCTCCAGTAGACGTGCCGGTTTGTGCAAGTCAGGTGAAGCCCACAGGGTTAGCAGCCTGACATTTGGCTGCTTCCAGGTGAGAGGAAAGAGTGCGCAGGTTCTAACAGGGCCTGTTCCCTCACAGAGGAGCTTCAGTGTCGAGGAAGAAACTGAAGGTAGGTTCAATGCTGGGAAGAATGCTTCAGATAAGGTTCAGGGCTCAAAATAGTTAATTTTTTTCTTTGAAGAGCAATTTTGCTAATGAATGAAATAATTTGAAGAGTAATTTAAGAATACGAAAGGGCATCCCAGGGACTTAAAGCAAGGGTTTTATTCAACAATAAAAATATGGCAATACAAAAAAGTGGTTGAATGTAGGGCTGCATCTATCCAATATTTCCGTATTTTTGCATCTAACTGAAAATTCTGTCGAATAATCCTGTATGCCAGTAAAGGATATTTTTATTTAATTAATCTCACTTTATAATGAACAATGAATTGGTTTCCTTTTTTATAGAATCCACAGATTTTATTCCTTAGTTGTGTTAACACCAAAATGTATTTTAAAATTTAGAAACATTTTCAGTGCAAGGCAAAAAGAAATTTCAACTTAAAATGCAATACTTTTATTAAAGCAACGGCTTGATAAAAACAACTTACAAATCGCTTAAAACATGTTCGCCGTCGCATGCAAGTTCTGGTACGACGTGCGTGAACAATGTCGTTGCGACGCATTTTCAGAAAAAATAAAAATGACTAAAAACTAACTAAATTAAAAAAATAAATAAAAGTCAAAACTAATTAAAAATAATAGCTATAATAACCTGGTGTGGAGTCTGTGTGTGTTCCTTGGATGTGGCCATCGGTCAACACTCGTGTTTTGCTGTTGCTCAGGATGTTTAGTGAAACAACCGTCCTCCATGCCAACCTGTCGATCACTTGTCTTCTGGCAAAACAGCTCGTTAGGGACACTCTCCCTGTGGGAGAATGATGTCAACACATTGTTAAAGCCAGACGATAAGTGATGCCTCAAACATCCTCCTCTCATTTTTTCCCCCACATCTTTCAAAGCAGCAGTCTGCCCTATCCAGAATTTGAACATTGTCAAGACCAGTGAATGACTGGTATGCAGGACTGTCATTTCACTGACCACACTGAGCAACAAAAACACCCACACATAGATTTTAGGACTGAAATAGATTTGATTTCAAGTTGAAACATCTTGAGCAGAGGTGGGTTTAAGTAATTTTAAGTAGAGATCCTAAACTGAAAACTTTGAGGTGTTATTATTCATTAAGACAATTCATGACAAGTGTCACATTTTTTTGCAAAAACAGGGCAATATTTACTGGTTGATACAGCTGATGAAAGTTTTTTCACTAGCCATTTTGTATACTGCTTGCTTTCATTAGGATTGTTGGCAGGGTAGGAGCTCGAGCCCATTCCGGTTGACTTTGGGTGAGATGCAAGGTCGGAGTGGTCATCAGCCAATTGCACGGCACATATAAACAACCAACTATTCTCCGTCACATTCACACCTGCGTGCAATTTAGAGTCTTCAATTAACCCAACGTACATGTTTTTGGTATGCGGGAAGCACTTCCGACCTCAGGGTGCTTTCCGAGACTTGATCTCAGAACCTCGTAACAGTGAGGTGCTAATTATGACTCATGCCTTTGTGGAAGCTATTTGGTGTTTTCAATTGAAATAAAAAAGGGCAACTAGGGTTACTAAAGTTTCGGTGTTTATGAAGTAAAACATATCCTCTTGTTTACTCCACCAGACAATCGAAGTAAGCAGACAGCCTCGTCTGAAGTCCAGACAACAGATCGAACCGAACTGCAGGTTACTCATCCGGACGAGAACGAAAACCTTAATCCGTTGGTCTTTGAAGCGAGCAGGCCCGAGTCTTGTAGCGTTTCCTCAGTGCTCTCGAGTGCTGAAGGAGGAGGAGGGTGTGAAGTCAGAGAAGGAGCTCTGGAATTAAGTCGTGCTGGGAGCGAGGCCTACCTGACCGCTTCGGATGACAGCAGTTCTATGTTTGACGACGACATGCAGCGAGCGGAGCGGCCCAGTTTCGGCATTCTGGGGGCGGCGGATGGAGCACCCGGGGAGTGTAAAATGATGGAGGACTGTACCTCTGAGGAGCTCAACAAACGATTCCAGTCACAGAGACTTGACTCGTCGTCCTCATCCAGCGAACTGAACACCCCGAGCCCCGTCGTCACGCCAGCTCTCACTCCCAAACGACCCAACCCACCCCAAGACCTGAGAGATACCCCTGCCTCACCAAAACAACCCCGACTGCGGAACCCGGCAGGGTCGGGGTTGACTCACATCGCTATGGCCAAGAAACACCTGAGCCAACCACCAATCAGTACTGAGGCAGCACACGGGCAAACACGTAACGCCCTCAGCATGCTGCGCTCCTCCAGGCCACAGGAAACTGACCTTGACCAAATGCAGGAGGTCGACATGGAGACGGGCAAGACTCCGTCCTTGCAGATCCGCGACAAACCCACAATGCTTTCCATACAGGCCACACCCGACCCTACTTTTGGGTGTCCCGAAATAAACTCAGACAGTCACAGCATACCTCCTACACCACCATTACACAGGCTCCCCTCCTGGGTATGAATGTGATTACTACACAAAAATACTCTCGTTTAATCGTAGATAATATTTATATTTATTTAGAGAGTCACGTTATTTTTCAGCTAATGTTACTTCATGTATTCAGTTATCATCCAAATGTCTTCAGGCACAGTTCACTGGGTGAGCAGTACTTTGTGTTCTTTTTCATCACCATATTCTAATAAGCAGCCAGGACAGACATGTGCAAAATATTTTTTTCCATTTTCTCATCACTGCTAATCACAGTTAATTATTGGATTAATCCATTAAATTGGATTCTTTTCTTCACAATGTGGTTGCACAACTCTTGTGTTAGACTACTTACAATGGTCCAGTACAGTATTTTGTGGTTGATATATTAATGTGTTTCTAATGGATGGATGTCTCTAAAGGAGAGTCGCATCTACGCAGTGGCTAAATCAGGAATCAGGCTGTCCGAAACATCATGCACAGATTCGACAAGCAAAGGTAAGGCAGTGAGTGTGACAGTCACGATGACAAAGTTATGTTCTGATTTTCATGCTGTTTTTTTTAGACCCCGCTCTGCAATCCTCCTATCCTGCCTTTGTAATATACACATCCCTCATTTATAAAGATATGACCACACCAGTTTATACTACTCTGAAGGGGGTAAGTCCAACGACGTGGAACACTCTCATTTTGGGTGTTTTGCATGCACGTGTTTAGTCTCGAGTATGTCTGTAATTTGTGAACACCAAAACCAAGCCCGATGTCTCTGCAGAAAGCCACTCTGTTGAGTAACAATCCATACTTAGAAGAGTCATCTAGTTCTGAGGAGTCATCCAGTTCTGGAGAGGAGGATGGTTCCTTGTGCAGTTCCCACACGTCTTCCAGCTCCCACAAGGACAGCAACCCAGGCAGCCCACGCTCTCTCAAAAGAGGTACATGTCACTTGTGCTGGAAGGAAAGAAAATGATCAGAAGTCAAATCAGTGGGAAATACATTCATGAAATTATATTATATCTGTTATTTTGTTATTTTATTATTCTTTGTCACAGTTGGATTGGATTTAATAATCACAGTGAGATCTTTCATATTTTTTTTTTCATTTTGACCAACAATATATAGTGCAGTGCGTATTATGAATATGCCATTATGAATAGAAATGTTGCCACTATTTTAGAAGTGTCTTCTTCTGCTACCCAGTGTCGAAAGAGGATAATACAATGCAGCTAAATGACACCTGGGCAAGTCGATTCGGAATTTGATTGTATAAAAAAATGGATGCAAATGACTCCCAGGCTGCATAATGGGCACCAGTTCTCTGAGGTCTAAATTCAGTGTAAATGTGAGTGTGAATGGTTGTCTGTCCTTATGTGCCCTGCGAATGGCAGATGTACTCCACCTCTTGTTCTTCTCGTGATTACGTAGGGTTTTTATGAGTCTGCGACTTCCTCTCACAATTTCAAAACATGCATGTTTGTTTAATTTAGCACTCATGCCCATACATGTGAATGTGAGTGGGAATGGTTGTTTGTCAATAGAAATCGTGGGATTAAATATGTGATATGATAATTTTATGTTTAGTTTGTTTTTGGTCTGAAATCATGTATGTGTATATCTTGAAC
This sequence comes from Idiotropiscis lumnitzeri, assembly GCF_059441095.1. Taxonomy (NCBI): domain Eukaryota; kingdom Metazoa; phylum Chordata; class Actinopteri; order Syngnathiformes; family Syngnathidae; genus Idiotropiscis; species Idiotropiscis lumnitzeri. The sequence goes on along the minus strand of NC_142399.1, from coordinate 16,576,702 downwards.
ATAAGAGTAACCTTTAACCGCTTTTGCTTCACTTGCAGCTGTATCCATGTCTTCAATGACATCTGAGAGTGACTACGCCATCCCACCTGATGCCTATTCCACAGATACTGAGTGCTTTGAACCAGAGCAGAAACTTCCCAAAACCTGCACCTCTTCTGGTGACAACAGCAAAAGTGTATGTGCAGTAACTGTATTTCAAAGAACACCAACAAACCGTTTTTGAGAACCAAAGCCAAATATACATTTTTTATGGGTGGTGGGGGAGCATCTACAGTACTGCATTTGTGCACGTTAATTTCACTTGATTGGTTTCCTATGCAAAAGTTTAAGTGGTTACCCTTCTGGCACAGTGATGATTATGCAGTGTCATTTGATCATTCTGTTTATGGATTTGAAATGCAACTAGTAAAATGTTTTTACATTTAAAAGCCCCATACGCTTTTCTTCATATGTTTACTTAAGAGAGTGATTAGGGACGCAGACAGTATATCTTTAATCTCTGATAATTTACTTTTTATGAATGCATGACTTTTTATTATATATTAAATATGATTTTGCGGACAATTTCAGCTTTATATGTAATTGAAAAAAGTATGTACATATTTGATCAGCATTTTTATAAAGGCAAAATATGGCATATTTTGTTGATGAACCTTTTCATCTGCCAAATAAATATATATAAACTGAAGGATGTATAGTTTATGTTTTTTATTTTTTTGTATCAAGCGGAAAAAATCTCCTTGGACGTTTTGTACAAACTTAGCTACTAAAGGTTAGTGTCATTCTCATTCTGAATTGTGCATGTTTTAGGAGTCAATGGAGAAATCTGGCTACTTGCTGAAAATGGTGAAGACATGGAAGAAAACCTGGAAGAGACGCTGGTTTGTCTTGAAAGATGGAGAGCTTCTTTATTATAAATCCCCAGTGAGTTTATTGCAACACATCTACATATCAGATCCATTTCTGCTCATAGTAGTAATAGTAATAACTGCATTTGAAGAACTTTCGGGATTACACCTGTCTGTTTGGATCACTGATGTGGGTCTTGGAGAGTTTTCATTAGTTTCCCAGGTAAGGCTAATTAAAGGTAAAGTTAAAAAAATTGTTGGATTCCAAGAACCGAAAAAGACTTACTGAGGAAGGTTTCTGGGGTAAATGCATCATATTTCGAGAGTCAAAACCACACAGATGAGCAGGAATCAGGTATTTGATACTAACATTGTGTAGGCTCCGGAGGAATTAATGAAGACAACTTTTCCATCTTTAACTCATCGATGAATGTTGTGCTTCATTAGATGGTTCAGATTGAAGAGGTTTTGGATGATTAGTGGATGGCTATCATGCCCCAACAAGGCTGTGACGTACGCAAGGAGATTGCTTTAAATGTGGAGTGAGATGGTAGGACCCTTTCGGAAGTTAGAATGCAGTTTGTATACAAATATTTGCTGCCATAGTAAAAAAAAACAACTGAGCATTTGAGCTCCAGTGGCGCAATCGGTTAGCGCGCGGTACTTATATGACAGTACAATGTAGAGCAATGCCGAGGTTGTGAGTTCGAGCCTCACCTGGAGCAGTATTTTTGATGGCGAAACAGTCATCAATGCTGGACAACCCAGCTCAAGCCCTTCAGGACACTCTTACAGCACTCCACAGCTCCTTCAGTGATAGACTGTTAGACCTTCGCTTGTACAAAGGGAGAAAATGTGATCGCGCGACCACACTCATTCCCGGCCTCAACCTTAATGAGAATCTGTGGAGTGTCCTTTTAAGGAAGTTCATTGGGGGTGAATATATATATATATGTGTGTGTGTGTGTGTGAGTCATGCATTCAGTGTTAAATTTCCTCTTAAAGATGGGGAGAGATTTTGTAGTTTTCATGTGAAGATCAAGCTGGTTCCAGATCAGTGCACCAGAACACATTTTCTTTCTTCCCCGTGATGACATCTTTATTCCTGGTGGTATGTCTATGCAGAGAGCAGCTAACTGGAATAAACTCGCTGAGGTCAAGGTTCAAATTATTAATGACTTGATACTATAAATTTTCATTACAGTAAATACTGAGCAAAGGGAGTCTCAATATTCCATGAAGATGGAAAAGTGGCAGAGAGAATATATTATTGTCCGACCAGGGAGGAGTGCGAACCACTTTCTTTTGTAGAGCTCGGAGTTATTTTATGAAGCTTCTGCCCAAGGATAGCTGCGAAAGGCAGGTCCAGAATTTCTAGTTACTGTTGCCACTACTATATAAATATATTTCCACGAGCTGTAACAAATTGTTCTCCTATTTGAATGTACATAGCTCTATTAAAGGCTGCTGTGAGCTCTTACATAAAGTCATATTTTGGCAGAGTGATGTGATCAGGAAACCTCAAGGTCAGATTGAGGTCAATGCCACCAGCAACCTCGCACGAGGAGAAGGAAAACAAGTGCTCCAGGTATTCACTCACACATTAACAATGAACATGGGAATTCAAATTTCTCGTTCCGTTGCTCAAAAAACATGCAATCTTTAGCACCTTTCCACCACTTTTTTTGTAGATAATAACGGGTAAGCGGGTGTACTACCTGAAAGCAGACTCCCCTAATCTGCTAGAGGAATGGCTCATGGTGCTGCAGAGTGTGCTAAGAGTCAAAGCTGCAAGTCCGCTCTACACTCAGCCGGATATTCGGCCCGGCATGAAGGGACAGCTTATCAAGGTTATGTCATTACAGGGCAACTTTTCCACATTTGCCCTCCATTTGCTTCATTATGAAAATCGCACTATCCTCATTTACCGATGTTCATTGAAGTCACAGCACATTTCTATAATCATAAAATTAATTTTGTCACTGACAGGTGAAGCATGGCTACTCTAAGCGGGTTTGGTGTGCTCTGATTGGCAAAACTCTGTACTACTTTCGGAGCCAAGACGACAAGGTACAGTGAACAAAATTAATTGCCCTTTATTTGCCTCTTCAGATTAAAATGGATGTTGTTGCATAGTTTATTCAGAAAATGTAATGTTTCTTTTTTTAAAAAACTGCATTGTTAATAATCTACCACTCGACAATGACAGGATAACTCAAACTATTCAAATTTGACCATGTAATGATGATAATGATCAGAAAAACTAATGAATATGAATAATCAAAAAACACAGACCAAAAAAGCACAGTGTTTTTTATTTCTTTAGGGGGTGTTTCCACAAATCTGTCTATACCGCTGTCTAATTATCTTAAAAGCAGATTTTAGCAGCAAAAGCTAGTGGAGTGACTGAATGAAAAATACAAATGAGCATTTATTGATTGGACTATTTCCTTTTTCTTGTTGTTCTCAGTTTCCACTTGGGCAGATAAAGCTTTGGGACGCCCAGGTGGAGGAGGTGGACAAGTCTCGGGACTCAGACGATGGCTTGAAAGCATGTGGTGGTGGATTACAGGTGGCGTCCTACACCATTGCCATCCATCCACAGGATCAAGAGCCGACTTACCTGCTCATCGAATCTCGCCATGAGAAGGTCCGTCACTTGATTCCACACTACACTTACAAGAGAAAAAGCTCTACACAGTCATATGTTTGGAGTTCTAATAGCTTACAAAAGTCATGCTCGTGTTTAGGATTCGTGGCTTTACCACCTGTGTGTCGCAGCAGGAAACATGATGGGAATAGTCGGAACTGAGTTTGAAAAACTGGTGGGGAAACTCTTTCAAGTGGATGGCGATCCAAGTAAGCGTGTGTAAAACCTTGTTCAGACGGCCAGACCCAGATCAGTTTTTTTTTGGAGGGGGGGGGTCATCATCTCCATAATGTATCTATCTGTTCTGGTTTTATGGAGTCTGAACTACAACCATCACATGAAATGCAAGTTGAGAATATGTACCGATAGCTGTTGTTACCATGGCAACCTATGCAAACAGGTCAATTCAGTGCTGTTGTATGGAAAAAGCTAGTCCGATTACTTGCAAATTACATAGAGGAGCTTTTATTTGATCGCCCCCCCCAAAAAAACTGTTTTTGCTTGCAGTCCGAACTAGAGTCATGTGTTTTCTGACTCCATTTGTGTGTGTGTGTGTAGAATTAATGATTTTCCAAGTACTCTATTTGAATGAGTGTAGTTTTCTAATATCTTGCAGCATTCATAATGTTTTATTTGTTTTCTTTAAACGTTATAACTGTTTTACTTACAGACTCTCAGATTTGGAGAAATCCAACATTATGTTTCAGTAAGGAGGCTTTATTGTCCCCCCTCACCACGCTACCTTCACAGGCCCTGCAAACAGAAGCGGTCAAACTCTTTAAGGTTTGGAAGTATGCATGTTCTTGCGTTGCTAAATTATGTTGCTTTTACAGAATCTCTGTGCTTTGGTGCCTTGCTCAAAGGCACCAAAGCTTACTCGCACTGGTGGAACAATTAATTACTTTTGGCTTTTTTTTCATTCTGACCACGGCACGTTTTTAAAAAAAAAAGTTCAATGATCTGAGCATTACTGATTTTGATTATGTCAATCTCGTCAGCACATAAAAGCTAAAATCTGATTGGACAAAAACAAATAAATAAATAAACAATCTAACATCCATATACACTCCTGGAAGAATTGCGGGAAAAAACCTACGATCAAATCAAGAGAATAGTTTCTGATAGGCCCTGGCCTCTCACCACAGGTTCTGAGACCCTCCTGTGTTTTCCGGAATACGTTAATTAATCACCCAATCAATTAATCACTTTATTAAATAAAGAACTTAATCCTTGCTTTTGTGCTCTTTGTCATACATATACTAAGTGCCTCTCATTTTTCTTCTCAGACATGTCAGCTGTTCATCAACGTGGCCATTGATGCCCCTGCCATCGACTATCACGTCTCCCTGGCTCAGAGCGCCCTACAGGTGTGCCTGACCCATCCTGAGCTTCAAAACGAGTTCTTCTGCCAGCTCATCAAGCAGGCCAGAAGGAGGCAGCCGCAAGGCCACCCGGGCCCCCTGCAGGTGTGCATGCTCACCACATGGTGGCAACAGTAGCTTAATCATGAAGCGACTCTTGGGCTAGCTCGATTCACGTGATCATGATGCTGCCAAGTCACCACAAGGGGGCACTGTTGGCATCCATCTCTTTCTATACTGCTTATCCTCAATCGAGTGGCAGGTCTACAGGAGCTTCTCCCAACTGACATTGTGTCACCAGGAAGTTGCAGGGTGCATAGAGGCAAACAACCATTCTCACTTTACATCCATAACAATACAGTATAAAGTCTTCAACTGACCAAATTGGCTCCTTCTATTATTGTCATGACATCAAAGCACCTTCACCGCATTTGACTTTTGTTTTTAACACACGACAGTTATAAACACAAAATCAGTGGCTAACACTGCAGGTGGGGGCTTTTTTTAACACTCTTGGAGCAGTTCAGAGTATCGGTGTCTGCTTAAAGAACATCACAACCACGTGTGCTGGTGATGTTGTGGCCACCCACGCTCTTCTGCTGGCCAAAATTGAAGTAGGAACCCAGACACCCTTGCAGTAACCTATCGCACTAAAAGCTTGCTCCAGGTGAGGCTCGAACTCACAACCTTGGCATTGCTTGATAGTATACTGTCATATAAGTACCATACGCTAACCGCTTGCGCCACTGGAGCTTGCTGCATATCTCCAATAATAAATTAATCATTGCAATAGAATACTGCGCCTGAGTTCGTCCACTATGTGGTGTGTCAGCTCTTGTGGTTTGATTCCAGGTGTAGACTGCCCCCTATTCAAAGCAAAAGCTTCAGAAAAGGTTTTATCCCCACCGGCACTGCTAGTGCACATGAAGTGGGGTCGCAAGGTCATAAAGGCGGAAGCCGGTTAGCAATTGTCAAAATACAATTGAACTTTTTTCATAGATGCTAAGTGTTCTCATGTGTAATTATTGCTGGTCTTCACTCTGCCTCTAATTACCAACAATGCATTCGGGGTCCCTTCTCCTTGCCCCTATGTCCATTTTGTGTTGCTTTTGCTATCTTGCCTATTGCCCACCTGCGAAAAATTGGGTGGGGGCATAGAAAGAGCTAGTCTGCTGAGTTTTGGGGAGTCAATTGTTTCTTGCCTCATACCAAGCTACATCACATCAAATGAGGCTGAGCTTGTGTTCCTCGTTACCTGTGGTGCTGTCTTGATGCAATTATTTTTCATAATGCCATTTGTCTCTCTTCAGGGTTGGCAGTTTTTAGCCTTGTGTGTTGGACTGTTTCTGCCTCAGCATCCTTTCCTCTGGTTGCTCCAAGTTCATCTCAAACGACATGGGGATTCCAGGTATGATTGAGCTGATTCAACCGGACATGGAATGGCAGTATAGTACTTGCAACTTCACCTCATATTTGCCTTCTAAATTCTTACATAGCCTTTCCTGATTTCGTCTCAATACACATTTTCCCAGTACAATTCGGCATTACTGTAGACGTGGCTTAATGGTAGGTTTGTGCAAGAATAAAAAAGATCCCATTGATGAATTTACTGTCATTGTGGGTGCTTTTTGGAAGAGTCATCAAATATCACACAATACTGTAATACAATATTGTACTACTGACCATGCACATCATTCTTGTTTGCACCACTTTGTAGCTGTTTTGGGTTCAAATATTTGTTTAAATTTCATCTTGTTCCAGTGTGAGTAGACTACATACAAATAACATTAAAATTAAATACTTGTCATGCTGGTTTATCTGAATATATTTTAATATCATTTGTTTGCAGATTTTGTTCCAGTACTAAACAGATTATAATTTGATCCCACTTCTTGCAATTGAGTGTTCACTAAATTAGGACTTGAATTTTTATCATCAGCATATTTTACATTTTCAAATCATATAACTTGATCATATAAATTGTATAATAGTATATCTTGATTAGAGCCTGACCGGATTTTTTTGGGATGATTGATTAAATAAAAAACATTTTGGTTCCCTTAACACTTATAAAAACAAAGATATGAATATCAGACGGAACATTTGACTGTTTTAACTTGTTTTTTATTTAATGTCATTATCTTTGTCTTGTGTTGGAATCTATTCATGCGTTAAAAGAAGGAAAAAATTACCAAAAAATGGGCTGATTTTAAAAGCGCCAATATCAACCAAATAAATTGTCCAGCCGATTAATCGGTCGGGCACTGATCTTAATGTTGGGTGTTTGTAATTAGTTAAATAGTTTTGGAAATGCTAGCATCGAAATTAGATCTAATTCAAGAGCTGTAAAAAATAATCTACCATTCTGGCAACAAAGACAGAAATGAACATTTTTGACTGAAACTGTCAATTGGCTAATATTTCAACAATATGATAAAAATGCTCACGTTTTACTCTTATTTGTGATACCATTCCATTATGCTAGTGTTTGTAAACACACTGTATGCCCATTAAATTACCAATGCCTCTAATTCTGTCCCCAGGACTGAAGTGGGTAAATATGCCATCTACTGCCAACGTTCAATGGAGCGCACCCAGCAGAAGGGTGAGAGGCAGGCCAGACCATCCCGCATGGAGATCCTTTCCATCCTGCTAAGGAATCCCTACCACCACTCCCTGCCCTTCAGTGTGCCTGTGCACTTCCCCAATAACACCTACCAGGTAACAATAATGATGACAAAATACGATGAGGACGACAGAGTGACGAGAACAAAATATTTGAAATGCAACAATGGTGTCATGCAAGTATGAAGTGAGAGGCTGCAGAGTAAAGATTGCAGTTAGTTCATGCATGCACTTTCGATGTTCCCTCAAGTTAGATGTAGTTGACACATATCAAACAGTCTGTTTATATAGTCACTGCACAGTACTGCCTCCTCTGTTTGGATTTAAAGTACTTTTTGGCAGGTCAGTAGTTGGTATTGGTGTTCACTTTGAAATAATGTACATTCCAAAATGAGCAATGTACTCATATTGATGCTGTTGACTGCTTGATATGTATTATTGTTAGCCACCATTATTTGTTCAAATTAGCTGGTTGACAGGATATATTGACCGGCATTAATGGATCACGCAAGATTTTGGTGACTCGAAGACTTAATGAACATATAGGTTTTTGTGTGTTGGCCTTAGCAACAGTTTGGGACATTCATCGTGCGCATTTTGAGGATAAAATTCACCAATGTGAGTTTTAATTCAACACAAGTCGATATTTACACCAGTCCATGTCAATTCAGTGTTGTTAATATGGAGGTGGCAATGCATTTTGTCAACTAGATTTTGGGGAGATGGTCGTTGTCACTGTTAAGAGTCACAACACCATTTTTCCACTCTCATTCTGGCATAACACACTTATATGCATGCCTTCATGAGGAAGAATTTTATGTGTGTGTGTGTTGCAATGCATGCGACATCAGAGGATTTAAGTTTGCGGATTTTTTTTTTTAATCACCGGACTTAATGCTATAAATGTAATTTTGCTCCAAGTAATGGCCTATTCACAGGTGGTAAGCTTTGATGCGTCGACCACAGTGGATGAGTTCCAGTGTCGTCTCAACCAGGACACGGGCATGAGGAAAACAGGGCTGTCGGGTTTCAGTCTGTACACTGATGACCCAACTGGACGAGAGCTGGAACACTGCTTGCATCAAGGGAGCATCAAGGTGATTTTCCAATCATCAAAGTTTCTGTTTGTTTAGTGGATATTTTGCATTAGAAATTGTGTCTGATGTGTGTGGAAGTTGCGTGTTCTTCCTTTGCATTTCTTAACTTCTACATGTCGTTGTCAGATTTGTGATATAATATCCAAATGGGAGCAAGCATCCAAAGAGCAGCACACTGGCAAGTCAGAAAACACCAGAACAGTCCGACTCACTTACAAGAACAGGTATGCCAAAAAAAATAAAGGCATTATTTTGAAAGTATTATTTTATTGTCACATTAGTGTTTAATACACAGTACAGAAGGTAGAGTGGTATATACTTGAGCTTAACAATCTGTATTATAGGTCAATTTAAAAGTTTGGGGAACGTCATAGCAACACTCACAACTAATAATATTATCTAATCAATCGCAGTGTCCTGGAACATCTCGGTAGTCCTACTCTTGAATGCTTAATGCTTCTGCATTTTAGACAATTTTATGCTTCCAATTTCATAGAGTCCAATTAAGGCATGGTTGGATGAGTTTGGGGATGAAAAACCTTGAGGATGAACTACACCATCAATCCATTCATCAAAAAAAAAAAAAGCCTTTTTAGTGACACCTGAGCTCACAAATGCTCTTTTGGATGAATTAACAGAAATTATGCTCAGGCTTATTCATAAATTCTTGTGGAGATTATTTTTACGAGAGTGGAAGCTGCAGAGAGAAGACTAAATCTTTAATTCCTTCCACTTTTACTCCCTGCAGGTTTAGTGTCTCGGTGGCCCAATGTTTTCACCTGTGTAATGTAGCGCCACAATTGCATTAGACCATTCAAATCTAAAAAGATTTATACAAATACAACCATCTTCACCCTTCCAGGCTTTACTTTTCCAGCCAGGCGAGGGGGGAGTCAGAGAGGGAAAGGTTGTTGTTGTCCTACCAAATCAACGAGGCCATTGTAGCAGGACACTTTCCTGTCAACAAGGAACTGGCTCTGGAAATGGCCGCCTTACTGGCCCAGGTCTGAACGTTCTTAAGTGTTTCTTACCTCTCTATTCCTTGTTTTGCCCTTTCAAAATGTTTCTTGAATTTTCATTGCCTGTTTTCATTTACCCATTAGGTTGAGTTTGGAGATTTTGAACGGCCCTTCTCGAGTCCCGGACCAGTTCAAACTAAGTCCAACCAAACCTTGAAACAGGTCCTGGACAGGTTCTACCCCAAACACTACCGTCGGACCACATCCGAGGAACAACTTAGGTAGCAAAATACACTTACGGAAGAAGAATTTTTAACTGCAAAAGAAATAAAACCAAAGTAACAATGAATGAACCCTCGTATCCGCTTTTTCATAGTGAACCCTGTTTGAGGCATGGGCCCTTGAATTGTTTATTTATTTATTTATTTTTTGTATCCTGTTATGATAGTCCACCAATTTTGTTTGGATCTGTGAAACTGGCATCGCATCTTCTTTTATTTTATTTTATTTTATTTTTCAAAACTTTCTAAAATACTGGGTAATTTTTGGGAGGGTCACATTCGCCCCGCCTATTTTAGTTACACCTTTATCATGATGCAGTTTTTGGACATGCTAAGTTTGCCAAAAAGGTGACTCATTTGTTGGAAGATTAGTTCTAAACACAGTGCATGATTCCAAAAGTTGTGACACAGCCTCCTGATGCTCCACACCACATTTTACATTTTGGATGTCTTCAAGACATTATTGATGATATACATTTTTTATTCTATTTATTTTTTTTTGCTTTCAGGCAATTGCTCCAGCGTCTCTCTGCTCGCTGGTCCTCCCTCAGGGGTCGAAGTTCATCAGAGTGTGTCAGGATTTACCTGACTGTTGCCAAGAAGTGGCCTTTCTTTGGTGCCAAACTATTTGAAGCTGAGGTGAGTGTTTTTCATAGTGCTCAAAATTATTTTTATATGATGAGGTAAGATTCAGCACACATGTGAAACAACCAATTTGTGCAGAAGCACAAACGCCACAAGTGGTTATGTTAATGCTGACATAAACAATAATACATAGTTAACGGACATACAAATAACATGATTTAGACGAGTGCTCCCCAACCTGGGGCCACTTTGGGTCGCACGGATGAAAGAAAAAAAAACTTGCCCTTCTTATAGTTTGTTTTTTATTTGAGGCTAAAGAATATTATTATTTAGAAGTCTTGTCTCCGTTATATCTATCTCAGATGGACTAGTGGTACATGGGATCATCTTTGACCCGTGATCCTTACGGATTAAGCACTAGGGTTTGAGACTGGCGCGATCCCCTGAATGGCTGGTGAAAAAAAAAAAAAATATACGCGATCACATTCAGGCAACATGATTAGTCCGCAATCACTATAGTGAGTCCTCAAATCGAGACAGACATGTCAACAAACCTACAAACAACTCAACGAACATGTCGCCTCCGCAATGGCTAACTTCAAAATAAAGCTTAACAAATAATATATTGAGTCACTGATTCCAATGCAATAGCCATAGTGTGCTTTGACTTTGAATTTGGCCCTCGTGGTGGCGTTAATGGCTTCCTCGACTTCCGTTTTTGACCTTTCGACCCTTTGCTTACTTTAATTTTAATTACATTGGTGAGTGCTGGAGCCTATCCCGGCTGACTACAGGCAAAAGGCACACTACACCCTGAACTGGTCGCCAGCCAGTTGCAGGGCACACACAGACACCGTCAGTGAGTGGGAACCAATCCCACGCTGCCTGCATACAAGTGTACCACGGCACCATCATTGGCTGGGCCTGATTTTGCTCTGAGGATATTCAATTCCATGCTGTTGTTTCTCTTACACTGCTCTGATGTATATCTGAATTGAGTCGCTTGAAAGCAGAAAATCGGAATTGTGTCACTTCAACTACACAGAGCAAGTCTCGTCTTAAATTTAGAAGAGGTGCTTGTTCTGACAAAATGTAAACAAATCTGGACGGGAAGAAACTTTGGTTGACAGTTTGGACTGGTCAAGAAATAAAAAGGCAATTTGTCTTGATATGTCATCAACTTGTAACAGTGGTTGTGAAATGTCACCTTATTTACAGACAAAAGGACATTTTTTGTGAGACTTTAAATAATTTCACATCTGTCTGCATTCATTTAAAGCTATACTTGCAATTAATATGAAACGTAAACTGCAATCTTGTAGTGGAGAAAGATTAATAATACGAATGAATGACAACTGCATTTCATTATAACTGCTCCGTACATGTATAGGCTACCAGATTTTTTTGGGGTGTATTCAAATGTATTTTCCACTGCAAAAGATTAAAAGATAACGGTGTACAGTGAGATAAATGAATTTCTGATTTGAATTTGTGTTTTCAGTCCATCCCTCCCTCTCCGGACCAAGCAACACGTGTTTGGCTGGCGGTCCACGAAGATGGTATTAGCGTTCTCGAGCACAACTCTATAGTGAGTTTCTCTCTGGTCACCCACCTGTATATTTTACTCAGTACTGACACTACTTTACTATCGTGTTAATCAAAGTAAAAGTACACAAAAAGCTAACACTTATTTTAAGTTCTTTTATTACAGAACAGGAGACGATGATTGGCACCAAGAATAATTAACTTAAGATAAGATGTCTTTTATTAGTCCCACAATGGGGAAATCTGCAAGTTGTTGTCAAGTCTTAATTGTTTTTGTCTTTGTTAGTGCTAGTTAGCGTCATTTGGCTAGAACAACGTTCATCAAGAGCATCATAGCCGCAATCATGATTCATTAAATAGATGCTTATTTCTGCTTTTTCAGAAACCACTGCTGTCTCACCCCTACAAAAATGTCATGACATTTGGGGGCTGCAAGCAAGATTTTATGCTTGTGGTGGCACAGAACAACAGTACCGGCGCGACCAAAGATAAACCCTCAGAGAACTATACATTTGCTATGGACGTGTCAAAGGTTCGTGGAGAAATGTGCATTATTCTCTGCTTTAGTGGGAGGAGGGTTCCTAAAAATACTAGAAAAGTCTTAAAATCCACTGAATACATGAATCTAAAAACAAGGCCTTAATTAACATTAGCACTGCACTTAAATGTTGGTAACGTGTGTGCGTGTGTATGTGTGTGTGTATCTAGGACATTTCTCTTTAAAATAACGCTATCGGGCTTATTCGTTTCCATCCATTTTTCTATTGGACGGATATATTGACTGGTGTGTTTCATCAACAGATCAGAGAGATCACTCTCCTCATCTCCAGCTACATCAACAGCGCGCATCAGCAGAAGGCTGCGGCGCATCACCTCTCCGCCCCTGCTCTCATGGTGGCCCAGCCAATCAGCCTAAAGAGCAAGGAGCTGAGGAGCAAGTCTCCACCAGTGCTGGGTCGTCCCAGTAAGGCCCCCACGTTGTTATGACAACACAGTCCTGCTGTGGGTTTATAAGAAAGGTTCAAGTCTCTATCGAGGCCCTCTGCAGGGAGCACACAAGCTTTTCGCACGTTTGGGAGTTGACGTACCACTTGAAAGGGATTCCGCTGGCTTTTATAGGTTCAAAGGTGCAAACCAATCTGAAGCATTTTCCTTATGAGTGTTGCCGTTGAGTGTCCTGGTGGAAGAGTCAACACGGTTTACTGATTGACTAAGCTAATGTTCTCAATATCATTCATCTCTGCTGTCCGGTGCATTTTTATGTCCAAACACTGTGGTCTGGAGGAGAGGGGGACTTTTTAAACAACTAAAATGGCATAAAGTGTACTTATTTGCATCATTTTTGTCGAGCACAGTGCCCAGAGACTGACGTACTTTTCTGTCATGTAGGTTATGCGATGTAAGAAATAATGAAAGATTATGAAAGTATAAATGGATGACAAGTATCAAGAAATGAAAATTGCTGGGAGAATAATATGAGCGACATCTGCAGAAGCTAATCGTACTGGGGGAGGACAAAATTGTTTCTATAAAATCATATCACTGTTTGGTTGACACTACTTGAGTCATTAATTTAATAACACAACACAATGTTTAAAGTATACTATTGCTGCGATCTTCACTGCACTCTACCGAGATATTTCTAATATTCTCCCTCCCGCCTAAAACTTGTATCATCGATTGTGCAGGTGTACCTAATATTCTGTCTGAGGAACAGAACAGTAAGGGAAATGAATCTGTACATATGATGACCTGGTCAAGCAGACGAATTGTAAAAGAGTAACAAACCAGCCGGCAATGTGCCCTATAGTTACTGAATAACCAATACAGAAAGGAAACTGACACCGATACAAACTTCTTAAAGCTGCAGAATGATGTTCCGTGGGGCTTTACCGCACACATCATGTTAATATAAAAACTGGAAATGAAAGTCATTTAATGTAATGGTACTTTAATAAGATGTTTCCATCGATGCTCTTTTTTCAGAATGCATTTTATTTCAATCATTTTTGAAACACGCATACATGAAAAAAATGACAAATAAAACTGCAGATGTATAAAATTCCAACCTTGTGCTCGATCATTATCTCCATGCCTGCAGGGATGTTTTATTTTCAATGCCAAATCTAGGCATTTATTTGATATCCATTGTCCATGTGCTTGTACGGTCTTTGTGCTCACTAGTAGAGCAATGTTGTTATATAAGTAGGATAGCTTCACGCTATTAGTTAGGCAACACTGTGTACTAGTTAACATCTGGATGCAACTCGCACTTTCAGTGAGACACTTGATGTCAACTAGTGGAATTATGTAATGGCACCGATGGAAGACCAATTGTCAAGTATAATCTTGCCTCACTGGACTCGTGCTTCCCAACTAAAATGCCGAAGTTGGCCTCAGAGTGAAGACAAAGAGTGCACTGGTACATGAACCTTAAAACTGGGTGTCAGAATATTGAATGATTGCTCAAACCCTTGTCATGGTTCAGAGACACCGCCCACTCCGAATCTCACAATGCTCCTCCCCACAAAATGACGTCTGCTGCCAAATTGGAGTGACGTGTTGATACCTTCAACCGCCACCTGACTACAAGTGCCACTCCCTCATTCCAGCACTCTTTCACACAAGGCAGGGGGAGGACATATGATACCCGACCTGTCTGAACTCGTTTGAGACGTGCTTTTGTTCTAGGTTGCCATGGTGATCAAAAGAGGGAGGGCAAAGGGGGAAGTCAAAAATTGGGTGAGGCAAGTGCAAACAATGATAGTACTGCCCCGTGTGCTTATTGTGTGACTATTGTATATGGAAATACATAAGAATAAATATGCACAATAACCTCTGTTACTCCCATATCAATCAAAACACAATCCGCAATCATAATTGCTAAGCTACATGGTAGCCTGAGGTGGCCAAGGCACCATTCATGGTACAATGTACCATTTTAGGTACAAACCTAAATTAAAAAAAAAGTGCTTGGAATTGTAAAGGTGTAATGTCATTGTGCTTTTCAAACACGATTTGAAGAAAGGAGAAATTGATCGCAGGATGCAAATTGGTGTTGGCCATCTGTGAATTGGTCATTTTGATTAGCTTGCAAATCTGCATTGGATGAAAGTAGACTATTAGATGTCACACAAAAGCAAAGCAACTGCAAAGAAAATGGTTTCCTCAAATAAATTAAGATCGACATAAGGTTGCTTTTTACTAGGATTTCCTGTTTGATTATGAATGAGATGGCCATTGCATTAGATGTGAGTGAATTTTATTTCATGAAACCTTGACAGTAGATGGCATAAAAAAAATTTGCAATTCCAAAAACATTATCTTTGCAGTCATTTTTTTCTCTTTAGTGTATTGTGATTAAAATTAGCTTTTGGGTACATAGTCACCGGTCTCAGTGTATTTTAAAAACCCTTCTGTTATTATTCATCCATTTTCACTCTCCTCTGTTTTTATTTGGGTCAGGAGCGAGCTGTAACCCTCCTAGTTGACCAAAGGTCAGAGGAGAGAAAACCCTGGACTGGTCATCAGCCAGTCGGGCGCAAAGCATCAAAACCATTCACACACTTGTACTTGAGTCTGTGCTGCATATTATTTTTATCATGATGTCAAACATCTGTCCGCATCTGCCAATGACTTGACAGAAATTACACAGACATGATGCTCATAAACAAGTATGAAAACAAGTTGCGACAGGCATCCCAAATAACGGACAGGTTCACAGCCATTTTCGTTTATGGATTGTCTATTTCCTTTGCCACTTCCGCCATTTTGTCTTTTCCGTGAGAAGTCCTTTTAAACAAGAGTTGTTCTTGTGTCACTCGTTGCATGAATACAGTGTTTGTTTCTACAAGCAAAGCAAAACCTGACTGTCAGGTTGAGCGCAATTCTGAAGGGCTTAAGAGAGACAAACAAGTGCACAGTACAAACCTCCCTACCCCAAGCGTTGTCACCCAGCAGGCTGCTCTCATATTCAACACTCTCACACTCTGAGCTAACAATAAATAGTAAGCATGCCAGCTGAGTACCAATCGTGTAGGATTTGGCCAGAACAATGCTACCTTTTTTAGGATGGAGAATTGGTGACCAACCACCATTAAGCGGCAACTTAATCAAAATTAAATACATGACAAGCAGTACCCTTGTCATCTCTAAGGTTTACACAGGCACATCTTAAAACCCTGTTTTTGTTTTTAAACACGAAAATAACACACAACACATTTGATATAGTGCACACTCCTGTTCATGCAAACAAATACTTACAAATCAATTATTTATGCAAGGAATAAACAGCCACTGAAACAGCTACACATGGCCAAAACAGCTTGCAATCCATTCATGGACACTGCAAAAGTTTTTTTTTTCATTTAACGGAAATACATTTGACAGCAACTGTTTATATTATATAGAATGGCAGTTCAAGTGGCTTATTGCCTTATGAATCATTCCAGTGTCAACCTAACATACCTTTAAGCAAACTAATAAAGCGTCAACAACAGTCTTTAAAATATTTTATTAAAAATAATCCAACAAAAACACACACGCTTGTAAGAAAACTGTACACTCTAACATGGAATTTCAATTGTTTAACAGCGTCCAAAATTCAAATGCCACATTTACTAGGGCAAATTTATTTAAGCATGGCATAGAGGTGGGGGAGTGATAAAAACTTTACACAACTTATAAATAGAAGGCAGTATGAATTGTGCCAACAACGAGCATGTTGATTGTTCCTTGCAGAAGGCTGTATGGCACACTGCAATTATGGGCATCCAACAATGATTCTGGCCTCCTGCAGCGAGTTAGTATTTACATGGGCTCCATCTCTCTTTGCTAAATTAAAATGAAAACAAACATTCAACATTAAATTGTGAAACATTTTGAAGAATTAAAGTCTCTGAAACACTGTATTCTTCTTACCTGAGCCTTGTTGTACTTCTGACTCTGGCGCCTTCTGAAGAAGAACTACAAAAAGGAAAAAAAATAAAAACTGTCAATGACTAATATTTAAGATAATTTATGAAGATTTGGATTTGCGTCAACCGACCAGGAGTAGGAGGCCGGCCACCACAGCCAGCACGACTACCACGATGACAGCAATGATTCCACCGGTAAGATGCTTCATGGTGAATGTTGGCGCCTCCTCATCCACATAGTAAACCAAGATGTTCTCCATCTCCATTTTCTGCGTGCCCACAAGGGGCTCAAATTTGTCCTGGTTCCTGAAGAGGGGCAGCACTTTCACCTGTGAGAAGAAGAGGAGACTGTCAGCATGTGAACTACAAAAACTAAAATAAAAGTTGAAAATGGTGAGCAGTTGCATAGCAGTACATCTTTCTCCATGTAGTAGGCCATGTTGGTCAGATCGCTCTTGCGCTCTCCCTTTGGCTTCTTTACATCCACCACAATCATGCGGGCATCAGGGTCATACTGCACAGAGGTAACATTCATAAGTATTACAACATCAGGGGCGGAAATGCATGTTAAAGTAAAATACCCACTCAGGAGTCCACTTACCTCAATCTCTTTCACCATGTCCTTGTTGAAGTTGTCATAGCGCTTGTGGATAGCATCAGCAATCGCCCTGTTAGGGGAAAGACTTCTTTACTGCAAATATTTTCAGATACAATGCCCAAAATCTCTTAGCTTTCCAAAATGTCACAATATTGCTTGTACTTACACTTTCAATTTATTAGCATCCACAGGACCTGTCACTGGCTTGTGCTTCAGCTGAAGACGGACCCAGCTAGAAGACAAAACATTTTAGAAATGTGTAAAGAAATCACAGGCTGCCGTTGTGCTACCGAACACAAAATGAGGACCAAAGAACTTACTACGTCTCCACCAGCTTCTCACACTTCAGGTTCTTGTCTCCCTTGTCTGTTCGTCGAACTCCGGCACTGTTGACGCACCAGCACTCCTCTGTGTTGTTGCATTGCTTGGCCTTAAATTTGCCATCATTCTCACACTCTGGGTCATAGATGCCGTCATTGTCCACAAAAGCCGTCTCGTCGGGCTTTCCTCCTATGGTACGAGTGTCTAAGCCTTTTTTTGCTCTGTACATCTCAGCCTTCATCAAGAAGCACTTGGGGATCACTGGAGATGCATTGGGGGGGAGCATGTGTCAAGTAGGCCACTCATTGGTGGAGGCAAACCAGGTTCTTAAAGTAAAAGTTGAATTATTACTTACATGCAGAGCAGTCAAGCGTTTGTTTCATCTGATCACCAACCATGACGTAACACTTGCAAGGATTTCCATCACAGGTGGCCCACTTCATAGTGTTACATGAACCTGGGGAGCAAAACACCAGAATTACAATTGACAGAAAAAAATGAATAATGTGAGACATAACGACTTTTAAAAGAGAGAGCTCAGATTTATATATTCAAATTAAATACTTCATGATTTGATATTGAGATTATTAAAATAGCAAATGTGATAGATGCAGAACAGTCTATACTGCATTTTAGATAAAGCTGGCCAAATAAAACCAACCGCGAATCAAGTCTTGGGCGTTGGTTTCTCCAAACAGAGAAGTCCGGAGGGAGCAGGCCTAATTCCCCACCCCCACTCAGCAACCAAACTGAACGCGCTTGACATCCGCATTACGTTTTAAAAATCTAACTTTTGCCAGCATGTATGAAACGCGTAATACACTTTCAAACGAGCAAATTTTGTCTAACATGAGTAATGATGATTAAAACAGTAACAGGTGGGTGAGGTATTTAAAACGCGATATAAACAACCTTAAATTCATTTTAACGTCGACTATTAGTGTTTTTTTTAAATAGTTGCGCTACTTGAAGCTATTTTGGTTAGAACGTTGTCAAAGCGACGATTTTGTTAAACGTTGAAAGCGAAGTAAAGGTTGAATAAATGACTTACAGTCCTGGGCCGAGGCTCCAACCGCGAGGGCGGCGAGAACAAGAACAATCCACATCTTCATGGTCGAATTAATGGCGGAAAATAAGTTTGTTGAAAGTCCTCCTTCGTTTTCTCCGTCCGTCGTCCACAGAGGTCAAAAACGGAGTTGAAACACAAAGCTTCCTGTCCTGTTCTGTTCTGTTCAGTTCTACCCACAGGTGTGTCCTCGTCAAACCTGTTTGGACACACGCACAAAGTAAGGTAAAGGCTGACTCAAAGCAACAGGCGTGTCTCAAGGTAACTTTGAATCGAGTCGACTCAATCAGTTTGGACAGTCAACAGAAAGATAAGCAGGTATGAAGAGAATTTATAACGCGGGAGTCTCGATACGTCACATAATTTGCATAGGTGGAGGAGGAGGCGTGGTATGTGGGGGCGTGGAAGTCGCGCGCATCTTTTCCGGTGTAATGAAGTTCTCAGTTCTTTCCATTTCAAGGCTTCTGCTCCTTTGTATGGAGTCAAAAGAATGTTTTTAATGGGGCACGTGCCCCAGCATTAACGAGTTGTGCCCCAATATCAGGCTCTGACTGGCCGGTTGTTAGTATGTTTCAGCCAGCCATAGACTTCCCCTGTTCCCCCAAATCCGTCATGAGGCTGAGGTTGGTCTACATCACAGGTGTCAAACACAAGGTCCAGGGGCCAAATCAGGCTCATGACTTGACTTTATGAGGCCGGCGAAGGGCAAATCATGTGCGTCACCTTCCTGTTCCGGGTACATTTTCTTCATTTTTAACATTGAGAAATGCTATATTGCTATAAATTTTTTGCCAATCCTCCCCCTGTAAAATAAATTGAAAAAATTATGAACAAACAGTTACGTACTGGCTTCTGATTACAAAACTGGCTTTCCATCCATTTGTTGTATGTAAGTGATAACGTTAAAGGTGATCATATATGGGCCCTTTGAGCGAAACCATAACAACGATGTGGCCGGTCCACAAAAATGAGTTTGGCACCGTTGCAATGGCACAATTCGAAAAAGCCACTGTAATGCATGTTGGGTGATGGTCAACCCCCTACAAGTAAGCTTGTTGAAAATATATAAAACATTAAACTGTGTGAAGCAAACTTGTTGCTCAGGGCATGCAAAAAACAATTGAGAAAAGAAATCCTAAAGGATAAAGAAAAGGACAAATAAATTGAGGTAAGGTTTTTATGTTACTTAAGAAAAGAAGTGCTGATTGTTTGTCCCAGTAACCAAACAAGGACGGGGAAATGTGATTATATTTTTGATACCAAATAATTTGGATACATCCTTTACTTTTATTTCCTTTGGTTTCTGCTTGGTACCGCATGCCTTTTTAGCGCATGCATTCATGAATGAGGCACACTTGTCATCAATGACGGTGGAGGGCTGCGCTGGCGGTAACAGCTACACAGGATTACAGGAGTAGGAAGCATGAGGGAGTTCAAACAAGGAGGAGAAAATAAGCGGAAGTGTTCCGAGCCAGATTGAGCCTCAGTAAAACCTGAGTCATGGTTCAGTTTAAGTTGATCACATTTTAGTGCAGGTCATTGCACATTTGAACTGAATACTAATTTGTGTTCTTTGCATGTACTTTCAAAAGAGTCAGTTACATTTACTCAAATGTAGGTGGTATTGAGAATTTCCAGTTACACTGATGCTGCTCGATGCGCTTTTCTTGAATGAACGAAATTGTCTCACGAAGTAAGATGATATGTTAATCAAAATAACTGATTAAATGGTTAGACTAAATTCTAACATTTTGGAAAATTATATATTGATATATTTGAAATTATATAATTATAGTTTATATATATATATATATATATATATATATATATATATACAGTGAGGCATCATCGGTCGTGGGTCCAGCCTTCCTGTGTGGAGTTTGGATGTTCTCCCCGTGCCTGCGTGGGTTTCCTCCGGGTACTCCGGTTTCCTCCCACATTCCAAAAACATGCAAGGCAGGCCGATTGAACTCTCTAAATTGCCCCTTGGTATGAGTGTGAGTGTGAATGGTTGTTCGTCTATGTGTGCCCTGCAATTGGCTGGCAACCAGTTCAGGGTGTCCCCCGCCTACTGCCCGAAGATAGCTGGGATAGGCTCCAGCAGCCCCCGCAACCCTAGTGAGGAGAAGCGGTACAGAATATGGATCGATGGATGAATTTATGGAAATTTGATGTGATTCAAATCTTTTAAGTTATTTAAGTTATTCTTTTTGGAAGTTGTTTACATGTTTTTTTTTTTTTCTTTCAGGTTAATGAGAATACAACGTTATTAAGAGCTGAACTTGTAACAATCTTCTAGACAAATGACACAAATTATTGTCTGTGTTGGTGGTGCAAAATGTTTTTGTTTTCCTAAGGTGGGCATAACAAAATAATTGAGAAACACTGCTTTAAACTATTATGCAGAAGAAAATGATAATGTATTGTACATTAAGCATAGGTGGACGTGTCAGTAAGTTGCTCTTAGCAGATCTAAGAGCCCATTCGCACAGACACCCTTATGGTTCATTCTGAAGACGTACTATGAAATCTGTGGGGCATCACAAGCTATCTGAATTTTTATCTATCTATATGATCATAATTTCTTGATTATGTTAGGTCGTCAGAGAAAGCCTTGACTGCCCAACACTGCATTCCAGTATGTCATGTTAACATGCCTTTAAATAAACACTAATATTCAACTTGAGTCTTTTCAACATTTTATTAAAAATAAACAAAACACATTTGTATGAAACTGTACAATCTAACTTGAAATTTAAACAGTGCAATAGTGTCTAATATTTAAATGCAGCATTTACTACGACACTTTTTTTTTCCAAGCATGATATAGAAGGACAACGGTGAAAACGTCACACAGGTTATAACAGGTTTCTTCAAGTTTAATTTAGGGTTGTTAAGACAAAAAAAGAAAAAAACACTTCACAGAAACCTTGGCAAAGAAAACAAAAATCCATAAATTTGTTGATTTATTTCTTGAGGTGGCAATTTGCTTTGAATACTTATTTTAATAACATGGGTTGCAATGTTTTTTTTGTTTTGTTTTATTTCTTTTTTACATTAGCTAGTTACTTATTGCATACTGGGAGTGTGGGGACTATAGACTTGTGAGAAAAAAAAAACTATGTTAATTGGAACTCAGCAATAAATAATGGCTCAGCAGTCAAATTAAGAGGACATAATATGCACAAATAGGAACTACCTTGTAGGCCATGTCACTTTGCAGGTGCAGGACAGTGCATGCAGAAAAGGTGGTTATCAATATTAACTAAAAGCAAAAACAAGTTAAACGCGTAGTTTGAGATGCAAAAGCAGGTCTTGCGCACTCAAATGTTCCATAAACTGGGAGCACAGATATCTGGACCGAACCCGTCCTTTGTATCAGAAACGGACATGTCTCTCTGTTTCATCGTGGTCTCATTGAGGCTTTTATAAATTTGTAAAATTTACTTTGATCTCCAGGTCGTCGTTGATGTAATCCACTAAACCAAATTGGTCCTCAACAACTTGTGCTTTCGCGGTTGCTGCTCGTTTACATTAGCAGTTGCTGGCTGCCTCTTTGGGCTCGTGAGCAGCTTGGCTGGCTTAAACAAGCCAATGGAAAAACTGCATTGTTGGAAGGAGTTTGTCCCTTACCTCATCAAGGTGATGAGCTTGGACAAGTTGGCGAGGGACTCTGGCGCCTTCATGTCCTTTGTACCTAGCTTGATTCTTTTTCTTTTTGCATACAATGCAGAAAGCCTCCAACACACTGCTATCCACTGGCTTCAGCCAAAGCATTAATTACTCAACCATACTTTGCTGAATTTACATTTTCCATTATTTATCATATGAGATGGGTGGCTCTGTGTTAAAAAAAAATAAAAAAGAAGAAAATCCGCAATTGTGTAGTGTTCTAGCTCATGGTCGTCAGTGAACTTTCATTGTATTTTGACGTTAGAGAACGTTGTATCTGCAAGTATGTGCATCCAACAATGACTCTGGCCTCCTGCAGCGACGACGAATTTACATGGGATCCAACTCTCTTTGCTACACACAAAAAGGAAAAAAAAAAGTCAACCTAAAATATGAATAGGAAAGTACCTGAAACACTGTGGTCTACTCACCTGAGCTTTGTTGTACTTCTGACTCTGACGTCTTTTGAAAAAGAACTAAACAGACAGAAAACATTAAAGATTGTCAAAAACTAATGTTTAAAGATGATAGATTTGGATTTGTTCAACTCACCAGGAGTAGGAGGCCGGCCACCACAGCCAGCACGACCACCACGATGACAGCAATGATTCCACCGGTAAGATGCTTCATGGTGAATGTTGGCGCCTCCTCATCCACATAGTAAACCAAGATGTTCTCCATCTCCATTTTCTGCGTGCCCACAAGGGGCTCAAATTTGTCCTGGTTCCTGAAGAGGGGCAGCACTTTCACCTGTGAGAAGAAGAGGAGACTGTCAGCATGTGAACTATAAAAACTCAAATAAAAGTTGAAAATGGTGAGAAGTTGCATAGCAGTACATCTTTCTCCATGTAGTAGGCCATGTTGGTCAGATCGCTCTTGCGCTCTCCCTTTGGCTTCTTTACATCCACCACAATCATGCGGGCATCAGGGTCATACTGCACAGAGGTAACAATTATAAGTATGACAACGTCAGGGGCGGAAATGCATGTTAAAGTAAAATACACACTCAGGAGTCCACTTACCTCAATCTCTTTCACCATGTCCTTGTTGAAGTTGTCATAGCGCTTGTGGATAGCATCAGCAATCGCCCTGTTAGGGGAAAGACTTCTTTACTGCAAATATTTTCAGATACAATGCCCAAAAACTCTGAGCTTTCCAAAATGTCACAATATTGCTTGTACTTACACTTTCAATTTATTAGCATCCACAGGACCTGTCACTGGCTTGTGCTTCAGCTGAAGACGGACCCAGCTAGAAGACAAAACATTTTAGAAATGTGTAAAGAAATCACAGGCTGCCGTTGTGCTACCGAACACAAAATGAGGACCAAAGAACTTACTACGTCTCCACCAGCTTCTCACACTTCAGGTTCTTGTCTTCCTTGTCTGTTCGTCGAACTCCGGCACTGTTGACGCACCAGCACTCCTCTGTGTTGTTGCATTGCTTGGCCTTAAATTTGCCATCATTCTCACACTCTGGGTCATAGATGCCGTCATTGTCCACAAAAGCCGTCTCGTCGGGCTTTCCTCCTATGGTACGAGTGTCTAAGCCTTTTTTTGCTCTGTACATCTCAGCCTTCATCAAGAAGCACTTGGGGATCACTGGAGATGCATTGGGGGGGAGCATGTGTCAAGTAGGCCACTCATTGGTGGAGACAAACCATGTTCTTAAAGTAAAAGTTGGATTATTACTTACATGCAGAGCAGTCAAGCGTTTGTTTCATCTGATCACCAACCATAACGTAACATTCACAAGGATTTCCATCACAGGTAGCCCACTTCATAGTGTTACATGAACCTGGGGAGCAAAACACCAGAATTACAATTGACGGAAAAAAAAAAGATTTATGCGAGATGAAACGACTTCTAAAGAGAGCTCAAATTTGATGGAAATTAAGGAAGATTAATGCTAGAATGTGTGTGATTTACTACTTTACTTTAACTGAGGTTGACAACGATTTCTAAACTGAGCTCTGCTCAAATTTGTATTTTTAAATGAATTTCTTCTTGATTTGATATTGACATTTTTAAAAGGGTGAAGCGCAGAGCTGGGAAATCGGTCCTGGGGACGGAACGGTCTGGCCTTCCGGTCCGGCCGGAAGCCCCTTTTTGGGATTGGGGTCGGGGCCGACAATTTTTATGAATAAGGCTGGAGGGTGGAGGCCAGAATGGTACAGAGATTGGTCAGACCCCACCCTTCGGAAAAAAAGGGTCAAGTGCCATGTTCTGGTGAAGCTCATGAACGTTATACAGTATAGTACAGTACTTTATATGATGCTAATGCAATAAAAAAAGGGCAGGGTAAACACCGGCGAGAGAGAGAGAGAGAGAGAGAGAGAGAGAGAGAGAGAGAGCAAATTACACTGTCTTAGTAAAATTTCAGTTTGAGACAAGGTTGTGACTAAAATCTGATTTCTTGTCTTTGAATGCTAGCAGGTGTGAGACGATAGTTTTCCAAGGGTCTCATGTAAAGGTAGCATCACAGGAGTCATGATTATCATACTTTTTGGTTCCAAGGTTGTCAAAACGAACAATTTTTGCAAAATAAAAAACACAGTAAAATGTAAGTTAAATAAATTACTTACAAGTTTGGGCTGAGGCTCCGACCGCAAGGGCGGCAAGCGCAAGAGCAATCCACATCTTCATTGTATAAAAATTAGTTTTTGGAAACTTCTCCTTCGTTTGCTTTTGACCCGTTCGTTGTACTCAGTTGAGACACAAAGTTTCCTGTTATTCCGCAAGGTGTCAAAGCAGGCGTGTATCTCAAGTTAGCTATGAACCGAGTCGACTCAATCAGTTGTGATTGTCTACAAAAGGATGAGCAGGTATGAGGACAATTTATAACGCTGGGAGTCGCGATACGTCACAATAATTTGCATATGAGTTGAGGGAGGCGGAGTTCTGAAAAAAATGTCCGCACCTTTTCCGGTGCGACCATATTTGGTAATGAGATTCTTCTCTTTTTTTCCTTTCCTTTCATTTCAAAGCTTCCCCCCTTTATTGTATTTATTTATGCAACTTTCACCTTCAATAAACACTGGTATTTGCCATTTCATGTGAGTTACTATGTACGCAAAGGAGCCCCATTAAAACGCACTCACACAAATAATAATAATGCATCAGACACTCAAAACGCTCACAATTGATACATTATTCATGCACTCGCACATTCTCACTCTGGTGGCGGTTGACGGAAGCGTGGCTGACAGTGTGCGACTCCACAAACACACTCACAAATGATCACTAGCTAAAATAATAGCCAATCATTTTTTCAGGCTTTTCCAAAAGCCAAAAATACCGAATAGCTGAACCAAAAAGAATTTATGTTTATTAATACTTTTATTTCAGGGGAAGAATTGAATGATCTGTTAAACAAATGATGTGGCCGATTTTATCAAATGTGGTCAGCATTCTGAGATGTGTAAGGCAAAAATTGCTTTACACAAGATTATAACATGAATAACCTAAGTCTTAGTATGTGAATTGGGACATTTTATTTAATTTCCCTCATGTCTTTCATTCATTTATAAAAGGCCTTGTAATATGAATACAGACGTTCTCTGATATGGAATGAAAGGGAGCAGAAGAAGACACGTCTTAAATAATAGTGAGATAACTACTATTCTCAAGTTTCATTTTCTCTTCTTCAAACCTATCCCCATAATATTAAGCCTTGCAGTAAGAAGAGACTATTCCATCATAATACACTACAAGAAAAACACTTGCTTAAATCACGTATATCATTGTTAAGATACAATGTTATATTTGACAAATTCACGTTGAATATTAAACGCCTTTAAAAAACTCTAAAATTCAACACCATCACGTGATGACGTAATGGACAACCTGAGCCATTATTTTGAGTCAGGATGTTTTAAGACTGAAACCAGAATTGAGAAACCATTTCATAGCTGTTGTGAGTCACGGTTGACGCAGATGAGTCACACCTTCAAGTTTCATCGGCTATTTACCTGGAAAATATTATTCACAGCATACACCATGATGATTACCATTCAAATGATAGCTGAAACTGTGAACAATTTTAATAATATTTAGTTCACATGTCTTTGTAGTGAAATGGCAACAATCCAGGATGAAACCAGCAGCAAATGGATGAATAATGGATGGTAAACGTAATGGACATTTCAAAGATTAAAAAATAAATAAATAAATAAATAAATGAACAAACGCAATCTGCTTCAACCACATCAACATAAAGAAAATTAGCTAAAGACTTTGACTTCATGTCGTGTTTTAATTTTTGTGGTTCTGGTTTCAGTCAGTAACCACTCCTAAAAAGTGTAATTGAAACGCGGATTGAGACAGTTTACAATGGTTTAATTAACACTAATCAAAATCATTTCACAAGTTCTTACATCAATAGCTATAGAACTGTACAGCCAAAAATGGTACTTTCCATGTTTTCATTTGTGTCACTTCGTCACTTGATAGACCTATAGTGGCACCAGACATTAAAATTAACAAGAAATTGAAGAAAAACACAAATAGAAAACACGACAATATTATAGATTTAATCAATCAGTCTATGTGTTTGCAGGGAAACAATCCGTTTCTAAACTGACAGATTTAACATCTGACAATACATAGACCAATAACCCCGAAACATTAGAAAATTAAGATTCAGTCATTTGTTTTAGGCTTAAAAAGCAGTTAAACAGTGGATGACGTTCAAGAACTTTCAATAAAAACTGGGCTGTGGTGCTGTTTATTTTCCCCTAAACTAATAAACTTCAGTTATTATCTGTCAATATACATCAATAATAATGCCCAACGATGAATATTTCGGAAAAAAAAGCCTTAAAAAGCATCAATAAATGAACCAAAAGATGTTCATTTTTGTTCGGCTTTAAATTTGACACTTTCTCAAAGTAATCTCTGTGCTACCACCCAGTGGCCAATGGTGAAATTACAGCCAAAATAAATATGCAATAGACAAAATAGTTGCTACCCCTACAAAAAAAAAAAAATATCACAAAATAGTAGGACCGCGATACATACGGTAATAAATCTGAAAATATATTTTAGCCCTATCCCACTCTGCCGCAGCCCTCAATAACTTGTCATTATTGATTCTCTGATGGATCTCATGTTGGAAATAGCGCACGTTTTAAATATGTTAGATAATGAGTTGGAAAGACACATACAAGCCTGCATAAGAAACAACAGATTACAAAATATGAGGGCCTGATACAAAGTTGTGGCATGCCAATAAAAACAGCAAGCAAATATATACTGCATTAAACAATCCCTGAAGTACAATGATCTCTAAATGACATGAAGTATGGACAACCGTGACTCTCCATACAAAGGTTCTCTGACAAAGCATTCTGGTGTTTACGCTACATGGTTCAATCGAATAGGTAAAGAGGTACCTCAGTCAATAGAATGTGACAATAACTTGTCTATTTAAAGGCTATACAAATCCCTCGTGATGAGCAGGTGAATGAAAATCATGTTGATGTCCCGCATGCTCGACTGCAGCAAATAAGGCAAGCAAAGGCCCAGGGGACAGCTGTTGCACGTATTGTGCGAAAGCTTACACACAACCAGGGGGATATGGGTGTTCCCCTTCCCAGAGGTTTAAGATGTCAGGGGCAGTGCACATTATTGTCTCGATTCCCCAGGGTGGATGAATCAAGACTAAGGAGGAGGAGGAGGTGGAAGCGGAAGGAGCCACTTGAAGATTGAAGTGAAGTTTGTCCAGACGACAGCTCGTGATCTAAACGAGGGGAATTCACACAAACAAGACCACAACGAGAAGGGGAATGGGGTGAGTGGAAATCAATTGTCATTTCAGCTGTATTTCTTTTTTTTTTTTTTTTTTTGTGGTCGGCAAATATTCACTCCACATATTGCTGTGTTTGTCGGAATACTCGCATCTCCAAAATCATCACTTTTAAGGAGATTGCATGTTGGTTGAGTCATTAAATTTCGATCATCAAAAAGAGAAATCCACTTTCAACACATTATATTTGCCAATGATTTGTAAAAAAAAAAAAAATATTTATATATTGACCAAATTTTGTCGCTATATTCAGAACATGCATTTCTAAACAAATACATACTTTCTTCCCTTTTGCCAACATGGATGGAGAACAGATGTATGATTTTGATTGAACAAATGAGTGCACGTGTTTATTCAATTTCTGACTGTATTTTAGTGCAGAATGATGCAAATGGGTTTTGATTTATCCCTAGCAGATTGAAAAAAAATAATCGCGGTGTCATATATATATGTATGTATATATATATATATATATATATATATATATATATATATATTAGGTGAAAAATTATGGCACTTTTAGCCTACCTTATTTGGTAATGAAAGATGAGCATGGTTCAGTTAACGGTTAGTAACAATAAAGTACGGGTGACTTAGTAATGAAATAACGAAAACTAAAATAAAGGGTTACTGTTCGCCTGACGTCTGTACTGTAATCTTGTTTGCTGAAGCAATATAAAAAATGACGGATGAGGGTAATACAATATTTCCAATTATATTTTAAGATATTTAAAATGCACAAGTCACATTTGAGACTTAAAAACTATTGGGATGGTTTGTTTGTAAAGTGACTTTGAAAAGTTGTCTTCTTTAAAAGTGTAGACTTCCACACTTCTAGGTCACATTTAGATGACAAAACCAGTTTTGTAGTTTAGTTTGATGCAAATTTTAAAAAAGGCGTAATTTTCAATCCATCTGTAAAGTCCTACGTGATCTTGAATAGACTGCATTTATGTAATGGGAGTCTGCTAAAATATTATCATTGTCCAACCTGCGCCTTGTCCTTCAACGCGTACAATAGTCTGGCGTGCCCTAAAGGGAACCATGACATCTAGATGGTAACTCAATCAGAACCAACATAGGCCTTTTACTCATATAGTTCCTCTGATTAACTGCTTGGCACAGCAGGTCTTTCAAGTTAGACACGCATGCATATCGCATATATATATATATATATATATATATATATATATATATATATATATATATATATATATATATTTTAACTCAGTTAAATATTTTAACTCAATTAACTCAGTTTGAGTTACTTAAAAAATAATTTGCATACTTTGCAAATATTGCATATTAGCTGTACATCTTTAGCACGCCTCAGAACAAAACATCGTGTTCAAGTTACCACTGGGCCTTGCAAACAAACACTGCTGGAGTGTGGCACTTGTGCGCAGTTGTGAGAAATGTTTTTACGAAAAATGGCTTTAAAGATGTCGCCATTTAGATTGTATTCAAGAATCAAAGAAAGCTATTAGTACAGTCGTTGAATTAAATATACTTCATATCGGGTGATTTTGCATCAATTCCAAGATATTATTCAAGTAAATATCTGTTACAAGCTTCGCAAAAAATTTTAGTTGAAAAATGTGATTAATCGTGCTTAATCATAGTGTTTTTTTGTGATTAATTAGTGAAAAAAATAATCACTAGACAGCACTAATATATATATATATATATATATATACAGCATGATGAATGCCCACTTTTTCTGAAATGATTTCAGATATTTTCCTTACCCTTTCAGGTTCCCACTCTTATGGCTTATCAGTCTCTTGGCAATGCTAAAGTACTCCTCAGCAGGTGAACAAACTGACACTGCAGTCATAATAAAAACACACTATTTTCCCGAATAGTTACAAGTGGTTTCTTCATTTTTCACCTTCTTCTCCCTGTATCTTTTTCTTAACAGTTGCTGACCTGAGGGATTGTGAGGCAGCAGGCAGCAAGTGCCATCAACAGGCGGAGTGTCTCAAAGTCCAAAACAATTTCACCTGCGTGTGTGGCATGGGCTACCAAGGTGATGG
This sequence comes from Idiotropiscis lumnitzeri, assembly GCF_059441095.1. Classification (NCBI taxonomy): domain Eukaryota; kingdom Metazoa; phylum Chordata; class Actinopteri; order Syngnathiformes; family Syngnathidae; genus Idiotropiscis; species Idiotropiscis lumnitzeri. Next base: position 16,546,337 of record NC_142399.1, on the reverse strand, counting down.
TCTGGCGTGCAGAGACATTGACGAATGCCTCAGCGGCCTGCACGGTTGTCATCCGAAGGCCCGCTGCAACAACACCCTCGGCAGCTACAGTTGTTTTTGCCTGAGCGGATTCATCGGGGATGGTACTAACTGCCAGGATATTGATGAGTGTCAAAAAGAAAATGGAGGCTGCCATGCCAACGCACTCTGCAGCAACTTTGAGGGCGGACGACAGTGCCAATGTAGAGTCGGTTTTGAGGGAAACGGTTTCAAGTGTACTGATAAAAATGAATGCACCAACCAAAATATTTGCCACTGGAATGCAACATGCACTAATAACCCCGGATCTTACGTGTGCACGTGTAATCAAGGCTATAAGGGCAACGGGAACTACCTGTGTCTCGATATCGATGAATGCTCAGAGACTCCGCAGGTGTGCTCGTCCCTGTTTGGTTACAAAGGCTGCAAAAACCTACCGGGTACTTATCGCTGCACGTGCAGCAACGGCTTTGAAAGTAATGGCCGGAGCTGTGAGGACATTGATGAATGCGCAAGCAACATCTGCAGTCTTTACGCAGACTGTTTTAACACAATCGGGTCATACCAATGTGACTGCAACAGCGGTTTTGTCGGCAATGGCCTGACATGTGTTGATTTAAATGAATGCAATGAGGACAATGACTGCGATCCCAATTCTGTTTGTATTAACAGGCTTGGAAGTTATGAGTGCTCCTGTCTGGAAGGGTTTGAAGGAAATGGGCGATTGTGTGAGGATATTAATGAGTGTGCAACACAAAACATCTGCCCTCCTACCACAACCTGCGTCAACACCAATGGCTCCTATTTCTGCGACTGTGGTCGCGGCTTTATCTTTAACAACTCTGAGTGCCGTGACCTAGACGAATGTGCAGCAGGCCGTTGCAGCCCCTACTCAGTCTGCACTAATTTACCCGGGTCCTTCACATGCCAGTGTGCAGCAGGTTACAGAGGAGATGGCTTCACATGTGTGGATGTGGATGAATGTTCAATATCTACTCAATGCCACCCCAATGCTCTTTGCACTAACCTACCTGGTATCTATAACTGCACCTGTCTCGTGGGTTACTCAGGAGATGGTGTGATCCAGTGCAGTGACGTGAACGAGTGTCTGCTGGATAACGGAGGCTGTAGAAATAAGGCTACATGTGTGAACAACGTAGGCTCTTTCACTTGCCTGTGCCAGAAAGGATTTGTCTTGGTTAACCGGACTCTTTGCCAGGATATAAATGAGTGTGCGACACAGGAAAATCCATGTGGTGTCAATGAAGACTGCAAGAACATTGATGGTTCATATGAATGCCCGTGCCAGATTGGATATTACCGCCCTGCCGCCAGCATGGACTGTGTTGATTTTGACGAGTGTAAAGAGAATCCTTGCCATGTTAATGCGACATGCCTCAACACAATCGGCTCTCACACGTGCACCTGTAAGCGAGGCTTTGTAATCAATGGCACACAGTGTGATGATATTGATGAGTGCTCTGTGGAAGACACATGCCATCCACGGGCACTGTGCACCAACTTTATTGGGGACTTCTTCTGCTCCTGCCAGCAGGGGTTCAAAGGTGATGGCTTCTCCTGCCAGGATGTGGACGAGTGCATCAGCTTGGATGCTATTTGTCCCGATTTCTCAAAGTGCGTCAACTCCCCCGGAGCACATGTTTGCTCTTGTCTAAATGGCACAGTTGCCCTGAATGACACTTGTGTGCCACCCAGTCCACTCTGTGACCCAAAGTGCCACTTTAATGGACTGTGCCACCACTCACCTGCTGGACACCAATGTGTGTGTGACCTTGGTTACATTGGTGATGGGATGGCTTGCTTTGATATAGATGAGTGCCAAAGGGAAAATATTTGTCCTGAAAATGACACAGAATGTGTAAATGTGCCTGGTTCATATTCCTGTGTCTGCAAGCAAGGGTACATTCTCAGCGGAACACAGTGCACTGGTAAGAAAAATATTTAAAATATTCTTTACCTTTTGTTGTTAATATTTTTTTTTCCAGATTCTAAGATAGAACACAAAATCAATGGAAATACCTCCACTTATACTTTGCAGTGTGACTGAACTCAATGAATTGGATAATTGCAAAAAAAAACCCAAAACAAAACAAAACGAAAAAAAAACAAAAAAACAATGACATTGTGACAATTCACACCTGCACAATTGTCGATTAACCAAATAACCCCAATGTTTTCAGGCACCACATGTGCCTGTTTTCTTTATTTTTATTTCCCAACATAAAACATGCCGTGATTGTCAAGGAAGATGCGGATCGCCCCGGCTGTTTCAGCTATTTTATTACAATCAAGCGGGTGAAACATAAAAGGAGAGAGTGTGGCTATTTAAGAGGCTGTCAACAGTGATTCATTGACTGCATTTATGCATTTCCATGAGAGTCTCTCCACACGTTCCCTTTTTTAGCCACAGGTACATATGAAATTAAAACGACAATATAATTCTGTCTTATTCTAAAACACTATATATATATATATGTATATATATATATGTTCACTTTATATACTGTATTGGTATATCTTGGCGGTGGCCTGGTAGATATAGCTCGCCTCATACCCAGAAATGTTTTTTTGTGTGTGGGGGGGTGTGTGTGTGTGTGTGTGCGAAAAACTCATGTACAGACAACATAGCATTTTAGATTGTCGTTACATCTGTGATATTGTGACAATGTTCCGTTGTTTCGATGATGGGATATTACATTTATTTGTGTTGTCTTACCCATCTGTAGCTAATTGTCTTTTTTCTTTTTCCTTCTACCTACCCCATTTGTGTCAGATGTAAATGAGTGTGAAACAGGACAACATGAGTGCAGTGACTTTTCACAGTGTGACAATACAGTGGGAAGTCATGTCTGCTTCTGTCTCAGTGGATTCACAGGTGATGGAAAGAACTGTTCTGGTAAGTGTCAACTCCCCGTTTGCATTCATTGCACACTATGGCCATTTTGCTCCATTATCGTAACTCTCTTGAGAGATTTCTTCATCTCCATTTGGGACTGCTTCCCTGACAATGTCCCATTTTGGATGAATTATAGACTTTGATGAATGCCAAGTCCAAAATGGAGGGTGCCATAATGTTGCCAGCTGCATAAATACACCGGGATCTTTCACCTGCCACTGCCCAGTCGGCACGGATGGAGACGGATTTCAGTGCCAAGATGTAAACGAATGCGAGCAGAATTCCACCCTGCCACACAACTGCAGTGCCCAAGCTTTGTGCCATAACACATACGGAGCCTACAACTGCCAGTGCCAAGATGGATATCAGGGGGATGGCTTTGATTGTGAGGATATGGACGAATGCCAGGAGAAGACAACTTGTAACAACACAAATATGACATGCAGCAACGCCATCGGTTCCTACACCTGTCAGTGTGTTTTTGGCCTGGTATACGACATGGGCACATGTGTGAATGAAGATACATGCCTAAACACTAGTTCCATCTGCCATCCCCTCGCCGAGTGCCACCACTATCAGGGTTCCTTCTACTGTCAGTGCAAAGATGGTTATCAAGGCAATGGCTCAGAATGCTCTGATGTGGATGAATGTGACCAGTTCCAAATTCAATTATGTCCTCGCTTCTCCTCCTGTTTCAACACTAATGGCTCCTACGTCTGTGAATGTTGGCAAGGTTTTCTTGACAATGGGACGCACTGTCAGGACGTGGACGAATGTGCAATGGGGAACTTTGCCTGCCCAGACTACAGCACTTGTAACAATGTCAATGGCGGCTACAAATGCATTTGTGACTTGGGCTTCTCTGGCAATGGATCCATGTGTTTGGATGTAGATGAATGCTCTCTAAACTTAATACAGTGCCCTAATTCCTCCAGCTGCCTGAATTCACTGGGATCCTACTTCTGCGAGTGTTGGGAAGGTTACCAAAGCAACAAGAGTGGCTGTGAGGATATCAATGAGTGCCAATACAACTCCACCTGCCCTGAATATAGCACATGCATCAACACCAATGGCAGCTTCCAATGTATATGTGATGCTGGATTTTCCGAAGACGAGGATTTATGCTTGGACACCAATGAGTGCAATGGAACAAATGTTGAGCGCATTTGCAGCAATGGGGCATGTGTTAATACAATTGGGTCATATTACTGTGAATGCATTAGTGGATTTTGGAGTAATGGAACAAAGTGTGTAGATGTAAATGAATGCTCAGACTCTCGCAACTCAACAGTGTGCCCGCCTCAGTCTACATGTATCAACACACCTGGTTCTTACCGTTGTCCTTGCAATGCAGGCTTCACTCTCAATGGCACCCAGTGCCAGGATATAGATGAATGTCAAGAACCAATAGTTAGCTTGTGCCCAGAACACACGTTCTGCAATAACACGGCAGGAGCCTTCATGTGCGACTGTTATCCTGGGTACACTTCCTTTCCGTTGGGTTGTGAAGATATTGATGAATGCAAAGACAGCACCTCCTGTCGCCTTGATCAGGTTTGCGCCAATCTTCCTGGAACATACACTTGCAATTGTCCTTTGGGATACCATGAGGAGGGGAAAATGTGTGTCGATACCAATGAGTGTGAGGATTTACCTTGTCATCCCTTTGCACGTTGCTGGAATAACCCCGGTTCCTTTTCATGCCATTGCCCTTGGGGCTTCGCAGGAAATGGCTTCTGGTGCGAAGATGTGGACGAGTGTGTGGCATTCACCAAACCATGCCAAACTGTAGCTCACTGCCACAATACCCCGGGGTCATTTGTTTGTTTATGCATGCATGGCTTTGTGAGTATTGGGCCCCTGTGTGTAGACCTTGATGAATGCCAACAGGCCAATGGGCAGTGTCACTCTGCTGCCACCTGCGCCAATCATGTAGGAGGTTTTAAATGTACCTGCAATCTGGGCTGGAATGCAACCAAAGACAGTGGCCATGAAAAAGGAGGATGTGTGGACTTTGATGAATGTGTGTCACCCATGACCTGTCCTGGGCAAACTTCTTGCATAAATCTGCCAGGGTCTTACACCTGTTCCTGTCCAGAAGAAAATTTTGTCTGCAACATGCTTCAGAATGGTTAGATATAAATTTATTATTATTAATTTGTTATTAACACTCTGTACTTGTCTACATAACATTATGCAATGATGTGTGTGTCCCGGAGTTTAAGCAATTTGAGAGTTATTTCCATTTTTTTTTTATTGCTTATATTACCCCTTATCCACTCGTTTTCAAGAGTTGAAGTTCACTAACATCAATTACAAACTTGGGCATTTATCAGAATGGAGATATTTGTATTTGAAATACTGAACAATATCATATTTTAATTTTACTTTCCACAAATAATTCATGAAACTTAGAGGAGAGTATGCGGTTTAAAAATTGCAAGAAAATTTTGAACGTTTTCTCAATTTACTCCACCTGCTGGTCACCTAGTGAAGAACAACAGGCCACGTGAGATGTGAGGTTTATTTATTCAAGAGGAGTGATTTGTTGGTACATCACATCTGTGTAAAGAAAAAACACAATATCCCACACACCCAAATGCAATCAGATGCAAATCAATAATCAATACAGCACATAAACTACTGAGCAGTTTGCACACATGATTTAACCTTAATAAAATTAATATAGGGTATTTTGTTTTCAGGGTGCGTTAATAATTTTCGACTTACCTGCAACGTATTGTTACCGGCACGCTAAAGATATTGAAGCCAGCTGTTAAAGACGATGCTTCAGGCGTAAACGAACTTACTTCAGACGTTTTGACTTGTGTCAATTTGGCCTAATATAAAGTCCACGCAAGTATGTTTAACAGTTTTACTGATAAAGACTTTGAATTGCACCCACAGAGAGTAACCTGTACCCATTTGGAACAGAAGTTGGTGATGGAAGAATCCACATGGACACAAAAGATGGAAACTCTCCATACATCAAACCACCAATAGGTTTCCCATTCATGGGGAAATTATTTGACAGGATTTATGTAAGTTTGCAACGAGAGTAAATTTCATAGATTTGCAAGAAGTATGTGAAGCCTTTTGGTATTCTTTCAACTAGCAGGCGTGAAATTGTGTGTTCACGCTCTCTAACACATTGAATGCTCTGGATACGACAGGTGTAAAAGTGATGGCATTTAGCTATATTTATCAGATATTTCTGCTCTTTATGTACTTTTGATGTTTGTCCACTATGGAAAATTTGTAGGGAAAAAAGTGCGAATGAAGTTTGAAATGGTGGAATAGGAAGTAAAGTTGAACAAAACTAACAAACTGAGTTCCAGCTAAGAACTGTATATATCCGATAATTTTGGCAAATCCAGCCACGGCACAAGAGCCATGTTTTATTTATTTAACTGTGTGTGTGGCAATTGGTCATCTTGCATAATGGTGTATTAAGATTTTGGGACTGCGCACCTGAAATATTGCACTGGGTGAGACCAGCACCAACTGTCGCTGTGCATAAAAATGTAGAGTTGAAACGGGTTTTCTATGGCATTACTCTTTCTTGTGACTGTCTCCAAGTCAGCCCTAAACCATACTGAAGCTCCAAAATTGCATTGGTGAAAAGATATTTGACTCTAATTGTTGCTTCTGACAATTCACTAATGATTACACGAGTGGATGTATTTTCCCCACCCATTCTTATTTTACCTGCCCTACGCTGGCGCCGCTGGGTGAGCATGTATGGATTTGCACCTTTCAGATGCGCAAAACCTCCATGCTTCTACTAGAAAACAAAACAAATTGAAATTCTATTTCGTTATACAGGTTATAGGTCCCATTGATGGAAAATATTGAAACAATTTATGTTAGTCTTTTCTTATTTTTCTTATATTACAATCTGACATTCGAACAAGGGTGTGTAAACTTTTTAAAACTGCTGTAATTATGTTGGATTAGTTTGCCAAAACTGTTTTATGTTGCAACTTCAACTTATTGACAGTTGCAAGATCAGATCACAATTTATGTCAAATTTAAGCAGAAATCACATTCATTTTCTCGCGATGGTCTAAGATCAGCATTTAGTTTGATACCTGGACTTAAAAGATATGGTTTAGACTAGATAACGATGATGACATTTTTCACTATTTATTGAACAGTCAATACGTTTTTATTGAGATCTGTGCATTTTTCCCTCTCTATTATAGTTCTCTGATAATGGCCTTGTCCAGTTTCAGTCTGCTGCTGAGAATGAGCAATATTTGTTTCCAGCTCCGTTAGCCACCGGGTTTCCTACTGATATGAATGTGTCTCTTTTGGCGGTGTTCTGGGATGATGCTGACCTCACACAAGGCGATGGCCGTTTGTTCTATAAGGTTAGAAGTCATTCAGAGTTGAAGAGGTTGAAAAAGAATATTTCAGACCAATACTATTTTAATCCCGTCATTTTTTTCTTTTTCCAGGAATACCGTAAGTCTGATGAGGCGGATGTGTACTCCCACATAGTGTTCAATCGTACAGCCACTGATGTTTCGAAATTTGAGGAGCAGAGAGGAAAGCCTGCATTCAGTCCTTCTTGGATACTCAAAATCACTTGGGACCACGTAATGGCTGTGTCTTACCAGAACATCAATCAGTCCGAGGTAACATGATTAATTGTAGCACAAAATACTTCGAACCATGAAGACAGCATTTGTATGAAATTGGACAGCTTTTTAATTGCATTCAATTTTATTGTGTACTTGAAATTGGACTTTCAATTGCTATGCATACCAAAACCAAAACTACTATCAGAAGCTTTAGAGTTGCTCTTACTGTTTGCCTTTCATCTGTCTGCTTTTCTGTAATTCATAAATTGAATTTGAGCGCCCCCTTGAGGACGCCTCAGCAAAAGGCCAAAAAGAGTACATCTTAATTTATGTTGTCATGCATACAAACAATATGCCTTTACCTTCCTAAAATAATAGCCCAAGACTTATTTGGACATTTTTTCCCCCCATGATAATCACTATAAGATGCTGGCCACCTCTGCTAAGATCATATGCATCCAAACAGATCATTCAATTCTACCCTTGAAATGAAATGATTAAAAAATATAAAATAATAAATATTCGGGTCAGTATTTCGTGTTTGTGATTAAAAAAAAATCTAATAATAAATAATTCATGACATTATTTTAGAAACACAATCTAGTCCTGAATTGAAGACAAAAACAAGGGTGATCGCAAACACTCGTCAACATTTTTTAAGCAGGGATACAAGTAAATATTTCTAGATTTGTTTAACCAGTTCCCACGTATACGACACAAGCATAGAATAATTCCCCAACCAATAAAATGTGTTCATATAAATAAAGCTGTGATGGAATGTAATGTAATGAATTTACCTCATGTATGTTCATTACAGACAAACACTTTCCAGTGTATTCTAACCACGGATGGAGTCCAGTCCTTTGCCCTCCTGCAATACGGGGAGATGAGATGGGGGCCGGGACAGAGAGAACATCACGATGCCCTTATCGGCTATATGGATGGCAAAAGCATCCACAAAGAAGCCACTACTCCCCCGGAAAACGTTTTTGGCCCAGGGGGAAGATACAGGCCGCACCAAGTGAAAGGACCCCTGGGGAACTTGGGCCAGATTGTGTATGATTTAAGTGGACCTAAGGACTCTGAGGGAAACCCAGGACTGATGTGCCAGGCATGGGCAATGAAGGAGCCTGATCCTGCTGACTGGACTGATGGCTTACCCTCATGTCACTGTACCCGCACTCAGGCTCAGGAAGATTTGTCCTTTTTGCAAGATACCACTGACCAAGCATTACGTTTGAATACTTTGAGAGGTCAGAGATGGGGTGGTGGGGGGGGGCACATCTTCCGATCTGTTTTGGCCAACAAATATGGATCGGGAAAGAGATGTGTGTATGATCCTCAGGGGCCTCTGCTGGCGGGTTACAATGAGCGCTACTTTTCAAGACAAAGTACCCAGAAACATATCGGTAATACACGTCAATGCATTAGAGGCTATCTTTTACAAAATCTGACAAGTCAGTTTTCTCTTTTCCTTTTTATCTCTGCAGTTGATGATCTTCTGCCTTTCCAGTGGTGTTGCATTGAATCTCCTCTTTGCCACCGTTACTTGAAAAAGCGGCCAATCGACCGCTGCAAAGGTTATAGTTGGGCCAGTGTGGATGGCTCCAAGCTAGGCAACAGGGCAACACAGGGTGTCGGTAAGTATTTTTCTCCGTTAAAAACAAACAAAAAAAGTTGTCAACACCTTCCACAGTAGCTGTAGAGATTTCAATTGAATGATCAAATTGCACATTATCATCTTTAAATGCCAATTACATGCTTAACTACTAAATATGAATTACAGCATACGACCGATGATTGAGGATTCAAATTCCTTCAGCAAGAATCTGAACCACAACTCCGACCTTGAAAATAGAAAAACACTATACCATTTGAATGGAATTTAGATCTATTTTTACAGTATTTTCGACTTCAGAATTCTTGTAGAATTCTTTTGTAATTCTCTATAAAATCTTCTGTTTTTTTCAATGCAGCATTAGTTTATGGCAGCCTCCATTTCATCACCTTTGATGGCACAGGGTACTCCTTTAAGGCACTCGGAGAGTTTGTGATAGTGCGGTTGTCTTCCAACACTGGATCTAATATCTTCACCCTGCAAGGGCAGACTGAGAGACTGCACACACACAAAAAAGGGAGCATTAACTTCCCTGTGGTGGTACGCATGGCCGCTTTCTACCAGGGCATTGGCAAGGTCAGTGAGCTTGTGTGTATGGAAACATGACACCAAAAATGACTGCACATTTGTATTCATGAGTTCAATTCAAGGATTTGGGAGTTTCTTCGTAAAGCTTAATCAAAATTAAACCAGATACATTTAAATTGCCTACTCAAAAATAACACTATTACAAAAAGAAAACAAGTTTGAAAGCAAAAAAAAAACAAAATGTGTGCATCTGCTGTATCTGAATTTGGTTGATTCTTACAGATTGAATGGAGATGTGCCGAGAAAGGAGCAGGCCTGCAGTTGTTTATAGATGATGCAGAGATTTTTGTCACTGTTGGTAACAGATACACACATGACACACTATTAAACACTGTTCTGTCGTACGAAACTGACAACCTCTTTTGTGTGATAAATTCTATTCATCAGGTGTTGTGCACATGGGAGAAAGCGACTTTGCTTTGCGCTGTGTTTCACTGAATCATTGTGCAGCTTTGTACGCTGGTGGGCTGCATGTGCTGGTGTGGCGTGTGGGAGGCCAAAACCACCTGGCAGCCATGGTGGAAGTTCCCCAGAACTTTTACAACCGATCAGTGGGTCTCATGGGCCTCTGGAGTACAAACCGCTCAGATGACTTCCTTATGTCAGATGGCCGGCTGCTCTCCTCGGTGGACCATAACCCGCCCTCGGAAGACGAGCTGCATCTTTTTGGGTTATCATGTGAGTGAATTGCAGTTTATATTATTTGATTGTCCACGGAGCAAAATGTTTCCTTCAATTTGACGCAAAGCATTTGTTGTCATATTAACATTTATTGAGTACAATTAGTGGAACTAATGTTACATGGACTCGGTCGATCAAAGTATTTAAGGTACATTTTGTATTTCAAATTGCACATTCTAATTACCAGAGCACTTGACCCTTTTTTGCCGGTTAGTCTCTTTACTGTTTTTTTGTCGGCCCTCGATCCCATTAAAAAATAAATAAATAAGCGTCTGTGTATGACGCTGCCGTGGGAGAAGCTTATTTAAACATCATTAGCTGGCTAATTAACCATTCAAATTTGCTTACCTTATTATGGGCTTATGATGGTTTTATTTGTCTACTTCTTATACGTCTCATTCTTCTTCTTTCTTCTTGTCCATGAACGTGCCCAATACAAGTAGGTTCATCACTCGCACGAGGGCCGATTCGTGGGCCGGACTGAAATCCACCTCCCGCCTTTGTTAATCGAACCCTTTTTAAAAATTTGCCTGAGGGCCGGACCATTCCGCCCCCGTGACGGACTGTCCAGCTCTGCTAATTACAGTACAAACCATATCTGTAGGGGCAGTCCCACGACCAGAGAGCCTGCTGTTTTCTTCCCCTCCTCTGGATCCATTTGAACCGGTCTCCCTCAACACATTGCTGGAGGGCTTCAGTCCTGATGTGGTGGATGATCTGAGGAGAACCTGCCAAGGCAGCGTGCAATGTGTCCATGACAGTCTCGCATCCAGCACTTCAGACCTGGGGCTTCAAACCCTGAATGCAGAGAAACAATACCAATATTTCGCCCAAATATATGGTAAGACATCTTAATATTGTATTTTGACAATATAATTTCAGCTGTGAGCTGTACCTTTTACCATAGTCAGTGGTTTGTGTCTGTCTTTTCTGGTAGGCAATACTCCACCCATAGTAACAGAACCTACACTGATCCATGCTCAGGTCAACTCGACTGTCACCGTGCAAATTATTGCCCAAGATCCTAATGGAGATCCTATCATTTATTCATTACTCTTCCCAAGACCCCCACGGGCCTCCATTGGCAGTGGTGAGACACATAAATACACACACTCACACATAAAGGCATGATTCTTACCCTTGATGAGAGATGATCGAAAGTATTGTTTATACAAATCTACTTCCAACTGGTGGATGTGAAGTACTATGAATTAAAGGCCTATTGACTTGTTGTGACATTGGAGCATAAATTATGAGTGCCCGTTGTTTGGAAGTAGCTTGTTGTATTTTTGTTTGCAAGTAACTTCTGAGCACAAGGGACTTACTAAGCACATCTGTGAGAAAATTCATCTGAGAAAGGAGGATTACCGCACTTCTCTGATTTTATATTAAAAGTCCTTGCTGATTACGACATAAATTGTCACTGTCCAATTTCAATAGTTGATTGATGTCCAGAGTACACATGCTTCTTCAATACAGGTGATGGTTACTTAACCTGGATGCCCCTTAGCACCAACCCCGTCAGTCTTACTATTAAGGTCACAGACAAGATCTCCAGCTCCCTGTTTACCCCCATTCTGCGGATCTGCAACTGCCTTAATGGAGGGACCTGTCTGTCTGACAGCATCATTGAAAATCACCTACACGGGAAGTTCCAGGTAAACCTTTGACAGCAGCTAATGTGTAATGTTTGACTCTTCACATGTACTCTGTAATCGCCTCCAAAACTATCAGAACTATTAAATTTGGCTTTGACATATTTTTTTGTACATTTGTCAGACAGGAGTGTTTTGTTGAGGATATAGTGCTGAATGTCTATGCTCAGCTGTACCTTTGGATGTTATCTGTGTAGACTACATTTAAAGTAAATGATGTAACCAACATGAAAGCCAGAGAGCTGTCTGTGTGAAGCGATTGCAAAATTCAAAGATTTTTTTTTAAATCAGTCACAGCCATTGTCCAAAACAATGGCCATTGCAAGTTACAATATTTGTCCAGATCATGAAAGAAACCCACTGGTGTACAAAGTAATTGAACAGATACACAAACAAAATCAACAGTAGTTGAAGACATGATTATTTGGAGATCAATAAAGACAGAGCCTACGAAATACATGTTAGTGACAAATACTTCCAGGGGGCAGCGATGATGGTAAAACAATCACTTGTTTTCAGAAGACTTCCTAAAAACATGTCCAGAGGATACAGGCAATACTAAAAAAAATCTAGACACAACCCGCTGTCAAAAATAAGCCTTTTTCAAAGTACATAAGTGGATAATTTTTGGACAAAGAAAATATTGACAAGTGATCCCAAATATACTCTTACAAATTCATTCATGAAATATAGTGGCGCTAATGTAGCTCATGAATCTTTATTGATAGCATCATGATAATCATTGATTATTCATTTTGTATTTCCGAGCGTAACTTTTAGTTCATTTTTACATAATACTAGATCTTCCTGATATTATTGTGATAATTCTGACTCTAGGAAAACAAAGTATCCTGTCTTCAGATATTTCTATCATGGAGTTCCCGGTACATCAGCCATTTATTAATGTTTACTTTATTACTCATGTCCCAGGTGTTAGGGTGTCTGTGCCCAAAAGGATTCAGTGGGAAGTTTTGTGGGAATATTGCAGACCCATGTAAAGGTAAGCCGTGTTTCCGAGGGGTACAGTGTCAATCGGATTCACAGAGCGGGACCTTCAACTGTGGACAGTGCCCTAATAATACCGTGTCCAATGGAAAGCAGGGATACAAGTGCTTTGAGCATGGTCAGTTACAAATAAATGGCTTCATTTAGGTTTAAACGAGCAATTTCACTCCTGAGTTTCGTTTCACGGTGTACTTTCCCCAGACATGTGCTTGCCCCCTTTCACGTTCCCCTGCCACAAAGATGCGACCTGCTCCAGCACAAAACAAAACTACACCTGCACGTGTAACGCTGGCTTTTCCGGAGATGGCTTCAATTGTACAGGTGTGGAACATCTTGGAGGAAAATAAGACTGCACCTTTACTAAAACTAATCCACTGTGTGCATTCGTACTGAAGATATAGACGAGTGTGCTGAGATGTCAACGTGCCCCAATGCCAAGTTTGAGTGCAAGAACAAACCAGGATCTGTCGACTGCTTTTGCAGATACCAGAACGCTGAGGACTCTGACGGATGTGGTAAGTAAAATGCAAAATGTTTACTCCCTAAAGAAAATGTACTTTGAATGAATGTGATGAATTGATCCTTGCTATGCAGCCACTTAACAATGTTATGGTTCCAATTTGCGTATCTTAACCTCCTGTGATAACAATAATACTCATACATGAATTATCTTTAACTGCACAGGTGATTCTGCCAATCCACCAGGTAATTATTTAAATGGTTAATTATTATACTAACCACGTTTTGTCACAAGAGGTCATCACATACTAATGCGTCTACAGGGGGGAACGTGTTCAATGTCTCTGTGGATTGGCGGAGGAACAGAGCTGATGGACTTGAGCAGGTGGGTTGGGGGTCTGTGGCTCAATGACCTTTCTAATCAAACTAACATACCTTTGTGTATTTTTTTTCCAGCTGGTAAACATTCTATCCCTAGGATTCCAGAACAAATTCTATAATGCCAGTAAGAAGAATCCAGGACAGAGTTCCATTCCACGTAGGGTTGAGTATCGCATCAATGTGTCCAGTGACACACCTCACTGGTACATCAGAGACTACCTGGCTAGAGTCAGCAGACACTACGACATCAGCGCCATAGAAGTAGATGGTAAACACACACGCCCCCCCACCCCCCACCCCCCACACACACACACACGCCCACACACACACACACTACTTAAAGGGTTTCACCATATTTATAATGCAACATTTTTGTCAGGCCAACAATATCACCAAGTGCTCTATATACATTTCTATGAGATAAACTGTACTATTATATATTGAGTGTTGACCAAATATTTCCTCATTCCCTTTATATCGTCAAACTCAGGTCGAAAATGTCTTGTTGAAGATTGTCTCTCCAACTTGCTCACTCGCCTTCCCACCCACAGATCTGGATGAGTGTAAAGCCAAAGAGGTGGTGTGTGTGCACCCTGCCCTTTGCATTAACACTTATGGAGGCTACAGGTGTATGTGCAATGGCACAACTGATGTGGATGAAACACAATCTTGTGTATTAAGTGAGTATTTGTGCACTTATTTTTTTTTTTTTTTTACAGAAGAGAAAAATTCAACGAAACAAAGCTAATAGAAATGTCATGTTGTAATTTTGTTGCAAAAATATTTGCATATTCATTTCAAATTTAGCAGATAGAGAAAAGGTCAACAACGACAATGACAACTTAGATCTTATACTGGGCCTGGTTCTCGGCATTGGCATCCCCTTGCTGCTTCTTCTGGCTGCACTGGCCTGTTTCTGCTGTTGTTGCAAGAAGACAGTGACGGGCGAGTAAGTAATCCAAGTTACACATAAAACAACTGTTCAATCAACCAACCATGCATTGCATGCATCTTTGGAATGTGGGAGGAAACGGGAGTACCCGGCGACAACCCACGTCAGGTTGCGTGGTGTGGAGGTTGAGGAAGAGGAGGACCCAAAAATGCAGGGAAGCGAGGCAGGGAAAACTTAAATGGTATTTAATCCAAAGAAACATAAAAGTACAAATCAAATGGTGAGCAACAAAACGCAAGGACTTAACTGAAAATGAAGCAGGAAGAAACCGGACGTGGACACTAACATGGATATCTGACGAATTGCTGACACGGACAATGCACAGACAAGAACTCAAAGAAAAACAGCAAACTAAATACAAACGAGGAGCACCTGGACAAAACTCAGAGGGTTGGAAGGACCTGATTGGTTAACACAAGGGCTTGAGTAAACAAACGCAGGTGGACACAATAGACTTGACGAGACAGAAAACACAGGGACACAAGGCCAAAACATGAAACTAAATACTAAACCAAAAACAACAAATACAGATCATGACACCACACAGGCACGGGGCAAACACGCGAACTCCACACAGGAAGACCGGAGCCCAAATCAGTCCCACAACCTCTGCACTGTGAGGCCACAGTGCCAAGCAGTCGTTCACCGTGCCGTCCGACAAAAATTCCCCCCAAAATAAAAATTTAAAATAAACATTTAAAATAATAATAATCTCAACATTTTTTCAATTTTTGCAGGGGACTCTGGTCCTAATCAATCAAATGAAAAATGACTGTATACACTAAATACAATACGTACATTTGGTATATATAATAATCTGTCCGTTGTATGTAAATCCATGCTGAAGTACTTCCCATTGGCAGATTTGAGTATAGTGACTTTGAGTTTCATACTGTGCCCTTGGCTCTAGCATGTCTCTAAATGTGCATGACATCTGGGCCAGGTGTTAGAGACTCATAATCCCCACGTTGACTGGCCTGCTTTCTCTGTTATCTGTAAACTAGACCCTATGGATATAATGTAGGGGGAAAGCTCTGGTATTGTGGGATTACTATGTTAGATTACGGTAGAGTGAATCATGATATTGCCATGGTGAGGTGGGTTGACAAAATAGCATTTCCATGTTTGCAATATGAGAACAACAGCCAGTGTTTCCCAAATTCGTCTCATCTGCAAATAAAACACAAAAACGAATCACATTTTAATTCTATTCTTTAACTATCTAGTATGGATTCTGCATTAATATTCATGAGTTGCTGAATGTGGCACAAGGCATTCGCCAAACATATCCATAAATTCATTGAGATTATTGTCTGCCATATTTATATTTTATTTCACATTAAATACAGAAATCAAATTACACAGAGCTGTCCCTTTGAATGAGGTACAATAATGCTAGTTATCAGTATCAACGGTTTTCGGCAGGTAATGACTCACAGCCCTGTCTCCCATAAATGCGATGCGGCGCATGCATTCCTCCAAATTATAAAACTCTTCAGATACAAGACAGGATTATTGTACTATGAGAAAGTTAAACCTGTCTAATTCATTTTTTTCTTTCAGTCTGCCTCACTTGATAGAAGACCACGTGCAGGAACGAAACAATCCTCAGCCCTTCAACTACTCTGACCCTACCCTGCACTACACAACCCACTGCAGTCCCCGGATCATAGACAACATCACACCGCGGCAACGCAGCAGATAGCACATGCTGAATACAGCATGTGCATGTTTTGTTACACTTTTGGGACATACAGAAAATACAAACTGCACACAGACAAACAACAAACATAACAGAAGAACTTTTGAAGCAGATTTTTGATAAAGAAGATGAATGACATATTTATGTGAAAACAAGTAAACCTGAGAGACTTTTAAATGCTGTATTTGTCTTTTTTTTCTCTCTCACTATCGGCCAAGTTTGACATGGGTGTTCAGATCCGTTTACAATAAAAGTCGTCAGCAGAAGAATACAATCTCTGAGCAATGTAAAAGTAATCCACTGCAGTGCTTTTGGCTTCCGGCTGAAATGCAGCCAGGAGTCTCCTTGATGGCCTCATTAGCATCTGCCACATACCTGGCATCAAACGGATACCCTTTGTCCAGAAAAGGTTTTATCCATTACATCGCGCTTCTCAATGCAATTAATCTAAAAATCTAAACCAATACTTTTATTGTGAAGCAAGATTTTAAATGATTTTTATTGTTGGAGTTTAAAAAGTTTTCCTCTCATAACAAAATAGGAAAGTTACGAGCTGAAGAGGTTTGTAAGGACAGAGTCACTCGTGACCCTAATGAAGACAAGAAGTGATGTAGAAAATTATGAATGGGAGACGGAAAGGCTGCAGGCTTTGTTCAAAGTTCCTCCTTCAAAAGCAATTTATTCTCTGGTCACCAGATGTCACTACTGGGTCTTCCAAGCAAGGCAGATCCATCACGTTTGTTTATGAGCACAAGCACAAGCAGCACACCCACAGACACGCAGGCGACATGACACCTGCTCTGCAGCCTTCATCTGCTCACAGCATGCTCCCCTGAAGAATGAGATCATCTTAAGGAGGCAGGCCTGTGGGTCTCCACTCTTGCAGCAGGAGACCTGACCTGTAGTTCAGCGAGGGCCAAGGACGCAGCGCTCCTTAACACGGTGCACTTGGCACTTCCGTGTTGGTAGTTATACGCTCAAGTACACGACTACCCTGTATGGCCTCACGAACACTTCTCAGTACTCCTCTGGCTATTTACATTTCCGAGGAAAACAAGTGTGCATTGGCCATATTAATTATTCTGCAAACGGAGAACTCCAGATCCACGTGATAGACAAGGACACATGGGACTAGGAAAAATAGCCAGTGAGGGTGAAATCACTCTTGCAAGAGAGATATGAAGTGCCACACTTCTGCAAAGTCCAAGTAGCAATTTCATGAACACCAGCTTCTTACAGAGACTGCAGCACAGAATCTGGAGGCAAGCCAGCCCAGTCAGAGAAGGGAGAGAAAGAGAGTCATAGATACAGTAGATACAGGAGGGAGGAGTGTTAATGAAAAGGGAGAGTGGACGGATCTGCCACTGGAACTCAAAGTGACAACCATTAAAGGCTCCGTAAAGTGAATTCAGACATTTGTTTCTGAATACATTATGCATGTTAGAACATGTGCAATGACTTGAGAACTGTGTAGTACTCACTTGTACTGAAATAGCATTAAACAGTTTTTCACCATTTCAGTTGTCCTGATTTTGCAGCCGTAGGACAAAGTGAGACAACTCGGCCGTAGCAAGAGTCACCCATTCTTCACTGTATAAGGACTTGAGCACCTTATTCATATCAGTGGTTACCCGGCACAATTGCGACATGCAGTTAGCTAGCTAGCTATGTCTACAAACTGAAACTGTATCTTACCTTAGGAAAGGTTGCTGGTATGGTTGCTTTATAATGCCTCGTTGTTCGGCATGAGTCCACACACAGAGAAAGGCCAAGGAGCTAAGACACTGGATTTTCTTTTTTTCCAAGAGTGACTTTTGACTGTCAGCTCGGGCCTCGTTGTCAGTATACGTTCATGTCTCAAACATGTAGCAATGGGTAGGCAAATTAAAGATGCTCCACAAAGTAGCATCCATTTGTTATAGTTGTATTTTCTTGACATTTGAGTGAGGTGTGCTTTCAGCATATTTTGTGGACATATCCTCTGCATTTGAGATAAGAAAGAATGGATTCATTTTTCAAAACTTTGAAGCATTAGTTTTACAGATTTGGTGATTTTTTTTTTAAATCAATAAAATTTGTCATGTTCGTTGAGAACACTCTTCTCTCTGTTGTGTCGAATTTAGAAGACTTTATTTTTTTCTTTAAGTGGGTTTGCCTCCCCTGACCCCCTCAAATAAAACAAAGATAACAAACTAAGGACGCACTTTATGCTATATCCATTTCATCTCAACATGATTGAAACAGGCAGGCAGGATTAAATCCGCTTATCCGATTTGAGGTCATTAATCATTTCTGCCTCGTGATGTAATTTTGGAAAACAAGCCATTCCTCATTAACAGGTGGGCCAGCATGCTTGATGGGATTGGTTCATATACAGTGAGCCTGTTGTTGGACTTTGTACGCCTAATACTGTTATTGCTCGACTATGAAAGCACCCATGCTTACTGGAAATGTTTTGCGCTGGACTCATAGACGTTGTCCACTAACTGAGGGTACCTTTACCCAGTTAGAGCGGCAAGACAATTCAGAACCAGTTGAACTGCCCGTGCGTCATAAAAAATTAATCCACAAATGATCGCACCCATTTCATATTGTTTTACCTTCAGTACACACACATTCACAAACAAGCATTTAGCTGTTCAAACAGACAGCATCAAGGAAAAACAATGCTGAAACACATCCATGGCGTAATTATTTTTTTCATTGACACTGATGTGCAAATACCTGACATTCGCTCCCATGAAAGGTGATCCACTCCTTTAGCATTGAACCAGCAGGTGCATTACACAACCTCATTCATTTGTAATGGTGTCTTTCTGTTACACAGGTAAACATTGCCTCATATCTGTCATTTGCCTCGCGTGGTCCACAAATGCTGGAAAAGCTACTTTATTAGAATATGATCGCATGAGATGAGGATCAATGCGAACTGACGTTGATTTGAGTCGTGTTAAAGGCCAATAATGAAGATGGAGGGTTGAGCTGACTTCAGTGTTGCGTCTAGTGAACGTTGAACCTTCGCGGAAACAAATGAAAGCTGCTACTTTTTTATAATGACCTGGGTCGGGCAATGATAGATAAGGACGCTTATGGTTATGTATACAAGTTACATATTCACAGAAGCGATAAAAAAGCATGCATGATGAAAGGTGAATAAGCTTGTGCTAACACCTCCTTTCCCCTCCCTTTATTTTTTAGATAATATTCTACAATAGGATGTGATGACAAGCATTTTATTCTTCACCATGTCACCAAAAAGTCTTACTTTGCTAACTTTATTGAGATTGGTTTGAGGTTATATGGGTCAGCAGTTTATGTCTCTTGGGCACCAATATTGGCTTTCCATATTAACCTTTAAGCTTCAATCACCCACCGACCAATGTCCCGTTGAAGCGAACAGCTAATGGTACGGTACATATTGGCGAACAGTGGCAATAGGTACTGAGCCGTTGGGCAAAGAACTATTGTCAAGTTCAAACTTTTACTCCCCCGATAATAAGCCATTATATGCAAACGAGAGTTGTACTGGAGTCTTTGACCTTTGTTGCTGCAAGATAATGTTGATGTCAATGTCAGGCGACATTCATTTCCATGTTCATGGCCACTTGGACATAGAACTACAGGTCTTACATGCAGTTATTAATTCAACGCATGCGCCAATTTATCTGGTTATTGTAACCAAATTAGGCCTTTGTGTCACCACCTTTTGGCATTTCATAATCTTCTGTGACAAAAAAACCTCTGTATGAAAAGAAATCCTACATGCTCAAGATTATGCAGGTTGCAAAAAAAAAAAAAAAAGCCTGGCTGACTGTGAGACTGCATAGTTGATCACATGACCAGGCATTACCACAAATAAAAGTGGTGGAACCACTGTGTTACCTCAGTGAAGAGATGCAGGAGATTTCTTTGAATTATGGGGCAGTTTTTGTATAAACTAGTTTTCCTTGCACATGTACCTTTTCTCAACCCGTCCTTATCCTCTCCTATTGGAGCTAGCCTGAGACAGGTGGCCACTTGGAGACAGAAGTTCAGTCAAGCATCAGGAATCATGCCATCAGATACTCCCTTTGCACTAACTGCATAATTAGATCTGAAACGTGCCTTGACAGCAATACATTCAACAAATATGCATAGAGGTGTCCACATAATAACCCATAGCTAACAATCACATACATGTGCATCTCATTATGAATATGCAAAGATAATTTAAAGAGGGTGTTTCAAGTTGGGATAGCAGAGTTTAACATGAAATGAATGTGCTGAAATTTTATATTCGCAAATTGTAATTACAAGGCGATAAATCACGTGGGGCTTGAAAGTAAGCGCTCAATAAATAGTAGAGCAAAACTGTTAGGAAGTTCCTTTAGGATTACGCCCATGTGTATATACTGTACACACTTGCTAGCCTACTGTGGATGTAGCACTGACAGACAGGATGTCTATGGCTACTGGCTAAGATGCAGCGAAACGCAGAAAAATGGGGAGTGACGCATTGCAGGTACAAACAAACCAATCAGAGAGCGCCATTTCTTTCAGCTTGGGCGTGTGCCTCATCACAGACAAGCAGCGAGTATTCATACGCTATGAACTAGACCACCGTCAAATCAAGTATTTAATTCGTCCTGTTAGGGTATGAACCCCCACCGACAACACAAGTGCGAGTAAAGTAGTATTTTGTTAATTATTATATGGTTGTTGCTTTGGGGACTCTCAAATGTATGATTTTAGTCATTGAAAAAAATGGCATTGAGCGGAGGGGTATCGAAAAGAGGAGGAGTTTCGGATAACGGTAAAAGGCGAGCCCAGTTGCAGTCACCCACGGTGTGTTCATTATCCAGGCTGGCAGTGTGGCGAGGTTACGTGCTAGCATAGGCGTGCAAAGGATTTTTGTCGTCAACAAGCGGTTCCATCTACGTCGCAATGGTAAGAGAGAGACAACACCTCTCGTTGTTTTTTGTGTTGCGACGTAACCGGACGAAAAATGATTGCAATTGGGAACCGAAATCACCATTTGCGATGTTCCCCCAAATGCCGCGGTGATAACGAATTCATATTGGCTTGGTTACCACTAACGCTGTTTAAATATGTGTTGAAATAAGCGATCAGCTCTGCTTTCTTTGTCTGAAAATGAAATTCACAAATGTTCCCGCGTCTGTCGTTCATTCTCTTTAGACGCTGCGTCATGGTTGGGGTTCTCAACGGTATAATGTCCCGCGACAACAGTCATGTAAATGTTATCTCCTTAAAGCGCATTCTTGCTTCTAGTTGTAGTGAGTGCTATTAAGATGCCTTGTGGCACGTGACGACTGTTGCGCTACAATGTGCGACGTTTGAACTGTTGAGCATGCTCTCGAGAGACGCCTGAGCTCATTCAGGCTACCGTTACGTTGCCGCCAAATTGCAAGGAACCGTCATCCATTGTGTGTGCGCGCGCACGCATATGTACTCGTGTGGAAAGGGGGGGGGGCTCTACATGATGTGCAATGTTGTGCACTAGGTGGGGGCTGCTCTGTTCTTCCCATTTTAATCATTTAACGTGTCTTAGAGTCACCGTTTTCTGTATCCAAATCACCGGCAAAAGCAGAAAATTGTCAGTTCAGTCGTCAGCAACATAAGAGTAGTTTGTGATTCAGATTTGTCATTTTTATGAATTATTTTCTTTCCAGGCTGATCAGCTTACAGAAGAGCAGATTGCTGGTAAGCCACCCCTTTTATTTCTTTTGAGCTGCTTTCCTCACATCCTCCAAAAGTGCCTGCATTATTGATCCGTGCTTTTCTTGGAGACGAGTTCTGTACTTGCCTTTTATGGCAATTTACTAGCTTTCAGATGGGGAATGAAAGGTTGAGTGTTGGCAATGATGGATTCTCCTATGGAAATTTTTGCTTTGACATCGAATTAAATGTAATCTGCCATGGCTGTGTGTTGAGTAAGCATGTTGTCCTTTGCCCAGGGTGTGTCCTCCTTGGAATGAAGACTTTTGAAACAATTTAATTTCGAAGCTCATTGTGGCAGTTTACACTTGCAGTGCTTGCTGTATTTGACTTTTGTTTGTTAATTGGTTTGAATCCCTTGTTTCAGTGGCAAATGTTATTAAAGATAATCGCCAGCGTTTTTTTTTCACTTTGTAAAACAGTTTTTAGATGTTCAGTTGTTCTAAGCTGCTTGAGACCAAAGCACAACGTATTTTGTTGGTGGCGTGCTGTGACCTCACTTGTCGCAGACTATATTGCACTTTTCTTTTGCTGAAGAACACATTGGCCTTTTGTGTGTTGATCCTGCAAATAGTTGGCTAGGGTGTTGCATGCCATAAACATGGGCCTCGTTGTACTTGATGAGTGTGTCGTCGTTTTTCATCCCTCATGGCGCTGCTAAATAACGTAGGCTGTCATTAGCCCGCTACCTGGACCTCTGTTTGCTGTCACTCTTTGTTGAACAAGAAAGCACTGGCTATGGAATATGACAACATGGTTGATATTGGAAACACAAGTGACGTAATTCCTCTGTTATGGCCCTCCTCTCAGAATTCAAGGAGGCGTTTTCACTTTTTGACAAGGATGGAGATGGCACCATCACCACCAAAGAGCTGGGCACAGTCATGCGCTCTCTTGGGCAGAACCCCACTGAGGCGGAGTTGCAGGACATGATCAATGAGGTGGATGCTGATGGTGAGTGATTTCCAACTGTTCTAGTAGTGTGGAAATTCTGAATCCCCTCTTTGACGCAATTTTGCTTTTCAGGTAACGGCACGATAGATTTCCCAGAATTCCTGACAATGATGGCCAGAAAAATGAAGGATACAGACAGCGAGGAGGAGATAAGAGAAGCTTTCCGTGTCTTTGACAAGGTAAACCCCCTGCAAAAAATATGACTAGCTTATACATGAATGCTGAAAGTTAAGATGATATTAATGTAACTCTCAGGATGGTAATGGCTATATCAGTGCTGCTGAGCTACGTCACGTGATGACAAACCTCGGAGAGAAATTAACTGATGAAGAAGTAGATGAGATGATCAGAGAAGCGGACATTGATGGTGATGGACAGGTCAACTATGAAGGTTGGTACTTGCAATTGTGCTAAAGTATTTTTCAGAAACGTTGTTAACGCCTTATTCCCTCCCCTCTTGCAGAGTTCGTACAAATGATGACGGCGAAGTGAGGGCCTTGTACAGATTTCGTATATAAATTTGCCTTTTTCTTTGTGTAATTTCTGTAAAATCTTAACCCCCCCTGCGTCCCTGCCCCTACTGCTGTCCAAAGGAACTGCATGTAAACTGCATAGGCTCTTGTCCCCATGTCCCTTTTTTTTCTTTTGCTGTCATGGTGTTTGAGTGACAAACGGTCATCCAACCAGATGCCTGCGGAGGCCCTTGGGAGCCGGAGGACCGACTCCTCTGGATTGTGCTTTTCTGGCAAGGCGACATTGGAAACCTGTCAGCTGGTTGTCACTTGGCAACAGTGTTGGCATGGAAACAATGTAGAGCAGTTGAAACTCTGCATGGACTATGGACAAAGTATATATGGGAAATCTCTCAGCATTGCACTTCTGCAAAAAAAAAAAAATGACACGGGTGTATCTCCTAGGTACTCGTACAAACACTTTTTGTATCTGCTGTTCTATATACCAGAAAATGACTAATCTTACCTGCTTTTTAATGTTTTACTCACATAATTTCTTTTCTTTTTTTTTTTTTTATGGCCTCTGGCCATGCCTCAAATAATCCATTCCAAGTTGTATATTTTTGTTTTCCAATAAAATTTACAACCTACCCGGATTTGAAAATTTGTCTTGTGTTCTCGGTTCTATTGAATTTTTAACTACCATTTTTTATATTGAGGGCAGTATGCTCTGTTTTTAATGGAGAAATCCCCCTCCCCCACTTAGCTTGAGTAGATTGGCTCATTTGAACCAGGTGTTGCTTGCCATTTCTCAAAAGCACTGAGGAGTATGAGCCCGTGCCTCTTAACGGTGAGGTGGTTGAGATGAAATCTGTTCCTCAGCTCATGCAGTGTGGAGTGAAAGGCTCTAAGTTTGAATCGTGCTCAACGAACAGTACTTGACAGAATAGTCGAGTGCTGTCGCTGGCAACAAGCTGGCGTCTGCTCCTGTTGGCATAGCACCATATCTAAGCTAACTGCCACGTCTTAGCCCATTCGTCAGGTGATGGGGATGGAGTACGCGTCAGAAACTGGTGTAAATTAAGGTTTAATTTTTGTTTTGTTTTAAGATTTCTAGTTGAGTTTGTTACAGTAGCTTGCAGAAATACCGAGTTTATTTTGACACAAAGCTCTAATGTGGACCACTGCCTCCTGTGGATTTGTTTACTTTAGTCGTTAGGTGCCCCTCAATGCAAGTTAAGGTGTCACTAAATTGTATTTGTAAAGTAATCCAATGTCCACACAAGAATATAAATTTATCAGAAAAGCTTTACTTTACAGTCCGGCATTCATGCCCGAATTGCCCTTGTGACTTGGAAGGCAGCTGTACACTGTATGTGTATATATATATATATATATATGTGTGTATATATATATATATATGTGTGGGTATCTATATATCTGTGTATATATATATAAGTGTGTGTATATATATATATATATATATATGTGTATATATATATTAGGGCTCTCAAAATTAAAGCGTTAACTCGGGTGATTAATCCCAAATTTTTTAACTCAGTTAAATATTTTAACTCAATTTTATTAGTTTGATTTACCTAAAAAATAATTTGCATAAGTTGCAAATATTGCGCCATATTAGCTGTACATTTTTAGCAAGTCTCTGAAATATTGTGTCCAAGTTACCACTGGGCCATGCAAACCAACACTGCTGGAGTGTACCGCTTGTGGGTGGTTTTGATAAATAGTGATTAATCAGAGAACTTTTTGTGATTTAGTTAAAAAAA